>NC_052020.1:1667-601667 GCF_015832195.1 Motacilla alba alba | reverse complement strand
TAAAATATTCTGTGAGATACCCTCAAAGTAAGTTAACCCCCCACTTAGTTGAAAAAGCCAATTTCCAGGTGGAAGCTCAGCTCGTTTATTAGGTTGCTGTGATATTTGGTGAAAAGTTCCAGGTCTCTCTGTAGATGGGCCAGACTGGAGCCACAGGGGTGTATTTTTAAAAAAGAACAAGCGTGTTACCAAGCTCTTGCTGCAATAGAGCCGTGGTTGTTGACCAACCTGCCTGCATGCTTTAGATGCCGTAGAGCATGAGAAATCCTTTCCTCTGGCTACGAGGCAAGACCTTTGCTGGCTGCCCAAAGCCCCTGCCCCTGGAAGCCACGTAGGGGATTAACCATTTTCTCTCTGTCGCTGCTCACAAAGCTCCCCAGACTCGTGGCATGGTCTCTGCTGTGCTCAGAGGCGAGGCTCTTGATGCCTTCATGCCTTTTTCTCTCTCCATCAGTTTTTGTTTCTGGATGAATTCTTTGTTTGGTGGTTTTGTTTAGGGCTCGTTTTGCTAAATTTTTACGTGTAGCCTCAGAGCGCTATCTCAGTGTGACAGGCCGGGTACTTACATGCTGCCAGCCATGTTCATGGCTGGGATAGTCAGGCAACATTCTTTCTGCAAGGTTTATCTTGTTTTCATTTTGATTGTTTAAGCAGCTGGCCAAAAAAAGAAAAGAAAGCAATCTCTTCTGGGTTTTGGGTGTGGGCTTGTTCTTTTTTTCTTCCCTGTGTTTTGATTACAATGAGAGGCAGGTAAGAAAACAGCAAACACACTTAATTCGAAAGGATGTTGGAAGGCTTATTTTGTGCTTTATTTGAGGAGATTTTTGGATTAAAGCACTTGCCAGGTTTCTGGTGGATATGTTTACTGAAATGAGTGTAACATTTTTTTGTAGGTAATGTCTAGGTTTTTTAGATAACTGTAAGTGGTGCAGGGCAACAGAAAGTTTCCAGGCATACTTTGCTGTATTATGACTGTCAGTTGCAATTTTTTCAAGAAGTATTTTTGCATATTGTTCTAAAAGATCTGAGATCAAGTCACTGGATTTAAATACAACAAATACCACCTGAGAGAGTTCTTCAGAAAAGCTCCAAAGTCCTGACAGCTCTGATGCATCATGGAAGGCACTCTTGACTTTCTAAAACCCTAGGAGCACACAGCCCCTCTTTAATGTGTGGCATAGCAGAATATGAGTTACAGACGTCGTTCATACCATTGTTTTAATTTCAAACTATGGAAAGAGCTTTCTTTTTAATACACAGGTCTAATATTAGTACATATATCCATGTGACAGAGAGGATGGATGGACAAGTGTGTCCAAATACATCCAGGAAAAATGAAGGCACGTACTTTTTTCCGTGCAGAAGCTTATCTTCCAAAAAAGAGAAAAAAATCCCAGTAAAGATGAGCCAGATGAATGCAGTAAATGTACTAATGTTTCACTTCTGGCATTTTGACTCAATAAAACAGGAGGGCAGTAAAGATAGATCCTCTGATCCCCGGATTGTGCTGCGTCCAGCTGCGAGTGCAGCAGCTGCTGGGCACGGGGCTGGGAAAGAGCTGTGGCCAAAGTCACCCTGTGTTAGGTGGCCTCAGATCCATGGTACCCTCCTAGAGGGGGAAAAAAAATAAAGCTGTGGCTCCATTTATGCCACAGTTGCTGATCTGGGAGAGGACAAAACTGCACGTTTCTGAGGTGCTCAGCTGGCAGTACAAAGGGTAAAATACCAGAGGGATTTAAAGCAGAAGTGGACTCATAGTGAGGCACGGAATTCATGCATTGACACACGGTTTTGTTGCAATTAGGGGTGTGTGAGCCTTGCTGTTCCCAGGTACCTCTGAACTTCCCCAACAGTGGTATTTATGTGGTGTTCACTCTCCAAAAATGCCTGTTCAGCAAGATCCAGCTAGTCTTAATAATATTTTAAGGTAGAATTTTAGACCTGTCTGTAGTGTATTTAAGAAGTGTCCACATAACCCTTTGGAGAGTTCGGGTTTCTCATTAAAATACATCTAAGTGAATGTTATTTTTGTCAAATGACGCATTTTTTAACCTTGCTAATTCTGTAAGGAGCTCATAAAACAGTACAACAGAGAAAAAAACCCTTTTAAAGATTATATAATCTTTGTAGTCAAGTTTAATTACTCCTAGGCCTTCTTCCCTCCTTTCTTGGGGGAGAAGATGGAAGAATTGATTTTTATTAAAAATAAAGCTTCAGCCTGTGGCATTTTTAATGTTGTCTGGAGTGGCATGTAGATTTTAATTTTTCAGTGTCTTCCATGATGATGTTTCAAACTTCAAATGGATTGTTCAGTGGGTTCAGGGTGCATTTGGCTGCAGTGTTGTATCCGGTGGCTGTCAGTGGATTTATGTGCTAAAATCTGGGGCTGCGAATGGGAGATGAACTGTAAGTCAGTAAGTCAGGAATGTCCTGCTGAGCAGTCCTACTTTTGCCAGAAGCATTTTCATATCTAGTAAAGGGGATGGACTGGAAAGCATCGTGGTGGAGAAAGCTCTGGTGGCCGTCTGCCTCAGCTGCTTATTCAGCTGTTTTTCTCTGGAGCCTTTCCAGGGGAACGGTCGCCGCTGTTCCAGAAAATGTGTTGTTTCATGCCTTTCTCGTGTTGCAGTGCATTGAGCCCTATCACCAATAAGCACTTGTCCAAATCCATGTAGGATGTGACCCTCTGGAATCAGCCAAATCAGTCCTTGGTGCACCCCTGTCACTCTGGGTGTTGCACAAAGGCCTGGGCCGATGTGAAAGTTGTCTTCTCTCATAGTGCCAGGTCTGCTGACTATGGAAACGAATGTTTGCCATGGAAAAGCAGAGCACTGTTCCTCTTGTCCTACAGGCAGAGCCTCCTGTCACTGGGTGGGGAGGCCCACAGCTGCTGAGGACACCTGTGGTCCTGAGGATCAGGGGGCTTTGAGGCTTGTGGGGAAAGCCCCCCCTTCCTGCCCCTTTCTGGGAGCATGATCCATGCCTGTAGTTCCACTTCCAGTTGGTGGTTTGGCTAAAGGCAGCTCAGTAACCTGGGCAGGTGGGTTTTGCTGTTTTTTCACCAGTGTGTGTGTGTGCATTTCCACTGAAGAGTAGCAGTGATGCTTCTGGCTTGGCATGCCATAGGACAACGAAGGGTGTGCCTGTGTCTGTCCAGCTGTTGTTGAGCTGGAGGCTAAAAATAATCCCCTTTTTTTTCACCTCCAAAACAGCTGAAAGGCAGAAATGAGGAAATCTTGGATTCCTGGAGGGATTGAAGCTTCTGTCTTCATCCCAAGGACATAAAGGGAGTGGATCATCATTTAACACCCCTGTGTTTTCCAAGATGAGTCTAATATTTGGGTACCTTGGGCAGGAGAGGAGTGAGGGGTTTAGAGTGGGATGACAGCAGTGGATAATGCACTGTGCTGCAACAGCATTTGTCTGCTCTTAGCTATGCCAAGAGATGCTGTTTGTTGCATCTCCCATCCCCATGCTACCACCAGCTGGTAGATTCCTTGAGCATCTAAATGCTGAGAGCTAATGTTTTGTTTAATTTTTCAAGGCCAATGAATAGATTCAGCCTTTCAGTTATAGTGGATGAGATTTTTGTGACTAGGTTGTTGCAGTGTTACTTTGGGGTAGGGGTTTTTTGTAGTTTTTGTTGGTGTTGTGGTGATTTTTTGTTTGTTGATTTGCTTTTTTGTTTGTTGTTTGTTTGTTTGGGGTTTTGTTTGTTTGTTTTTTTGTTAAACACAGTAGTGGTGTTCAGCTGTTTAACTGCGTATGGTTTTTCCACAGTGGGATGCAGATGCCTGGATTCACAGGCTGCTGATTTAGTAGCAGTGGAAAGGAGGGATTGCAAGAGGCCTCTACATTGTATCCCTCTCTCTTCCCTCCTATTTTGAGTCATATATTTGTACATTATGTACAGGAGATAATATCAAAATCCTGTACCTGGCAGAGAAGCCATTCTGCTATTGGAGAGGTGACTTGAGCTGCCATTTAGCTCAGCGCTGGGAATATTTCCTGGAGGTTCTCAGGGCACCGCCATTCCTAAACATACTCAGAGAGAGAAAGTAGCATCTCTTACATCTCTTACAGTCAGACTGACCCTTGAGTGGAATCAAGCCTATGAGACTTACCAAATGCTGTGTGTTTATCTTAGTAAATATAAGTGAAAATTTCTGATGCATTTGAATCGCACAAGGAAGAAATCAGTGAAGTTCTGTTCCATTTCTGTCTGAAGATAAATAATGCACTGTGTACTGCGCTCGGTTGTGGTGTGGAACAAGATTTATACAGAAACAATCATCTTTTAGGGAATAGTACAATACTTTTTAACAGTATCATAGAAACAGACTATTTACTCAGCAACTTGAATAAACAACTTTTATAAAATATGCATGGCCTTATTAGTGTTTTATTGTGAAGTGCAAAAATGTCCATGCTTTACTTATTAAGTATGAATTTAAACTGAAATAGTCCTAAGTTAGTCACTGGGCAATTATTACTGGCCTGGAAACTTACATTAGTCTCATTCAATGGGAATTTTGTAACTCATATTCTTTCTGTAATTTTGCCTTAACATAGGTGCTGTAACACATAGGGGAATGTGTTAAATTCAATGAAGCTTCTCTTTTGACAGAAAATATTCACACACATCTGCAGGCAGAAGATCAGCCATTTGCACTAAGAGGTTTTCACCAAGAAAAATGTCTTCTCTCAGTCTTACTACCTTGCACTAACATGGTATACTCTCAGTAGTAAAACAACATCTAACATCCAACATGATACTGATCCTTCAGGCAGGTCATAAAGTCTGGTCATGGTCTTATTCTTTCATAAGCTGCCCTGTAAAACTAAACAAGACTTTCTCCCTTCGTTTCCAGTTGGAGCAAGAAATATGCAAAAGCTCTTTGTCTGTTCTTTTCAGCAGCTGTTACTTGGGATAATTTGTAGGAGATGTTTTGAAAAGTCAAGTTGTCCTTTAGCTTTGTAGGGGATGATCTGGCTCTGTTAAAAGGCAGTTGATGTGTGAATGGTGATGGGGATGTCAAGAAGCCCTTGGCATTTTTTCATTCAGGATTGATTGTTTGAGACTCCCTTATGTGATGCCAGCTGTCATGATTTGTGTGAAATTGCAAGAACTTCGTTCCAAAAGCAGGCCCTGATGAGCCAGGAGACTGGGATAACAGGAGGGGAAAACAGGATGCCATTCAAAGTTCGTTCTAGTCTGGCTGCAGGAAGGTTTCTTCTGGGAGTCTGTTGGCAAGCAGACCACCAGGGAGAGGCATGGGCCCTTCCCTTGCTTAATGAAGATAGGAACACAAATGTAGTAAGAATTACTTTTGCAAGGATTTTGTACTGGTTTTGACCCCAGAAGTTTCAAAATTAGATGAAGAAGTGCCAAGAGTAAGTTCTACACCAGCAGGAAGCGTCCTCAATAAATCATAGAACAAATAGCTCTGAGATGTAGATAAATGTGTTTCTGGAGGTAACCACGGGTGGTGGCAAACATACAACCATTTTTCATGGTGTCTCTATGCAATTATGGAGATACTTTGTCAATGTGATAGGAGGAGGGAAGAAGGCAGAATCCTCCTTAAAATGCTAACATAGTGTGTTGCAAAACCCCAGGAGGAACGAAGGGTTTTCTGTGTGGGTTTTGTTACTTGGCAGGGTCTGCTATGACTAAATTTCCAAAGACTGCTGGTTCTTTCTATTTCCTTTAAAGTTGCATTTATTTATGTATAATACAGCTTGTAAGCAAAAAAAAACAGCCTCACCTTATCAGACCAGGTATGGGCTTTGTTTGTAGAATGTTTCTAACTGCCTGCTCAACATGACTGGAAGCTGTGGAGGCTCAATTGACTCACTCACTTGTCAGAGCTCAGAGTTCCCATGCTAATCACAAGAAGCATGTGCAAAAAGTCTGACCCAGATCCAGCAGTGATGCTGTTCAGCTAGGCTACATATGCCCTCTGTTATTCTTCCTTTATATTGTTACATCCATTGATTTATTTTTTTTTATTTTTAATATTCATCATGCAGTGAGGAGTGTTCTTCTAATATGTTCTCTTTAAATATGTTCTTTTAAGAGGAACAAAGCCAAGTGGCTAAGGCAACAGCCTAACTTTAATATCTCTGGTTAACAAAACACTTGCCTAAAGTGAAGCCAAAGCACCTCACAGGAGTTTTTTTTTTTTGCTCAAGTTGTTAGATCTGAAAACAAATGATGACCAAACCAAAATAAATAAATGACTCTACTTTCTGAAATTGCAATGTAATGGGAACCAGACTGGAATCCAGCGAGCCTGCAGATAGAGCCCGTGCTTGCTTTGAAACTGCAGTCAGTGTCTGGCTCTGCGTGCGGGACGCACAGGAGCGTGTCTGGCCTCTGACACAATGGTCTGGGGCTGGCAGCACGGCCCAGCTCGGCTGTGCTGCAGCTCTCCCGTTCTCCCTGACCCACCTTAGCGCTCCCTGCTCCAGCCACGGCAGAGCTGCAACTCACAGCAGGGATTTTGTGACATCTGGAGGGGTTTGGAGGAGTGCAGGGGGTTCGTAGGAGGTATGGAACAACAGCATTGTCCAGCTATAAGAGTGTTTCTAATCAGTTTTTAGTAATCAGTCAAGGAAATGTAAGCACTAGCTATGCTTGGGGTTTAATTAGTTTGCTTTCTGGAAATCCTTTGCTGGTTGCTCTGTGAAAAATTACAGCTGTCAACTAAAATTTGGGCAGGAATCCTCTGTAATTGTTCTGGAAGAGATTCTTCCAGGGGTGCCCAAACTTAGATTTAAGCTTCTGAAGTGTGATTTTCCTGAAAGTGAGGATTTTTAGCACTGGTGAAATGGAATAGGTCAGGATGAGTTCCCTGGCCCTGGCAGAGGAGGGCAAGTCTGCTGAGTTCCCTTGGCATGTCCTCCTTACATCAGTAGGTGAGCCAGGCTGTTACATCCACCCTCGCTTGAGAGAGAGTAGCTAATAGCGTAAGGCTACTGGCTTATCGTAGGTTTGTTCAACAAATCTAGTAAATGTATACCCATTTCCTCTTTAAAATAAAAAAAAGCCTACACTAAGACCACTTATTTCCTTTCCCCTCCCTTTTACACAACTGTAATGCTGTTGAGAAACAGCTGCAAGCACTTGAGAAATGCTAAATGAGGGTTAGAAATGTGCAAGCAGATGCTCAAAAATCGTCAGCTTTTTGCTGTTTTTTCTCTTATTTCTCTTCATCAGATGCTTTTGTGTCTGCATTAAGCACAGTTTATCCTCTTTTTTACGTAGGCTGAACACCACATGCAAAAAAAAAACCAGTTGATTTAAGTAAATTACTTGTTTGTGCTCTCAGTAGTGCAAGTCCAGTTGTATTTCAAGTCCTACTGATAGAGTAAGTTGGAAACTGTGTGGAAGTAATACAAAACCCTGTGTCACACTCCTCCTTTTCTCTGCCAGTGTTTAATTATTGGAGGTGGCCCCTGTGGCCTGCGGACTGCCATAGAACTTGCCTTCCTGGGAGCCAAGGTCGTCGTCGTGGAGAAGCGGGACACGTTCTCTAGGAACAATGTGCTGCATCTCTGGCCCTTTACCATCCACGACCTTCGGGGACTGGGAGCAAAGAAATTTTATGGAAAGTTCTGTGCAGGATCTATTGATCACATCAGTAAGTATCTGAGGGCATGGGCACTGTTCGGATAAGGGGTTACCAGGATCAGAAGATTGGTGGAGATGTTCTTGGTTTGGCAGAAAGTTCATCTGCCTTAACCATGTGCCAGTGCATGTGTGCACACAGAGAACGAAAAAAATGGTCTCATTTAGGCAAGGTGGAAATAGAACAAGTTACAGTCTTATGGAGCGGGTTTTCTTGTTAGTCTGGTGTGGTTAAACAACAGGTTTTGATTATGAAGTATGGAGAATATTGATATTTATTCCAGTGTGTTGAAGGTAGACACAAATAACAGAGTGGACTGTTTTACAGGGAAATATGCTGTAAAATTTTTTATTATAAAATATGCTGGTTAGCAGATCTTTTAAATGTCATCAAGAGGCAAACCTCTACAAAAGCATTCTTAGAAACTCAACTGAAATGAGTTTTGCCAACAAGATTGTGCTGCAAGAGGAAAAGGAGGCGGAAGAGAACAACATCCTGTGGTGGTTGCTATGTTTGCATTCATTACCGTATGGGAAATAGAAATGCCACACACTTGGCATAACAATGAATTTCAGTTCTCTAGCAGGGTGGTGGCAGCTGGGGTTGCTTGCTTATCAAACACATCTTTGTCATTTGCTCTCCACAGGTATTCGACAGCTTCAACTCATCCTCTTCAAAGTTGCACTTATCCTTGGAGTGGAAATTCACGTGAACCTGGAATTTGTGAAAGTCCTGGAGCCTCCTGAAGATCAAGAAAACCAAAGTATTATTTATCATAATTCATTCTGTTCACAGCAACTGTTTTTGTGCCAGGTGTTACATGAAGTTGTACAAGACAGTCGAACACTGTTCAAAGAAATAAAGAGGTTTTTTGCCCTTCTTATTCAGCCAGCCTTGTTCTGTGCCGTTACGGTGTGATAAGTATCAGTGTGACAGAGCAATGATAAATCTCAAAACGCAACCCAGGCTGAGAAGCTGAGGTTTTGCACTATGCCTTCTGGCATATGTTTGAGGCTTTGTAGGGAGTCTGGTGTGGCTTCTCGGCATCTTCTTGCAAAAACAGATTTTGATTGGTAATGTAAATATTGAGGATGGATGAAGTGCCCAGGGCCTTGTTTTTGTGTTCACATTTGATGTAACTCCCACTGGCACACAGAGTCTTATCAGCATTCTTACTTTAAGCAATAGAAAAAGATTTCTAATTCTCTAATTTTTTTAAATATTAGTTTTTTGGATGTAGTATCACTAAAACATTTTAAAATTTTAATTAAAACTCTGTGGTATCTCTTCAAAGGGTCATATAGTGACACCAGAACGGGTATATTAGTTTAAGTAGTTAAAGTATATCTTATTTTAAAACATGGACAGCACAAACACTTTCACATAATCAGCTTTGTAAAAAGGATAAATTTAGATTTGTGAGTATGCTTCCATTTAGTTTCTCTTTAGAAGACAATTAAAAGCACTGATGATGGAATGCTATTTTTCCTCCTTTAGTAGCCAGCTCTTCCTTGCAGTAACCACATGTATGTACTGCCCTGGTAAGGTGGCTGTGGGGTTATTTCTGGGAGAATCAAGTGCTTGAGCATCTTCTTGTGTGTGGCTCTGAGAGGAAGTTACTGCATTAGGTGATCCAGAGAATGAGAAATGCACCCTTTATCTCAGTGCCCTTTCCTCAGACTCTGAAATCACTTCTCTGTTGTAATACTGCAGAATTAATAAATATTATTTGTGTTTTCAGAGATGGGTTGGAGAGCTGAATTTCTCCCCATGGATCACCCTTTGTCAGAGTATGAATTCGATGTTATCATTGGTGCAGATGGCCGCAGGAACACGTTAGAAGGTGGGTGAATGTGTGCTTTTAGCTTTACCAGTGGTCTTTAGGGTACCTTGTAAGATCTGAAAGTCAGAGAAGAACACAAAGCAGCAGGTTATCTTTCGATCCACAGGAGTCTGTGTGAAAGCTGTTATTTTATGTGGTACCTTTTGGTTTTGTTGTTATGTCACAGCTCAAAAGACATTTAATGTCATTACTGCTTCTGAGCTCTGTGTATTTGCACTGCCTACAGAATGCATTGTGGTGCCATTGGGCTTGCTTCAAGGTTAAGTAATTATATGATGATTTCACTTGAAGGAAGCTGACAAGATATAGGTCAGGAACGGCATAGCCTTTGCTGTTGTGCTGTGAATTTGCCCTGTGTGCTTGAACTCATGACCAAAAGGTGATTGCCAGGCATTTAATGAAGGCAACAGAGGCTTTGCTTCTTTGTAAATGAGACTGAACTTCAGAAGCAGCTCCTTTAGGAGCAATAGCAAAAGATAATGAACAGCTCTAAGGTATGTGGGAGTAGAGGGTGTAAATGTTTCCTGAACTTGAGTCACTGCTGAGAATTCAGACCACCTCAGCTGTGTTTCTTAGAGAGACACTGGCTAAGCTGCTCCTGCATCACAGGAACAAACCTTTTACTTAATTATCTATTTCCCTTTTAACTCTAATTATATCCAAGCTAGTTTCCGTTCTCTAAGTACACTTTTTCCTTTTTTTTATTGCCTTCATAGTTTGTCTGCCAACTACAATGTGCTTGCAGTTAATTCCTCATAATGCTGTACTGGAAATTTCCTTACACTGTTGTCTGGCTGTCCCCCGTAAAACACTGTTTAAATAGTCAGGTACCATCAAAACCTAATTATTCTAACGTCACCTGCAGACTCCATCAAGAGGTTAATGTTTATCATCATACCAGGATCTAGGGGAGTGACTGGTGAATATGTACGCTGAAGATATGTACAGAAGCTGGTGTTGTCATATCAAACCCATCCCAATGAAATAACAAGAGCATGTCAAGAAGCGCAGAGACAAAAATCCATAACCAAATTATTTCTTGTTATAAAATAACATTCATATGATGTCATCTGCAGTGGGCCAAAAAGACACTAAGGATCCTCTGTCCTACTTCATAATTTAATTAAGATGAGGGGAACATTCAGATGGAAAAACTTCAATGTGGATTGCAAGATTGTGGCTCAGGGGACTTTTTTCAGTGAAAAGGGAAAGCAAAGATGGAGCGAGGAGCTCAGTTGGTCTCACCTTGGTAATACAAAGTTAACCCACTGAATATTTTTAAATTGCAAATACCTGTGGAAAATCTCATTAGCTGGTAGTGTGTGCACCTAAGCACTGCTACAGAGGTTTCTGTTTTTCATATCATTCTCTGCTGCTTTTGACTGCTGATCTCTTGCATATTTTTTCAAGAGCTGTTTACTACCTATATAACAAATACCTAACTTGCCATTTAGCATGTTAAAAATGTCTCCCTCCACTGAAATTGACCTGTTCCATTCCCAGACATGTCAAAAAATTTTTCCACGTTTTTCTTTAGTCATTGTTTTTCCTGAACTTCTTCCCTTAGTTCCCCACCCAATCATTTTTTAATGAGACTTTATCTTGAATGCAGTGCAGCTCTAGTTTTGCAGCTGAAAATGGGGAGAAAAGACTCTTTACATTCAAGAGAATTTTGGAGGCATGGTGGAAGCTACTCATGGCATGTTGTTTGCTGAATTCTAGGAAAGACACTGAGCTGCCTTGAGCTGACCCTCCCTGAAAGTCCAGTCTGAAGTTTGCAGTGGTTTTAATTCCTGTCTTTGCTCACCAGGCTTCAGGAGGAAGGAATTTCGTGGAAAGCTGGCCATAGCGATCACTGCCAATTTTATAAACAGAAATACAACTGCGGAAGCCAAGGTAGAAGAAATTAGTGGGGTTGCTTTCATCTTCAACCAGAAGTTCTTCCAGGACCTGAAGGAGGAAACGGGTGAGTGCATCCTCATTTTTTCCACTACCAAATACAAGAGGCAGCAGCGGAGCTCTATGTGCCAGGCCACCCTGTTGTTACTGGTAACATCAGTTTTGAATAATCTATGTACAACATTTCCAAGTGATAAAATACTGTTGATGTCAGAAGCTTGCAGATGGGGGTGTCCATTTATGGTACAGTGGGATATTTTTTTAGCTTGGGTGTTGCCACATCATGGCTTGTTTTAGTGTTTAAATTTTTCTCAACTGCAAAAATGTCTGCTATGTTGAACAAATTTGGAAGAGCATTTTCAGGGCCCAAATATTTTCCCTTAAGACATTATTTGTTTTGTTTCTATCCGTTCACATGCTGAACAGCTTAAACCCTTTGAAAAAGTCTCTGCCCTTCTGGGAGGAGTTTAATCTTGCTTTTTGATGTGTGGAGCTGATAAACTGAGAAGACCTAGAATCTGCCATAAATATTAAAAATATAAACTGTGAAACACATCTTAATGGAAAAGGGTTTCAGAAAAGTTGCATTCACTGTCAGTACAATCTACTCCATTCTTGATTTACAGCTGATTTTTTTCAAGAATTACTATTATAATTGAAACCAAACCCCCTGGTTAGACCCAGTGCCAGAGCCCTAGCAACCCAAAAAGCACTTTGCTCCCTTGGCACCCAGTTCTACCTCAGGAGCTGTTGATGCTGTAGTTACCTGGCTGTTCCCTGAAAGAATGCTGAGTAACTTTACACTGCACTGAGAAGAACCGCTACTGGCGAGACCACTCTCCTCTCTTGTTTTGTTTCACAGCATTGTGCCCACTAATCCTTCATCCCAGGGGGAGAGGGGATGCATCCCAAGAAGGAAGGGCACCTGCCAGGATCAATCCCGCTCTGGTAGTGAATGACATAGGCAGGGTGCTGCCTTTGGTGACAAATGTGTCTCTCTTTTCAGGGATTGACCTGGAGAATATTGTTTACTATAAAGACAGCACGCATTATTTTGTGATGACAGCAAAAAAGCAGAGTCTTCTGGACAAAGGAGTGATTATTAACGTATGTAAAAATGCTGGTTAAACCCTATTTTATTCACTTGGCACAGAGTAAGTGGGAACATCTGCATAAACGTTGCTGGATGTTAGAGAGGGTGTTTATAGACTTAATCACTTCATTCAAGCTCAGGCCACTTGGATCTTACTCTGACATTTTTAGGATTTGCTTTTCCCTTCAGTCAGCTCAAAGTTTCAATAGAGAACTGAAAACAATACTTCCTAAATTAATCAGTTTTGAAACTGGCTGAAATGGGATCTTGACTCACCTTGGAAATACGTGGTGGGATCCTCACAGCAGAAAATAAAAACCTCAGTTATTTAAGGGTGAACTTAGCACAGCTATGTTCAGTTTTATCAGGCAAATAAAGAAGTGTAAAAACTTACCCTAGGTTAAATTGCAAATTCTCTAAAGTGGGTGAAACGTGATAGAAGGAGGCTATAAATATGATGGCCTGACCTTTCAGGTTGTACTTGTGATTTTGAGGTATCTTTTCTTTTTCTTTTTTTTTTTTTTCTTCTTCTGTAAAATATGGGGTTTATTTTCTTTTGTTTCTAGGAAGTGTTATGTCACCACTTAAATTTCCCTTTCTGGAAACCCAAAAGAGTTCAATTTTTCTTGGAAAGTAAGGCAGTGCCAAAACAGCCAAGTGTAATTTCCTGAAGGAAGTACTTGTGGGGAACTGTCAAAAGGGCTTTTGGCTTTCTGATGGGACCACTCAGCTCAGGGCCATGATTCCCTGCCCTTTTGGAGGCCAGGGGCTCCCAGGGCAGAGCTGCTGTCCATGACCATCCAGGGTAGGAGAGAGGAAGGGAAACCCCTTGGGGGCAGTGGCTGGTGGGCCCTGAGGTTGTGGGGCTGGTGTTTGTAGGTGAGGGCAGTCCCAGGGGATCTGTGGGGAGTTTGGAGCAGAGGAGCAGCAGCTGTGGCTCATCAGGGCTGTTTTCCTGACCTACTCAGCTCTGAGTGGAAGAAAATCAACCAGCCCAGTGTGTCTGGTGCAAGTGGGCTAATAGCGGTTCTGTGGTATCATCTGTGATTAGGGATCTCAGCCACGATTAGGCTGGAAATAGAACCTGCCTCATTAATGATCACTGCCTTTAAGTAGGATGACCTGTAAAGGCAGGATCCTTTTCCACTCTGCCCAAGGAAAAACCCGGCCCAAAAATGAGCAGAAAAGCTGCTACAGTCCGGGTTTGAAGGTGGTGTTGTTACTGACATGTCGAGTCAAACCTTGAGGCTGAGCCCCCCATGTTACTGGTGTCAGATGGGGGCTGCACGTGTGCAGAAAAGCATTGCAGCGATGTGGATGACATCTGTGGATGTGAGAGGAGTAATGTTCTGAAACCATCACACAACCAAGGAACTGGGAGGAGCTATAATCTTCTATTGCAAACAAAGCTGCTCGTTCAGTGTGGGCAAGGAGAGTTTCTGTTTGGGGCAGTACCTGTGTTTGTGCATTGGCTTTTTGGAGATGATGGGTGTCCCTTGTTTCTTGTTGCTGTGAAATGTGTGGCTCCCAGTCCTGCTGTGAGACTGCAATGTTCCAATTCAGAGAGGATACTGGAGTCTCTCACATCCTTCTCTCCTTGCAGGACTCCATTGATACTGAGCTGCTGCTCTGTGGGGAAAATGTGAACCAGAGCAATTTGCTGTCCTACGCCAGAGAAGCTGCTGACTTTGCAACCAACTACCAGCTGCCTTCCTTGGACTTTGCAATTAATCATTATGGCCAACCAGATGTAGCAATGTTTGATTTTACCTCCATGTATGCATCTGAAAACGCTGCGCTGGTGAGAGAGAGGCACAGACATCAGCTCCTGGTGGCTCTTGTTGGAGATAGTTTGCTTGAGGTATATCTTGGAATGCCTTCCAAGTAGTATTTACAGGTTTTTTTACTTTATTTCCTTAATCCAGCCATTCAGTCTAGCCTCCAGTATAAAATGTCCTCTTTTACATGTCCTGAAACAGTGGTACCTTCTTTGGAATAGATTTTTTTCCCCCTTTTTTCTTTTCTCCTTTATTATGCCATAGTTTGTCATAGCTAATGCTTGGCTGGCAGCCTGTGGCTGAGATCCCATCTTGCTTTATGCAATTTGTGTTTCTGTCTGAAAACTGTGAGCTCCGTGTCCTCAGCTTGGGTGCATGGCATAATTTTACTGAATTCCATCATAGACAAAAACTTGATCCAAATTATTATTGCAGTCTCTTTGCCTTAGTATGTTCCCTTTTTTTTTTTTTTTCTGAAGCAAAAAGTTATGCTGCAACTTTTTTTTTTAATTCATGCTGACAGCCTGAGGCATTTGAAAAGAACAGTCCAAAGCAAATTTAGGAGGTGAAAAGGACATCTTTTTTTTTTTTTTCCTTCCTTTAATAATTCTTGAGTCTTCTTTTTTTTCTCAGCCTATACCTTTTGGAGCTAAGAAATTTGTTTTTATATATAGAAGTTTAAAAAAAAGGAAAAAGTGAAAAAAGTAATCTTCTTCCCCTGCCTAAGACTTAAAGGAGAAGCACATTTAAAACCTGCAAGCGTTGCCTGTGTTGCATTTTGACTCTTTCTGGGCTATTTTTCCGAGACAGTATGAAACCCTGGACTCCAAATTCACATTGAAAGTTACTTTAGTAATAAGAACTTAAGAAATGTAGTACGAACTTAAGAACTAAAGTGTGAATGCTTCTTGCAGCCGTTCTGGCCCATGGGTACTGGCTGTGCCAGAGGCTTCTTGGCTGCCTTTGACACGGCGTGGATGGTGCGGGGCTGGGCGCAGGGGAAGCCCCCGCTGGAGATCCTGGCTGAACGGTGAGTGCAGCATTCCCAGCGTTGTACAGAGCCACAGCAGGGCTAGAAGGCACTGGACTTCAGAGTGCTATCAGGAGAAATATTACCAGAGTTTAAATCGCTGATTTGTGTCACTTAAGTGTGATCCTTAAAGAAATAGACCAAAGAGACCTTGTATCAAAAAAACACAAACCTCCAGCCATCTCAACATAAAAATAAAAATTTATCATAAAAATTAAAAAAAAAATCCTGAAAGGAGTCTAAATAAATTCTTCAACATTAATAGCTTTCAGAGTTGATGTCTATGATTTTAACTCTGCATTTTGGCATAGTGGTGCTCTCTTTAGGCTGATAAATATGTGGAGGATTGTTATAATGCTGCATCAGAAACTTTTTTTGACTGGAGTGAGAAAATCTGTTGCTGAGTACAGCAGCAGTCTTGGTGTCACCATGGTCTGATGGCTGAAGTTGCTGACTTAGGTCCTGCTGGCAGCCACCCTGCTCTCCTACAGCTGCCCAGGCTGTTTTGGGGCAGGTACGTAATAGAAGAGTCATGGTTGTGGGAATGCAAGCAGGGGCTTTACTAACTACTGCACTTGGGGAATTTTTAAGATAGAAGCCTGTGGGATGATTCAAACACAGCCTAGTCCCAAATGGAAAATTGAACAGCATAGTAAAAAAGCTGTGGTGGTTATAGGAATTGCAGGATGACAGGATTTAGTGCTGGTATGTGGTAAAGAAGTTACTTCTTGAGTATATGTTAAAGCAAAACCAGATGACTAGATGATGTAACCTCCTTTTTTTTAACCTCCTTTTTCTTGCTCACTTCCTGCCTCAGGAGAATATGGGCATAAGCTCTAAGTGTGTGTCTTGTCCTTCTTCTGTCTGGCATCCTTCTGTTGAGTGGGCATAAGAAATGGGATGGATGCATTATGCATTTGGTCTGTAACACTTGTCCTGGCAGAACCAAAATAAGGTTTAGGCAGCTGCAAAAAACCCCCAATCTCTTATAAATAAATATTTATTTTAATACATGAATCTTGCATCTTTTTCCTCTTCAAGAGAGAGCATTTATCGACTCTTGCCTCAGACGACCCCTGAAAATATTAATAAGAACTTTGACCAGTACACCATTGACCCTGGAACAAGATACCCGAACTTGAACTCGAGCTGTGTTCGGCCTCACCAGGTCAGTACTTAAAAGGCTTGCTTGTGAAGTCAGTTCTTTTTTTATCAAGGGTAAATAGAGCTGCAAGGAGTGTGTAAACAAAATCTTCAGGAGACTCCTTAATTTGGAACCAGCTGCTGATAAAGTTAACCAGGAAACAAAACTGGTTTTTTGTCTGATGTTATGCTGGTAATTGGTTTTCCTTGTAGGTGAGACAATTATATGTTACCAATGAGCTGCAGCAGTGTCCTCTGGAAAGAGTGAGCTCCATTAGAAGATCAGTGAACCTCACAAGACAGGGTAAGTGGCATCTCCTGTTTGCTGTGGCTTAACATTTGTGGCCTTCTGAGCATGCAGAAGCTGACTGAAATGTTTGCTTTCCCATTTCTGCAGAGTCAGATATTCGGCCTAACAAGCTTCTGACGTGGTGCCAGAAGCAGACGGAGGGATACCGCAACGTTGATGTCACTGACCTGAGCACCTCCTGGAAAAGTGGCCTAGCTCTGTGTGCCATCATCCATCGCTTCAGGCCTGACCTCATGTAAGTGACAGCTGAGGAGCTCCTCGGGGGAGGCATTGCAAAGAGTAGTGTAAGACCAGAGCAACCCTGACACTCTGCAGTCCCCTTCTGTGGCTGCCTTCTGCAAGGAAGTGCCCACCATGGCCAGGTGTGGAGCGGGGCAGGGTGGGGTTGGGTTTGCTTTGTTTCTTCTGTATGTCCTTGCATGCTGTTTAGAATGAAATATATGCGCTTTCAAAGAGCTAGGAGGGTTTTGAACCCTAACATTTATCATGTTTGTAGGAGTCATGTGTCTATTTAAAACAAAATTCGCAGTTCTGGGGGAATGTGTAGAGCTGCGTTCCCGGATCCCTGGAGACAGGTTTTGGTGTCTGTTTGACACCACAGCCACGGAGCACAGTGCTCTGTTACAGAAGTGCTGGGTCAGCCTGAATGAGCCGTCCTCCATGTGTTGTACTGGTTGCTGTGACAGTCAAATAGGGAAATGTTGGCAAGTGGAGATGGAGGTTTTGCACAACCATGTCCAGGAGAGCACAGAGTCCTTTCACTTGGGCAAAGCAAGGGCTGGGCCTTGAAAATTAACTGCCCCAGGAGTTGAGTGTAAGCCAGCATTCCCCTGTTGACAGTTTCTGGGGTCCTAGTGCTGCAGGACCCAACTCCATGCATCTGAATATTTTGTAATGTGCCATAGTTAGATACAAGAAGGTCAGTGTGTAACAGCTGTCAGGAAATAGCAATTGCTGGTGCTGCTGGGTGGGGTGCAGTCAGTGGGGTGACTCTCTCCTCTCACCAGTCTCCAAAATGCAGTGGATGCATTCTCTTGTCTTCCTGCAGAGCCTTAGGAGTCACACATTAATTACTGCCAACCTCCCTTTATTGTGCATAAATGAAAGGAATGATTGAACTTTTTTATGAGGTGTGATAAATTGGAAAAAATAGGAGTAGTACCTTGGTGCTTGTTTGTACAGTTTTGCCAGAGGAAGAGCTGAGATTTTAAAAATAAGATTTTTTTTTTTTTTGCCTTGGGTTGGTTTAAAAGAATTAGAATTCTGGATGTTTTTGGGGGAGAGAGTACAGAAAGCAAAGTAATCTTTGCTGCCTGTGTTCTCTACACATGTTCTCTACACTCTGCAAAGTCGATAAATTTATCTTCCTGAGCTAACAGACCTCCTGCTGTTCAATTAATGTTGTGTTTGGATCTTGTTGGCTTCTTGTATTCAGTGGGCCTGCAGAAGGACTTGGCTAGGTGAAAGCTAGGCAGGCAGGAGAGGTGGCTGCCAGTGACAGCCCCCCTTCCAGAAATGGGCAGTGGGTGGGTGAGAGCAGAGGAGAAATTCTTTGGGGATTCAAAAACTCACATTCCACTGTGAGGAGAAAGAAACTGCCCTGCCTGGAGCTTTGTAATTTATTCACATGTTTATTTTAATCATGAATTTTGGAAGCCATTCAAAAGATCAGAGTCTTAGAATAGGTCCCATAGAAAATGGATTAGAGAGTGGATAACAGAGTTCCAGATGTGTGATGCACTTAGTTAGTGCACTGCTAAATTCAGTTATGACCTGGGCAGGAGGTCCCTGCTCAAACCGTGTGTGTAACACGTTAAAAAAGGAAAGGTAGTGCCTGTGCATGAGTGTGCACATCCATAATGGGCTATTTCCATAGAATGCTGTCCTAAATTTATTCCTCCTGGCTTTGATGATTTATAAAACTAGATTGAACCTTAGTAATCTATTGCTAATGGATGGAGTCTGTAGTAGTTCAGCTGCATTTGGAGAAGGCAAAGGTTTCTTAGCACTTTTGAGGAAGAGTTGCATCTCTCCAATAAATAAAGATTTTTTTTGTGGGACTACATCAAGATCCAGTTCAGCGCAAAAGCTTTTAAATGACATTTCTGGCAAAGTCAGTGTTTGCAATAAGGGGATTTGTGTGAGGCTCTTGCAGCTCTGAGCCAGTGAGGTGCCGCTGTGCCACGGGAGCACCGTGTGTTCCCGAGGGGAGCAGGAGGTGAGCGGCGCCGCTGTGCTGTCCCCGCAGCGACTTCGAGGCGCTGAACGAAGAGGACGCGGTGAGGAACAACCAGCTGGCCTTCGACGTGGCCGAGCGCGAGTTCGGCATCCCGCCGGTGACCACGGGCGAGGAGCTGGGCTCGGCCGGGGCGCCCGACAAGCTCAGCATGGTGCTCTACCTGTCCAAGTTCTACGAGCTGTTCCGCGGCACCCCTCTGCGCGCAGTCGGTGAGGCACGGGGCGAGGGGCAGCGCCAGGGGCAGCACTGCTCTTCAGCCGAGAGGCTTCTCCAGCAGAGCCCTTCTGGCCTGCGAGAGTTACCTCGGGCTTAACTCAGGAAACGGGGCAGAATTCGGTTGAAGAGCAAGGTTTTGTGGGTCCTTGGTGGTTTCAGGGAGTAGGAGCAGCTGGATAGCTGCTGCTTGACATCGTGAAGGGCATGTATCGAGCTGGGGTGTGATTCCCTGATAGGGATGACTGCACACAGCACATTCATGCTTGTGTTTCTCTCCTTTTTTAAAAAAGCACCCTACGTTGTATGTATTTACTTTTATTTGTCTGTGTTTCTTATATATAATTGCTACCAGCTCTCAACTGGAAAGCTTTGGCTTAGTCAGAATAATTTAAAAACAAATCTAAGTAAATATCCTAAGCAGTTGTTTTTTCAACAGATGCTGCTGAGAAGCAAAATGGAGAAAATAATGATCTTGGTTCACCAAAATCATCGAATTTCATCTTTAATAATTATATCAATCTAACTTTACCAAGAAAACGAGTACCAAAGGTGAGTTGTGAAGCAAGACTTGCCCTGTGAATATTCTTTTTCTGAAAAGATGAAAATAAACTTTCAGGCTCAGAAATAAGGGGTTTATATATACACTGTTACAATTTTCTGAGCTGTATTCTACCTGTAAGAAAGAGTCCTGCAGCTCTGTATTCCTGGAGTTAAATATACAGCCATTTTATTATATACCAGTTCAAATAATCAGTGCTGTGCTAGACTGTTTGTTGATTGGGAGGGAGTGCTGCTTTTTGGAAAAAGCAGTGATTTGCAAAGTTTGTGGATGCTGTCAGGGTTCTGAAAAGAAGCTTTTCATCTCCTACAGAGGAAACCTGCAATGGTGACAAACAGTGGGCAGGTTGATCAGCAGCTTTGGCATAACAATCTCTTAGTCATGCCCGTGTACTTTTGTCTCTTGGTTACTTATTAATGAAAACTTACTGACAGGCCCTGTTGTATCCCTGTATTATAAAAAAACCCATGCCCATACATGCTGTGATTAAGGACTGCAGAGCCTTGAAGCTTTGCAGAGGCCTGAGTTAACACATGTACACATCTACTGCACTTCTCAGTATTTTAATATACTGCTTTTTAGATTTGTTGCTTTCTTGTCTTGTAGAACTGTGATTTCTATTTTTTTCACTCCAGAAGTTTACTCCAGAATTTCCAGATACTTCCTACACTGACTTTTGTCTTGAATATTTTCCATCCTGCAAACACTTTTTCAAAACCTGTGGACAGTCATTTGTCCAGTAACTTAAAATATCCTTGTTGGGAAATAATTTTTTCCTGCCACCCACATATACAACCCACCAAAACTAAGTGACATGGTTCCCAGAAAGCCAGGCTGTGAGAAACCAAACAGGCAGAATAAACTTTGCTTTTTCTTGTGGGTGACTTCTTCAGAAGGAAAACCTTTATCATGACCACAGTGTTGTTTTTCAATGAGTTGTTTGCAGAAGTAAGCAGAGTTTTAGCAGTAGGGAGAGCTTTGCATTGCTGAGCCATAGAGCCTCTGATTAACCTCCTGTCATGAAATAAGCCTTCTGTCATAGCAGGAGCTGGGGTTCTTGGCAGTACATGAAAGCACGAGGTGATTTGCTTGAAGGGCCCCTCTGGTTTCACACCACGGGAGCTTGTTGGAAATGAGAAGTGGAAGTATTATTTCCCAAATCAGCTTGGGAAACAAGGCATTCTGTGCGAGGTTTTGCAGCTCTGTCATGGATGGGCTGTGAAACCAGGCACGGTGGGTTAGGGTTCTTGGATTAGGACAGACCTGGGAGTGCCATAACCAGCTGAAACTAGCTGGGAAACTAGCTCCTTGGAAAGCAATTGCTTGAGTTTGGTATTTGGCTGTGGCTTCAGTTTTAGGGTTCTTTCCCCTGCAGAAAGTGGTGCTGAGCATGATCAAGGTGTATATATATATATATATATATCAAATGTTCTGTCCAGGCTGTAGGAGAGCAGAGAGTGTTGCTAACTGAACTTCCACGGCACGCAGTTTGTCCTTGGATTGGGCTGGAGGGGGGATCCTTATCTGGGCGCAGCCTGTGAGAGACCAGGAAGCGGGGCCTGGAGCTGGGGTGGCTGTGGCTGTTCTGGCAGCCTGTGCTGAGCTGGATCATGTTTTCCATTCTCCTCGGAGTGTCAGCCCGGCTGGAGAGGAACTGAGATTTCCTGTGCTCCAGACTAATAAACGAATGGAGGTGTTTACACAATGCAGGGCGCAGCCCTTTTGGAGTCTTGCTCGGCAATTAAATTGCTTTGTCTTTCACTTCTTTGTCAGCGTGTTAATGAGAGTCCTTTCTGCCCGATTTCTGAAAGGCAGCATCTTGCTTTGCTCCATTCACTCAAGCAAAATCTGCTTTAATGTGGCCCAGGCTATTATGCAGAATACATTGTGCTGTTCTGTGTTCACCCTTTCTGGGTAGACTGATGATTGTAGGTAGTGCAAAGCTGGGTTTTATTGAGCTGCTGCTTGAAAGACAGCATAGTAAAGCAAAGTAATTGAAATATTGTCATCTGATTCCTTTGGCGTTTGCCCACAAGTTGTTTGGGATTACTCGTCTTCATTGCATAGTGATTTATTACAAACAGCCTATATGTAAAAAGGAAGCCTGCATTCTTTGATCTTTCTTTATTCCTTTTTAAGGAATTCCTTTTATTCCTTTTATTGTTTTTTTAAGTTGGCTGAGCAGGCACTAAGTTACAGCGTGGGCAAATGCCAACAAGTGGAATATAGTTTATTGTTCATAAATTATCGCTGTATCAAATCTTCACGACTGAATCTTATAAGAAGTGATAAAAATTTGCCAGCATTGACTACTTTTCAAGTTTGTGCAGACTGAGTATGAAGTATTATTGGTTTGTGTAATCTCTAGTTGAGTAAAATAGTGAAATATGTGCATGGCTTGAGCACAAAAGAAGCAATTTGATTGCTTAAGTATTGTAATGTTCAGCCATAGTCAGGGAGGTGAACCTTATGAGGGAGACAGACCTTAAAGGCAGCCAGTAATTGCTCAAAAAAGCAGTGACTGAGCTATGAATTCGTGACCTGCATGCAGACAGATGGTTCAAGAGAGATTCGGGGGTTACAGTGAAAGAAAGAGTGAGGGGTTTCTGGATTGTGTTACTTCTCTGGAAAACAGTGCAGTCTAGCTGAAAGTTCACAGAATAACTCATGCTGTAAAACCTTTTTCTTCAAGGATGTGTTAATACTTTATGAATTCTAAACTCCTCAGTACTGAGAGAGGGAAAGATTAACACCAAGTTGTAGGGCCTGGTCAGCACAGTGTACAAGCATGTGTTCTCATGCCCTGGAGTCCAGTGGGAGCTCCCGGTCATGGCTGTGTGACAGCTTTTACTGCCCTGACAGCTGCACGAGGAGCAATCCTGCTGAGCTGGGGGGTCTGACGGGCAGCGAGACCCCCTGATGCTGGCACTGCTCACCTGAGCGTGCCTGGCCGAGCACAGCCCAGACCTCACCTGCTGGGGATGGAACTTCTGGGAGGAGCTGCTGGGAATCGCTTGGGAATTGCTGCAGTAACCCATGGAACTTGTTTTGGCTTTGCCCTTGCAGGCTGAAGGGAAAACAGAAGAAAATGAGACTAACAAAAGGCGTCGGAAAGGACTCTTTGGTGTCTTTGAGCAGGTTGGTGTTCAGTGGTGCTCACCGGTGTCCAGCTCCTTGATGGGCACCGGAGCTGAGGAAGCAGTGGGAGTTGGGGGGCCAAGGTTTGGCCTTTGGAGTGTGGCATGGAAAAAACCTTTCCCTTGAAATCTTGAATTTACTGTGGTGTGCACTAAAGAATAACTAAATTAATTTTAATCATTTGGTAGGGAGTAGAGCGTTAACTAAATTGCACTAGTTTTTGTTCTGACACAGGAACATTTAAGGTATTGGTTTTTTTTTTTCCTTTTCCTAATTGTCTATTTAGACAATTTTTTTATTTGAAGAGTTTGCATTGCAGCTTGGCTTCTCGCCCTTCTCTGATTAGTCACCTTTGTGACTCTGCTTTATGAATAGCAGCACTGATTAATGTTCCCTTTTACTGTACTCTGGGACCCAAGAAAATATTTTTTGGTGACTTTGCATGCTAAACATGTCATTTTAGTACACTGCAGACCATATTTCCTTTCACCCTTTGCTGAGAAGGATGTTACCTCTCTCCTCCTCTCCCTTCATGAGTGTTGTAGGAAACATAACAAAAACACAGTTTGTTGTTTCCTTGCAGACTTCAGGCTTTCCAAGCCAGGGGACAAACAACGGGAAAGAACAGAGTGATGGCAGAGAAGGAATGAACCAGAACAAAGTCAAATCAATGGCAACTCAGCTGCTGGCAAAGTTTGAAGAGAATGCTTCAAATACAACTCTGCGGAGACAGGTAGGTCATAGGTGAACATGGAAGCCATGTCTGAAATTGAGCTGTAATCCCTCCTTGGGATTGATTGAGCTATGAATCTTGATGCAGATTTCCCAGGGAAGACAGGAGTCTGTTAGCTGTTTGAAGTGGGTTGCCTTTTTTTAATACTTCATGCAAATTAAAAGTATTTCTCTCAGTACTTGGTAAACAAATACAACTCATATAGATTGACTAATGCATCTAACAATAACATATTGCTGTGTTACAGTGTCTAGAAATTCCATGGAAGCGAGCCTGTAGAATTTGTGGTTTTGGAAGTCTAAGCTGGCTGCATACAGTATTGCAGAAGGCCTGTTGTTGCCTGTATTTTTCAAATAAAGGACACTGCATATCCTGTGAAGTCTGTCTTTATGGAAAATCTAGGAAGTGTCCAATCTCTTGCAAGATATGTCTGGCTGCTATTTCCATTCCAAAACTAGGCAGAGTGGGATACATTTGTGCATCGTACAGCATTTTTTTGGTTTGTTGTTAGTGTGACTAGAGGTATTTTAAAAACAATCCCCTGCTGCCAAGGTAGGGGGTAGCAGCTCAAAATCACACTTCAACCAGAAATAGTTGGAGTTAGCAGAGTTTAGATCTGTCATCTGGAAGACCTGAAGGAAGGATGAGCAAGGTGTGGAAGTTTTGACAAAGATGGTGGCTTTCTTAATTCTTCATCCTTGTATCCGTTTGTTTATTTAAATATTTAGGTCCTCCAGTAGTGTAGGCTTTATGGATGTCCAGTGACTTTGTCTCTCCTTGAACCAAAGTTGTTTGCACACTGCCTGGCTACTTGTCAATGCCCTGAGCTTTCGGTGTGTGGTAAATGGCCAGAGATCTCCTTGGCCATGCTGAAGGAAGTTATTATGATCATAAACTCTGTTAAAAAGTACTGAATGTGTTCAACTTAACTTGAAAGTATATCTTTGATGGTAGAAGTTGCTAATAAAATGAGTAGGTGGCAAAAATATGCAAAATGTGTCGTTAAGCTTCAGAGTAATGCGTTGTTAAAAGAAGCTTTTATTTCTTTCTGCCTCAAAAATTCTTTGAATCCTATTTACTGTCTTCCTTTTCTTTTTTCTCCTTTACTCTGTCTTTGCAATTTTAAAAATGCTGTACAAGGAGCTAACAGATAGACCAGCCCTGCTCTCCTCTGACCCTCCTGTTAATCCTCGCTTTGCTAAACCTATGGATCCAAGCCTTCTTCCACCTCAACCAAAAAGGCAGGTAGGAAACCCCTGTGGGTAACACCTGGGAAGCACAGCATTTCTCTCACTGCTGGGAACTCGCTGTTACTGCAGAGCTGCATAAGATACAAAGCAGTATTTGGATGGAAACTGCAGAGTTCACAGACACACTTAGCTGGGAATTGTGAAAACGCCATTAGAAAGTAAAGGCTATTTTACATCTGCTTCGCCAGATGAGAAAACTCTGAAAGTGTGGAGATACCCTGAAAACATAAGTGTTGATTTCTGTGTTACCATATCTAGACTCCCAATTGTATGAATATAATTACACAGCTACAATTAACGTGTGAGAAAATTACAGCAGTACCTGAAAATTTGTGCATATACTCGATGTTTGGGGTTATTGTAATGATAAGGCTAAGAGAGAAACCTGGCAAAAGTATCTAAGATAAAAGCTTGAGCATTGAAAAGCTGATATTGGTGCCCAGGTATTTTATTTCTATAAGTAACACTTGTGATAAGAATTTCTGCTGAAAGCTCTTTTGCAGCATCACAAATACGGGGAAAAATTTTTGACAGTGTAGTCTAAATTTTTCTCTTAGTACTTTCCCTGAAAGCAATCTCATCTCAAACAGTATTGATATCCACTTTTCATCAGAGTTTTAAATGGAAATAAACATCCTATAGTGGCACTTCAAGAGCAGTCTGCAGTGAAATGAGATCTGTATTGCATGTGGAAATCTGCAGGTCAGAAGCTATTTTATATGAAAACTCAAATTCAGAGATGTGTTCTGAACTCCTCAGAAAATGCCTTAAATCTGAAATACATTTTGTGCTGATTTGGGTCAGACTAGATCTAGAACTATGGCAGGAATTACTGTTGAAATCCTCATAAATATAATTTGATTACAAGCTTAGTTTCAGGCAGACATGCTGCTAAAAAACCCCAACCCAAAACCTCTGCTGTAAACCCCAGAAGAAGATGTTCTTCTGCACTGCTGCTGTCTGAGGTCATTCACAAGAACTCAGAAGCGTAGAGAAGGAGGTCAAGGCCTGCACAAGTTGCGTAGGATTGATTTATTTCAGTGCGTGTGCACAAGCACCAGAAGTGCAGTAGACAGTGTGCAAAGGGTGATGTGAGAATATTTTATTTCTAGTTATGTGCATGACTGTGCCGTTCTTTCAGAAGCATCCTTAAAAGCTGCATATACTGCATGGTCGTGCAGAACGCAGAGTTTTGTTCACTTCCAGTGTTTCCCAGTTTCAGGTGGTAGCTAGGAGTGAACACGAGGTCAGGGAACCCAAAAAGTCTTTAAATGGTTCTGATCATATGGCCAGGAGAGCAAAGAGTGTGCTCAGAACAGATCCCCAGCCCAGTCTGTCAGACACCTCTGAGAATCTCGCGTCTGCCTGTTCTGCTGCATTTGTACTTTCTGGAGTGCTTGAGCGTCTTCAGCACCTGGAGGAAAAAATGAAACAGGTGACAAGCAACTTCTTTTCCTTTCTGTCTCTTGCCTGTGATAATCTGTGTACTGTGGTTTTGCTGGCTTGTTCTCTGTTGACTGTAGGTCGTATTAAGACAATAAGAAGTCTTTCTGCAAACTTCTGTGTATTGTTGATGGATGTGGTTTTAACTGAAATCTTTCTCTTTCTTTTCTTGGCTGTCCTTCCCTGGCTGTCACTGCAGAAAAGAGCTCAGACTATAGCAAATAGGGAATTCCATAAAAAGAACATTAAAGAGAAAGCAGCACATCTCGCCTCAATGTTTGGATACATGGAGTTTCCAAAGGTGAATTTTAAGTTTTGCCCCTGAAGAACTGCTGAGTTGGAAGATGTATAAGAATTCATGAAGGGAAAGAAATTGCAGTGGTTTTGGTTTTTACTTCCTTTCATTCTGTGTGGATCTAAAAAGTGTGGATTCCACTGAAACTAGTAAAAAGTGTTGTTTAAATATTATTGCATAGTTTAATTGAGGTGAAACAATCTGAATCATAAAGCTAATCAGAGTGCTTTAGCAGGAGAGAAATGTGTTCAAATAAACTGTGTCTTGTGCTTAGGCACACACTGCTGGCTCACAATTTCTAATCAGTGCGCAGCAGTGGCACTTGGTGCACTCTGGTTTTTGCTGGATTTCAGTATGCTTTCTCCCAGTACTATCTTACCTTACTGCCCACTCTGAATATTTCTATTAAAGAAACAGTACAATATTATCATTTACCCTGGAGATGCTGTTCACCCTGATGATTTCCATGGGCCCTTACTGTGCAGAGGTAGTGAGAAGAGTAGAACTGTCATTGTTATGTTTCTGGTTTTTTTGATGCATGACTGTGAACTTACCCTGTGTTGATGTCACTGTCTCTTGGATAACTCTCCTGTTTCTGCTCTACACAGAATAAGCTACCTACTAAAGGCTTACCCCATTCTCAGCCCCCAACTCCCTCTTGCCCTCCACCTCATCATTCAGCTGTTGCTGCTTCATCATCTGTTGGTTCAGCTTCCTCTGCTGTTTCTTCTCAACAGGTACTCTATTAAGAGATTTTTCATGTAAAACCCAAACTTGTACTCAAGCTGCTTGAGAAATGGCTTGGATGGAAGGTGCTGCCAGCAGACCTGTTGTATGGGTTGTAATTCACATTTAAATCAAACTTTCCTTTTTAGCTGTTGTTAGTTCTGCATGTTTGTAAGAGAAATGTTGTCACCAGATATGGCTCAGGTAAAGGCTAAAGAGCAAAGCAAATGGTTAACATTTTTTTACTTCAATTCTGAAAATTTTGCATTGCTGCTTATTTTAAATGGTCTGCTGTAGGATGATACCACAGGCATGCTGAAGAAAGCTTCACATTATAAAGCAAGCTGGGTGCTGTGGGGTTGGTTCATTTTCTTGGGTGGAATTTATGTTTCTTTTCATAAGAATATCCATCTGCTCTGCAGGGGAAAACCTGCACAGTGATGGTCATTTTAACCATGTCCTAGAATGGACATGTCTTAGAATTGTATGAGCATTTGCCAATACAGACATTCCATTATTGTTTGTTTAATTATTTGTTCTTTAAACTTGCTTCTGCATGTGAATAGCTAGAATACAGTTCTTTGTAGCAGCAGACCTTATGGAGAGGAAACATCCATGCTTGGAAAGAAGGAGATGACACTTGGGTCAGAGATACTCAGTTCCTACTTCTGAGGCTGATGCTAATGGGCTGTGTTGCAATGACTGCCTGGCTCCCAGTCCCCAGGGAAATCCAGGGGACATGGCCCTTCAAGGACACTGCAAGCTCAGCAGGTGCCTCGCTGCAGTAATCCCCTAATTCCCTTCATTCAGCTTCAAAGTAATTCCCTTGCCTGGATTTACCTCTTACTTTATATGACCTAAGAGGTACAGCATGTGATGGGTTTTAAGCTAAGTCATGGTTTCCAAAAGACTGGGGACTGATGTTCCTTTGATTTGGAGAATTATTGTGACTCTGCAAAGATAATAAAAAACCCCCAAAACCCAAACCCAAGCTATCTGAAAAACCCTTTAGGATATGAGAACTAGGCTTTTAATCGTGTGGAAACTCTGTGAGAAATTACTTCATTGGGATTTTAACATCACTTCTTGGAGAATGGAGAACCTTTGGAGCAGTCTTTTTTTCTGGATATTTTAAAAACTGGATTTTGTTTAGTGCACTGACAGCCTTGATTAGTTTGCCTTTGTATTTAAATGGCATGGCAGTAGTTTGTTGTTACTTGGTTTCACTCAGGCTGGGTTTACTTCAGCTGAAAAGTGCTCTCTCTAGAGATACTGGCAGAATGCAGCTCAGCTGGAGCGAGAAAATCTAGTTCTGTCACCAGCACAGTAAATATATGTTCATCTCACTGGGTAAATATTTGGCTGGTTAAGTAGGACTACATTTACACTTTGGCAGATCTACATGCATGAGCATTTTGATGCCTGCATGCACAGCTCCATGTGTTGTACAGGCTGCCAGCCGCCTGTACACTGTGCATTTCATAGGTGTAAATGTGGTGCATTTTGTGTGGCATTCTGGAGAATTTTTAAACAGCAGGTCTGTTTAATGACCGCGTGATCTTTGTTCCCCCTGTCAGGGGCACAGGTGGTAATAGAATGTGCCCTTTCATGATCAAATTGTTGCCCCTGTGTTTTATCCTTACAGATTGCACACTTTTCAGAATGTGAAAATTTTATCCTGCTCTATAAAACACTGTCTAAATGTGCAGTGCTATAAAAATAAAAATTCAGCAGTATTTCAGATGCAGTGTTCAAGTGCTGTTCAACAATATGTTTGGACCTCTCTGCTGTGAATATGCCAGGAACTGCCTATGTCTCTGTCATCTGAAGGGGGATTATGGGTCTCAAAATTTGAATTTCTGCTCTCTGTTCTGAGAATTATCATTAGCTGAGTGTAGACTTCAGCATCAGAAAGAGTTTTGGGATTGATAAACCAACAAGAAGAGCTGCTGTGTGTTGCTGTCAGTGTTTCTCTTTTTTCCCCAGCAGACAAATAGAAGTGTTTTGAGTTCTGTAAGGCTTCATGATATATGACCTATAAATATCAGCACCCTCCCATGGTTTTAAATAGCTAGAGCTGTCGTTTTAATTTCAGGTGAGTTCTGAGGTTGTTACCAGACATGACAGGTCATTGCACCTGTTGAGTTGTGCTTGGATAAGTATTAGTTATGGGGACACAGTTATTGAAAAGGGTGGCTGTGAAATCATACAATGTCTAATTACAGAAACTTGTTATTAAGTCTAAGTCTTGCAAGGAGCACTTGAAAAGAAGGCTGTGGGACCGTATTGTGTCTTTCAAGACATGCAGTCATTACAACTTAGCAAGAATTACCTTCCGTGTGCAATATGTCAATAATAATCAAAAGTACCTTCTAGCTTCAATCAGCTGTCACAATTCACATGGCTAGAATAACGAGTTAGCATATAATATAGTACAGGCTAGGTTTGGTTATTCCTGTTTTCTGCTCAAGGTTGGATTGACCTTCAGAAAGCTCTGTTCATCTGAGCTTTGCATGAGTGAATCCACACCGTGTGTCGTAAGAACTGGGAAGTTTTTGCAATCAATTTACTCCCTGCAGAGCTTGGACCAACAGCTTCCCTTCAGTGACGTGACTCTAATTGCCAGCAGTGAGCAGGGCTGGGGTGTTTCCTACACACAGTAACTTATTACTCAAATGTTGTTTATCTCAGAGGGAAAATACACGTAGCAGCTTGTACGAAAAGTAAATAAATTACCCTCAAAGCAAAATAAGACCAGGAAAATCATTAGGATATGAAAGAACAAAGGGAAAGCATTGTGTGCTTTTGGAGGCAGAGAGCATATTTCCTTTGTTTTATGAGAATGCTACTGAGGCTTACTTGGCTGGCTGTGCAGTTCTGAATAATAACACAGGGAAATACAGAAGGCAGCTTTCTCTTCCCATGGTAATAACCACCCTGGGCAACCTGCTGAAAAGCAGCGTGCCACTGACAGCTCAACAGTCTGAGGAAATCACAAACTCTTGGGATTTTTAAGCGTTTTCTGGTCGTTCCCTGAAATTCACCTTGTAAGGTAACTCTTCAGGTTTCCTGTTCAGCAATGGCTTTAAAGCTGCTGCCGTAAAGCTGCCTGAACTGTGAGCAGCAGCCTGTTCCATGCAGACAGTGGCCCCAGCATTACAAAGTTGTGTGTGGCTTCAGTAGAGCAGTAGCCTCAGGGGCTCTAAGGACATTCTCTGCGTGTCTCTGAGGGTGGCAGGTGCTCTTGGGGCTGCCCTGGTGGATCCTCATGTTTCTCGTGGGTGACTGAGAGGCCCTGGAGCAGAACAGAGTAGTTCTCCTGGAAGGGACATACAACAAACATCTCTTGCCTAACCAAGTCAGGGCTGACCAAAAGTTGAAGCATGGTTTTAAGGGCATTGTTGCTAAATTAAATTGAAATCTCACTTGCTTTTACTTGGAATGTGAGTTTGCATTTGTTACAGGAACATTTCCTTTTAGTAGCATTTTTAAAGTGTGCATAAACATGCAATTTTTTGTTTTGACTGCTTTAATGTTGACATAGATTGTACCAATGGATGGAGAACAGAAATCAGCCAATCTGATGAATTTCAAGGTGTAGTTCAAGCTTAAGGATACTTTACCTGAAATTCAACTACTTGCACTTTAAGCACAGCCTTGTTATTTAACTGATTGCTCCAGTATTTATCTAGTTCAACGAAAACTTTCTGCTTCAACTGACTTTGAACACTTTCTTTTACCTTGGATCTTGTGGACAAGAACTTGTACATTTACGTGTACATTACTTGTACATGTACAACATGGCCTGGAAATTGCTCAGCATATTCAGAGGTGCAGAATTTGAGGAGGAATTTTTTTTTTGTTCCATGTTCTTAAACAAATCAAAGGAGTGCAGTTTTCCTGTAGTAGCAAGTAGCACTTCTTGTAGTGGTTTATAAATTGGTGTGCCACTTGGGACAGTCTTGTGGTATGTAATTAGCAGTTTACTTTGCAGTTGTTACCCACAAGTTGTCCAGATACTGAATAATATTTTAAAGTATTTTTATACTAAATAAAACCAAACAGGACAGAAAATTGTCCCTTAAATGGCCTTTGTAGTCTTAACATGTATATTTTGTACCTGCCTGGATATCAAGTTAATTAAAGTTAATTATGAGATGACGCTCAAAAGATAAGGGGAGCTGTAAAGGGTTGGACATACTCCCTTGAATTTTTTTATCTGTAATAATTTTTGGAAACACACCCACAGTGCATTATAAGTGTTTTTTAAACTTGACAGCAAATGCTTTAAAATTGTTTTAAAGTATTCCAAATACCGTTGCATTTGTATTTTTCTCCTTTCTTCATGGTAACTTTCTGGTATTTTAAAACCTTCAGTTAGCAGGACTTGGTGTGGTGGCAATAGATAAATTATTTCACTGAGAAGAGGGTGACTTCCTTAAGATTTGGGCTCTGTGAGAGGCAAATGGAGTGTTAGATACAATGTCATGTATGTGTCCTCATGGAAAAAGCCAGTGCCCTGAGTTCAGAAGCAGAGTGCCAGAGCAGGATGGCCCTTGCTGCGTTTGCTACCAGAGAGGCTGTGGGATCTTACATTGACTCTAGAGCTGAAATCCCAGTCAATACAGGAAATTTGATTTAGAGTAGAAAATATTTCTGTACATCTGTGAAGCCTTTACTGTCTGTTTTCCAGGAGCAGAGTTCCTGCCTACATGCTGCCACTTGCACACTGATGCACAGACCCTTTTCCCCCGTTCCAGTCCCCAGGCAGGTGTTGGGCAGGGAAGCACGGACCGTGCAGTCATCGGTCTGGCTGCTGTGCATTTGGAGCCACAGCCTGAGCCACTGCTGGCTCCTTGCAGGCCTGGTTGATACATTTGGTTAAAAAACAGCCTAGCTTTCCTGGCTGCAGCGGTGTGATGAAGCAGATTAAAGGAGAAGTTTCCCTCTCACGAGCGTGGTTTCTCCAGTTCTCCCTGGCATTGCGATGAGTCACTGGGGAGAGGGCAAATGGTTGCCCTGTGAGCACCAACAAAACATTTCTGTGTGGGACTTGGCTCATACATTGTCATAGAATGTTCCCTGAAATGTCACAGTTTGGGGAGTGTTAATATGGAGTTCAATCCCACCCCTGTTCTGAAATGTAACAACCAAGTCCCAGAGAAGTTGAAGTGAACAATAGGGGTTTTTTTAGTGTCAGAATGCCCAGCTCAGATAACCAGGCAGTGGCTCAGCTCAGCCTTTCATGGACACAGCAGGAAGCCTTGAGGAGAAGCATTTGCTCCCATCTGGAACTTCTCAGTCATCCTCAGGGAGAAGTCTGTGGGCTGCACAGAAGCCTTCTGTGGCCCCACGCTGGTCACGCATGAACATGCTTGTGCTCTGCTGGGCTTCCCCTCTGCTCTTTCTCCTGCCTCCCTCTCCTGTATCGATGTTCGCATGTGCCCAAATCATTCTTGTCCTTTTTTGTCTTTAAATTCTCTTTCAAGGGTAACTAAAGCTCTTCCTTCTGTTCTTCATCTTCTCCCCTTTCCTGGTTAGATGACTGTAGGAAAGGTCTCACGTGCAATTGGAGCTGTGGCTGAAGTTCTTGTAAATCTGTATGTGAATGATCACAGACCCAAGCCACAGCTTGAACTGGTAAGACTAAACCCACAAAGAAACAGTAACTTGACTTAAGAGTAATGTTCCCAGAATGCCATCCTGACTTCAGACCCCAGTTGTGGAGCACTTGAAGCCTTATGAAGGGTCTGACACTTTATAAAAGAATCAAGTGCACATCAGCACAGTATGCTGATGGAAATGTTGCTCTCCACGTCTTCTATTTCTGTTACTTGACTGTGTGAATTAAAACTTGAGGAGGCTTTTATTAAATGTAATTACTGTAGAATTAGTAACAGAAGACAATTATTACTCAGGGTGGCTTCTAAAGAAAGTTTTGTGCAGTACATGCTTATGCAGTTATTTTTAACACTCGACTGCTCAATCACCATGGCTCCTTTTGAAGAGGGCTGTTTCTCAACTCTTGCACTGTTCTGTGTTGAATTCAGAAGCGGTCTCTGGACAGAGCTGCAGGTTCTTGCCCCATTCCTCACCTTCCATCTGCTGCCTCCACCACTCAGAGCTGTCAGGTACTGGGAAGCCAAGTAAGGTGTTGTGTTGTGGTGATGGCACTTTACTTACCAGCCAGCACTAAACTCAGTAGTTTCAGCTTCACCGTAACTATCTGATCTTAACACCATGTTTTTAAAAGCAGTGATTAACACCATGGTTTTAAAAGCACATCTGTGTGGTTTTCCATTTGCATGGTTGGTTGTTTGGAAAGATTCATGCTCTAAAATGATCCTTCAGAGCAAAATGAATTACTAATGGCAGATCTGGTATAGAATTCTCAACTTTTAAGCACAAGACTACGGGACAATGACAATTGTGAGTTCTACTTAACATTAAAAAATGGTTCCAAGGCTGCCTTTTCCTCACGAATGAAAGATGAGTTGTGTGGACTGTGTGCTGCTGTCTGAATGTGCCTTGGACTTTTCCTCCTCCATCCCATGTGTGGTACCTCTCCTGTGGCAGCAGGGATAGTGGAAGGGGAGGGAGGTGGTGATGGATGTGGCAGGCACAGCACGCTCATCTGTACTGACCTGGAACCAACCATAATACAGTAATGCAAAGTAACATCCTCATACCTGCCTCTCATAAGAAAAGAAAAGTCAGTGGCATCTAATCAATTTCTAGTTCACTTTTCTGTACCTTTTGCATGTGTATGTAAGAGGGGATGAGATTCGTGGCAATTAAAGAATGTTAATTACCAGCCTGATTTCAACAAACTTTCAAAATAGTTTCATGTGGTTGATATGGATTGTATTTTGGACGCGTTAAAAATGTTCTGAATGTGTGTGGTAGGAAACAGAGTGATTTTTAAAGCTAACCAAGCCCCAGGTTGGGCTGTAGTCTCAGGAGGAACACGGCTGAGAGGGGAGGCACAGCTGTGGCGATGGGCAGGGTGGAGCGTTTGAAGACTGCCTTTCCTCCTGGAACTTCGAGCACAAGCCTGCATGTTCCTCCAGATTGTGTCTGAGCTGAGAGTTCAGGGTGTTTTTTTGCTTGGCTGCAGATGCAAGTCTGCTGTTTGAGGCTGGTGAGGTGTGTCTTTCACCTTCTGAGAGTGACTCGAGTCCCAGAGCCAGGACGGTGCAGGGTGATGAGGGAGCACTCAGGGATGATGCTGCTCTTGGACCTGAGTAATCAAAATGTTGGTGAACTCCCAGAGGGAAACTGGATGCAAGTCCAGCATCAAAGTCACCCCTTTAAAAGTCCTTGTGATGTCTGATTTATTAATTTCTGTATAAACCTACAGAATTGCAATAATCAGTAATTAAAAAGCTGACTGATGCCTACTGTAATTTTGCTTGGAGGGTGCTGTGCAACTCTTCAAGAAGGTAAAGCAGTTGCCCCCTTCATAAGGATTTATATCTGGGTGTGGAGCCACAGCTTTATGTTCTGTTTTTATCTTTGAACAGGGATCTCTGAGGAAAGAATTCCCCAAGTCCATCGGGGGGAGCGACATCTGTTATTTCTGCAAGAAACGGGTCTATGTCATGGAGCGGCTGAGTGCAGAGGGCCACTTCTTTCACAGGGAGTGCTTCAAGTGTGAAATATGTTCTACAACACTCCGCTTAGGAATTTATGCCTTTGATGTTGAAGAAGGTAATGGAGGAGCTATTTAGGAGTATTTTGAAATGTCTGAGTATTGGTGCTCTTACTGGAACTAAGTAACTAACTTACAGAAAGATCTGTCCCGGTAGCACGGTCAGGAGGAGGTCTGCCAAGTGTGCTGTTTGTGTCCCTGCTGACCTTTGAGTCCTTGTACTTGCAGTCCTAGTTTTTCAGAAGACTTGAGTTATGACAGACCTGAGCTGTAAATGAAGAAACCCTTAGTGGAAAATAAGTTGAGTGACCAAAATGCACTTTGTCGAATTACAGGTCAAAGCAAGGGGGGGAAAAAAGGGGTGAGGTTTCTCCAATAATACAGAGTTATTCTTATCTCCATTTAAAACTGGCCATTAAATAACATGATCCGTAAGGGCAAGCCATAGCAGTGGCAGATTTACATGGATGAAGGGAATGTAGGTTATTTCTGTTACAATGTTATGGTCAGGAGTTGAAAGCAGTAGGGACTGACCAAGGCCAGTGTGATTTATTCCAGGCTCCAGGCTGCTTTAGAATAAGAGGTTCAGATATTGGGTGCTTCATCCCACCTAAACCCTGGGGTTTTCCTTCTTTTTTTTCTTTTTTTCTTTTTTTTTTTCTTTTTTTCTTTTTTTTTCTTTGGTTTTGTTTTTGGTGGTTTTTTTTGGTTTTTTTTTTTTTTTTGGTTTTTTGTTTTGTTTTTTAGTTTGGAATGGAATTATCAAACTGAATTGAAATTCCCTTCTCCCTTACAAAGTATTTGAGTAGATCAGAGTATTGAATCTGAAGATTCAAGGTCAAAGTGGTTCTTTTTCAGTGTGAAGAATCTGCAAAGATGTCTTTTGAGCAGATTTTGACCTTTTTTTTTTTCTGTTTGATGTCTTGTGTTGGTTTGTAACTTTGTATTTATAGGATGTTGGTTTTTTTCTGTTTATTAATCTTATACCTGAGAGGTAGATAAATGACCTTGTGTTACTGAACTAATGTGCAAATCTGTAAAAGAAACCTATTCAGAGCTGTTAGTCAGAATCAGTGCCAGGTTTCCCATTCCTTTTGCTGCCCAACTGTTCATTATCCTGGTTTCATTTTTTTTATAGATGCAACAGTGATTTTTCACTCTATATATGTATAGATAACATATCCTGTAACTGATTTTTCCCTCTTGTAGGTAAATTTTACTGTAAACCTCATTTTACGCACTGCAAAATCAGTACGAAGCACAGAAAGAGAAGGGCAACAATACAGATCCATGGAAAGGTATGGAGCGATTTTATTGCCAATGCAATGTTGAGGCACCTTTATCTGGGGCAGGGTGAAATACCTGTGTGTGTGTATGTGGATGTTTTCTACCTCATGTGCAGTAAAATCAGTGCTAAAACACAAACCTCCTCCTTCTCTGAGTTTGGCGTATTTAATAATAATCTGGTTCTCAATGGAATTTAGCCTTTCTCTGCAAAGTAAAGCTGAACTTAGGAGCAACTGGAAATGAAAATGTATATAAAGACTTGCAGACAGTAGCAGAAACTGGACTTGCATACTTTAGAAGCATATTTAACACTTTCTATTTTTTTAATGCTTTTTCTAAGGAGGCGATAGACGCATGGAAGAAAGTGGAAGCCAAGCACACAGAGGTCACCACAGAAAGCAGTTTGTCCACTGCTAGCAGTCCAGAGGACAGGTCCCCAGGTATCCTGACTTCCTTCTTACGGGGCACGCTAAGCTGGCCCCTGCGGGTGACCAGGGATCTGCTTGACATTCCCAGCCGCCTGTCTAACTGGATGCATGGTTTCCTGCACGCTACCCACCTCCATTTCAGGGACAATGCATATAACTATACCTACCTGTACGAACTCCTGAGCCTTGGGGTGCCACTCCTCTGTGCTCTCCTAGAGGTACTCACTCACATGTACCGGGAAGCAGAGCTATCACTTGAAAACGTGCTTGAATGGGTGAAAAGATTCTGTAGGGTTTGAATCCTCCTGTGTGTCTTGCTCAGTTGTGCCTTTCAAATTTTCAAAATTAACAGCCTGGCTATTTTCTCAAGGGGAATTTCTGGTTTGGAGGGCTTTGTTTTTGCTCTTCGTGCAATGTGACTCATGACTTCATTGAATGGTGGATTCCTTCTGATAGAAGCGAGGTACAAATGAAATTTTCAACACAAAATGTACTGTATGTTAGAGCATGAAGGACAGTGTCCAAACACATTTCCAGAACATGGAGTCAGATGAAGGATATTTTCTAGATTATTTCCCCCCCTGTTATGTTCTGTGATCAGACCATTGGAGAAGATGGTACATTTTGAAACCATTTTCTTCCTCTTCTCCCCAGCTTATTTTTTTTCTTTTTTCAGTTAGACCATGAAAGAATGTGTGTTCTTTCAGGAATATTTCTGACAAATGACTGGGATTTGAAACCTGAGTATGGCATGTAGCTTTTTTTTTTTTTTTTCTTGCTTTCATCTTTGCTCTAGGTTATGAGATTTTTACTTGCATGAATATGTTTCAAAAAAATTGTGTACGTAATTCACATTGCTCCTAGTCCTGCCTTTTATTTTGCTTTACATATGATGGATACCTTTTGTTGATAGTGGGTATTATCTGTTCTACTAATTTATTTGAAGTTTTTCAATAAATTTGAAGAGCAAATGATAGTTGAGTGAAGGCTTGATTGAAATTTTAAGTCAAAGAAACTGGTAGAAAGAAGTAGACCGAACATTTCTCAAGTCAAGGCTTCCTCATTTGATGGCTGATATGAGGCATATCAATTTATGGAGCACTTCTCTGTAAGTGAAGTCACTCCTGTTGTGCCTCTGGGCAGGCACTGCTCCCAGCCTCTTTTGGAATTTTTTAAAAATGCAGGTTTAGAACAAACATCAAAAGCCTAAAAATGTATTCTTAGGCGATAACTTCTTACTTGGGTAATTCATTTCAACGTGTGCAGCTGGTGGCAGAAAGGTGAAATTCTATTATCTGGAGCTGCAGATGAGTAAATTTCTTTCAGATGTCCCTCAACCTTAATCAGAAGGTCTCCCTTAATCTGTTAAACAGCAAGGACACAGTGACATCCCAAAGCTCATTACTTTCAGCCTAGTTAGCCAGCGAGGTAAGCATGCTCCCTGCCTTTCAAGTACTTATTTATATTCAGAAGTTTACCAGGAAATAGGTAAATCCAATATGTGTAGCCTAAAGTGAAAAGCATCTGTAGCATTTATTTGTAGCCAGAAGAATGTGGCACAAACAATAGGAAATACTGTTGCATTCAGTTAGTACCAAAGTTGAGGATCACCTGCCAGGGGTCTCAAGTGACTCTGCTGCGTGTGGGCTGGCAGGTCTTGGGGTTTGTTGTTTTGTTTTGATTTGATTTGATTTACTGTAATGTGGGAAAAGATTATTTGAATTGTTTTGCCTCTTAGGTATGAAAAGGAAATGTGTCTGCTGTTTAAAATAAATGACAAACTGGATCTTTCTTCTAGATAGTTTGACTTTCTTTAAACTATGAGGATGAGCTTTTCACATTTTAGAGTGGTTATGTATTTTGGGGGGAAAATTGTTATTTTTATGCACAGAACTTGAAAAAGTGCTTGAAGAAAATTGTTAGATATAAGGTAGCATTCCTTTGACAAAAATTGCCTTTAATGCTCAAACATGTATTCAGCCAAACTTTGCTACGACATTGAGTGGACACAGCAATAATTACAGTTACATGGTGGCAGTCTGTATATGTGTAATGTGTCTGTACCTTTCTTACAGCATTTAGAAAACCTGACTTGGAAATACTGTACTATTTTTATTATTTTCTAATGATAGCAACTGTTTCACCCTAAAAAGGAGGCAGTCTGCAGTGTGGTTACTCCTGCACACAGCAAACTGCTGGGCAGTCCAGTTTCCAAATTTGGGCTGCCATCAATTTTGGTTTCAGTTTGTCAGTAGGAGAGTCTTTAGGAACACTTCTTCCTAAAGTTTTCTCCTGCTGTTTACTACGGCAGAGAGAGCATAATGCTAAATGTAGAGAAAATGGTGATGTAGTAAGAAATCTCTGGCCAATGAACTTAAACCAAATAAATCTTACCAGTAGAAGATTTTTTTAAAAATTAAAATATAGTATTGGTTTTATATAGATTTGTATAGTGGGGCATAAATCCCTACATGTCCACAAAAGAATTCAGGCACTTGAGTAATGAAAATGTTTTCCTGAGGAATCTTAATTGCCATGCATATTCCACTGGGATTTTGCAGGTGATTCTGTTGGGAGGGTTATTGTGTTGATATCACTCCAATTGGTTGATTTTTTGACTTCTTCATCTTACTGTTCTGCTAGTAATACTCATACCTGCTTGTCCTCATTGATAATTGAATGAAAAAAGGCAGTTCCATTTTGGCCAGTTATTCTTTGTACCGATGTAATCTTCCTGATGCTTTCTTACATAACCAAGTGAAGTTCTGTGTTTTCTTCCCTGCTGTCTTCTCTGCCAATCTCCCTCATTGCTTTTAGTCCAATTCAACATTCCGGTGCTGCACCCGCTCACTGGCTGAAGCCTTTCTGCTCTCAGGTGATTTTTTTTTCCAGTTCCAAAATTACATGACTAACCCTGTTGTTTGAAAGCATTTCATTGTGTGTTTTGGATTTTTTTTTAACTGTTGGAGCAATCTATGTGTCTGGTATATTAATGGAGCTTTGGCATGATTATTTAACCTGTTGCTGAGTTCACAGTTCTAGAACAAGTAATGTTTTTCTCTCTGTGTCTGTGCATGTGCGCTTCCCTGTGCCTTTAAGGTAAGTTAGGCAGGTAAAGGGTTTCTTGAAAGAACTTGTTAAAGCCTTATTTCTTTCAAAGAACTGAAGGAAAGATCTAAAATGAGGTCAGGGTGTGATTGCCCAGCTGATTCTCCAGGTTAGCATGAGTGCCTCTCTGCATGGAGCTCACATACCCAAAGCGCAAGCAGTGTCTGAGCACTTCCCTGCCTTCCTGCTGGGAAAGTTGGGTATGAAAGATTCTGTAGGCAAAGTAGCCAAAACTATGCAAGCTCTAGACTTCCACCCCAAGTGACATCGTAGGCAGGCCTAAAAGTGCATGTGGTTCTCTGGCTGAGCTATCAACATGCCAGAGTGCTTTGGCTTGGGTGGTTTTATTACCTGGGCCTTGCTTGGCTCTCTGAGTCTCTTGCTGCACGAGACATTGCCACCCCTGTCCGTGACCAACTCCCACCATTATTTTGTATGTATTTTTTACATAAGGTCCAGTTTGTATGATCACTAGGTGACAGTCTAGAAGGGGAAATGAATCCCAGCAAGAACCCAGGGCTCAGGCTGACCAGCTGAGGGTCTGGCTGATGTGGTCACAACCCAGCTGTCCCCGCCCAGGACCCCTCTCAAAGGAAAGGGCCTTTGGGAACTGATCTTAGGAGCAGTTTTAGGAGGGGCCAAACATCCTCTGCCATCTGCTCCATTTCACACTCCTCAGCCAGGAATGTGGAAGGCAGCAGGGCCAGAGCCCTTATCTTGCTGGTCTGTACGTTTGCACGACTCAGCCACTTGTATTTATTTGAGTGGGTATCCTAAACTGACTTGATGGCTCTGAAAGTCCCCATGCTGTGCCCACACAGAAGCTCTCTGTGTTTCAAACGTCATTTCCTGCACAAATGGCTGGGATGTGACTCCCAGTGTATTTCAGGGCTGCAGTGTGTTGTTAAAAAGCTCTGCATGCTTTAATGTGAAGGTCATGACATAAAGGTCTGCCATTTCAAACCACTTCCTATTGCTGTGTTTTTTACTCTCTGTTGCAGAGTCTTCCTTGCTCTTCCTGCCCAGTGAGGATTCTGTCCTTCTCCTCCTAAATCTTCTGTCTTCATTTTACTTTATAATCTTAACTGAATATTTTTATTGAATAGTTTTTAACTCTGTATTTAAATTTTCACATGGAAATTCTGTATTTTGCACATGGTGAAAATTGTTTTAGCTTTATTTATGGTATCTGCTGTAAACAAAAATAAATGTAGTTCTTTATAAGTCTCCTTGTTTCCTCTCTTCCTTTTATAAAGATTTCCTGGGTACAGAGAGTTAGTAGTGACTTCACGCTGGTTGTGCACCTTCCTCTTGTGGTGGATGCTGTGGTGTTACCCTGCTTGTGGCCGAGCCAGAGGCCCCAGAGTTTCACTGTGGTGGTGTCATTGCATGTGTGTCCCTTGTGATGCACATCAAGGTCCCTGAGGAGTTGTCCCCTCGCTGCAGACCCTGGGTGACTGGTGCTGGGCTTTACCCTTCCTGGGGATGAGGAGCTGGTGTTGGTGGGCATGGGGCACACACGAACAGCACTGTCCTCCTCTCTTCAGCCTCTGCTGCCTTTCCTTACACTGTTGTTTTATATATTAACATATGTCATAAAGGTAATTAGTTCATGTGTTTGGATTTTTTGTTGTGTTCAGGAAAAGCAGGTAATAACCCAGCATAAATCTTTACCTTTGCTACTCGCTCTGGAGTGCTCTTCCCAGTACCTGCTGGACTCTTGGAAGCTGAAGCTGGTGGTGACCCATTGCCTGTTAACAGCTGCCTTGCTTTATTCAATTACTTTTTCTAAAATTTTATTTTAATTTTTGTATTTTAGGCTGGTGGTGGAATTCTTTTTAAACAGCAGGTTCTCCAAAAGAGCTTTCCTGAGTCTTCCTCCCCTTCTTTTTCTTTCTTTTACTTACTCTGCAATTCTTAAGCTATAATCTCTTCCTTTGCATTTCAAGGAAAAAACCAAACAAATCCCAGAAAGAATAGTCCCAAGAGTTTAATGGAAAGATTGTGTGATATTATTTTTTTAAATGAATTAAAACTGAACCTCACTGGGGTTGTTTGAATGACACAAATGATTTTTCAAAAATTGTTGCTAAAGTCAACATCATTGCCAAAGAAGAGTAAATGTTATTGTCAATGAATTATTCCATCTTCCCTGCCAGGGGAACAGCCACCAGGCACAGTTAAAAGTTTGCTGTCCGAGGGGAAGATGATATCCATTATGAAAACATGGGGCAACAAATACCACTGAGGACAATACTTGGCACTTAACTGTGACAGACAAAGCAGTTGGGGTAAAACTGAACTTGCTCTTTGCACAGTTTACAGTTTTAGGCCGAGGCAGTGACAGGGAAACATCAGAAGAGCGTTTTTGTCTGCAGAAGGTGATGATTTGTTTGGCACTGAAGCGTTGAGCGGCATCAGCTGTTCATGCTGTTCTCATAAAGTTTCACTCATTCCTGCTAAAATACCAGTGCAATAACTCGGAATTGGGGTAACGTTAGAGTCTGGATTTATTTCTCCCGGAGATGCAGAAGGCCCAGGCAGTCCCATCACTGCCAGTCCTGCCAGCAGAGGGATGTGCCTTGCAGGAGACAGCCCATGCACTCGTGGCCAAGGCGGGACACAGTGTATGGATAAGAAATAAAACAGTCAAAATGATCAGCGTGACAGGAGGAAGTTTGTGTTGGTTCCCTCACTCTTGGTCAAAATCATTACACAATAAAACCACACGTTCCCTGTTTTGCTGCTGCTAGAGCTGCTGAAGGGAGAGCCTGGTGGGTTCAGCTCTGTGTGCGTGGAGCAAGCTGGTTTGGGGCTCCTTCTGTTGCCGTGTGAGCAGAGCTCCCTGTGAGCAGGAGGCCTGCATCTTCCTCGTGCTGTGCCCTGGAGTTCTCTGCAGGGCCTGGGCTGCTCGCAGCCCCAGGGGGACAGCAGGGCCCCAAAGCTGGGACGCTGTGTCCCTTTGCAGAGCTGCAGGTCGTGAAATGGGAGGCAGGCAGGCTGCTCTGGGCTCGCCCTGCCCTGGGACTGGGTGCCTCCCCAAAACCCCTGGTTTCAGAGCAGGGAACACCAGTGCCCCTTTGCCCAGCTAATGCCCTCTAAGACCTGGTGTCACAGATGCCATTCCAGCATGCAAAGGGCAGAGGTGACGCTGGCAGGCTCAGGAACTGCTCTCTTTCCTCCTCCTTACACTGCTTCAAATGGGTTCTGAGCTTGTCTGTTGCCACAAGGGCCATTTGGATTGAAAATAAGTACAGAGATGTGCCTATTTGCTTTATTAAATTTCTTTTTTTGAAAAGCCAGGCTAACCTTTCATCCTCAAAGCCAAGCAGCATTAACTGCCTAGGTGTCTGTTAATGAAAATCAAACATGTCAGCATTCACTAAAGGTAACCCACCTTTATTATAATTATGCTAAGCCTTTAAAATTAAAAGATCTTGCAGGTTTTAAACATACTTGATTTGAATAGAAAAATACAGACAAAACTTCTTAAAATTGCTGAAATTCAAACACCAGCCTTTCATTAACTCTACCAAGAAGAGTAATTTCTGTTCCTCTGAGTTTCTTCTAAATTGCTACAGCTGTAAAATGCCAGTGAAAGTTGCTTCTGCGTGTCTTCCAACCTCAAGCAAAGACTATGATCTGCATTTTTCCACAGCATTATGGCAATTAGTTACTATAATTGGCTTTAATTCACTTCTGGCTCACTCATTCCTCACATTCCAATCAAAACATTGAGTTTTGAAATGCACTGAGTTCTGCATTAATATTTATGTTTTCGAAGACATGACATGTTTGCAGATGACTTGAATTTTTTTTGCCTGAAAAATCATGGCACTGAAGATAAGAAGATATTATGTATTAATGCCTGATGCAAGTATACATATTAGTCATGTAAATATTTCCCCAAGTCTCTTTCCTTTTCTTCATGAACTGTGCTCACATAAAAAGAAGGGAGGCTTTAATCTCATCAGGTGGTGGGCTCCAAACTAGTTTGAAATGGATGGAATTTCTGAAACGTTTTTTTGAAATGTGAAATGATGAAATTTCTGTGTTGCTATTGTATTGAATTTGCCTTTTCAGCATTTGTTCTGCAGGTATTCATTCATTCACATCTTTGTTTTAAGGTTTTTGGTGCTTTGAATCTGTGTCCAGAAATACTATTTTGACGGACACTGGAAACTTAAAGGGTTGTTGCTGCACTCCAAATTCATAATTAATACATGCCTTAATATACCAGACTAACACAGATTGCTCTAACTAGATATATATTTACTCTACAATGATAGAAGTAGTGTGCTATCATAGCAGGTTTTGTTTGAGAATCAATTTTTCCTAAAGACATATTCAGTATATCCAATAGGTTCCCTCAAAGTTTCTTTTCTTTCTCCTTTGTTAATTTTTGTTTGGTTTGTATTAGCACATAAATGTGCACTGTCCCCTCAGATGCATTAAAAAATCATGGGAGTCTCTGGCTGGCTTTGAGAGCTTCAAATTCCATGGCTATGTTTTGTGCCAGAATTCAGAAGTGTTTGTTTACGAAGTAGGTGATGGAGACTTGGAGAAGGTGTTTTGCTGCTGAAGAACATGTGTAGGTGCTGGCATGGGCTCACAGGAGAGTGGGAGGAGACGGTCTCCTGGCACGGGGGCAGGAGGAGGGGGCTCATCCCTGCCTCAGGGAGATGGAGAAAAGGTGGCAGGAAAGCCTCTGTAGGCAGTGGTGCTCGGAAGCCAGGCAGGTGATCTGGTCCTACTGCCCCAGGAAGCTCAGTGCCACCCCATGGATAATGGGAGCAGCAGTTTCCTTCACTCTTTGCCACGTGTGAGCCACAACAAAGTGGAAATTGCTTCTGATAGAAGTGAGGGGAGAAAAAGGGGAGATGTGGCAAGAACTGAAATCTGTGAAATGTCAGCCATCCTACCTTTTGTAGGAATCCTTTTCCAAGGGCAAAAACCTACCTGGTGGTATCTCAGGTGAGATGAAAAGTCAAAGCTGGGACAGGACATCAGTTTGGGAATGCTGCTGGAAGCCCGATAGCCTCCAAAGGCAGACCTGTGGGATACCTCAGTGGGATGTCTTCACTCAGAGCGTCCAGCTCGGACACAGGCAGTGCTCCCATGCAGCCCCGTGTGCTTCGAGCTCAGGCTGCAGCTGAGGCTCTGACAGGTCTGGGGTTTCACTCCTGTGGGCTGCTGAGCCCTGTGTGTCAGCAACACCAAGGTCTAACCAAGCTGGAGGTGTTTCCCCTTCCCTCTGCCAGTCCCACGTGGCTGTGCTTTCCTGGACAGTGCTTTCTGCTCGGGATCTTGCCCCTGAGCTCGCCGGGTGCATTTCAGCTGTGCTTGCACAGCTCTGGTGTTGCCACACCTTCCTTCTGTCCCCGCAGCTTTCCTGAAGCACTGCTGTTTTGTCAGCTGGACTCAGATTGCTTTATTCAGTTATTGCACAGTAAGAAGCCAGGCAGTAAAGCGGGCTGGGTGTGCTACAGATCAGTTGTGGTCTGCTGACTGTTTCCTAACGCCGGGTTTTGGTGCCAGCTGGTGTTGCTTTCCCCATCAGAGCTGCCCACGTCTGTGAGTAACTCCACTTTGGAACTGCCCACCACTGTCAGTGCCTGAGTCAGCAGCCCCATACAAGGCCGGGCAGGGTGCACTTGCCCTGTGGATGAGTGATGAGGTGACACAGTGCAGTGGCAGGCCGGGACCGCCAGCTGGGATTGCAGGATGCCAGTGAGGCTGGAGCCTTGGATGGGGGCCCTGCACGGTGTGGGCAGCTGCACAGCAGGGAGGGTGAGCCCTGTGCCAGCCCTGGTGCCAGGCACCCACACCCCGCTGGCCAGAGCAGCACCTGGATTGTGGTGGCGCCTTTCCCCTGAGGAGCAGAAAGCCCTGTGCTGGTGGCTGGGGCTGTTTGGGTAAGTACTGTCGTATGTTCCTGCTTCACAGCCCTCAGGGTGTGCCGGAGGTGGCAAAACGTCACATCCCCCCTGCAGGTTGGGACAACTAATTGCACGAGGTTTCATTCTTCCTCCCTAGCCCCCAAACAAGGCCCGCAAGGAATTGTTTCTTGTCTGCTTTTCCATGGCTGTGGCGCAGGGGTGGAGCTGCCTGCCCTCAGGGCAGCTGTGGCAGGGTCCCCTTTCACTGCCAGCAGCAGGGAGGGATAATTTCCTGTCCCCTCGGAAGGCCCTTCTGGGACGTCTCCACCTGGTCAGCCCCCAGACCTTGTGTTTGGTGTGCGGGGACCCCCAGCCTGGGCAGATCAGGAGTTCTTGGAGTTGTTCTCTGGACCACTCTCCCCGTCGATACTTTGTTCCTGACCACCAGTACCTTGAGTGTGTTGTAGGCCAAAGAAGAAAGGTAGATATAGTTTTAAAATTTGTTGTTTCCTGGCTCTGTTCATGCTTTTCATCTGCCTTCGGGGACGTTCTCTGGGTTTGTGTGAGTTTTCATACTTGGGTTGACTTGGTGAGGTTCACTCCCCTTTTCTTCTTATGTGGGGCTCCCATTTGGTCTGGCTCGCTTTAGCCAAGAAATCCCACAGGATTTGCTTAAATATTAATTCCCCTCACATGACTTAAAACCAGCTAAAGAGGAGGAGGGAGGAGAAATGTGAACACTTCCTGCTGTTTGTGGCCCAGCAGCATCGACTGGATGGGGAGCTGGCTGCAGCTGCCTTGGTCGGGGGTTTTCTCTGGAGCATCTTTGACCATTTTTGTCCGTGCTGGAGAGAGGCACGTGGGGAGCAGCCACTCCTGAGAGGAGCTGATCAAAGCCCGCTGCCCTGGGCCAGCTGGTGTCCGAGCCGCTTGGCACGGCGCTGCTGCTGGGGCGGGGAATGGTTTTTGGCAGAGCCCGGGCTTTGTGCCACTGTGGGCAGCACGTGCTCTGCCTGAGGTGGGGAGGAAGCGGCTGACCCGGTCCAGCTGCCCCAGCAGGGCCTTGGCTCTGCCCGACGCTGGCAGGATCCCAAGGCCTTGTCACCTCCGTGCCAGGTCACACAGTGGGATCTGGCTTGGCAGATGAGTCAGGAGCAGCAGCAGCAGCCTGGCCGGAGTCAGGCTGCCTTGTGGGGCAGGACTTGCAGCACAAACAGCATCTCCTGCTCATGCCTGGTGCCAGGGCAGCACTGGCAGCACAAACAGCATCTCCTGCTTGTGCCTGGTGCCAGGGCAGCACTGGCAGCACAAGCAGCATCTCCTGCTCGTGCCTGGTGCCGGGGCTGGGGGCACTGGGATGCTGCAGTGATCATCACCTTACACGTGGCAATCAGGGAAGGTGTCCCGGGTGGGTAGAGCTGAGCCCCTTTGGAAAGGGCAGCTCCTTTGGCACGGCTGCAGTGGCACGCTGCTGCTGCTGGGCACGTTTCTGAAGGGGACCTGTGCCAGGGACTCCCAGGGTGTTTTCATCAGCTCAGCAAAACCCATTGTAATCTCACCTCCGAGCACGGCGTCACTGCAAGCTTTCAGGGCTGTAAGAATATCCATGCAGCTCGTGCCTGTAACAGGCAGCACAATACAGGCAAGAAAGGTCTGCCACTGCTGTGCTGCACTGTCAGCTTTGCCCCTGTACCCAAGGAAGAAAGGCAACCCAAAGCATTAGCAAAACCTCTTGCAATGCCAGTCCCTGACCCCACATCCCAGGAGATTTCTCCGTTCTTGTTTCTGGACCTTGGGATGACTTTGGGTCTCCAAATGGGTTGATCCAAAGCACGGTTTTGGAAGAATTTCCATTAGAAAAGGCAACAGCTGTGGGGACATCAGGTTTCACTGCCATGTTCCTGCCTTGGGCACCGAGCCTTTGCAGGACAGTGATGCTGCATGAAGGCCCTGTTAGATGCTGACATGCATCCAGACTGAGGTTGCCATAACAAAAAGTTATTTAAAAAAGAAAACAAGGTAAAAATGCTTTTTAGGTTACGGGGGATTATCACTCTGTAAGCAATGTGAATTTTACTAGCCTGTCATGGAGAGAATCAGGGTTGCACTGAACTTTGAGTGAGCAGAAGGGCTATGCTGAATTTGCCTGCTTTTGGTCAGCAAGATAATGCCTTGAGCCTGTGAGCTTCTTGAAGGGCTCAGCCAGGGAAAGCATCTCCAGAGAAATGGAGGGAAAGGTCTTTTATAATGTCTTTGTCCCCCACTGCTGCATCTCTGACTAACTCGAGGCCTGGTGCAGACATTTCTGTCTCAAATGCAAAGGTGAGCTGGCACAACATTGAATTAAAACACTTGGCATGACACTTAATGGAGAGAAAAACTGTGTTTTAAGGGAAAGGGGTTTGTATCTGTATCTGTCCTTGGGGTCTGCAGGGGCTCTTTGGCCAAGCCCATGGATTGGAGTGAGTTTTGAGCAGCCCTGACCTCTGGGTGAGAGCCAACCCAGGTACAAGCCCTGCAAGCTGAAGCCTTAGGAATACTTCTCAGTTACCACAGGGCTTAGCTAAATCCTTGCCCTGTAAGGAAAACAGTCATTTCTCTGCCCATGTGGGGAGGGTGAGGTGAGTTTTGAAATGCAGACAAAGGAGAAATTGTTTTTAGCCACATTTTTCATCGTGTTTGAGTGGGAAGGCCAGATGAATATGTGATTGTTCTGTTCAAATCACTGGCTGTCTTGCTGCTCTTAAGTAGCTGAAGGCAGCTAAGCTTCACTGCTTGCATTAAAAAAAATTAGAAACCCCAACCACCAAACAAGCAAACAAACAAAAAAACCCCACAAAGTCTAAAGCCATGTTCTTTGCTCTAAACGCAAGTCAGCCAAAGACTGGGGCAGGCTTATGGATGAGAAGGATCATCATATATGGGTGACAGCAGAGTAAGGAGGAAGTTTAACAACAGCTGAAGGAATGGAAAACATAAACTCCTTTAATGCTACCAGCAAGCTGGAGCTGTGTCCACGCAGACCCTGAAGCAGCACGAACACCCCGAGCTGTGCTGGCTGCAGCACCTGCAGCTCCTGGCCCGGCAGAGCCCGAGGCTGCCCTCAGCCCTGCCCGAGAGCCCCAGAGCACAGGCAGGGTCTGGGAATCGGCACGCTGGTCCTGGGCTGGCCCGGGGGGCTGCAGCATCCAGAAAGGGCACAGCGCTTGTTGCCAGGAGGTTCCCACTGCTGAGGGACTCTGGAGGGCTGTGCTGGTGTGCCGGACCTGCTCGGACTGTGGCACAGCGCTGACGCCTTCCGCGGGTCAGCGGAGCCTTCTGGCCAAGGACGATGGGGCCTGCAGCCCACAGTGTGCTGTGGGGCAGGCGCGTTCCCTGCTGGGAGCCTGTAGCGTGCTGAGCCGCAGGGAGCAGGAAGTGAGGAGCGAGCACGATGGAAATGAAGTAAGACCTTACGGAGGTGCTATTTTGAGGGACTGTTTCCTGAGCACTGGGGCTTCCTCTGCTGGGTTCCCGTGCTGCCACGCAGAGGTCAGTGGCATGGCACCGCTGCACGGGCAGGAAACGGGGCTGTGCCTTTTCCATCCTGCGCACGGCATGCCTCTGCAGCCTCTGCTTTATATGGAGCCCAGTTCCTCTGACTCAGTCTCTTGGCTTCTGGTGGAAAATCTCCTGTCCTGCCGAGGAAATGATTAGGGTGCTGGAGCATCCGTCTCATGAGGCCAGGCTGAGAGATTTAGGCCTTGAGAACAGATGACTGAGGGGGACCTAATCAAAGTCTATCAGTATCTGAAGGGAGGGTGAAAAGAGGGCAGAGCCAGGCTCTGCTCAGTGGTGCTGAGCACTAGGACAAGAGGCAATGGACAGAAATCGGTGCACAGGAGGTTCCACCTGAACATGAGGAAGAACTTCTTTGCTGTGCAGTGGCTGTGCAGAGGAACAGGTTGCCCAGGGAGGGTGTGGAGTGTCCCTCACTGGAGATACTGAAGAGCCAGGCACAGACTTAGGAAAGGACTCAAGCAGCAGCAGCCTGAAGTCCTTCACTAGCATCCTGAGGTCCTGGCAGCCTCCACCTGGACTATGATGGGAATCAGGGCACTGAGCTTTACAGCCTGGTTTCTACCCTGAAGTCAGAATTCCAGAAAATCAGGGTCCTCCTGCTCAGCCTTGCTGTGCTGACATCTCACTGAGGACCTTGGTGGTGCTGCAAGGATGGGAGGCTGTTCAGGATTCAGGGAGAGCTGTGAGGCTGGAACTTTCTGACTGCCCTGCTTCTAATTTAGCCTAACACCTGTCCAGGAGCGTAAATATGTGCCTCACCTTTGTGTAAGTACTCAGCCGTTGGGCTGATTCAGCAGAAATTAGTTCACATAGCCCTTCTTCTCTAACTGTGCAAAGTAGGAGCTGTAAAGAAGAACCAGATTTCTTTTTGAGTGCTTTGTTTGTATCAGAACGTAACTTCTGCTTTTGGATCCTCCTCAAAGATGAGTGGCAGCACTAGCCCATGGCAGTCACAGTGGTGGCAGGCTGGATGTGTCTGCACTGCTGGGGCAGCAGGGAGGGACTGCCAGGTGGGATCCAGGCTGGATGTGCCTGCACTGCTGGGGCAGCAGGGAGGGACTGCCAGGATCCAGGCTGGATGTGCCTGCACTGCTGGGGCAGCAGGGAGGGACTGCCAGGTGGGATCCAGGCTGGATGTGTCTGCACTGCTGGGGCAGCAGGGAGGGACTGCCAGGATCCAGGCTGGATGTGTCTGCACTGCTGGGGCAGCAGGGAGGGACTGCCAGGTGGGATCCAGGCCGGATGTGCCTGCGCTGCTGGGGCAGCAGGGAGGGACTGCCAGGTGGGATGCAGCCTGGGGAGCCCTGTCCTTTTGCTTGGGTTGGCCCCACTCTCCCCCCACGGTGCTCACACGAGGTGGCAGCAGCACATCCCTGCCTGAACTCGCTCCGGAGCCCTGTCGTCCTTAGGGATTGAAAACTCTCTTGCCTCTTAGGATGTGAAACATCCTCAGAGCCTACAAATCCCCGATGATGTGGGACATCTGGGACACCTCTGCTTTCTGCTTGAGCCTGTTAGCCAAGGTGCAGCCCTGTGATGAGGGACAGAGGTTCTAACATTAAACTTCCCAAATGCCCTGCAGAACTGTAGGCCAGTGCTGGAATTCATGTGCCCACAGGGGTGTCCCATGCACTGAAACACCACGGTGGTCCAGTCCCTGCTTTGATGGAGCTGGGTGCAACATAATTCATTCAATTTACATGTCTCACTACAAATAGTGATAGAATATGTTAGCGAGGAGTGGGTTTGCTTTCAAATCCTAGAGTGGTTTGAGTGGGATCTACAGAGGACTAGTCCAGCCCCCCTGCCATGGGCAGGTCTGTACCTGGTTGGTATCACTGTGGATGTAAACTTAACTTGCTCAGAAAGGACTTTGCTGTTTTAACAGCCTTATGAGAGGGTCAGCTCCTGGGTGCAGAGTTCAAGAAGGGGACAGATACTGATGCCAGAAAGAAATTAAAAAAAAAAAAAAAAGAAAGAAAAAAAGAATGCAATAGAAAAAAAGCAAGCACAGAAATTTACCTCTTCAGAGAGGTGATGGTGCCATCCATCACTGTCATCTGGTGTCCTGGATGGCACCTGAGGTCCTTCACCAGCCCTGACTGCTACACGTCCCTCATGGTTGGAAACTGGATGTGCAGCAAGCTATTGCAGAGGGATGTGATGACTGGAAATGTGTTCACGTTCAGGAACCATGCTAGGAATCACTGTAGGTAGTCTGTCTGTCTGTCTGTTTGGCTGTCTGTGGGTTTTGATGGTCTCCAGCTGTGTGTCTGTTAGTCATAAATGTGTTTTCTCCTCTCTCCTGGTAGCGTGGCAGGGAAAGCATAGTGAGTGGGGTGGGAAGGAACACACTGAGTGTGCAAGCCAATGGCAAAACTGACTTTCTTTGGCAGCCACTTGAAGTGACTTTGGGCAGTGTTTATTGCCAGCATGGGTACAGAATTTATAGAAAGAGCTGGCAAAGTATTGTTTGTGTTTGCTTGCTCTGATTTTCATGTAAAATGCACCATCTTTTAAGGAGAAAGTTGAGTTGAAGGATTTGGGATTTACAAATTGGCTCAAAACACTGAATTTTACTTAGCTGCTGGAACCCACAGCATCCTTGGGTGGGTGGCCTGGTTGGGCCAAACTAGAAGTCAGACATAAAAATCAGAGAGGTATGAATTTCTTCCCATCTCCCAGAGGAAATGAAACCTCTGCAGTCAAGAAACACGTGGCTGCTGTGGTGCTATGGAGCTGGATGTAGAGCCTGAGCATGTCCAAGCTAAAAACTCCTGCAAAGAGAAGGATGGGGTGAGCGCACTCCTGCAATAAATGGAGGCACTGCAAGTTAAATAGGAGTTTAGTTGATGTTAACTAGATGGTTTGCTCCAGCAGCTCAGAAAATAAGCCATGTCCCAAGTTTGATATTTTCCCTCAGTTATACAGGTGTAAATTAGAAGCACCAGTGTTGAATTGGATGCAGGCAAAGCACCCCACATGGGCAGTGAACCAAGCACAGCCACTCTCCTGGAGCTTGTCATTTGTCCCTTCTGCACCCAGCCCCAGGGAACTTTGCAGCTGATATGTTTGTGCCTGCCTGGGTGGGAGGCTGTGGGTCGATAAGCTTGCTCAGAAGTGAAGGATTTCACAGGGGGAAATGATCTCCTGTTAATCACTTGGGGTGAGTGAGGGAAACATGGCTTTATTCTTTATTTCCCTGCCTGAATGGGAAGTTCAGGGGTAGAGCTGTTCAGCTGCTGGGATGCTGCTTCTTTTCACAAACCTGGGTCTGTATGTGCTGTACGCAATCAAAAACAACCTGAGGGGTCTGTGTTTGTTTTCCTCACCCCACTGTCCAAAACTGACCTAAACTTGCAGTGTGAGACTGAAGGTTGGTCCATCTGCCTCCTGCCACACACACAGGTCCATAAGGGGCTGGAAAAGAGCCCATAAATCCCTACTTGTGTGGCTGGCATGTGTGGCACTGCTGGCACCAGGCTGATGTCCACCCCACTGAGCAGCACCAGGATCTGTCACATTCTCATTTTCTGAAAAATCCCTTTGCTCGGGGTTTTTTTCCTGGGAAGCTGAGAAGCCTCAGAGAAAAAGGAAAACAACTATTATCTCATTTGCTTCTCCTGTGTTTTGCTCATGTGGAATGTGTTTGGAGATTGTTTACCCACAGGTGATTGTTTCATTGGGTTCTGCTGGGAGTTGTTTTCACTCTTTGGCCAATCAGGGCCAAGCTGTGTCAGGGCTCTGGAGAGAGTCACGAGTTTTCATTATTAGCTTTTTAGCCTTCTGTAAGTATCCTTTCTGTACTCTTTAGTATAGTTTAGTATAGCATTATTTAATATAGTATCATAAAATAATAAATCAGCCTTCTGAGAGCATGGAGTCAGATTCATCATTCCTCCCTGCCACGGGGATCCCTGCAAATACAATAAAGACCCCCAGCTGCAGAAGCTGAGGCTGCTCCTGAAGGTTCCTTCTCTCTGGATCCAAGCTGAGGAGCCCTGACAGGGCTGTCCTGGGCTGGAGGGGTGTTTCTGCCATGCCAGGCTCTCAGTGCACACAGCTTGCCTGTGCCTTTGGGGACAGTGCAGCACCCCAGGCAGAAACCAGCAGCCAAGGACCGCTCAAGTGCAGGGCGAGGTGCCCCATGGACTCCCTGCTCCCCTAACAGCCTGCTGTCGCCTTTGTGCCTTCCAGGCTGCTGCCTGCCCGTGGCTGATGAGCCCAGCTCCCCCAAGAAGGCGAGGAGCATCCCTGAAGAGCTGGAGTGCTGGCTGTCCCCCCCTTCCCCCGAGTGGGCCATCGTGAGGGTCATCCCCGAGGAGGAGATGGCCGAGCACAACCTCCTGGCTGTTCGAGTCATGGTCACCAGTGATGCCAGCAGGTACCTAAAACACAGCTAAACCTACCAGAGCAGTTTGCTTTTCTCTGGAGTGCTAAAGAAAATAGTTAACAAAATATAGTACTGGGTGTGTGTACAACTAAGGAGGGTGGGAGAAAAGAAGCAAACAAAGAACCCCCCACAAATGCTCAGAATAGCAGTTGTTCTTAACCGCAGCCATCAATCCCCACGAGGCGCATGAATCACTTTGCAGGAAATGTTCAAACATTCCCATCCCACACAGGGGCCTGAATCAGAGGGATGAACATTGCTGTGATCAGCCTGGGTTCAGCTCCTGGAATGGACAGTTTTTGTTTCACGGGGATTTGGGCAATGGGTGTGTTATGGCAAAAGGTGCATCCTGTGACGTGGCCACCTCCCACCTCGGGCCCCATCCTGCAGCTCCACTCCCTGGGCCTCTCCTGGGTTTTGAGAGCCTGCCCAACCCTAAGAAATCTGAAATTTGATGAGCCTTGGGGAGCTGTCAGAGGAAGCCCAATTTCTACATACTCATGAGAATATATTTGCTTTTGGGCAGGGTTCTGTGGCAGTTCGTTCCATCTAAAGATTAGATTGCTATCCCCTGAGCAAAGCACTTTTCCTTACTGAGAACTGAACGGTAAGAGGGGAAGTGGAAAACAAAAAAGGAAAAAAGGCAAACCCAAGAGACCAACTGTTGCAAACACTGCTGCTGTGCAGGGAAGCTCATTCAGATTGCTGACACCCTCTAAACACTGCTTGTGGTGGTGTCTGCAGCTTTTGGAGAGCACCCTGGCTCTGAGAAATGCAACTTTCTGCTATTCCCTGAGGTGGCTGTAAAAGGGGTTTGTGCTCTGTGGGTGCTGGGTGCTCTTACAGGGAAGGATGAACCTGTCCATGAGGAAATGGAGAACACAGGGAAGGGTTTCCTGCCTGTTTGACAGCTCCTCTGCAGAGCATGTGCTCACATCCCTGCTAACACCCTGCAGCTCCTGGTGTCCAGGCAGTGATGAGATCCAGCTAATCCCCCTGATCTGAGGGATCAGCTCCTTCCCCTGGGGCCGGCCAGCAGCGCCCCTGGCTCCCTGCCTGCAGGACGTGGCACAGGGGTGACAGCGCAGCGGGTGCCCGCGGCTCCGAGGGGAATGTCCCACTGCCCCTCTGCCTTGGACTGCTCCGGCAGGACAGTCCCTGCCTGAAAGGGAGACAGGAGAAACAGCACGTGAAGATGGCACTGCTGAGCTGGCTGCAGGGAGCTCGGTGGGACTGGGAAAACGACCAGTGACACAGCTTTGCAGTTCAGGCTCGAGGTACTGTGAATAATGACCCCCTTTCCAGCAGAGACAAGAGGAGAAACCTCATACGAGAGCACTTACCTCCTTGCTGGCCAAGGAAAACACACGTTTGGCTCTTTAAAACAGAAAGATCAATCAATGTTCATGGCAGGGCTTTTTCTTTTCCTTTGGTGTGGCGTTCTGCCCGATCTCAGTGTGCTGTCTCTCCATCCACACAGGGTCTCAGCTATCAAAGCCTTCATGTATTTATACTTTTACATATCTATCTATATGGTTCACATTGCTTGAAAGTCAGCTTAAAAAGTGTGTTTTAGCATGAGATTCAAGGCCACTGTGATTCAGCCTGCTGAGAGAGCCGTGCACCCAGAGAGGTGCTCGCTTCCCTGCTGTCCTGCCTGCCCTGGCCTCCCGGTACTGCTGGCTGGATCTGGGTGAAGCTGGGGCCAGGACTGGCGGGTGCTACCCAAATGTGTGGCTTTATACAGGCCTGCAGCCTCTCCTTTTCCTCTTCTTCCTCCTGGGCTGTGACAACAAAACCCTGCTTTCTTCCGTATGAACACGGAGCAGCGTTCTCCTGCCATGCCAGCAGGACTGCTCATGCTGTGAGCTCCTCTTCTTTTGAGGCACAGCTATTAGTCATCCCAGTAAAGCTAAGAATGAGGCTGGCAGTGTTGTTAGCATGCAAAAGAGGCTGAGTGGGATCCTGCTGCACTCGTGTGTGGCAGTGGCAATGTGATCACATCAGAAGGGCTGATGGTGTCTGTTCCCTGCAGCCTGGACATCAGAGAGGAAAGAAATGGCCTGATTAGTAGAAAAAGGGCTAATAATCACCTCAAAAGGTTGTTGTGCCCTGGGGCAAGGTCAGGATATGCATGTCATCCACACTGTGTTTGTGTGGTGTATTTTTAATTACAGTTACACAAGGGGATGCCATAATCTGCCTCTGTGATCAGCACAGGTGCCTCCCTGCGCTGCTCACTGTCACCTGGGCTGGCCCAGCTGCTCCTAGGAATGAGGAGAGTTTGTTTCCTTCTTTCCTGCAGACACCTTTTGCACATTTGAAGGCTGCTTAAGTAGCTTCACTCAATCCCCTCTCTCCGGACTTATGCTTACAATTTTCTCCAGCTTCTTGACCCAGCCTTGCTTGCTGGGCCTGTGGCTGTCCTCACGCCTCTCCTCCAGGCTGCTTTCTCCTCTTATTTTCACAAATCTACAGGAAAAATGTGAAAAGTGTGGAGTTCTGACCCTTGTGCATTGCTGCCAGGCCAATCCCAGCACTGCAAAAGCCGTTTCCCTTAGTCCTTGCTGCTGCTCAGCCTTGCAGGCAGCAGTGCCTGGCCTTGCCCTGTGAGCAGTGGGGGTTTCACCCCACGTCCCTCTCAGCAGCTCTTTGATTCCAGGTGCTGAACGCTGTGGCCGTGGGTGCAAATCCAGGCTCTGAGGGGAATGGGGACAGCTCAGCTGGGTAGCACCTAGAGCAAAGCACAGTCCTGTCACAATGGTGATGAAAGAGGGAAAATGAAGACATCAGCTTCGGCTGCCCGGCACCTCTGCCTCTGAAACACCCACACTGCTGACAGGGCTCGTGCTGGTGCTTGCTGCACCCCCTGAAATGTCCCACTTCCATCTTGCCCTTGCGAAAAATGCCAGTCACTTGTTTTTAAAATTTTAAAAGTTTAACTGTAATTAAATGGTTATAAAAATAGCAATATAATTAGAGTAATAAGCATTTGGACAATTAGGATTACGACAATACGAGACAATAAAAACAAACAGTTTGGGCAAAATAAGCCCGAAAAATGACACAGGTTAACAGAGGATTAACCCTTAAAAGCAACAGCCTGTTACATATTCACACACCTAATACATGATGCATAAATTCCATTCCAACAAAGGATTCTGTCTGGGCAGTGTCAGCTTCTTCCTCTGAATCCTGACGGCATCTTCAGGGCTGAGCAAGTGGGAAGAAGTTCATTTCTTCTGATAATGGAGCAATAAATTCTCTTTCTCTGAAAGATTTAGGTGTCCTGTGGCTGCTGCCTGGTGCGAGTCCTCTTTAAAACAAAGTATGTTACATGGCATAGTTTCTATTTTAACATTATGTTACAGCCTAAAACTACATTTAACACATTACTTAAGAGAATTAATACAGCATAACTTTCTAACATAACACATACAATATTCGTGTTAACGTTTGCGAAAAGCCAGTCACGAACTGGGCATGTTTGACACCCTTTTCCCCGCAGCTCTGAGCTGGAGTCTGATGTCACCGGGGACTCCTCGAGCTCGGAGGTGGGCGAAGGCCAGCCCTCGCTGCCGGCGCCCCCCGCCTGCTCCAGCCCCATCCACAGGTGGGCATCGCTCATCAGGAGCCCCGTGGTGCCCGAGGAAAGCTCCAAAACATCCAAAGTCGCTGATGGTAAGCAGTACCCTGACCTGGCGAGCTCCAGCAGCCTCTCTGAGGGTGCGGGTAGGACTGGGGGAGGCTTTTCAAAGTGGAGGGTGTTCCCTGCAGTGTGGCCAGGTTGTCTTTTGGGGGGGGGGGGGTTCTGCCTTTTTGGTGCTATGGCACCAAAAGCACCATTTCCATAGTGCAGGGTAACCCGGAGGAGTTGTGCCTCGTGCTTGGCTCGCAGGGGTGGGATGAATGTTTTCCCACCAGTAAAATGTTAGGATGGTGTTGGGCAATGCAGTATCTGCAGCACTGCCTGGGCAAGGGTGGGGCTGGGAATCACTAGAGAGCTCTGCTCGCAATCTGGGTTTCTGCAGGTAGCTGCTGCACGGTTCTGTAGCCAGTGAAGGCACAGGGAGGAAAGGATATAGCTAGCAGGGAGGTGGGGAGAGGTTTGGGAGCAGTCTGCCTTCAAATGGAAAGAAACTCTTTTCTGGAGCTGGTCAGAACCAAAAGATGTCCTAAAAACAGCCAAAGACATTGTTCTGCAGAAAATAAAAGCATTCGTTTCTTCCCATCTCCCACCGCCCCCACATCCATATGTGCATTTTTAACCCCAGCAGAAAAGAGGGGATTTTATACAGCAATTTAAATCACCTCTTGAATAACGGAGCCCTTGTTTAAGGCAAAAGGACAGCAGCAGACCCCAAAACGTGCCCAGCAGCGCGTGGCTCCATGTAGCCATCAAAGGGTTTTACCCTTTTCCTTCCCCAGCTTCACGCTGCCCCGTCCCTGGCTGCTGGGGTGGTTTTCCTGCCACCATCCCCCGAGTGGTTTGGGATCCGTGGAGGGCTCCGGAGCTGCTCCCGCATCCCGCGGCGGTGTGCGCTGCCCTCTCCCGGCTGCGGGCTGCTCGGAGAGCGGAGCCCCTGCCGCCGGGAAGGTGGGCTTCTGTTCCTCCACTCTTCTGTTTTCCCCAGCTCCGCTTTTGCTCTCTGGCTTTTGCTGCATTAGCTGACCCCGTGTCCCTTCTGTTTCGGCCCAGCACTCCAGAGAGCCAACAGTTTTCAGTCCACAGCGTTAAATAAGTATCAGAACTGGAGGAGAAAAATCCAAACGAGTAAGTAGACCCTCAGAAGTGATTGTATCTTCTACTCATGCTGTCTTCCTATCTTTTAGTTGTCTGTTTTCCCTCCTTTCCTTTAGAATTTTTGAGGTTTTGAGTCACTAGTCACTACTAGTTTTGTATTTTGAGTCACTAGTTGAGAAAACAGAGATCGAAAACACACCAAATGCTTCTTTCCATTTTCTTACCCTCAAAAGATCAAGCTCCCTTTCTGTGTGACTGTTTTCTGTGTAACTGCACCCATCAGCAGGTGGTGTCCACTGCAGCTCTCCAGATGGGAGCACACGCTCCAGTCCCAGAGCTGCACATTTTGGTCAGGTGGGATGCTGGGCCTGACCTGGTGTCACTCACTAGAAGTGCTCCTGGGGATGCCTGTTGACACACTCCCACTGGTGCTGTCACCTCTTTTCTGTTGGGAAAAAACCCCCAGGTGATATTTCTGGGTTGGTGAAAGGGAGAGAGCCAAGAGGTGAGATGGTGAAAATAAGTGTAATATAAGTTAACTTATATTGAAAATAAGTGAAAATAAGTTCTTGTCCTCTAGCAGTCTCCCTTGGTTTGGGCTGACCTGTCTTTCCCTGTGGAAGTCACACAGGAATGCAGTGATTTTGAGAGAGATTGTGCTCTGTTCACTTCTGAAACACAGTGTGGTCACTGCTCTCAGCTGAGGCTGCACAGGGAACCTTCCTCCTGGGCTGGGGTCCCCAGACAAGACACTATTGCATTTGGGCTCCCCCCAGACGAAGGGAGGAATGATGAACCTGACTCTTGTCATGCTCTCAGAAGGCTAATTTATTATTTTTTGACACTATATTATATTAAAGCATACTATACTAAACTATACTAGAGAATACAGAAAGGATACTTACAGAATGCTAAAAAGCTAATAATGATAATAATGAAAAGACACAGCTTGGCCCCAATTGGCCAAAGAGTGAAAACAACTCCCAGCAGAACCCAGTGAAACAATCACCTGTGGGTAAACAATCTCCAAACACATTCCAAAGCAGCAAAACACAGGAGAAGCAAATGAGATAAAAATTGTTTCCCTTTTCTCTGAGGCTCCTCAGCTTCCCAGGAGAAAATCTTGACCAAAGGGATTTTTCAGAGGATGTGAATGCCACAGACACTCACCCTTGGTTTCACCCCTGCTGCCTGGGGCTGGATCTCCCTCCTGCCTGGGCACAGCCCCCAGCAAGGGCACACACCTTCCTGCTGGGACTGGCCTCACCAGAGTGGGGCTGGGGGAGCCTACCAGCCCCCCAGAGCTCTGCCAGAAGTGCAGCTGTGTCTGGGAGCCGGGGGTGTTGGCAGACTGGAGTGTGAAACGCGGATGCACAGCAGCAGCAGGGTGGGAGCCCTGCACAGGAGAGTGCCACAGTGTCTGGGCACAGAGACAGCAGGAGCTGGGAATGGTGGGGACAGCTGCTCTTTAACCCTGCCCTAAGCTGCCCTCTGCAACAAGAGGGCATTTCTGCTGCTGCCCAGCGTCCCTTCAGAGAACTTATGGCTCTGCTTCTGAAACAAGTAGGATCCCTGTGCCCATGATGGCACCGGTGCTCAAGCAGGGGCATTTCAGCTTGCTTGCTTTGAGTGCACAAGAAAGTTTTGAGATTATTTGCAAGTATCTGAGCTGTGGGATGAATTTTTATATCTCAAATGATGAGATAAGATGCATTTCCTCTTCCTGGCATCAGCCTTGCCTTCAAGTCAGGAGCACGTGAGCACTGTCGCTACCCGCCCACAGTCCCCTGGCGGCCTGGGGTGCCTCACACATGGGATAACTCAGGAAATCTCAGTAGAGCACACACAGGACTACTTCATGCTCCTGAGAGGAGCCCGCCCCCCCAGCTCTGTGAGGGTCTGTCCCTGGAGAGGCAGCAGTGGCAGACAGATAGACAGGCAGGCAGGACAGGGCTGCGTTCCCTGGGATTCCCTGCAGCAGGAGCCACGAGGCTTTGGCTTGCTCCGAGAGGCTGCCTGGGGTGTCCCACGCCACGGAGGGCTCCCCCATGCCCGGCATGAGAAGGTGGAACAGGGTGTCCTCAAAGTCTCCTGGCATCCCTGTCAGCCTTGGCTCTGCCTCTTGAGTACTGTAAAGCACGTGGGAATTGGCACAGACATCAGAGTTTGGCTCCGCCAAAGGCTTGGGTTTAAAGTCTTGCCTGAATTGACCTCAGTTTTTAAAAGATCAATCAATAATGATTCTTGATCCAGGTTTGCATGTGGGGTAAGAAAGATTGTTAGAGAGGACAGCAGAGAAGACTGGAGGTGGTGTCACTCTTAATTCTGACTGATTTCCAGCTTGTTCTCAGCCAGGGCATTACTAAAGGTTTGCCAATTAATTTTTCCATCATTTTGTTAGAATCTTCCGTGTGCCTCAAGGGCTCTAGAGGGAGCTAAAAGCCTTTGAGAGGGAAGCAACGTGCTGCATGAGTCTGCCTGAAGCTCAAGTATGCTGTTAAAATGAGGTGTAAAGCACAGTCAGCATACACTGGGAGCAGAATAAAGGCTTTTTTTACTCTCTGGAGGAATACTGTAAGTCATAGTTTCTATATTTAATCCAATTTGATTAAAGGAATTCATATGATCATCAGTCACATGAAAAAAACCTCTGTCTCCTTTTCAGACATATTTCCCCAAACACATATGTTTCATAAACAGCACAGGGTAGGCAGCCAAGGAGAGGAAATCAGTGTCATGGTTATATTGGCTGAAAGGCTCAGAGCAGGATATTACCTTTCAAAACCTTTAATCCCTGTGCACGGCCACAGGGAACACCGTGCTCTTAATTTATCTTGGGATTTTGGGCCAAGAAGATCCTGATAGTGCCCTAGGGAACTTTTTTTTTTTTTCTTCTTTTTTTTTTTTTTTAAATCCTGTTTTGAAAGCAAAGCTGAAAATACAGGTTCAGCATCTTGGTGGGAAGGAAAGAGTTTTCCCTGTGACAGATGGGGAGCTGTGGCTTTGTGTGGAGCAATGTTCTCACGTGTGCAGGCCTGTCCTTGTAAGCCTACCCACGAGAGCTGGGGTGGGCAGCAATTCTCCCCGTGGGCACGAGCAGAGCCCTGGGCTGGGGGTTTTGTGCCCTCATCAGTGTTCTGGCTGTCGCTGCTGCTTGCATTTCCCCTCAGTGTCCTGAACCACGGCATTTGCTCCTGCCAGGAGGTTCAAGGCTTTAGCGGATCAGGCTGAAGCCCCCTGGCTCACTCATGCAGGTGGCGGTGGTAGTGGCTTTTTTATCCTAATTGTGCATCCTCATGTTTTCCTGTAGCTCAATTACAGAATATAAAGGTCAGCCCCTGGCTGCCATCCCTGCAGGAGCTCCTTAACAGGCTCCAGCACAGTGTGTCTCTCCAGGCTTGATCACACATAACGAGTTGCATCAAGACTGGATGCAAATAGGTGGGACACTGAGAGGAAACTCAGCCTCCCTCCCTGGCTCTGCTGGAGTCCACATGCAGGAACTGTCCTCTCTGTCTCTGGAGTGTTGCTTTTGTCCTTATGCACCTTTTAATCCCCACATAGAAGAACCAAAGTTTGCCTGGATTTCAGAACTAATGGCTGAGTTTGGGAGTTAATAACTGAGCTGTAAATAAACTTGTCATGTTATAGCTGGACATGAACATATCTTGGATCAGGGATTCTTTTGTTTGTCCAAAGATTATTTGTTATGAAAAATTCCCATAGGCACAAGTGATGGAAGGTTCTCCTGTCTCCCTTCAGGTGCCAGTTGCCTCCTTTAGTAATTTATTACCTTGCCTGATCCTAGGAGAGCCCCCATCGTGCTGCCTGTTGTCCTGGCTTGGGAGACTTTTTTCTGTCCTTACTGCCTGCAGGTGGATGCACTTCCCATTTTGTCCCCATTCTGAGGGACAGCCCTCTCAGGAGTCATCCCTTTTCTTCATTTCTTGGAATTACCCAAAGTTCAAAAGTCACAGGTTGTTTTGACTGCCTCTGCTTCTGAGGCCTGAAGGCCCTCTAAAGAGGACTGGCTTTCCAGAAAGTTTCCTGGAACCCAAAAGCTGCCTCACTACCTCCAGCCCAGAAGTGGAAGCAGTTCAGGTCCACCACTGAAAATACCAACCTGTGTTTGGCACAGCAGGCACACATATGTGAGCGAGGCCATAAACTTCAATGTTGCAGGTCAGTTCTCCAGGTTTAACTCTCCCCAGGAGGCTGTCTAATCTTCTGCTCTTATTCTTCAGCTGCAGACTTCATTTTAGACGAAGTCAATACCGATGGGAAGGTAAAAGTTGTGTCTTTTGCAGGCTTTCCTCTGCTGTCCAGCAAGAAGCCTGGGCTTCACGGGAAGGACAGCTCAGCCAGCTGCCAGAGCGGGGCTGCCGAGGAGCCCTCCCAAGCACAGGTAAAGGAGGATTGCGCAGAGAGAATGACTGTGCCTTCTGCTGGGCCGTGTCTGCTCTCAGCAGCTGTCTCTGCTCCTTTAAATGCTTTTGGTCCTCTCAGTAACCTCTGAGGATGGAGTCAGACTTGTGCTGTGCTTCGGGAAGAGACTTGGATTTGGTGCAATCATTCTCAAATCAAGTGTCTGTGAGACTCAGGCCTCAATCACACAAGGAGTTAGCCACTAATCTGTTGCATCAGTCACGAAATCACAGAATAGTTCAGGCTGGAAAAGGACTTCACATCTCCCACTGCTCAGGAGCATCTTCTGTGTCCTTCAGGACCTCGGATTCCCACGGTATTTTCTGAAGGCTTTTTATTTTTAGGTTTTTTAAGAACGAGGAAGGGTGGGCCTGCCATGAGTGCAGCAGTGCAGGAGTTGTGACTGCCCATCCTGAGCAAAGAGCAGCACGTCCCTGGAGCCAGGTGGAGCAGGCGCCAGCCCGCATCCTCCATGCCCTGGACAGTTGTCCTCACCCTTGGGTTAAACATGACTAAAATTACTTGAGCTCTGGGCCTGTGCTAGGAAACAAACCCACTCTTCCCCATGCACGGTGGTGGCTGAAATCCGGCGCAGGACAATGGGCCAGGAAGGGAAGGTCCCAGGGGAGCAGAGCTGCACAACGCTGCCTGGCCATGAGCAGAGGGACTCCATTCAGCTCCTGCTCCACCAGCACTGCTTACAGGCCCTCTCCTTACTCTGAAAAGCAAGGATCAAGAGGGTGTTTATTTGTTTATTGTGGTTCTTACTTTTTTTTTTTTTAATCCAAGATCCTGGCCAGTAGCAACTTTAGTCATCAAACAGAAGTGTGAAACAAAGTGCAATCATTATTGCCTTACTTCTGATGCTTCTGGGAAATGAAAAGTCAGACAGATTAATGGCTTCACCCATGTGAATTTGGGTATCTGGCACAGAAGTGGAAGCAGGAATTCAGTCTTCACACCATCCATTATCACATAGCACTGATGATAAAATGCCTCCCTTTTAAGAAGGAAGGAAGAACTCTGGTTTTGTTCTGCTGGCTACATAAAGTGGGTATTTATCCCTGTTACTATCTTCAGCAGAAGATTTTGGTGGCTGGAGTAATGAATTTAAACCTTTACCAAAGGAAAAATGATCATGAGAGGGAACTAATTTAATTGTCTAAAACTACCACTTTACATTTTATAATCTTTCCTGGGTCACTTCTTCCATTCCTACCTGCACTACATAAACATGCAATATTAGAAATTTGGAGAGGGTGGATAATGGTCTCTTTTGCTTCCTGAAAACTCTAAGGTGATGCAACTGGAATGCACAGGAGAACAGAGCAGATCTGCTCTTGTCTGTTTTCCTGGAGATAGGACTGTTTCTTTCTAAAGAAAATATTAAAGGTAATTCATAAAGATATGACAGATTCTTAGCATGAATAACATTATTTTTAGACTATTAAAATTTCCGGTAGTATTAGATCTCTACTCCTAGAGAAATATTAGCCCTTTAGGGAGAAAAGCTTTTCTCACATTATCATCTACATGTGTATTTCTGTATAAATTAAATATTATGTTCATTACTATTATGCTGAGATGAATATGGAATAAAATATTTCATGAAATAGAAGCTGCACAGCAGCTGCAAAGCAGTGTTTTTATATCCCTAAAATAATTTTTTTAATGTACTTCACAGTTGGCTTCTAACAAGAAGCCACCAGAAATTCCAAGAGGACATTTCAAACCCTGCAGCCCAGTATTTCAAAGAAAAGAAAAAGCCAGGGAGGTGCCTGAAGACACGCATTGCTATGTTCCCCACTGTCCTTCTCAGAGCAGCACCACGGGTTCCCCACGGACCCCTCTTGGGAATGAGACACTGGCTGCTGATTTTTATGAGCCTGAAGACACAGGCAGAGACACTGGGACATGCTCAGCCTGGGACTGGAAGGAAAAACCACGGAAATGCACCTCTGAACCAGAGCACTTTAACAGGAAGACAAACGCACTGTCATCTCTGGATTTGAAGGAGAAAGATGGCAAAAATGCCAGGCACCCAGAAGAAAAGCTTGAGCAAGAATTGAAGGAGGCAAAACAGAGGCTGGGGCTTCGTACTCCACAGCAGCCCTTGCATGGCTCCAACAGGACAGAGCCAGGCGGGAGCAGTCCAGGCTGGGGGAACCACACAGCCCCGTGGGCTCTGCAGAAAAATGATGCTGGATGGACAAAAGCAGTGCTCAAACGCTCTGGCTGTCCCGGGCCTCTCTTATTTGCAGATGGTGTTCCACCAGCTTCATCAGTGGACACAAAGGGTGCTCTGAGGATTCCAGATGTGGTTTCCAGGGAGCATGCAGCTGCCCAGCCAAAGTCCCCACTGAGGCTCATAGCCAATGCTATCAAAAGGTCCATTTGGGAGCCTCTGACCTCAGCTCCAGAAGGATTAAAGCAGGACTTGGGCAGCAAAGTCAAAGCCTCTTCAGAACAAGCCTTCTTCAGCTTCCCCAGCACTCCTGGGTACTCCCTAAGCCAAAGGAACAGGAACAACAATAACACTCAGTCACAGGATCCTAAAATAAGGGAGTGGGCAGGAAAATATGCAGGAGATGCGAGCCCTTACTCAAATCAGTCTCATTCTTCTGTGGGTTCAGAAGGGATATCTCTAAGGGATTACAGGGAGGAGGTATCCCTCACACCCCACAGGCCCTCCAAGACAGGCTGTATACCTCAGAAACCAGCTTGCACTAGGATGGAGGAGGTCCCGGGACTCCTAGAAAAGTTTACCTTTGAAGACAGTCCTCTAGGGACTCCCATGGATGAAATATGTATCCGTAAGAAAAAGCCCACTCCTCTTTCATCTCCAGAGCCCAAGGACAGTCTGGCTGACTCTGCACAAAAAGGGTCACTCTTCAGTAGACTGAGGAGCAAAGCCCATGAAAGGGAACGGAATTCCTTGGTGCCATCTCTGCCTGTCGTTAAGGACCATTCTCCAGAGAGGTTGTGTTATCCTTTCACAGGTGAGGACCCCAGTGGAATTACTTTATTATTATTACTGTTATCATCATCACCATTACTATTGTTATTGTGTAATAGCACTTAACCTTTAAAAGACCTGTGTGTGCCCAGGCAGGCACACATCTGTGGTGTGCTGTGTTTAATTTCTACTTATTTTCTACAATTTTGTGGCTAAAGTTTAGGAGTTGCTGCAGATGTAAAGGAGTGGAGTGGATTTGCAAGCAGAAGCAGCTTGCTGGACCAAAGTTTGGTTTGCTGCTCGCTGTTCTGGGACATGTTTGGGTCAGGGACTTGCCCTCAGGAGGTGGAAGGGGTGGCAAGGCAGAGTGGCATGCTGGGCAGAGCAGCTTCTGCAGTGACACTGAGTGGTGGAAGGGCGACTGGAGCAGGCAAGCAGAAGGACAAGCACCAAAACCTCCAGTTTTTGCAGCGCAGAGTACATTTGTTTTCCCTCCATGAGGAGCCAGGGACTGAAGCAATATGGTTGCAGCAGCAGGAAGCTTTGCTCTGTGTTTGTGCTTCCCCAGCACGTGTCTCCTCAGCTCTGCTGTCAGAGTGACCACGCTGTGGACATACTTTTGGGAGCTTTGCAGTGTCATTAATATCCCCTTGTTGTTCAATTTGAGAGGAGAGAGCACCTTATTGACCTCCTCTGACCTATTTGTGAGTCTATCTGGGCAGAGATTAAAAGGCATCAATTTTCTTGTTTGCTTGCTAGAGCAAGGTTAGTATTAAAACTGCAGACAAGTCCAAGAAATATTGATGCCAGACCAAGAGCAGTCTGAGTGATCTGAGCGTAGGCTCAGAAAGAATTAAATGCAGCACAGATTCAGGTGGGAAATATGAGGCAAGAGAGCTGCACCCACCTGTCTTTCCCTGTGATCCATCTTCCCACTGCAGAAAGTCTCAGTTATTTAACTAAATAACCTATTAACTAAATAACCTGAATTTTGTTAGCACATCTGTTTGTCTCCTGCTTTATGAAATTGCAACCCAAACTGTAACCCCAAAATCTCTGCTGTGCCTCAGCAATAAAACCTGTATGTGGAACGTGAAGTCACTGAAATGTTCCCGGTGAGCTGCCAGATCCTTTTGCATCCTTTCTGCTTCTGAGCTGCCACACACGGTGAGAAAGATACAGTACACAGGCCACTCGATCTGGAGCTCCTTAAAACTGAGAGGATAACTCCTGCTCTCGTCCCTGAATTTTCGGCTTGGATCCTTGGAGCATCCTTTATCCAACGACTCACAAAACCAGGCAGTCCCATTGAGCCAGAAGATGCTGAGGGCTGCAGTGAAGCCACAGAGAGTTGCTAGCTCACGCATCTCACTGTGCTCTTAAATGGGAGGCCTTTTCAGAGTCTGGACCTCATCAGTGCCCATCAACTCAGCCAACCTGACTTGCTCTTAACTGAATGCATCGCAGTAATTGCTATGTTGTGCTCATACTGAAATGGGAAAAGTTCTTGCAAGTTTGAATAATGCTATACTTTATTTATGCTGAAAATATTTTGAAGTAACATGCTGGTGTAATGTGTTGGATTCCTCTGCTGTGCGAGCCAGAAGAGAAATTATGAAATTATTACAATTATTGAATATAGGCAATGCAAAGTCTGTTTAGGAAAAAAAGAAAATTAAGCTCTAATCTAGGCATTTGCCCAGCAATCTGTTGTCTTCAGTGTTTCAACACTGTAACTCTCTAAAGTTTTTAAAACATTCAGATTTGAGTAAATCTATATATAGTAAAACTAGTAAAGAGCTGAGTCTTGTTTGACTCTCAGAAATGGCCTTTCTGTCTCACACAGGCACTTGTCAGAGGCCCAGGCTTGGCAAACTTTAGCCATGAAGTGATGACAAGCTTTAGCACACACTTCTTGTTATTATTTTCCTCTCTTGAAATTGACTACAAATTTCAGGAAATTTCTTCAAGGGAAAAAAGTACTCCCAGCACCTTGCAGAAGCCCATTTAATGGGACTCCTTCTCATTCTGCTCTTTGCTCCTTGCAGTGGGGCTTTCCTGTGCTGTTTGGGGTCAAACTTGCTCTGTGCAGGTATGGTAGGTGTTGCGTTGCACTGGTGCTCTCTCCCTCAGTGGCTTGTTGACCCAGAGAACGAGCTGGGTGATACAAGTCCATGGGCTTGAGATGAGCCTGGGCCAGCTCATCACAGAGAAATCCCCTGGGGCGTAACCAAATACTGAGAAACCACTTCTGGTGTTCAGTGTGTGCCGTCCTCCCGTCCCTTCCTGCCGGGTGCTCAGCCCCCAGCTGAAGCTCAGCATGAAGAAGCAATCTTCACAAAAATGAAGGATCTTAGCAGCAGGTTGCCTGTGGTTCAAACCTACACCTGCAGTGGCACCTTCCATACGGCTCGTTCCAGTTTCCCATGCCCAGCCTGATTTCAAGGCTTTCTGCCTAATGCTTCCCCTCTGTTTCCTAAGAGCTGGTCCTCAGAGACACTTGGACATTTGGGGCTGTGCAGAAATCCAGCTGCACAGGCTACTTGTGTGAGACCTAGACTAAGCTCACTGAATTAATGGGCGTTCATGCAAACTTTTCAGTCAGAGACTGGTTTAAAAAAAATAAATCCAAACCTTGCTGTAGAATATACAACTTTCCATAAATAACCATGCTGGACTTCCCAAGTGCTAGTCCAGATTTTTGATTTACCGGACAAATATCTTCAAGGCTTTTGTCCTCTGATGCTTCCTTTGGGTTCCAACCTGCAGTAAAACTCCCCCCAAAAAACTGATCAATAAAATCGTTCAATCAGATGGCTAACTGTTCTCTCCTAAGCCTACTTGACCTTTTGAAATTCAAAAGAATGCCAAAGTGCCATGTTAATTACTGATACTTTAAGCAGGATAACCAATTCAGCTGATGAGAAAATTTAACGTGCTGTGAAGTCTCTTAGCTGATTTTGTGCACCCTCAGACTGGGAAGGGATTGCTTGCAAATGTTTCGGGTTCCCATTACTGCACTGCTCTGCCCCAGAAGGTCTGTGTGTTTGCAGTGCTCTGCTCAGTGAGGACACTGCTTTTGCACTGATCTTGTGTTTTAGAAGGGGAGCTGAGGCACCAGAAAATTAATTATGTGCATAAGGCCACCTGAGAAATCTGTGGAGAAGCAGAGATGTGAAATCCCCTCTTTCTGCTGCTCATTCCTCTGGATTTCTACTGGCCATTCTTTCCATTTCCTACCAGCTTCCATCTCATTTTGGACACCAGTGTCCCAGGAGATATGTGTAACTTTATCTCCCTCTTTTGTTAAACACTGAAGTTCTTGCAGTGGTCAGGATTAATCCCATGACTTCACAAAAATATGCAATCTTGGACAGTCATGGAGGAAGCCAACAGATTAATACAGCATTATGTTATCAAAACAGTTCCTGCTCCAAGACATTCTGTGTATTTAGGCTGCAGTAACTACATGACATAGAAACACCCCAGGAAAGAAAGGGAAGTGAGCTGTGAGTGGTGGGTGTTCCCAGGGAATCTCCAGGACAGACAGTAGTGCTCCCACATCTATCACAAGGGATCACGTCAGGAGCCTCTTCACATCACACCTCCCTTGTTTTCCAGAGGACCTCAGCTTTCCTGGGAAAATGTTCCTGTTAAGGAAGAGGTTCTCAAAAGCACTGCACTTTCACCTGAGGGCTTGTTCCATGGGGCGGGAAAGCTCTAGTATGACATATGCTAATTTGGAAATGAGGAAGATGCTAGAGTACTCAGGAAATAAGAACTATGCAGTAAATAACTCCCAGTCTGAAGGAATGAGATGCCTGGAAAGTGAAAGCCCAAGTCCAGAAGGCTTGAGTTAATATTTGAAAAAGAACCTACGTTTTTGAGATCAATTCTGCAGCAGCTCAAGCTTTAGGCTTGTCATATTTGGAGGCAATAATATGTAATATAATAATAATATAATAATAAAATAATATCTAATTATTATCATCTAAATTTTGTACTGCAGTTCTAAATTTCAGATTTTAATGACTCAGTAAAGTCCCTAAGTTGTTATGTTTGTTTTGTCCAAATTCTCACAGCTGTTGGCTAAGTTCTGCCTATCCTACCCTGTTTGGTTGGAGGGGATTTTTGGGTTTTGGTTTGGGGTTTTTTGTTGTTTGTTTGTCTTACTGTATGGAGCAGGCTGCTTCTCCTCCAGACCTTGTAACGCTTCCTAAATTATTGATATCACCCAAAGGGGAGGGCAGAGGGAGGCCTGGCTTATTCCCAGCAGAGCCGAGAGAAGACAGGGAGTGTGTCATTGCTCATGTTTCCAGCCCTGCCAGGCTGCAAGGCTTGCCCTCTGCATATTGTGGAATTTGATTTCTCTGGTGGCCTGGCCACGGGGCAGTTACTCAGGCTTCTGGCTGCACAGGGAGAAGCAAGGCAGGGGAGTTCCCTCAGCAAAAGCAGCAGTGGCTGATGCTCCCCACACCGGGGAAGGGCTGTGCCACTGTCCCTGCTGAGGACAGGTGGAGTGCTGGGTGTGCAGAGCAGGGGCAGGGCTGCAGTGCAGTGGCCCCAGCACCCTGAGCACCGGCCCCTGGCAGCTCCCAAGCGGGAGCTGTGTCCCTCTCCAGGCACTGCGAGGCAGGGAGGCGTGGGCTGGCAGCTTGGGCAGGACCTGTGACACCCACCTGGAGGGCCATCCCCAAAAAGGATGGCAGGACCCAAGTCTGCTCCACTGAGCCCTCTGAGCTCGCAGCTTCACTGAGCACAAGGACTGGGTGCTCCTAAAACTGAGATCACTGGGAAAAAATATCAGAATTTCTGCCTCAAATGACTTGGATTTGCTTTTATTGCTTTGCTGTCTGGGATGAACACGTTTCACGGAGCCTGAGTTTAAATTAGGGCTGGAGGCAAAAGTCCTACTTCAGCCCTGGGACCCAGAGCAAGGCAAAGAAGAAACAGCTACACTGGGAGAAGGGGAGGAGATTTTCATCTGAGTACACCTAGAAAGCCAACTGTTGCCTTGTAGATACAAAGAAAAACCAACACTGTTAGCTTTAAATTATGTACATTTCCAAGATGCCCAGCTGTTAATCATTAACCCTGTAGCAGGTTGAAGCACAGAGACAGATGTTCCAAAAGAGGTTTTATTTTCTGAATTAAAGAGAATGAAGCTACGCATTAGACAAATTAAGAAGAAATTCAAATATTTACACCCAGTTGAAACAAGATGCTGGAAAAACAGGCAAGATAAAATTGCTGCAATTAAATGTAATTTAATTTATAATTCTGAAAGCATGTTTCTTCCAAAGGCAGACTTTGAGTTTTCCTTATGGAGTGTATTGTTGTGATGTACAGATTTTCCTGACTTCTTATGGCATTTTAATCAACAGCCCAATGATGTGATAATATTCCTAAAGCAGAAAAATAAGTGACATTTGTTTAGACATAATTAATGAAATATTTATGTTGCATGAGGCTGTGTGATAAAGCCCTGTTCCCTTAGTCCATTTGCTTCTGATTACATTTGTGATTTTTTTATATGACCAGACATTCTGACGCCAACTATTTTACACTGAGCAGATGTCATGTAGTAAAAATGGGTGCCAGATGCTACAAGCCACATAAGGGTAATTTGTTTAAGAGCTGGCTCAGACTTTGTGCATTCAATTACACTGTATAGTGAGCCTTACACAATCATTTGGGTAATATGGCTAACTTCAGATATACATTTAATGAATGTTGAGTGCATTCAGAACAGCGTGCTACATGCAGGGTGCTCAAGGAATTAATTTATTTGTTTGTAGTACCTAGGAAAAAAAATTAAAATATATAGCCAGACAGTTTTTGACTGGGATAAAAAATTTAATTAGTGTTGTCAGCTGAATTTCCAGATTGCTCTAGGTGCTGCTGATTAGAACTCAGGGCAGGTGCAAAGTGTCTGTTTAAGTTAAAGAACAGTATTTTTTGCTTCACTGACCATTTTGTTGTTATTGTGTTTTAGGATATGAACACCTACCTGTCAGAAAACAAGCTACTGAGTATTCTACTTCGTCCTCTGATGAGGAATTTGAATCCAAGCCTTCATTAACACACAAGGTAATTTGAGTTGGAAGCAGAAAGGTATTTCCTTAGTTGGGCTGCATTTAAAATTCATCATATGATTTGATCTAAAACACGCAGCAATTCCTCAAAGTGGGGATTGGAACATAGGAGGTTACACGTCACAGAGAGAACACACATTAAGGCAGATGAACATCAACATTTCTTTTACCTCCTTGGACCTTTAATTTCCCCTGGCTATACCAGTGCTGACAGAGGAGGTCTTAATCTGACAAACAGAAATGCTTCACTGAAACTGCTTTGAAGCTGGCTCCTAAGTGGCCTTAATAAGTAGCCCAAGAAGCAAACTATTGAGAAAAATGAACCAAACAGATGCAGATTTCCTTTGGGGAATACAGCTTCGTTGGAGAAGTGCTGCAGGCAGGTTGCCTGGAAAACACTCTGTTTGTGGCTCACACACTTGTGCTGATTGGGAGGAAGTCATGCCCAGGCCCTGTGCCCCAAAAGGGCTGACAGCAGGAGCTGGGGGGCTACAGCACCCTGAGCCCTCCACGCCCAGCTCTGAGGTGAGGAAACACAGCTTTTGTTGTCTGAATAGCTCATCAGAAATGCGTTATGTCTCTTTCCTGTGCAGAATATCAGTGAATGTGATTCATAGTATGAGGGGGCCCTTTGATTTGCTGCCTTTGGGGGTGGGAGGAAGAGGAAGGAAAGCAAAGTACTGAAAAAGACTGAAAAATATGAAAGCCAAGTGGGACTTTGAATGGAAAAAGTGGAGCCAAAGCACAGCAATGTGTGGCAGCACTTGTCCCCAGTGGCTCTGTGTCAGGATGTGCTGAGATGGCAGGGTTCTTCATTCATCTTTCCTGTTACAGGAAAGACAATCTGTAGTACAATTATGTTATGGTGAATTAAAAAAGGTTTAAATAAAATAGATAAAAGAAGGGAGACATGGGAGCACGCTGGATAGAAGTGACCCCCAGCAGTTCAGGCAGTCACAGGGAGGGCAGGACCAGGCAGGGAGGAGGCAGAGCTCCAGGAAAGCTGCCAGAAATGGGAAGAAGGATCAGCTGTTGCACATGGGCATTGCCAGTGATTCAGTTTTGATGCACATTCCCCACTCAGTGTGGAGAAGTTTCAGCTGCCTCCTGCCATCCCTTTTCATGCCAGTTCTGGCTGCTATTTTGCCAGTGCCACTGTTTGTATCTGGCAAAATTTGGTGGGAAAAATTTTAGTGACTTCCTGGCTGGTTAATTTTTTAATTTTGTCCTGTCTCTGGTGCTCATGTCTCCTGCCTCCTCAAAAATGGGAACACCACAGCCTTGAAGCCATTCAGGACAGCTTGGGTCAAAGGCAAGATGGAGAAATGGGAGGTGATTCCCTGCCCAGCCCTGCAGCATGTGCTGTCCTGACCTCCCAACAGCAGCAACAAGCGCCCTGGGGAAAAGCAAAAATCTCTGTAATGCAGCACAGAAATGGCATCAGGGAAGGTTTCATAGGGCTTCAAGTGTGCTGTGATGTGAATTTACCACTTTAGAGCTATAGCAATGGAAATGGGTTGAATTTCCTTACACTGGTGCTTTCCCCAGCCTCTGTATGGCCGTGTCTAGGGGGATGTTGTACACAGTCAGCTTTGTGATTTGGATTTACTGACACCCACTTAGGGCTTGTAATGCTTTAAAGCCAGCATAGCAAATGCATGTAAATGCTCCTACATGGCTATTTCCCCTCTGCCCCGAGCAGCCTGCAGCAGCTCACCCTGCTCTGGCCAGGGGATGGGGTCACACTGTCCCCAGGGCTCAGTCCCAACCTCAACGGTGCCGTGGTTCTGGGGCAGCTTTGAGGAAAGCTGCAACGGCATACTTGTGCTTTGATTGCCTTTTTCTTTCCCTCTGTGTCTTTTATAGGCCAAAAGGGCTCTCAGAAAGAGAAGGAAGCTGGAGAAGGAGACAAAGCAGTTGATTAAACAAGAGGAGCTGAAGAGGCTTCACAAGGCACAGGTGAAAATGTAGCTCGCAGATGTCCCCTTTGTCTCCCAGGAGGGACTCGTGAGGATGGGGGTACCCAAAAGGGGCTCTGCACCTCCCCTCACTCCTCAGCATGGCTCGCTGCCCTCTGTGCTGAAACCCCCCAGCCAGCCGAGCAGGAAGGTGTGCGTGCAGGGCCCTGCACCTCTCTGGGGCACAAACCCATGTCAGTCCCTGGAGATCAGCGTAATTGCCATCATAATTTTGTAAATGTGCATGAAGAACAAGAGGGAATAGTGACTGGCAATAAGAGAAGGGAACTGAAGAGGGAAAGAGATAGAAAGGGGAAATAATATCAACCCTGCAGAATGTAAGAAACTCAGCCATTACCTCTTGTGCATTACAGGAGGATACAAAAATACAGTGATGGCTTTTGTTCTCTCCCTGCTACAACAACGAAAGTGAATCATTTTTTCCCCTTAATGACAGAAAGCCACTTCATTTTATACAGGCCCTGCTATTCAGAAAATGCTAGGAAAGCTCTGGACTCTACTGATGTGTTATTATTTCCAATTACAGTTTAAGATTTGTAAATGCACTTCTGCACAATTTGATCTCAGATGTATCCTGCTTAATACACGGGAAGAGAAGCTATGTTTTAGTTTTTTATCTGAGAATTGTAAATTATCTCCAGGTAACATTAGATGCATATGTGACTACTCTTGTTCTAATGCTTTGTGCAGACAATGAAGTCCAAACTTTTTGGATGAGCTTTCGTATTTGTTAGGCTGTTGCTGAGGGCTTGGCTTGGAATGCCCTAAGACAGCCTGAAATGGGAACTGCTGAGCACCTGCCTTTGACATTTCAACCTTTTAAGGTGTTTCATGCTTTTCATCCCCACCACACCTCTAAAAGTCTTATTTCAAAGGGAATGGACAATGGATGTAGAAATCCTTCCTGAAGTGCCACTGAATTGTCACAGCTATTAGACCCTTTTCTTCCTGGGTCAAAAGCTGGTGAAATATGAAAGCAAACCAAACAAAATCCCATGGACAATAAAATAGCGAGCAGAGCTTTCCAGCTGTAAACCTTCCCTATTTATATGAGCTTTACTAATGTAATATCTCAGAATATATGTCCCTGTGTCACCCTGTTTTTTTAAGTTCTTCTAAGCCTTCTGATGTTTACATTCTTGTAACGAACTTTCTCACACACTTTCTGTAAATAACTTATTGTTTTGCATTCCTTTATGGAAGAAGAGAAATCTAATGAACTGTTGGTTTTTCCAGTGTCGTTGGAGAGGTGGCACTGTCACCCTCCAATCCACAGTCACTTTTAGAAATCTATAAATGTTAGAGTCAAAAATTAAAAACTCTCCTTCTTACCTTACAAAATCCAGTGTCTGTGTCTTTCTGTTTCGTGTCCTAGAGTGACATCTCTGAATATGCAAGTATTGACTTTTTACACCTTGTGAGGCACAGAAGCGTTATGATTTCTTTTTTTACAATGGGAGAGCTCAAACTCAGAAAAAACTGAGGTTCTTTTGGTGCCTGTGATACTTCCATGACATTGTGATAGACACCTAGTGGCATTTTTAAATTGCCTAGGTGCCTGGTACACTCAATGAATTGGCAAGAGCCACGACTCCTCTGAGGCCGTTCCAAGCTGTTTCTCTGAGAACTGAGACCATCTTTTGTCTCTGAGTTTTGAAGCTGTGTCTGTAGCTTTTCTGTCATTACATTTTTGCAGGCAATCCAGCGCCAGCTAGAAGAACTGGAGGAAAGACAAAGAACTTTGGAGATTTTTGGTGTCGAACTGGAGAGAGAGCTAAGAGGAGAAGCAGGTACACACAGCAGTTTGCTCGTTTGCTGGTGGGATTTCTGACCTGTTCCAAAGCAGAGGGTTCTAATGGTTGTCATGGAAATAGTTTGGTGCAAAATCTGAAAAGGAACAACAACTGGCTGGACAAAAATGATTGGTAAACCTTTTTCTCAAACTCTCTGTTAGCTCAAGCACCTTTACATTGAATGCTTTGAGTTTTCTGTTGTTTATCACAGATTTGAAATTAGTGACAATGCTACTGAATGTGAATTTACATTTCCCCCAACACCACCCTCCCCCTTTTTTTTTTATTTATGTCCCATCCTGAGCTTAATTTCATCTTGGGGAGGGAGCCAGTGATGTTTCCAGGAGCTGTATCTCAGTTACCAAGCCAGCAGCAGCCCGTGCCTAGTAACGGAGTCTTTAATGACTTTCCTGGAGTGTGAAATGCCATTAATATGATTAGAGCCAGTGGCCATGCTATAGCAACAGCAGCCTGCAGGCACACACAGACCCCAGCAGCACGGCTCTTCCCCCCGTGGGCAGATGAGGACAGGGGTGTCCCTCTGGCCCCAGCCAGAGGCAAGGTCTCCCCTCACCTGAGCCAACGCTCCCCAGCACCCAGGGCTGTGGGATCCTGCCCCTGGCACCGCTGCCCAGCTCACCCGGGGTGAAGCAGAGGGACAGGACCCCCGCGGGCCCCTGCCAGGCCCAGGATGGGCTGGGAGTGTGAGCCATGCCCGTGAGGGACTTCAGAGGGCTGTGGGTCTGTGCTGAAGGGACTGACAGCCTGAGTGCAAACGTGTCTTTATTCACCTCCACTTTAGAAAACTGAGCCTTGTGTTTTCCTGACAGGCAGTTGCACAACATGGAAAACCCAGATATGTTTTGGCACCTGATCTTGTTGTTGTCTTAACCAGGCAATCAGTCCAAACCTCTGTGCTGGCCTTTTTAGTGCCATATTTCCTAGCAGCTCTCACCCCTATTCTGACACTGCACTAATCAGTTCCGCAAGAGAGCATGCGCCCAACCTTTTATATTTATTAACTAATTTCCTAGAATTGACTGTGTAAGCCCATTCCAAATTTTATTTAAAAATTTATCATCTATTTTTCTTAACTGCAATCATAACCCTTCATCAAACAGCACCCCTTTTACTGCCCGTGAGAGAGTCTGCTAAAAAGGCTGTGAGAATTTAGAGTCAGCTTTTTTCTTCTGATTTGTATAAAGGTGGTTGTTTTTTGTAAAGCTCAAAAATATAGAGGGACGAGAAGCTTCTAGCTCTTGGGATAGACACGGAATACCAGGATAAATGGCCTAGAGCCACTTCTTGTTGTTGCTGTTTTGACAATCGCATTTCCTAAAGAAGGCTGCCTGCCAAGAGATCGATGCTTCTCATTCTCTTACCATCCCTGGTAATTGGATTGCCCTCATTAAGGTGAAAGGACTGGTTTTTTCTCCCTGTTGATTGTTTGTGTGTAGGTGGCCAGTTACAAATAGGGCAGATACTGAAGCGTAGGATGTTACTGTCTCTCAATAACTCTCCTGGTGCAAAAGCACGAAGCCATGAGCTTCCCAGACGAAATGTGAGTGCTTTGTTGCTCGCAATAACGTGTGTGCAATGGTGCAGGAATTGGTGAGTTTAATATTCTATTCAAGCTTCCTAAAAATAATGAGCATTATTTTTTAATGAATGACCAGTGTTGATTAGGTTAAGTTGTATTTAAGCAGGTCTGCGCTTATGCAATTCAAGTGATTTAATAGGTATTATTAAGGTAATTAGAAAACGATCACAGTTCAGCAATAATATTGAGCTGCAAAGGTTGTGAATAACCAAATTTAGAGGCAAGCCTGCGAACACCAGTTTTCAGTGACATTTACGCAACTCTCCTCTAATAATTCTGCAAGCCTGGGATGAATGGCCTCTTTGTTAGGGGGAGTTATTCATTAGCTCCTCAACTGAATTAGAAGAGAACATGCGTGGGTGCGAAACAACTGCCATGAAGACTGATGAGCAAAATGAGGTTTTGATGATCTTGTAATTGTAGTGACAATAATTCATGCATTAGGAAAAAAACCACAAACCCCCCAAAAAACACCCCAAAAATGAGAGGAAATAACATTGGTCCTATGAATAATTTTTCATGCTCGTTATTTCCTTTATTCTGCTTCAAAATACCGAATAATAAATCACTGATGTACCGTTGCTTTGTTTTCCACTGACATTTGTGAAGGCTTATGGAGAGCTTCTGCCTACAAGAAAATACAGAAATAAAAACCTCAAAACACGTTTTCCACTGAAATTAGCATAAGGGCTCAGTTGCCTAAACAAGTCATGAACAATGATGGTAAAGAAGAAAACCTCAGTTGAGAGAACGTTAGGAAATGTCTCCATGCTTTGGAAGGTGAATAAATGTCTGCACATGTTGTAGCTAGTTTTTGATTTCACAAAAAACATATCCGAGGTGTCTCGGAATTTTCAGCAGAGTCAAAAGAAATAAGTTGCAAGCCCGTAGAAATAAGGAATATGAGGTTTAACTGTACCTAAAAAGGTGCAAACTGGCCAAGATCCCTTTACTGTGTGATGACTGTAAGAAGGGACAGTGAAGCATCAATCTGGAGAAGGTTCAGGTTTTGGGAGGAGTGTTCAGTAAATACTCCTTCACAGCCTACACTGTTCCCTCAGAAGTGATGAAAATAGAAATACCTCTGATGCAATTAGAAGAATGTCTGACTTTCAATTGGATCTCAGTCAGAGGACACTCAGGTAAACCAGGAAGACAGGTTTGCTTTAGCAATGCTGTAGGGAAAAGCCAACATGGCTCACAAAACAAACTCACAAACTGTTTTCCCTCTAACCTATGAAAAAAAATCTGTCAAGCTGCATCATCCAAAATGCTTCTTTGGTTTGTTCTGCCCTTGGAAGGCATCAAGCACTCCGTCAGACTTAAATAAGTATTAACATTGTTAGTAACAAACATTTGAAAAGCTCATGGAAAAAATGCCACTGGGAACACTTAGGGGGCATTCTGTGGGATGAAGGAGGAGGCAAAACAACGGCTACTTTTATTTCATCTTTTTGTGGATTTTATAAAAATGAATTTTTTTTGCCAAGTGCATTATCTTCACTTACCTCAATCAACCTACAATGCACAGTCTTTTATTAGAGATACAGAGATTTTAAAGTGTAAAGGGGAGAGGTTAAAAGAAGGAATATTTTTGCCTAAACAAGGAAGCAGTGAAAAAGGCGCAGTAACCTTTTGTGTCTGGGCTGCACGCATGCACAACAGCAATTGCAGTGTTTTCACTGGCAGTAAAACAGATCAAATCTCGATGATGCCACCGTTTCTTATGTGCTGTTCAAAGATCTAAGGCTCTGAATACTAATGCTGCATCCCTGACTTGGATTGGTGAGAAACTGGCATGTTCCAGCAAGGAGCACTCCTGCAGTCACTCTGGGAAGACACTTTTTATCACCACTTGCTGACCTGGAAGATCCCACAGGAACACATCCATTACTGCAGGTTTTAATGGAATCAGGCAGGAATTGAAGAGAGATCGCTCTGCCTTCTCCTACTGCTTATCCTCCTGTTTCATGGTGATTTCCAGCTGGGGTCAAGTCCTGTGACAGCTGTAGACCTGCACCCATGGCAGCGTGACTGCTGTCCTTGGTGTGGGGGCCCAGGTAACTCCTCCAGTGCTGGCAGGAGGTGACCTGGGCTCCCTGGGATGATGGTGTCTGGTGAAGGCATGCAAAGGGGCTGGTGATCCCAAGCACCCAGCATCTGCCCTTGGCTCAGGCAGATGGCTGAAGGGCTTCACTGGGTGGTACCGTTGCTGCCCCAAGGAGGTGGGCTTTAAACTGCTGCTTTGGAGTGGAGTCAAACCCTGGCTCTGACCTGAGAGTGAGGGGCAGCTGAAGCTGTAATTTTTCAGGGGAGACCTCTCCTTTTGAAGAATTTCAGGTGATGACTGGTAACTTGTTGAAGCACATTTCAAAATGGCAACAGAAAGGCACCAGGAACACTGCTGAACTGCCCAGGACTGGCTGTCTCTCCCCTTGGTAATCCAGTTTAGTGATACTCTTGTAATTGGTGTCTCTGGGGCTTTAACTGGAGACCTTTTGGGTTAAGTTTCAGTGCTCTCAGTCATATAAAATAAAGGTGCAGTCCCTCTTAAAGCAGAAGAAATCATATAAGCTTCCATCCACAGAAAACAGCCAGGCTGGTTTGTGGGGATTTTATTCTTGGTTATCGAGCATTGTGACGTAAGGACTGAGGAGGAGAGAGCTTGTTTCCCCACCTGCTGTCAGTGCTCCTTTTTCTTCATCCTAAATCTGGCTATTTCTGCTTCCATGTGTGGTGAGGAATGCAAATACCATGGGCTGGGGCAGGAGCATGGGCTGGCTGTTGGCTTTATGCTTCTGAAGGTGCCAGTGTGCCACTTGATTGTAGCCTCAACCTGGAGCAGTGTAAGATATTTGCCTCCTACGAGTGATCACCGTTTTGTGGCAGCAGAACAGATGTGGGAGGTGTGCTGGCAGTGCCATCAGTGTTGCTGTAATTCTGCATCCAAGGGAGATGGGGTGGGTTTTGTGAAAAAATGAATGGAATATGTGAAGTCATGAGGATGTTAAAAAGGACAGCAAGGAAAAGAAATACATATGTGCTCTGGCTTGCCATTTGAAAACACCCAGGGGCTCTTCATTGCCAGAGAGATTTTTGTACAGATGATATTTAGGAGAGTAAAGGTCCTCACCCGATGAAAGAGATCCACCCTTTTCTTCAGCAAGGCAGAGTCCAGCTGGGAGCTCTTTGGGAGAAAGGCTGTCTGTCAGTGATGCCCTGGCCCAAAGTGTTATAAAACCACCCAGTTACCATAGATTTGTCACTCAAAGCAGATGCAGATGTAGAGGCCAGTTGACAAGGGAAGGGAAATTGGCAGAGGATTTGCAGTGGCGTGTCTGATGTCCACTGGAAGCAGGGATTAAGCTGCTACTTGCCCGTGTGTGCATCCTGAAGGCTGATGGTGTTAGTGGAATATCCACCTAGACACAGTTCAGCTCTGAAGCCCAGTTTCAACAGAGACAGTGTCTTACCAAAGGCAGAGCTAAGAGACAGAAATAGTGCCCAATAAAGCCTATGTGATTATTTGAAAGAAAAAACTTTAGGACAAAAGTGTTTTGAAATCCAAGGCACCAATAGCTGCAATAAGCCACAACTGTCAACCAAAAATAGACAAAAATGTCATACCTGTTGCACCCAGCCATTACTGGGGTAAGTCTCATACACCAAAACCATGAAACCATCTCCAGTGGAAGTCATGTAGGCTTACACAGGAGGACTATTGAAGGAGAACTTAGCTGGCAAAAGCATTGGAAAGAAAGCTGGTGAAGCATGCTGAAGTCTCCTATTTCACACAGATTCAGGCACAAAGGATGAAAATCAGATGCTGCACGAATGGTTTGAGCTGGTCATGGAGAAGAATAAATTAATGCGCTATGAGTCTGAGCTCCTGATTATGTAAGTAGGAACAAGCATTAGTAATAAAGATGGGAGGGGAGAGGGAAAAGATGTACTCACAACTCACAATACACCTGAACACCTTCCTGTGTGCTGCGTTTGAGACAGCTGAGGAATAAAATGCTGAGTAGCTACAGCCTATTTTGAACACAGATTTGCAGCTGAGGCCTCCTCATCCTTCCCTTTTGCAGTGGCTCAGACATTTCAGTTCTGTATGATGCTCTGAACCAACGTGGCATAGAGATGCTCTGCCTTCACATAATGTGGGTCTAATGAACACCTTCTCCTGGGAAGAAAAACAATCTGACAAATCCATCTGGTTTTGTTGGACATAGGAAAAAAAGACCTAGAAATTCACTACAGCCATGAAATAAGCAGACACACCAACACCAGAAGCAAATAAGGCCCACCTCAGATGCCACTGTTGTGGCTGATGGAAGCAATGTTTGCGGCAGCTCCGTTTCCTTGCCTCCCTGCAGACACACTCGAGCCAGGCAGAGGTGCCTCTCAGCTATTCTCTCCACTGCTCGTGGCCAATGTGGGACGGCGATGGGAGCCTCAGCAGTCCTCACTCCCCGCTGGGTTTCCACCTGTGCAGGCTGCTGACTGCATTTATCATTTCCATATGGCTCAGCCCAGCCCTGGGCTCCAGCTGCACCCCAGTGTCTCCCCAGCTGTGCTGGTGCTGCCGGGGCTGACCCTTTCTTGCCCCTCTCCTTGTCACTGGGTGCTGTGGCAGCAATGCTTTCTTCTCACACTGTCTGAGAGTTAAAAAGGCAACAGTGGGCTGCCTTTAGCACTGCAGGACACGAAGTGTTGTTGTCCGGATGTGTCCATGTGTTAATTCCTTTGCCTCAGGACCTGCTCCTGTGCAGAGGGCCTGGTGGGGCCCTTCATGTGTGGGCTCAGCCCTATGCAGAATTACAATGTGGGTGCCACCAGCAAAGCACAGAAGGTTCAAAGCCTCAAGCATTGCTGTGTGGGGGGGAGTTTAACCCCATTCATAATGTAAAAGGTGGCAGTGGTACTCCCGGAGCTGCTCTGGAGGTGTTGGCACAGGCAAACCTTTTTGTTTTGGCAGCCCGTGAGGAGAAAATAAACAAAACACAGAATCTCATAATTGAAATCGCGTTAACATATATGTCTTCACTGAAAAAAGCTGCTTCTTTAACATACTTTTTGCTGCACCCAGAGCCCAAGAGCTAGAACTGGAGGACCACCAAAGCAGGCTGGAACAAAAGCTGAGAGAGAAAATGGCCATCGATGGTAAGTCAAAGGGGACAGTGTGCTGCAGCCCGCAGGGACAGACTGTGCCAACCCTGTTTGCTCCAAAAAGAACCAGGGTGGCTGAGGCTCCTGTGCTCCCTCTGAGCACAGCTCAGCCAGCAGAGTGTGAGATCTCATCTGGCTCCTGGTGAAGACAGCTGAGCTGACCTGCCCAGTTCTACGTGGAACTGGATGGGAAGCACTGCAGGTGTAATTCCACCAGTTGTGCTCTCCAGGCAGCAAGGTCCAGCTGATGATGGACAGCAAAGGAAAGTCACTTCTTCAGTCACCTAAGCAGGAGAGGTTGTCTGCTCTTATGCAGCACTGCTGCTTACCACAGCGTTTTGGGACTGCTTTGAAGTACTTGGGATTACAGCTTGGGTTTGTGCTTTCCTTTGGGATTTGAAAAGGAGCATGGGGAGGAGCAATGCAGGGAGAAGAGTGGTTCCATAGCACTGAGTACCCCAAAATATCCTGTTGTGTTCTAGGCATGGGGATTGCAAGTGACGGCAGTTTTCAGTACATTTTCTGAAAAATGCTGTCCATTTCCTTACAGGTCCTACATTTCATGTTGGGATTTTTACCTTGTAAGCTAAATTTAAACTACAGCTTAATTGCTTCTATAATTAAGTAGTGCTTTTCCTATCCCTTCCAGTCTAAATTTCGTACCTGATCTACTCTAGACCCTAGGAACCCTAATGATCAAATGGCCCAAATCCAGGAGAAAATTTCCCTGAACTGTAACTTTAACAATACTGACTGCTATTGACTACATTTGTCATTTATGATAATGTTAATTCAAGCTGTGCACTAACAGTTAAAATGCAAACAGTGATCTGGTTCTTAAGCTCTTTTTTGTGACCTTTTAGACAGCCTTAAAGATGAAATGGATCTGAATGAGGAGGATGAAATTTTTACCGAGATGATGAAAGTGGTTGAAGAAAGGGACAGACTCGTATGTGCCTTAGAAGAGCAGAGACTGAAAGAAAGAGCAGAAGACCAGCACTTTGAAAGCCTTATTTTATCTACAGGTTATCAGCTGAGCAGGATTTAAACAGCCACATGCAAATAAACATCCTTCCAGCAGTATTCCCTATCACGGAGACACACTCTTCTGGAAAATGAAGGAATTCAAATTTTAAATCAACTTATTTGGGAAGCACGTCATTTTGTTATCGAAAGCTTTAAAGCAGGTCTTTTGCTTAGACCAGAGACTGTCATTTCACTGTCAGCTCAAAGGATCACTGGGATACAGATTTGGACTGAATGTGCCCGTCTGACAGGCACCAGGGTCTGTGAAAGGGAAATCAGAGCTCCATTATTCTCTTGGAATTTTACTTTAATGCTGAGAGAAGAGTTTCTGAGGAACATGATGACATCATTTAGTATTTCTGAGACAGCCTTACTTTCCATCTGTTTGTCTGAATCTCTGTGTGGCTTTGTTAATATTTTGGCACAGCCAAGCCATGGTCAACTACAGAAAAGTCAGAAAACAAGCATCTCATAAAAACATGGTTAATCTTTATTTCTGGTGGAGGAAGAGTCATTTGACTAATAACTACATATAAGCACTTACTAAAACTACTTTAAATGCAATGTCAGAAATTAGTTTTTCAGGTATTTGTAAGTTTTATTGCACTGTGTATTTTTGAACAAGTTAAAGCAATATGAAATCCCTGCATTTTGTAAAATGGTAAGGGATTATCAAAGGGGTGACTATCCTTGCAGCTGTTACAGGCACAAAAAAGTTTCTGTATATCAGAGACTAAGGTCTTTAAAATCAGAAAAAAGATCATTTAAAAATAGTAATTCAGACCAAATTGGACTACAGGGCAGACTTTACTAGGGCATACTTTACAATTTCTTCATAAAATACACCACAAATTGTATTGTTGGGTGTGATAAATGGTACAGCAGTTAAAGACCTCCCCGACAATCATCACATAAAAGGACTGCAAAAAACGTTGAGTTTTTAGTATCAACATTTGATAGAAAATATTGTGAGTGTATTTAAATTACATTTATCCTGCTGCTTGAGAATATGTGCATATTTTTTGCACAAAGGGACCATCTCCTGTCTTTTTTGTACATGCATTTGTAGATATTGGCACACAAGCAGGCAGATATCCTCCTAATTTAAGTAACTTCTTAAATCTGAGATAATTCTGCAATTTAAGATTGGTAATATTCCCAACTGTATGTGTGATGCACTAGATTTTCAAACTGGAAAAAAACAAGGGGAAACTGAAAGACTGTTTTTTGACTATCATTTTACCTCGTGCTCTGAGAAGATTTGATGTTCTCATTATTTTGTGAATGGTGCTAATGTGCAGCATCTGCCTGTGGTACAGCCAAAGATTCATTCCTGTTGAAAAAGCTTTAAACTGGAAAACCTTTTGGTGAGTACTGGTAAAGTTACAGACACACTGGATCCTGTCACAATAATTTCTGAGTTATCTTTAGGGTTGGTTTGGTTTTGTTCCTGTTTTTCCTTCCGTATTGCAAGAAATTTGAAATACCCTTTCTAAAGGCAAAAGCAAGTTTTTGCTATTGCTCAGAGTTAAGTAATACACCTCTGTTGGTGCAAGCCTTATACTATTGCTCTGCAATATTTATTTATATCTATTTATTAGACTGTTTAGAGAGGGTAAGAGTGTCTGGTTACATTTTACAGTTTGGATGTTGTCTCTGATTTTGATTGAAAAATGTGTGTTTCTAACAGCTGTGTACAGCAAAACTGTGCATTGTAGAGTAGACAGCTTTACAGGTTTGGTAGATAATTAGCAATATAACATTAATTAAGACTTTAAACAATGTTCTCAGTGACTGTAACTTGAAGGGATACCCTTGAAACACAGCATTCAGGGCTTTAACATATAATTTGTCTTCCATCAGTGAAAAGACATGGAAGAAATCCTTAAATGTGTTCCAAAATAACCGACAGACTTTTTTTCCCTCCTCTCATTCATAGGCTAAGCATACCTGCTCTTCAGATGACATTTTTACTGAGATGGTTTGCAGTGATTGATTCTTTAAACTAACTCTATTACTTAAGACTGACACAAAGTAAGAGAGGCAGAGCAGCAATAAATATTTTAGTTTTCTCTGTTGAGATCTGCTGGTATTTCCAGTTTGGTGGAGAAAATTTCTGGGTTTTATCACTGTCCCCAATCCTCCCTCATGCAGTCCTTAGAAAAAGACAGTCGAGGAAATGTCATAGTTTTCTGTGGAAGACATAATGATTTCAAGGTATTTTTTAAAAGTTTGAAAGCAAAATTCTTAGAGCTTTGCAAAGGAGAAGAATTCTGCAGAAATCTCCAGTCATATCACAGAGAGGTTTTCTCACCTCACTTTTACAATTAAGAAGTCCCATTCACATTAGTCTTGCTGTTGCAAATAAGCCCTGGGGTTTCAGTTTGCAGCAGATAGATACCTGTTCAGCTATAAAACCAAACTCCAAAGGGTGCTTTCCCTTGAGCTTCAAAGATTTGCATTCTTCAGAGTATCAGAGTCTACAGAAGCTGAGGATCATCAGAACTTTATGGACATCACAAATATTCTGTCCTAAAGCACTTTTCTGGATGCCCTGTGGTGGTTACACCCAAAACTGTCTGCTCTTGGGTGGAAAAACCTGTCAGGCTACTGCTGCCTTGCCTGACATTAAGCACCTCACAGGATTAGATCCAAAATAAGACTGTGCAAGTGATCTAGAAAATCATAAACTCCTAAGTCATTTAAAGCAGGTCTTTGTGTATTGTGAGGGTAGAGAAGGGGGTTAAAAAAAGGAGAAGCCATGTGCACTGTTCCCAGGTCAATTTCATGTGGTTGGCTTCTCCTAGAAATGTATTTAAACACTGGTTTGGTTATCAGTTTTCTTGCTGCTCAATCTTTTCTGTAACTTGGCTCACTAATTTATAATAGATGTGTTCATTTTTAAGTTCATGGCACTGTCATTTTGGGGTATGATGTGATGTGCTGGAATGTACTGAGTGTGTCTAAACAGGCTGGTTGTGAGAAATTATCTATTTGAAAGAATAAAAATCTGGCTCGCTCTTGAAGTCCCCAGATAATTTCAATAGACATTTCTTTCCACTGACACCTACAGTGCAATAATGTGTGATGAGGACAGATCTTTAGCTAAAGAAATTAAATCATCTTCTGAACTCCTGTACTGGTAAGTAAATCACAGCATCTCGCAGTGCACAGATTCCTTTTGTAGTTCAGAAATAATGACACTGTGAGGTTAGGGGGCTTCTCTAACAGAAGAGATTCCAAACCCCAGGAGACCAACAACCTCCACACATGCTTACACAGGAATTCACCAGCTGGTTTCCTTGGGCTTGACACACAAATTATTACAGCTCCTTGAAGGCTCAAAGGAAAAGTGTGCATAAAATGGTGATCAAAATCATAATTGCCAATTAATTGTCACTTTTCAAATGCCACTAACTTTCCCTCTATCCAGTCATCTTGTTTTGTTGCTTTCTAGCAGTGGGCGAGTCTTACTGACCAGGACAATGTGCTGCCAGAGGAGAGAAGAGGATAAGCAAGCCTGGGGCCAGCATGGTTGTTCCCTGTCAATGACTCTGGACTGATTGATAGGTCTCTCCTCCTCACAGGACAGATGGACAGCTGCTTCTCTTCAGAGGTCAAAGTCATTCCTGGCATCTTTGAACTGAGATTTTCCTTTCACTGTCATGTCCTTTCCCTTCCATCTTGTGGACTTTTCTGTCCCAGGAGCAGAATAGAAATGCCACCACAGGAATTTATTGAAGCTCTTCTAATCCCAGTGCATGCACACACCCTCCTTGTCCCCTCTTCAAAAGATCACAGGTCTAAAGAAACTCAGCTGGTGTTTAGCGACGTGGTTTAGTGTGGATTTGGCAGTACAGGGTTAATGGCTGGACTTGATCTTAAAGGTCTGTTCAAATGTAAAATATTCTGTGATTCTATAAAGAGCTTGGGAAAACAATTTTGTAAATCTGTTTGAATCAAGACCAATCCATTTGTCTGCAAGGTAAAGGAGATTGTCTGTGTTTTCTGTGAAAATCACACTGATTTTCAGTGTGTTTGACCACAGGAAACAAATTTAGAGGTCTTGTGCCTTGAAACTTCTGCTTTGTAGCCCAATGCATTCTGATTTCAACTAAGATTTTTGCATTGGTTTAGTAGTCCTTTTCCAGAAAGATATACTGTTTTCTTCCTTGCCAGAGCAAGTAACAGGATGTGGCATAGCAGATTGGAGGCTCTGTGCATCTTTTCTGACTTTGCTGCTGTTGAGCTCTAGAGCAGTGCCTGCCGGGCTCTGCACGGACAGCACATTCTCACATTCTGGCGTGGTTCAGCACAGTGGGTTTGCCGTGGTAGCGTGCAGATGCTGTTCCTGCAGTCTTCATGGCAGCACATCTCAGCAGCCTCACGCAAACACTTTGTGATGGGCAACGTATTCGCTGGCCTTCACCCAGACCTCTTTGCCCGATATTTATGAGAAAAATTCTGGTTTCTTCTGTTGCTTCTCATGAACTATGAAGAGACCTGCAGGCCCTGCATGCCAGTACTGTGCTTGCTGGAATAGTGGTGTAACACACCTGTACATACCTGTACCAAACACAGGGTGCAACTGAAACTTCTTAAGAAAAAAAAAATCATCATACTGATTTTCTTCCTAAAACTGTCTCAAGAAGGACAGTTGTAAATGCAAGTATACTTGGCCCAGTTTTTATTAATAACTAATTGATGTAACAACGTTACCAAAAGTAGTGAATACCAGGATGATGTTCCCATTTTACCAAAAAGTTTTAAACCCACTTTCTTCCCTCTGAAGCTTTCAAATTATTAATTTCTGTGGCTGTTTGCAACATGTTATCTTTAATCTTTCATGTACATTTATCCTCAACAAATCTTAATATCTGTTTTGCTCCTTGATAAACAACAAAAATTCATTGTAGGTTTTTAGAATCTGGAAATACTCTCTTACTTTTATAAAACTATGTTATTTTTTTATATTATTTAAACAGAATATTCTTCTACCAAAGAAGCTAGAGTAGAAATCATAGCTGTGCTTTAAATTCCAGCATATGAATACACCCAATCCTAATCTCACCTTGTGAGCTGGAAAGAAATTTATCCTCAAGCGTGAGCTTCAGCTGATGCTGGCAATGAAAATTTGGAGCCCTTTTATCCTTGATACGATGCTTTCTGCTGTTGTAATGCAGCCACACTGAGATGGTGTGGAAGCACCCTCTCTGCTCAGCAGGCCCCTCTACTGTGCTGTTAACTCAGGGAGGGGTGGGCACGCTCAGCAGTTCACCACCCAGAGCTGGCAGGCCAGCACAAGGCTCACTGCAAGTGCCTGGGAAAATAAACCGTGTCGATTTTGGTCTAGTTCTCCTCCTCCTGAAGTCAGCAAAGGGTGCTCCTGTAGGCAAGCACAGCAGTAGCAGCAAGTTGATAAATCACTTTTAAAAATTCCACTTCGGTTCTTTAAATGACCGAATGGTCAAAAGGCTGAAGCAGAGCTAACCCTAGGAGAAAAATGTGAGGGGAATGCTCAAAGGCAAGGGGATGATTTATTGCACAGTCTTAACCATCTTGGCTGCTCTTTCTTGCTAGCCTAGCCCGTGGTTGGGATATTATATACCTTGCCTCTTCTGTTTCATTGGGAAAGCAAAACTCTGCTCCTGAGCATTCTGAGTCTCATATTAAAAGAAATAAAAACCAGCTGTGCATGGACAGATATGCAGGTGAATAGGGATTATTTGAAGGGTGGAGGGGAGGGGACTTAGCCACCTTTTATTGCCTGGCAAAAGTACACATGTGAGCAGGATACAATTAATTTGATGTAATGTTTGGCTCATCTGGCCGAACAAGGCGCTGACAGGGAGCGTGGTGAGAGCTCTCACGGTCTGCTCTGCACTCCTCTGTGCCAGGTGCAGCAGGGCTAGCCTGCTGGCTGCTGTGTCCTGTGCTGGGCTTGTGGAGCACGATCCTGGAAGGATTCTATGGCCAAATATAGAGCAGAGCAAACTCCCTCCCCACAGCTGCCATAACTCAGACCTTGCGAATACCTATGATGCCTTTTGTGATGAACGCAATATTAATTGAAGGCCGTAACTTAGACCTTGTGCATATCTATGAAGCCTTTTGTGATGAATGCAATATTAATTTAAGGCTATATGTTCATATCTATTCCTACATAAAAAGAAAAAAAAAAAAGGAAGCATATGTAATTCTAAGTTTAAGATACAGGGGGAAAATTTCAAAGAGAAACTCAAAAAGAGTTTCAAAGAGAAACATCACAACTGGAAAAATACTGCAGAAATGTTACACACAAAGAACTGCACATAAATCCTGAAAGAAATCCCAAAATCAAAACTTTAAACTTAGGGTCTGGCTGTTGCTTTAGCATCATTACTTAAAGCACACAATATGTGAGTTTCCAGATCTGATCAAGTTCATCTTAAATGCTTTGTTTAATTTAATTTTTTTCCCCTCGTGATGCCAAACTCCCGTAGTTCACAAGGCTATCAAATAAGTAACACTGTATTTAGCATTAATTTACATATGCTGAGTGTTGAGAAATAGGAAAGGTTCTGTGTCTTTTCTCAAGAGTTTTGTGAGGGACTTGGCAAATGCATGTTGAATTCTGACTACCCTGCACTGCACAGCCCGGTAGCCATTGCTCTTTGTGAGGCATCTGCCTTGTTCCTTCTGTATTTACCACGAACACAGGGGTACGAAGGCAAGCGCACTTGTGCTTACCAAGATGTTCTCTCTTCTGCTGTGCCCTCAAAATCCTATATTGACATCTGTGTACAGTCATTTGGCTCCAAATGGAGATTCAGCTGGGTCACTACTCTGTGTGTAAACAGCACAGATTTACAGGCATGTTTTTAAAAGTGCATGGTATGTGTATTTCTCCTTTTGAAACTGTCTTTTATCCTGTTCTTTAAAATGCTGCATACACTGTATAGGCAGCACTTCTGCAAAAAGAGAATAATGTGTGAAATTCAGGCTGGAATTCAAAGACAAGAGGCCTGAGACAATAACTGGTGCTAAAAACCAGAGAGCAAATGTAAGGAAAGGATTGTGCTAAGCCTTGGGCTCATTCCTGCTTACAGCTGATGGCAGGATGGATGAATAGAGGTTTTTTCCACGGCACACACTAACTGCATGCAACAAATAGACATTGATGTCTACCCCTCATCAGCTAACCAATGTTACCAGCTTGTAAAAACACAACAATTATTAGCTGATTTAGAAATATCCTCATGGTAATTTCATTTCACTTATTATGCCTAATGGATAGCTAGATATTTGCATGAAGTGTGTGTGGCTTTTTGCCTGAATTGTTAATCAAGTGATTAAGTGGTAAGTGAAAGTAGTGCATCCAGATGACATTAATGCTGTTCCACTCCTGGATGCCTCCTGAACCAGTCACAGCAAATTATCTGTTTTAAACCTCCCTTAAGCTGCTCATCTGCAAATCAAAGCAGGGTTGGTATAGGCAATCTATCATGTTAAGTCACCTTTCCTTCCACAGGCTTTTTATACTGGTCTGCCTACAACAGCTGTTTTGTTTTGTTTTGTAGAAGTGGATGTGACGATGCCTGCCGCTTCTCACCACAGACAGCTGAAAACTGCAGGCAGAGGAGCTTTGCAAAATGTTATCCAGACTGAAACGTCTGTAGTGAGCTTGAACTTTAACTTGCAGGAAACTATTTAGTGACACTTTATTACTTCATAAGTTCTTTGGCGTGCCCAGATCTGGGGCCTCCAACACAAGAGAGATGAACTTGATGGAGCCCGTCCAGAGGAGGCCAGCAAGGCACTCAGAGGGCTGGAGCACCTCTCCCATAAATACAGGCTGAGAAAGCTGGAGTTGTTCAGCTGGGAGAATGCTTCGGAAGACCTTGCAGCCTTCTGGTACCTAAAGGGGGGTTAGAGGACAGCTGGAGAGGGACTTCTTGCAAGGGCAGGTAGTGACAGAAGAAGGGGAAATAGCCTTAAGCTGAAGAAGTGTAGGTTTAGACAAGATATTAGGAAGAAATTCCTTATTGGGAGGGTGGTGAGGCTCTGGAACAAGCTCTCCAGAGAAGCTCTGGACACTCCATCCACGGAAGCGTTCAAGGCCAGGTTAAATGGGGCTTTGAACAACCAACTCTAATTGAAGGTGTCCCTGCCCATGGCAGTGTGTTGGACACTAGATTATCTTCAAGACTCCTTCCAACGCTGACGGTGACTCTGTTTTCCTATCGGTGCCGCGCACAGGATGTAGGAACACCTGCTGGCAGCCGTGACCCTGCCATCCTTCAGGCCCCTCACCTCGGGGTAGCTGCGGATGAGCTGGACCGTGCGAGCCCCGGCACGGCGTCCACAGCCACCCTCACCCTGCGGCACCCGCGTTACCCGGCCCCTCCCGCACCCCCTGCCCCGGCTCTCCAGCCCCCTGCCCCGATGTGCCGGATGGAGCAGGGGCGAGGCGGAGGATGGAGCAGGGGGCGAGGCGCTGCCCGTGCCCCGGCTCCGTGCGGGCCCCCAGCCCGAGCGTGCCCCAGCCGGGAGCCGCCGGGGCCACCGGGAGCCGAGCGAGGCGAGCGGGCCCTCCCCGGCGGGAGGGCGGGCGGGAGGAGGGAGGGAAGGAGCGGGAGAGCCGGGAGAGCGGAGCAGGAGCTGCCTCAAATGCTTGAAATAATTCCGCTTCCGTTCAGAGCCGGGAACAGCCTCCCACGGCAGCGGGGCCTCGGAGCCGTCCCGCTGCTCCGTCCGCAGCGCCGGCGGCTCGCCCAGCATGGCAACCTCCCCGCAGAAGTCCCCTTCTTCCCCCAAGTCCCCCACCCCGAAATCGCCCCCCTCCAGAAAGAAGGATGACTCCTTCCTGGGCAAGCTCGGCGGCACGCTGGCCAGGAGGAAAAAAGCCAAAGAAGGTAAAAATTAACAGGTTCGCACGTTTCCTGGGAGTTACCTTACTATGTGGGGGGGAAGGAAGGGAGGAGACAGGGGGAGAGGAAAAGGCTCTGGGGAGCGGGAGGAAGGGGCTGGCGGGGAACGACGTGCGGGGTGGGGTGGGCAGGCGAGCGGCGAGGGAGGAGCCGCCCCGGCCCTGCCGGCACCGCGCCGGGGCCGCTGCCGGGGCCGCTGCCGGGGTCTGTGCCCAGTGTCTGTGTGCGGGGCCGCTCCCCGAGCGTGTGTGCAGTGTCTGTGTGCGGTCCGTCTGCGGGCCCGCCCGGGGAAGGACGGAGGGAAGCAGCGCTGCCCACAGCGGGCCGGGCGGCCGGCGGGCCCCGCAGGCCTGGGAGCGCACGGGGATTTTTTTTCCCTCAGCGGGACTTTTTTCCCTCAGCGAGATTTTTTTCCCTCAGCGGGATTTGCCTCGGCAGTTGGGGTGCGGAGCCCCGGAGCCCCGGTGCCGCGGCCGCCCGCAGCCCGGGCCGTGTGAGGCGTGGGGCGGTGCGCGGGTGTGCGGGGGGGTCAGCGCGCAGCGCTCGGTGCAGTGCACACACTGACAGGGCCTCCAGAGCCAGCAGAGATCGTTCCTTCCTCAGCGGCTCGGAACGCAGTTGTCCTTGTGCTGGGCAAAATGCTTCTTCAGAACCTTTACAGAACGCCGAGCGTGTACGGCAGTCTGGTTCTTTGCCCGTACGTGCGAATTAATACCCACCCCCCGCTGAATTTTCCTGTGTGAAATCCCGTGAGGGAGAGAGAATTGCAATTTAACCTCGCTCGCCCATCGTTTTCACAGCGGAACTTAATTTAAATATGATGCAAACAGAGCCCACGTAACAGTCACTTTAGAAGGGTTTTTCAAGCAGAATTCATTGCTTGTGAGTGTGAGGAGGGGTACGAGGCTCAGCAGCCCCCTGCTCCTCATGTGCCCGCGGGGAGCCAGACACGCAGTGTTTCAGAGCAGCACCAGGGCTGGGGACCAGGATGACGCCGCTTGGGAGAGTACAGCTCCTCATTCTGTGACTATCACGTCATCTCTCTGGGATGTACGGCCTTGCTTTTCAATTAAATCCATGTTGCACGATTGTGCTCACATTATTTGGCTTTTTCTGGTCATTGCAGATGGAGCAGATGTTGATGAAATAGTAAAGAATGACAGCTCCATTAATTAGCTACTTTTTAAAATTACTCTGTTAGAGTATTTGTGACTATTAGCAACATGGAACTAGCAACAATCTTCCTTGGCGAGTCCATGTTGTAGGTATGTTTAGAGTTCTTTAAGTAAGCCTATTTGTGGCAGTTTGAGTCCAGTATATTCTTGTTAGTACTGTTTTGACTACTAAATGCTTTTTTCCTTAGTGACAGATGTCTGAAGTCACAAATCTCCAACAAACTGTTAGAAGCAGCAGTTACTTTTATCCACCATCTTGTAATCTTACACAAAGATGTATCCTGTGAAATCATACTTCTTCTCATTAGTGTATTACATTTATTGATTAAAACCTGCACCTGCCATTTCATTATCGTCTATACTTTTGAAATTTTGAAACTGCATTGTCCTTGTCTTTTGTGTTTCCCAATTTTCTAAGGTCTACCTAAAAATAACTGGTTTAGAGAGCTGGGGTTTTTTTATTAACTTTGTAAGGACTGTTATTTCCTGATGGACAAAAATGTATTGTGTTAAATTCACCTTAGTATCCTTTTTACTTGCGTGTATCTTTTGTCATATTTCTCTGGTGGAAGCATATATAGAAGTGAAATTGATAGTATGCTGTCTTATCTTTCTGTTTATTGATTTATGGGTTTTAACACATTCAGGTGGCTTAAGGCTTACTGTGCAGCCTGTACTCTTTCTTACTTCCTAATTTTTTCTCTACTAAAAATAAATACAAGTTTGCAAACTATTAATGAGCATTGTGCCTTGCTGGCTGTGGCCCACATGGGTTCCATCTTAAGTTGTGCTGGTTTTTTTGTAGGGCTCCAGGTGTTTTTGAAGCCTAGCTAGGAATTTCAGAGGTCAGACTGCTTGTTCATCTAGGATCTGAGCTCTGGTCGTTTTTCCCTGCTTTCACCAAACTGTGGCAGGTTTCCCGTGGAGGTGGGTCATGGTGATAGGAGTGCACGTGGTTATTCAACTGCTTACACACAGGATGCATGGGAAAATGTTCAGTACAAGTCAGGATAAAGGAGGGACACCTGAACATTTCCATGTCTTTCAGCTGGTGTAAATTCTGCTGTTACATAGAGGATGGAAACATACTGATTTACTCCAGTGTTTTACCACAAGGGCTAAGAACTGGTGGTTTTTAATTACGCACAAAATGTTTTATCTCTTGTAGGGACTGTGCTGGTTACACTTTAGTACCATCTCTGCTCTTTGTGTAGTTACCTGTTGTAGGTGATGCACCATTACATCTCTGTGAGTTTTGTATTTTTGTCATCAACAGGTGTTTTGATTGTTGTCAGAACTACATTTTTGTGTATTGCAACAGCAGAGCCAGTGCCAAAATGCTTCACCAAATGAAAATCCTGTAGGATCTGAAGTGACTTCATGATGAAGAGTAATGCAGATTATTTATGAAGAGAGTAAAGGTTATGTAGTTTTAGGTGTAGCAAAAATAGTTCATAATACAACACAAAATGCAATTTCAGTATTGACGTTAATTTATATGCATAAATGTATATATATATATATAAAATATATAGCAAACCTTTGCTTATGCATTTCAAAGTTCTTGGCAATGGTAAGAGGTCCACCAGTGGAAGAGGTGAGGGTAATTTAGACAAGTGAAGTGAATTCTCTAATATCAGAGCACAAGTTAGTGACTAAAACAAAGCGAGTAACCGGAGATACGTGAGCTATCACACAGGATGTAAGCAGGGATTAGTCATACCATAAGACATACGTTAATATGGAAAATACATTGCCATTAAATATCAGAGAGTATTTGATAAAATCTGGAATTTGGAGCTCAGATTTGTTTATGCTGGTGTCATGTAGAGCCGTAGTCTGGTTTGCATTTACAGCATCTCATCACCAGTGGTGTAATTCCAGGATGAGAACACTGTACTTTGGTCTTCCCTGTGAGAGCATCTGCAGCTGCATCTTTAAATGGAGCGTACATTCTGTTAAGGTAGCAAAATTACAAATTAAGTATGTTTGGAATTAATTAAATTAGCTTTTTAGGCTGTGAGAGAATTGTGAACAAAGACTAGAATACTTGACAGCCCGGCTGCAAACTGAACTGCGGTGTGCAATAGTTGTTTGTGGTTTTTAATGAGGTTCCATCCCCTTCTTTGCTGAAAGGCATTTAAAGACTGGCCACTCCATATATGCTAGTGAAGGATCCCAGTCCTTATCTGTCAGGAGTTCAGATATATGGTGGAGCTCATCATGTGAGCAAAAAAAAGCCCACAAATTAGATTTTTTGTAAGCTTGTTACTGTGTTCTAAACAGGTCTTTAAACACGTGTAAGAAGAGAACAAAATGGCCTTTTAAAAAAGGTTGGGCGGGAGGGGGATTGTGTTATCTAATGAATTTTTCATGGTGGATTTAGTAAGGTCATGTGTGATTGTCCTCCTTGAATTTTCCTGGCCTGGCAATTACAAACACAGAAAATTTGCTCCCCCTAATAGCTTACCTTAGTGTAGAATGTAAAGAATTGGCCCCTGACATGCTGATAAATCTGTGACACATTTGGGTACAGAGAGTGAAGTTCAGAATTGCCTAAATTGCAGAGGAGCAGATGGGAAACAGACAGCTTGAACCCGTGGATTTGGTGGAGAGCAATTGTATGGGCTCAGTCAGTTTGCCAATTGATGTGACATCAATTTCAGTAATTTCACTGCTCTTCTGCCTCTTTTATTTGGGGTTGATGGGCAGGAGAAAGAATGAATTTTCTGCTGTTCTCACAATATTTCTTCTTTTTCTGTTTGTCTTGTTTTGATTTAATTTTGGTATGTGGGGTAGGCAGTGTGCCTCAGTGCAGAGTATGTTAACAGTGTAAAATACTGTAAATTCTGGTGGGTTTTGATAATAACCTTAACTTTCTTAATCTTTACTTCATGTATTTTACTTAATCTTCATGTATTTTATGGAATAATGTGAAATCAGAAATATCTAAGAATACAGAGAGTAAATGTAGGCTGATGAAAGCTTTTCAGGTGTTTTACATAAAATGTTTGTCTTTCTTCAATCCATGAGTGAAATGCTTTGCTGTGGGGCCCACTGACAGAAAGATCATGTCTTGGTCTTGCTCTGGGCCTTTTCCAATGAAATAAATTTATTTCTTGATGTAGAAGAAGTGTTCTGCTAGATTTTAATTGACTCATTTTTTGGACCTGTTTCTGCAACTTACATTGCAAATGTCTAGTTTTTGTGTCAGTAGAGTTCGTGCTTGTCTGTTTCTTGTGTGAGTGGTTCTAGGCTGGCTGAAACACTCAGCAGGCTTTTCTTTTCCTCTGCTCTTCCCTGATGCTGTATTTAAAATCAGGAGCTGGAAGAACTGATGTGTGTCCTGCCATCATATTTGCTGATGTATGGCATGGATGATGGAAATGAACCACTGGGTGCTAGTTTCATACTGGTGCTTAGAGGATGGCTTGGTGTCTCCTGTGAAAAGGGAGACGTGGGAAAGGCTTTATTGTCACTCTTATCAGTGCTTCTCCCATTCTGCCCTTCACTGCACACAGCAGTACATCACCCCTAGGCTTCTAGTGCCATCAGAGTGGCTGAGCAGCTGGTTTTGCTGTCTGACATGGACGTGTTTCTCCACCAGCCTCACTGCAGAGCAACTGCAGTGTGCTCTGAATCTTTCACCTGTATTCTGTGCTGCACATTTGTGTCCCTGGTGACTCTGGGCAAAACCTGTTAGCATCACCGCTGAAGGAATTACTGCCTTGGAGCAAGTTCTCCTAAGTAGATAAAATACTTCTCTTCTGTGGAAGGAACATGGACAAACAGGAAAATGGAGGGGAGGTCCACTTGCTTTGTTTGTTGTCGCTTCACTGCTGCAGGCCTTCTGAGCACACGTGCAGTAGGAGAGAAACTCCTCAGGAGGACAGCACCCGGGTGTTGTGGGTGTGCTTTGAGACCCAATTGTCAGGGCATTATCTGGGGAGGCCTGTGCTGGGGTGGTGGAAGGGATTGCTCGATGGAAAGGAAGAGAGTTGCCTCTGAAAGCTGAACACCCTCCTGTTGCTTGGGCTGGGCTGGCCGTGACCCTGCAGGTGCAGTTCTATTGTATTTGCAGGGAGCCCCGTGGCAGGGAGGAATGATGAATCTGACTCCATGCTCTCAGAAGGCTAGTTTATTATTTTATGATACTATGTTATATTAAATAACGCTATACTAAACTATACTAAAGAGTACAGAAAGGATACTTACAGAAGGCTAAAAAGCTAATAATGAAAACTCGTGACTCTCTCCAGAGCCCTGACACAGCTTGGCACTGATTGTCCAGAGAATGAAAACAACTCACAGCAGAACCCAATGAAACAATCACCCGTGGGTAAACAATCTCCAAACACATTCCACATGAGCAAAACACAGGAGAAGCAAATGAGATAATAGTTGTTTCCCTTTTTCTCTGAGGCTTCTCAGCTTCCTAGGAGAAAAATCCTGGGCGAAGGGATTTTTCAGAGAATGTGGATGCCACACAGCTCCCAGGGATAAATGTGGATGGCAGCTCTGCCTGCCTGGGGCTCTTCAGCATCTGTCCAGCTGGGCCCTGCCCAGGTGGAGCTTTCCTTGTCCCCCCCTTTGTAATGGCCTCTGGCTCCAGTTGCTTCAGGGAAAGACGGGAAAATATTGTGAATATGTTTCTGAATCTCAAAAACAAAAGATAATCCTAAAATTATTATTAAAAATTCATTGTTTCAACCAAATATTTGTGCAGGGCTCAGTCTGGTTGTGCTGGGTCCGTGTGTTTCACGTACAACTCAAATCTGCAGGAAGGGGTGAGTCCCAGGTGCCAGCTTTTTTGCCAGACAGGTTGTTGAGTGTACATCCAGAGCTAGTCATGGTAGAGCTGAGTGTGTGCACGCCTGCTTTACATGAGTGCCTCCCAGCAGGTGCAGAGGGCTTGGATCACACAGGTACGGGATGGTGCTGGCAGTGGTGAGATTAACAAAGCACGGCAGTGCAACCTCTTGAGTGCCAGGAGGAGGCAAAGGAGCCCGTGGTGGTGGCTCACTGGGGGCAGGAGGAGCCATGCATGCAGTGAGGGGATGTGTGTGAAGGGAGCACAGAGCCAGGCTGTGCATGATTATTTTCTGAAACATACTGCTGTGAGGTGTTTTGGATGCCAGAAATGGTTTTTAAAAGGAATGGGGCGTGGGGTCTAAAAGTGAGTCTGTGTGGATCTTGTATGTCTCCAGTGCCCATGTGTGAATCACGTAGGCCATCAGAGACATCTTGTGTTCAGAAATCATGAAATACCTGTTGTGACATGTTGTTAGCATTATGAAGCTGTTATGAAGCTTATACCAAGTGCTGTTGGTTTGCCCTTTCCTGTTAGCATTGGCAAGAAGGCATTTCTGCCAGGTACCAGGGCCCCGGGCTGTGATCTCCTGTTCTGACCCAAACAGAATTCTACTGTTCTCTGACTACCTGCATGAGGCCAGCAGAGCCACTGAACTCTGTCTTTGCATTTGACTTGCAAAAGCCTAAATTACGTGGGCAAGTCAGCTGCTGCAGAAGTATGCCTTTTATTTCCTGACTTTTTTCCCATTTAAATAATTCCTTCATCATCTGAGCTGAGGTTTCAGCTAAAAATAAACATGCAGTGAACAATTGGTTGAAGGCCCTCCAGTGCTTTCAGATTACAGGATGGAGCCATGGAAAAGAAAAGAAAAAACCACAAAACAAAAAAACCAAATCCAGCTAGGGACCAGCTCAGATTGAAGCAGTTTTGTTTCAGTGCTAATTTTTCCTTTACATCTCCAGATTTAAAACATGCATTCCCTTAGATCATCCTCATGAAAACATATATCCAGTTTGCAGAGTGAAGGTGGATATAATCAAGTAATGCTGTAGAATAAATATGAGGTGCTCAACGGAGGATAAAGTTTTCATCCTCAGTGAAGTGAGTGAGCTGTCAGGAGAATCTGGATGGAGTTTTACAGCTGTGATATTTCCCATAGCATTTAAAGGAATCTGCCCTGAAGGTAAGAGAAGACCTAGAGGCCAAGACCGGCCAAGAGAAAATTTCTCACTGGATTTACATCTTCTGAAACCCCTCACCTTAAAGGCAGTTTCCTGTAAGTACAGGTCTGTGCTTCTGGAAGTCTCCCTTGGACAGAATCTCTGGGATGTATCTTAATTTTTATTTTCTTTCTTTAATGCCTTTCACAACCATTAAATGGTGCCCTCCCTGCAGAACAGTTTAGTACTGGCCTCTCTGCCTTTCTCACGGAGATTAAGATAAGGACAGTCCAGTTTGTTTGTTATGTCACTGTATCTGAGATCAAGTGCTTCCTAATAACTTAATCCAGAGTTCTGCGGTCCTTTTCAGCAAAATGCTGGTGTTGCTGTGGGTGAAATCAGCAGTTGCAGGGACACAGTTCTTCGTGAAGCGAAACTTTAGAAAGTCAGTGGTTGAGGTGTACCTAAAATTGTGTTGCTGTCATGGTTTGAGAGGAAGTGAGTTTTTGGGAGGTGGTGGTCAAACAGATAGGTGCTCAGATGTGAATATTGGCACCTGGTTTGGCCATTGAGGATATGGATACGCCTCTGAGAACACAGGGGTAAAAGCAAAGAACTCCCAGGGGAACACTTTCTCTTGGTTCCGAAGGATGGAGAGCTCAGACCTCCCCTGCCCGGCTTCGGGCTGGGTGGGGAGGAGAAGCCACGAGGCTGGAGGGAGGTAGGCCGGAGCCTTGGGCAGAGAAGGGAGGTGAAGGCCCCTGGCCCCGGCAGGACAAGAGTGAGTTCCCCACTGAGGTGGAAGGGTGGAAGAACTCTGAGAGGCATCGGGCAGCCCCCCTTTCCCAGGAGGGAGAGAGAGAGAGAGAGAGGTGCCAGTGCTACCTTGAAATTTGATAGCACTGGCCTGGCCGAGAAGGAGAAGGGGGGCAGCGAGAAGAGTGCCCGGCAGGGCCAGCGTGGGAGTTCTGGATGAGTAGAGACTGTGATTTTAACCCTTCAGTGGGATGATGGAAACCTTGCAAATGCTGATCCTCCGGGAGCTGAATGAGAAGAGAGATAGGGATAAAATAAGAGGAAATACGCAAGTGTGATGCAAGCTGTGCAAGTGAAGAATGACTGAGAGAAGTTGAGAAGAATTCTAGGTGGGAGGAGATGATGGAGTGGCCTTTGGCTGGACTTTTCTTGTATGGCCATGGACAGAACCTTTCCTATAATACAGAGACTGCATTTTAGGGGGAGGCGGTGGCTTGGTGCCAAAGGAGTGATGTGAGCGGAGACGACGGGTGAGGAGGTGATGGTGCTCTCGAGACCCCTCGGCCCCAGGGGGTGAAATATTGGGGGGAACTGGTGTCCCAAAAAGGTGAGAGACTGTCATTTTCTCCTGGAACTGGGCAAAGCATCCTTGAAAAGGGAACCCTAAAAGCAGCTCTGGTCCATGTGCAGTGGTGAGAGCACTGAACATGGAAGGAAGAAGTCACGGAGGTGATGCTGAGTGACGTGGAAACACAGCTGGACTCGGCTGTGTTTCCAGGGGGAGCCTGTGGCGCAAGGGAGACTCCTCTCTCCTTGATGAAATGAGAGGTGATTGTCGGAAGGGTGGAGATGGACTAAGAGTTGATTATTTTTAGGGTAATGGACTGGTAAAAATCTAAGGTTTTGTTTTATGCTGTGGGAAATTGAGTGGGGGGAGGAGAAATGTTTTGAAAGGTTTCCATTTTGCTCTCTGTGTGTTCATTTTATTATAGTTGTAAGATAATAAAGTTTTTTCCTTCTTTGTTCACAAGTGGAGGCCTGCTTTGCTCTGTCTCTGATCGCATCTCACAGCAGATACCAGGGAGAATATGTCTTCATGGGGGCACTGGCATTGCGCCAGCGCCAAACCATGACAGTTGCCCACACCAGTTCCTGTTCAAATACAGTTGTTGTATCCCTAACAATAAACAGTTTTATCAGCTCAGCCCCACAAGAAGACATCCTGAAAGCCCGTTGGCACTGCAGGAGGTGCAGTCAGCGCTGTGCTGGAAGCAGTGTTATGCCGTGTTGCCTGAGAGAAGATGAGCTGCAAGGCAGGATATTGTGCAGTGCTGCACATTTTCACTTGCAGCTCTTCCAGATGTGGGGCTGGGCTGGGGCTGAAGGTGTAGCTTGCTCTCTGTGTGTTCTGTGTGCCTCCTCCAGCTCGTAGGAGTTCCTGTGCTGTTCCTGTTTGTGTGGCTGTAGTTGGAGCACCGAGTAGCAAAGCCTTGCTCTCTACATGTATCATCATGCATTTTCTGCTTGGAGCGCTAATCGTTACTAATAGATAACGTTATTTGGGTTGAATACCCTTGTCCCTGTTGGAATTGGGTGTGTATGTGTGTGTTGAGTGCACCAGTGAGTTAATTCACTTTAGTGACCAAACTGAAATACAAACAAAAGATGTCTTGGACCAAAAGCAAAATCAGATCAATAGCCTTTTGTGAATCCTTAGTGTACTCTGCAGCTACCCCTTGAAAAGCTGTGCTCAGGCCAGGGAAAACCAAGGGCCAGAAAAAACCTAGGGATGTGACTGGTCAAGAGTGAGTTGTGCTGGCAGAGCTGTATTAGGAAGATTAGCCACCATCTGTTCACCCAAATCCTGCACCTGCCTCTAGACTGTACCACTGTTCATCAAGCAGTGATCTTTCTCAAAATACTAAAGAATTGCAGGGTGAAATAACAAAGTTCTACAGTCTCCCAAATGCTCTGGTTTCCTTTCAGTTTTGTAGTAGTCCATGGGAAATAACTGCATGAAATGTTCTGATCATACATGTGGATTTAACACAAAAGGTCCTGACATAGCAATACTGCTCTCCTTTTAATCTTTGCACTTCCCTTCCTGACTTCTTATTGATCTTCGTGTCAAGCAGCACACAGTGTTTATGTGGTTGACAATATGATACTTTTCTTAGATAATTATTTTTCTGAAAGAAAACTCCTGGAATATGAATTTCTGTGAGTCATTCTTGGTAGTTGCAGTTCTGGTTAAGTCCCTCTGGCTTCTCTGATTCCTGCTTAGCATAGAGCTGCTCCTGTTCTTTGCCCTTCCAAGGGAGTGGTAGAGTGGTATGTGGCACTGATCCAGTGATGGGTGGTATTAGCCTTTATTCGTAGTGAAACCTATGAAATCCCACTTGGGAAAAGGGACTGTAGGAGGAGAGGGGGTGCAACAATTGTCAGTGAGCACTGTTCCCCATCAGAAGATCTGGGCAGAGACTCTGGTGGAGAGAGAAGCAGCTCAAGCCCAGGACTGATTTCCCAGATATAAAAATACAATCTCACACTGCAAAAGCTTTGAAAGAATAAAAAATTCCAAATGCAGCCTGAGCATTGTCATTTCCTGAATATTCCTTTAACATAAGGTTGATAATTTTTTAATGAAATACATGTTCACAAGAGAAAAAGTCTGCCACCACATCTATCTAAATCTCCTCGGGAGTTACCAGCTCTTTTCCACTGGCCGTGTTTCTTTGTTCATCTTCATACGGTGCTTTCCCGTGTTCCCATCTACTAAAAGTACCCCAAACTCCACGTGACCAGCCATGGTCCCCTGTCAGACAGCATGCAGGTAATGATTGCTGGCTTCTTTCCTGCTAGGATTAAGCACTCCAGCTCCTCCTTCACTGCAGAGGGAGCACTGAAGTTGCTCCTGATGCCGGGGCCGTTTCTGGGTTCTGAGAGGTGCGCGTTACTGTGTCGGTGCTGTCGTGCCATTGCACCTGCAGCTCTTGGGCCCACGCTTGATGGTTTCCCTGGAACTGCCGTGCAGATGGCCTGGTGTTGGATGATCACAGGGCCGTGGCTGAGCACCTTCCTGGCCCAGGGACGGGCGGGTACCACCCTCGGCAAGCACCTGGACAGGGCGCAGGCAGCCTGCCGAGCACATGTGCTGCAGGGCCGCGAGTTAAGGTCAGAATTTCCTAGACAAGAATGCCTAAATTGCTGTGCCCTACTTACCCAACTGTGAGCTGGATTAATGAAAGGGAGAGTTTAGACAGAGTACATTTAGAGTTTAGACACTGGGTACATTTAGTGGGAGAAGAGATGTTTTCTTTTGTATCTGTACAGGTGGTCCTTTTGAAGCGAGCCAAAATAAGCTTCCTCACCTGGGTAACGGCCTGAATAGGTTGGCAGGGTGTGAATCCATTTTCAACACATGTAAAGAAAAGTGTAACAGTTTGCCAGTGCACAGCCTTTCATTTATTTTTTTTCTTAGCAGGTTTTTTCTTTGGCCACTGAGTTAGACTGAGGCCTAATTTTTTTTTTTTTTTTAACCGTAGGCAGTTCTAAAGTAGCAAACTATTAATAGTGAAATATTGGTTTAGAAGAACACTAATGCACAGGGGATTCTAGAGCAAACGAGGCAATGCTGTCAATGGTTCAGATTGTTCTTAATTACAATAATGGCATTATAGGAGCTGCAGTTGCTGTTGGGCACAAAAGAAGATAATGATAATGTCAGAGTGCTCAGAGTAAATGCAGTATAATGTATTGCAGAGCTGAATTCAAAAGATGATATGCCTAACTTGTCGTCAGAGTGCATGAAGAAGAAGAATGGTAAAAGGTCAGAACACTTTTTGTTGTAACTGTGTAGTTCAGGGGTTTGGATTTTGTGGTTTGTTTGGGGGTTTTTGTGGCCTGTGCTTTCAGGTTTAAGGAGAAATGTCAGGTCTCATCTGTTTAAATGATAAGTATTAATTTTATTTGAAGGTGTGATCACATCTGTCCTACTCACTTGGAATAAAGCACATCACTCTTGCTTTGAGAAGGAAAGGAGATATCTATTGGCTCAGTAGCCTCATATCCTCGACATATTTGATATTGATCCTGTCAGAATAAAAGAACAGGAATATGGTAGATTTGGCCCCGAGTCAGAATTTGCCCCAGTAGCCTCTGGAAGTTTGTCCAGACCTATTTGATTCATGTGATCCCTATTTTATAATGAGACCAAAAAAAAAAAATGAACTCTGACTTTCGGCGTGTTTGAAAGCTGCATTAGAATTTTATGGCTAGAGGCCAAATCTGAATTGCAGCACTTTTAAACATTCTTATGCTGTGCACTCAAATTCGTTACTGCAGAGAAAGGGAGTTTGCTGTTTGACTGCAGAGCAAAACTGGCAGCAGAGCAGCTCGTGGTCTCGCATTCTTGCCCCTGCTTTGTTAAAATTCTCAATCGTACGTAAGGACACGTAATAAACTGGAAAATAGTGGTGGTATTCCTCATTATGCCACGAGTGTTCCCAGTGACTTAGTGTCCTGCATAACTCGTAAATCCTTACTGCAGTGGTGGGTTGAATTGGAAAAAAAATAATCCGCTTCCAGTTGATCTGCTCCTATTCATTTTTAACTGACTTGAAATAGCTACCCGCAAATAAATCATCTTTAACCAGTTTGATACGGTTACTCCCCAGTGAAGCGGTTTGTGTAGAATCCTATGAATAAATGTTTCTCAGGAGTTGTTTCTGGTGCAGAAGAAGCCAGCATGTAAACACAGATTTTCCTCAGCAGCCCGCAGGGTGCAGGTGCTCTGCAGGGCACAAGGTGGCTCCAGCTGACGAGGAAAGCTGGAGGGAGCAGCCCAAGTGCCCGGGATGAGTCCGGAGGAATCGGCTGCTGCTGTGTCAGAATGGAGCTCAGCAGAGCCTGTGTGCACGCCTGGTGAGCCGAAAAGGAGCTGAACCCTAATGGCCTTCAGCAGAAAGCTGTGTCTAGCCTTAGAGTCAGACCAGTGCATTCAGATTGCATCTGGGGTCTTGTATTTCACTTTTGAAGGCGTTCCCGCAGTGGATTTTATCAGACATTCTCCTTTTGCCCGAGTAAAAGGCAGTTCTGTGCAGAACAGCATTCCCAGGGTAAGCCGTCGAAATAAACAGGCTTGGTGTACACAGAGAGAACACAAATGTGAAGTAAGCGGGGCAGAAGATAGGACAGAGAATGAAAGCTTAATGAGAAGGGGGTTGGGGTTTTTGGTCTGGGTTGTTTGGGTTTTTTTGGAAACAGGTCCTTATAATTTAAGGGATAGATGAGAGAACAGAATAAGTTGATAAGAAAACCCCATATTATAAACAAACAATCAGAAATGCTTTGTGTCTGTTGTTGGTCTTGCACCCTGTAAAATAGCAGTTTTGTTTTCAGAGTCTCTTAGAAGTAAATCGCTTGTCCATTGCTATTTGAGACATAATATTAGCTGCTGACAGTCTGGCCTTACACAGAACATCTTCATCTGACTGAAACACCTGAGAATTGTACGGTGAGATCAGAAAAGGAGAAATGTTTGTTTTCCCTGCACATCTGCTTGGGCAACTGAGGCAGAAAAGGTGAATTGATTTACTCATGTGATCTTCTGCAGGCAAAGAAGTGGAAGGAAGCAGTGGTCTCCTCATTTCTCTGGTTAGTCTTGCTCCATTAGGCAGCTTTGTGCCATTCACAGTTTTAGTTGGTTTTTTAACTCTCTGATGTGTGTCCTGATACAGTTTAGATTTTTATATGAAACTGAGCTTTTAACTGGTTGGGGTTCTTTGGTTGGTTGGTTGGTTTTTATATGTGAACTAGGCAGAAGTTTCCTGGGGTTTGAATTTTTAAAATATGCTTTACATACAGTAGCAGCAGGAATTATATTAAGTAGATATATGAAGACATAACATTTCTTAATATAATCTTTGACTCTATCCCAAAGAAGGAAGGCTTGGTTAAGAGGTTTAAGATGTTTTACTTAATAACAGTCTTTCTCAAAGTAGTGTCAGGTGTTTAAAAAATTCATAAATCTAACTTCACTGTATTATTTATTTTAAAAGTCTTGAAGTATATAGTTTTCTTCTCTAACATCTAATGTTAAATACAGTGAAATAGATTAGGCACCAGACCTACACAGAGTTAACGTTAAAACAGCACAAAGCACGATTTTGACTTTGTAAATTCTTTGTATTTTTATTTTTACAAATCAATTTTATCAAAAGTTAGCTGTGTGCATGATTCTAATTACTAGCTCCCCATATTAGATGTAATCCCTTTGTTCTTCATTCAGACAGAATGCCCATTAGGGTCAAAGAAAGTTTTGACTGAATAAGGAATACAACAACTGGCTGTAGTTTTAATACATGTAGGGCCGGATTGTGGGTCAGGGCCAGCTTTAAGTGTACAGCTCCAGTGATTCCACATCTTGTGCATAATAGGCAGATCCTTCACACTGTTGTGGTGGTACTTTATTAACATGTCAAACACAGAAGAAAAAATACTGACAGTGTTATGGCTGCTCAGAATCTTACTAGCACGTCTCAGTGTTTTGTGTTTCTGAACTGAAATTATGCAAATATGTCTTCAAAAACATTTCCCTGTTTTCATGAGACAGCAAAGAAAATAGAAGTAATCAAAAATTGGTATTAAATACTCAAATAGTTCAGGCAATTAATAAATCTGCCGTTGCAGAATAGAAGGTCTGTGGGCTGGAGCTGGCTCTTAACTTAATGTTAACTTACATTTAATTAGCCAGACCAGATGGAAGCTGGCTAAGCTTCGCATGAAGGCTTGTGGGAGAAAGACATAATCTTCCATTTTGTCAAAGGAACTAATACCACAGATTAAAGGTCGGTGTTCTTTTCAGAATTTAAAGAGTGGATGCACTGTGGCTGACAGCAAGAAACAGCAAGGGCACTAACAAATTAGCTTAACCCCTGGCTGGCTGGCGTACCAGCTCTGCTTCATTCACTTCCCCAGTTCAAACCATCAGTCTCCAGTTCCAGTAATAAATCCCAGGGAGATAAGGATGTCTGTAAATTCTATTCTTTTGTCAGGGAAGTAGAGTTGTATGTAGGCACTTACCATGGCTGGAGGGATGAAGTTGTGGGAAATGTTTTCTTACTCAGTGGAGTAAAACTTCACGCTGTTCAGATGCTAAGCACTTGGGATCAGTCTGACAAAGCACTTAATTCCCCTCCTAACAATGAGCGTGCAAGGAGACGAGTCAGAGATGCAAGTCAAGAAACCATTCATGGCTCAAAGAGGTGCACACATGCATCGTGTCAGAGTAGGCAGAGCTTAAGGACTAAATCAGGCACATCCTCTGCTAGGGCTTGGAAATGAAGTGCAGAGAGGGAATGGATCTGTCAGACAGCCTTAAGGAAAGCTGCAAGAAATTGCACATCTTTAAAAGTGGGGAAATGGGAGCCTATTAAAAAAAAAACAGGAGGGAAGGGAAGGGAAGGGAAGGGAAGGGAAGGGAAGGGAAATTAGGCTTATTCTAATTGTCTGAGCTTTTAACCAGTCTTTGGGGATACTTCCAAGGGGCTTCAGCAAGGTAGGAGAGAGTTCTTTCTGAGGTGGAGGATAACAACACACCTACCAAGAAATAATACAAACTTAGAGTTGCTATGAAACATCACATAATTGTGCAGAAAAGAAGGTACCCTCAGCAGTAAGTAATAATTGCTACAACTTTGGTCTGCCATCTTTGTGTATCTTATTTACAGTGGAAATAGCTGTGCACAGTCTAGCTTGGGAAAGGAAGCTGGGAAATAAGCACCTGCTGTTGGAGTCAGGTTTATGCCTGTGTTCATGTACAGCAGTAGGGAATGAAATACCTGTTGGGCTTTTCTCAGCTGGAATGCAGGCACCTGTAGAGCTTTATTATCTTGCTAATTTTTAACTAGTAGGTGTCTTTTGAACACCCAAAAACATAGCAGATCTAGGTGCTTGAGTTCCACAGCCATAACCACTTAAGTTCCCACAATATGTAAAATCCCCCGTAGTCACAATGCATTTTAAACACTTAAAAACAAGCCTTTCAAAGCATTCTAGAGATCACTTCTACATTTGGTAAACTTTTTGCTACTAGACCACCTTGCCCAGATTGTTGCGTAGGGACTTTCCCACGGTGGCCACTGCCCATTTGATGGTTGTATCACTGAACTGAAATCCCTTGGATGAGATGGGCTCAGTTCTTATAAAGAGTGGAGCAGTTTGCACATCTCACTCATTAAATTGTGCTTGCTGACAGTCCCAGGAGAAAGGGCTAAGGACCTGAATGAACATGAAAACGATGGAACTGTGCAAGCTATTTATGATTGCCTTGTGTAGATGGAGATTTGATATGCTGAGGTGAGAAAATCTGTGCTGCTGTTTACTGTAGCCTTTTTAGAATGTGGATAAATGCAGGATTCCAGCACCACACTCTGCAAGGTGCACAGAGTAAAAAAAATTAATTTTAATGTGGAAAGCTCTTCTACTGTGTCAGCTAAACTGGAGATTTGGAATCCCACTGAGTACTTTGAAAGCTGTATGCGCATGTATTTATGTTGATGCTTTCATCTCTTTTCTCATTTTTAAATAACTGCATCCTGGGGATGGAAGCATTATTTTACTAGGCCCTGCTTACTAGACCACATTTATATGCAGTTACCAACTGGTGGCAATGGAGATACCACAGTTATTTTCCATTCTGAGTTACTGACACATTTCAGATGTCACTTGGGGACAAAATATTTGAAGGGAATGGTAAATTTTAAAACTATTGTAGCTACAAATGATGGAATTAGCATTTACTTATCAAGTAGCTCATTTCAGCTGTTATAAGAGCAGAGATGTGTAAGAGTAGGTAGTGCACTTTTGGGAGAGGTGTAGGTAGTATGAAAATATTTCTTTTGCTTTCCTTGTCAGGTAAAACTTAACAGTGCACATCTAAGCTCTGAGAAATGCCCATATAGTACAGCCCAGTAGGATTTGTCCCAACAAGTACATTTGAAGAGAACCTTTCTAAGCAAAGTCATTCATCTGCCTCTGGTAAGTGTGTCAGACACCTTCAGGTGGGGATCTGACTCACTATTGCAAGGGCACAAGTACAAATTCTACTTTCATTAAACTGAAAAAACGCTGCTGAAATCAGAAGAGTTTGGGAGCTGCCCTTTTCAGGGAAGTACTGTGCAGTATGGAACTTGCCAAAAACTAATGGATTGTTTGCAGGAAATTGGAAGTTAAAGTGCATGAGTCAGTCTACTTCAAGGCTGAACAGTTTCCACTGAACTTAAATAATGAATGCCAAAACCTAGAGACTGTACAAGCAGCTGCAGCGGTTTTCTTCAGTTGTTTTATCCAGGCACTGTAAGGGATTTTGTGTTTAGCTGAATCCTCCTCGTCTTCTAGTTCATCAGGCTTTAAAAGTGTTACATACGTTGTTGCTACTGACATGGAAACCTGTGCACAAGAAGCTGTGACCCAAGAATTTTTATTTTTGCTTCAAAGCAGTTACTACAGAGTACAGACTAGAATGTGCAGTTTCAGGGATCTCATCTGCAGGAGACAACGACGTACTTTGTAATGACAACCAAAAAAGGAGAGGATAATTTTTTTCCTGAGAAGTGATACATGTCAGCTTCACACTTCTCAAAATATTCAGGCCATTTACTTCCTGGTGTGTACAAGGATTTCAATATACCTAATGAAATATATCAAACGTTAGGTGAAAGACAGAATTATTCTCAATAATGTTGATTTGTGACAGTTCTTATGCCCAGAACATATTTGTTCAGTAGACTACTTTTTACCAGGCTACTAAATGAGTCCAGTAGGAGTGCAGGAGAGGAATGAGGTGTTTGTGTATATGCATGTGGCTTAGATTTCTTTAATTTTAATTAGTTATTTGACGTCTGTGCATGTAGAGAGTAGTTGAGGGTATGCATGGCTGAGCAGATTCTTTGTCCTGTTCTGTGCTTCTGTTCTCCAGTTCTCTCAATATTCTCAGCATTTCTGAGTTGGAGAATCTCTGAGTGCACCAGAGCTTTGGGACTTTGGGTCTCATCCTCATGAGAGATGCTCCAGGTCACGAAGCACCTGTGTGGCCCAGAATTGGGCACAGCACTCCAGGTGTGGAAATGCAGGTGCAAAGCTCTCCCCAGTGTCTCCCCAGCTTTCCACCATGCATAGCACCCATGCAGCTCTTCAGCTGTGGTGTGGACAAGAGTATGGGCATGAGGCTTTCAGAAAATCTGAGGATTTTGCTATATGAAATTCACATGTTGGCTAAATGCTTCTTGATGGTATTTAGTCTGAGTAACCTTAACGTTATTTAGAAAAGAAATTAACTACTTTTTCAAATAGAGAACAGTCCCAAATCAGGCAGAGAAAATATTTTGGTTTTGTTTTCTTCTTTTATCTCTTTTCAATTAGATGGGAACATGACTGAGGTTTTCAAAGGCAGCTGTAGACCTTGATTGTGCTGAGTCAATATAGGAAGGTCTAGAAAGGTGCCCACTTACAGGTGCCTCATAAATAATGGCTACAGACTTAGCTGTGTTCATTTACATGCATGTAACTCCTTTTACCCCTCAGTTTTAATCTGAAGCTCTTTCCTGGCATAATTTACCATAAGGCCATGTGAACACTTGCACAAGAGACGATGATCAAGTGGGAGTGAGATTGATCAGCAAGTTTGGAACAAGGTGCAATTGCCCCTTTCTAAAGCAGTGGCCGTGGCACAGGTTGCTGCATTAGTCTGGGATATTTAATTATTGTGTGCCTCAGTTTCCAGATGTGTGAAGTGGAGCGGTGACAGGGATTAAATTTGGAAGAAGCTTTGAGCTTTCTCGATGAAAAATGCTAAGGGTTATTAAGTGTGAATGTGGTGAAAGGCTTAGCAGACAGGTGTGGATTAAAGACATGGTTAGAAATCCAGTAATTTAGTTCTAGGATTAATTGAAAGTTGTAATCCCAGCAATTGGTGCCAGTGTCTTCTAGGGTTTAAATCCAGCGCAGTGGAGCGTGTAATTTAAGGCTTTACAGAACAGTATTAGTGCTTATATGTTTATCACTCAGCACGTGTTAGCATTATTCCTGTGGAATGCTCTTAATTAAAATCCAGGAGCTGCTTACAGTGCATTTGATGCTGGCTATCGCGAGCACTCAGTCGAGCTAGCAGCAAAATAAATTTAAAGGAATGATTTTTCTCTGAGCTACCACACATTGGCAGGCGCGTCCGTAACCGGTGTGGCGCGATCGCACGGGAGGTTTCGGCAGCAGATTCCTTGCTGATCAAGTCACCTCTGTTTTCATTTTTCAAATCCTGATATTAGCTCAAGTAGGAGGAAAGGGACTTTTCAGCTGGGACAGCAGAAAACAGGATGCTTTTGCAGCAAAATAGCCATTAGGGCAAGCCTAGTTTACACATTGCACTCTAACATCTCAGGCTTCAAAGCCAGATTTGTTTTGGAAGAGTTACACCCAGAGAATCTCTTGATAAATGGGTGAAATCTGTTGCTCTGTTTCTGAAGGGAAGGGGTACACACCGAAATAAGTGTTTTGTAACATAGTATTGCTTCTTTCTGAAATTTTGCATTGTTTTTTGGGGCCTGATGCTCGATAGATAGGGTTAATTGTTTCAGTGTGAGTAACCAAAGCTTTAAACATGAGTTCTAACTTTTTGACCCCATTAATCATAAAACTGCCTGATCTTGCTTACTGTAACATTGCTTTTTCTTTTCAATTGATGAGTCATGAGCATATATTAAATACAATTTCTTTAAAAATAATTTTAAAAGTCCTTCTTGCATCTTAAAATGATTTTGTAAGCCAAGAATTCAGCATATGTATGTCAGTACATATTGCAGTGGGCTTATGATATATTAACTTCAATGAAAATTAGATCTAAATTAGAGTAGACTTTGAAAAAGGGTTGTGGGCACATGTTTTTGGGAGTGGCTGGAAGAACTTACTGTAGGGGAAGGTTCAGCCCTGTGTGTGCTCTACCTAGAAACCAGATAGGCTGATGTTTCTAGTTAAAGCAAGATGCAGCATTTAAAGCAAGGAACCGCTGAATATGAAAATTAATTTTTGTGTTTACACAAAAAGAAAAAAATCCAGCTATGGTCTAATTCATTTTCTTTGCTTTCCTTTCCAAAAATATGTTTAGAAATTAAATAAAAAGCATTGAAGTATTTCAACAACCAGTTGGTTGTGGGTTTTTGGTTTTGTTTTGGATGTTTTTATTGTTTTGTTTTGTTTTGGTTTTTAAAATGCCATTAAAACTTCTTTGGAGGATAACAACCCTCTTGAGGACCAGAGCCCTGCCCTGTTACAGCCAACGCTCACAGGGCTTTTTAACCCACTCTGTGCACAGAGAAATCACAGAACTGAGAAATCAGGGAGCTGAGCGAAAACTGAACAGCGACCCACGACACAATCTGATTCTTTCTGTTGCTCGGTTGAAAACCAAGCGTGTTTTGAAGTCCGTGGCCTTTTGGAAGTGTAAGGATATTTAACTCCTGTGTGTCTCTCGTGCTGTAAGCCACGACTGGCTGCCCTTCTGTATTCCAGAGCTTCCCGGAGCTGAGGTGAGCCCCGGCACTGCTCCCCTGGGCTGAGTCCCCTGCGAGGGGCTGCCTGGGGAAACTGAGGCACAGAGCCATGGGCTGGCCTCTGGAGGATGGGGCACAGCCAGCTCCAGCGCTTCCTCTGCTCTCTGGCCTTTGGGGATCGCTGCGTTCTCCCTGCTGGCTCGCCCTCTTCCAGGTTGTTTTGTTCCTGCCCGCTTTCACGTTCTTCTCCCAGAGAGCAGCCACTTGTTAATTTACCTACAGATAAGAAACTGTGTGCACAATTAGCAAAAGCCTTCTTTGGTCGCATTCGCCCTTATCCCTCCCCCCTGTTTTCCTCTAATTCCTGGTGACCCTTCTTTGACTTTTATTACCTTTTAAGAAGTGGCAGAATCAGGCCATTAAGTTGAAGTGAATTATGAAATACTTAACCCTCTTGTCTCCCCTCTGGAACACCCACCCCACACACACCAGTTACTCGTGGAGGGCTTTTTTTTATTGAAAAATTTGACGTCTGACTGTTTGTCAGTAGCCTGGATTGCAACATACATAAGATACAAAAAGGATAAAACTAGAAACTGAATTTTCTCCCTGTCTGAATCCCTTGTGTCTCCAGGCCCTCTACTTTTACCATTTTAAAAATGAATTTCGGTTTAAAAAAACCCAAAAAAACCCACTGCGGGGTTCCACACTTTATTCAAGGAGTTAAAAGTCTGGAGCTGTGCTTGATGAGCCAGATGGTCTTCAACAGTAACATTGTTCATATTGTTTAGATTATCCTGTTGCAAGTACAGTGCCTCGTTTACCTTTTATGGAAGAAAGTGTGGAAAATTGACCACAGATGTAAGTAACCAAGAATGATGGCTGAGGCAATTCTTACCAGGCCTCCCTCTCTAACACGCCTGATCCTGCAGATAAAAATAAATAGAGAAATGTGAGGCAGCATGAGAAATATCTAGTGTTACCTATTTAAGTGTTTAATTTGAGCTCTGCGAGCTACTAAAATCTTTATTTTCTTAGACTGAGATTTCTTCATATTGAACTGGTTTCAGTCTTTTGGTGTAGGCAGCCTGAGTGTAGATTTTTATCCAGGTACTAAATAGCACGTCATTATATATTTTTTTTCCATTCTGGTTGAAAAAAAGGGTGTGGGAAGAAGCCAGTTACGCTGACCTCAAACACAGTTTATGGTCCAAAAATCTTCATGAGAAGATTGGTACCCTTTTTGTGCTGTAATGAGAGAGCACAAACTCCCCATTAATATTGATTTGATTGGTATCAGAAGCAAAGGCTGCACCAAATTAATTAGAGGTAGCTCATTGTTACCCCTGATAATGGGCTGTTGAATTAGTGAAGCATCTTACAAGTCAGTTTCAGATTGAAATAAACTTTTTTAGACAGGTATCTCTTTTGTGCAGTATCTGGAATCGGAAGGCTCAACAGAACAAAGGGAAAATGCTGCAAATGAAAGCAATAAAGCCCTGTTTTATAAAGTCCTTTTGTCTCCTATCACTTTTCTTTCTCTCCCTCATTTCCTTCCTCTTATTAGGCGCTGCTGTCAAAGTGCATTTACTTATGGCAAGTGGTTCCCGTGGAGGCGCGGGGCTGGTGCTGCTGCATTTGCATGCAGGTGCTCTGTGGTGGGGCGCAGCTCTGGGCTGTCCCCTGCCCTGCTGGGGCCGAGAGCTGCGGCTGTGTGAACCCGGCCAGGCGCCGAGCATCTCCTCTTTGCTCTCAGCACGGCTCGGCCGCCTCTGCTCCTCCGCAAGGGGGGAGATTCCTCTGACTCTTACAGGCAACATCTTCCCTCTCTTGAGCTAAGCTTTGATTGAGCCAGGAATTTTCTTTTTTTTTTTTTTTTTTTTTTTGCCTTTGCAGTACTTTTGAATTTTGTCCTGCCTACACTGGTTTGTAGAAGCATAGACTATCAGATTCTCTTCTTAATACTGTTTAAAGATTTTCAGAAATTGACAGGAAAAAATGTTTTACAGGGAACAGAGAGAGCTGGAGATTATGGTGAGAAATACTCAGTCTAGGATGTAATGTAAAATCAGCAGTTAATTCTGGAAACAGGTTTCTGAGGCAAAGTTCAAATGGTCAGTCTAAGGTGCCTGCCACTAAATGGGACGAGAGAGAGTCAATAATAATTTCCATATTTTTAATACCTGCATTCAAAATATGATAAATTAGATTGGCAACACGGGGCGCTGGTTTTCATCATTTACCTGCCTGGTTCTGCTCCCCGTGGGATCTGGAAAACAAGATCACTTGGACATAGCAGCTCTGGCTCTATGCCTGCAGCTGTAGGGTGCAGAAGGGGGAAGCTGTGGGGAGGAAGTGGCAGGAGCAGCACCAGAGTGGGAGACTGGAAAGGTGATAACAAACACAGGCCTTGGAAGGGGAGAGCAGCGCTGAGGAGGTGACCAGCTTGTCAGGACAGTGGGTGAGAGTGATGGTGTGGGGACTGAGCCTGTGCCTGGGAGCCAGCAGCCTCTGAGCACTAATCCTGTTCTGCTCTGAGGCTGCGTGCAAATTCTCTTCCTTTTTTTTTTCTATGTGTCTGTTCTCATATTCATGAAATAGTGATAATGGCCATTGTGTGCATCAAAGTGGTATCAGGAGGCTTAAAGTGCCATTGTAGTTGTGAAACAGCAGAGATGTGTTGACCTTCCTTTGGTCCCACAGTCGATAAATGCTTACCTCAGTGACAAATTAAGGGTTTGCTTTCTTCTTCCTGAGCTACCACAGCCATGAAAAGGGTTTGGACACCATCCTGTACTACAGCAGACTTGTTAGCTTAATTGCAATCGGGCTGCACAAGTAACAAAGGGCAGGATTCGCCTGACATGCCCTGTAGTACTAATGAAAATGGAAACATTTGAAGAAAAACAGAAGCTTTCAGGTCCTGCGTTAGGATTAACTTGCTCACTGATGTAACATTTTGCAGCCGACTTCTAAAACTGATCCAGATCTGTCAGGTCAGGTTTTGTGCTTGAGCTGATCATTCAGCAGGGAAACTTCACCTGTGTTTTAACTCATTCAGCCTAAAAATTATTTGAACGATCAACTGAAGTCTGAATGTTACAGAAAATCGTTTTATAAAGCAAGGCTTCCCAGGGATGAACATAGATTTCCATCTAAATAAAGCTGCCAGCACATGATTCACAAGACCCCAGAGATTTTCCGTTTGATAAAGCAGAATTATTGATCTCTGTTAGTACTCTAGAGAGATGAGATGAAAAGGTTTTCATTGTCTGGGCAGGGCCAGTCCGAGAGAGCAAAGAGGATAAACACCAGTGTCACACAAACTCCCCAGACTCTGATGAGTGAGACACTTTGCTTTTGCTGTCTTGAAATATCCTACAGAGGCAAGTGCTGAAGACACAGAGCGGCACAGAATTTATCTGTGGAGATAGATTTTCACACTGTCATTCAGTGAAGGGACTCTTTGCTGAGTTTCACGGGAAGTCAGGCAAAGAGTGCCTACTCAGTGGCAGCTCACCAGTACAGCAATTCAGAGTTGGTCCCTGCGTGGAAAGGTCAGTAGCCATGGCTGGAGCTGCGCTGTGCTTCTCGTGGGGCAGAATCACAAATTGTCCCTGTCAAGGCAGTGAGACCCTCCTCATAACCTTGCAAGTGTTGTGGTAAAGGGCAGATAGGCCACAGAGGACGCAGGTTTGTGGATCCAAAAGCCCCGCTATTAATGCTTAGAGAAACTGGACAGTCAGCTCTTTTGCTAGATCTCTTCCAAGCTTGAAGAGAACTTGTTGCTCCTGTGTGAAGGGAAGTCTCAGGGAGTGAAGCTGTGCTGCAGAGGGACTGTGAATACAGAGAGTGGTTTCTCAGCAGGACACGAGCCCGGAGCTCCAAAAAGCATCACCTGATTTGTAGAGCAGCCTAAAGCCTTCTAACCAACAGCCCTGTGCAAATACTACATTTTTAGCTGGTGTACCCTATTACTCCTCGTTTCTCACAGACATGCCGGGAATTTCCTTTTTAGCAAACAATGCCTGTCTCGGTGCAAGCCTGTTTCCATGACTAAAGCTATGATGAGAGCATCAGCCTAGTATGGTTCCAGGAATAACCTACACATTCAGCTCTACTCTGCCAAGAACCCAGAGACTGGTTATTGAGATGAATGGTTTTGGTTAATGTGCACCACAAAGTAGGAAAAAAAGATGCCTATGTATTTTAGATAGATAATTATCAAGAAATTGTGTATAAAGAATAATAATGTATGGTAGGGGAGCAGAAATATAAGCCTTGAACTTCCTATCCTGAAAATATAAATCACTGCAAGTTTTAAAGCACTTGCATGACTCATATGCAGAGGTCATAGACCAAATTTGCTGATGGAGGCAGGATGAAACAAATTTGGCTGCATTTTTATGATATTTTTCCTGCTGCTCTTAGCTTTTTATTTACCCAAAGTAATATAATTTTCCAGAGAAGTGTAACAGATCCAACATATGGAACTGCTATCCAGTTCAGTGCTTAGGTGCAGAAGTGAATGGGAACAGTGGTGTGTCAATAAATAGCTGACTGCATGTCAGGCAAAGTAGTCTCTGAGGAGCCGTATTGCCAGCTTGGCAGCATTCTGGGAACGGAATCTCCAGTGGAACTGGGGTAGTAATGCAGGCACTGAACAGGGCCCAGGCCTAGAGGAAATCCAACCCCAGTAACACGAACTCTAAATGGAAGGCAGAGTAACAAGAAAGAGGCACTTGTTAATGTGCAGGTCTGTAAATCAAGGGTTTTTTCCTCTTGCTCTAGCACAAGCTTTGAGCCAATTTAGTGCATCCGTGAAAGTCAGTACTTTTTCCACTTGAGAAGCAATGACACAAAACGGAGTAAACTATTTGGTAATCAATTGTGTTGCCTATTGCTGAGTAGTATTTTTGTGCCACAGGAGAAATCTGCAGCAGTTACGGTTTAGGTCTGATCTGCATGCTGGGTTTATGCTGCTGAGATTCTGTTGACTTTGAGGTCGGTTTTGTCTTTTCAGGAGCGTTGCTGATATTTAGATTTTGATCCCGCATAGCTTAGAAAATGAGAGGAGAACTATTCCTGCATTCAGTTTAAAATGTCAGCACATAGCAAGTCAAGAAGTCTGGCTCCAGGTGAAGGTTTTAGACCTGAATGTGTCTTGATTTAATGGCAGGGAATGAGGCTGGCCTGTTAGGAGAGAGAGGCTGCACTACTGAGTGTTCCAAATGATCCAATTTTGTGTGCATGTATGGTTGTAGTAAAGATTTTGTTTATGATATGAGGCATAAAAAAGTGTGTGTATTTATAGGTATAACATCATTCTCTTTCTCCTGTGTGTTTAGGGAAAAAGACCTTGGGCCTGAGTGTCTTGAGTAACACTTGGACCTTGTAAGGTGCATTGCAAATAATAGTAAGATTATTAGTAAGGGAGAGCTGGAGTTTCTCAGGTTCTTGTCAATGCATTTTCTGCCATATGTCAGTTATATTATAGGTGAACTGTGTCACATCAGTAGTATTTTATTTTTCAAGAGCCTAATTTTCTTGCATTTGCTACCTAGATCTAGTTGGGATCGACCCTTTTAAATGACTTTTGTCAGCATTCGTGTGTTATTTGGGAAGGACACCGTTTTAATTTGCATGCCTAAAAACATAACTCTGGTATCTACCTTCTCCCTTTGCACACACAGCCTGTGCTGGAAATTCTTCTCCTTTGGATTTTAGCCCTGGTGAGTGGAGAGGAGAGGTTAAATGTCACCCGTACCCTCAGTGCCACACCTGAAGCCCCACGTGCCAGGCTCATGGCATCCTCTGGAGGGCAGGGGGAGGCACAAGGGCAGTTTGGAGACACCTCTGTCCTCACTGCAGTTACACCAACAGATGCTGGCACTGCCAGGCATCTCACCTGTCATTTCTTGGTAAATGAGCGCTTTGTGTGACTCCCAGTTTATACAACTCTCGTTTCTGCTTATGTATAACATGCAAGGTCTGCCATCTTTTCTTCCATTTATATGATTCCTGGCATTTTAAATTCAGGTAGATTAGATTTTGACTTTTTGTAATGAATCTGCATCATTTTGTGTTCTGCTTACTCCTGAAATAGCCTGGGGGAACCTGATAGACACAATTTATGTGTATCATTTAGAGGCATAAGAAAGCATCTGATTGATTTAGTCTTTCTTTTGTTAGCTCTTCCCTATCATTCTAATCATCATTTTACTGTAGCATTACACTATTGAGGAAGGTTTGGGTTTTCAAAGGCAGGATGCTTCCATATTTAGAAGTGGTGATGCTTAAAGGAAAATGCCTTGGAGGTCTTGACAGCAGATTTTCTGCTAGTTCTGGTGTAGCTCATACCGTAGTTTGCAAGGTAGAAAGATGCCTGGCATTTATTTCACCAGCAGTACCTTAATTAATTCATTTTTTGAATTCTTTCCTGACGTCAGCGGTGTGCTGTGGGTAGGATGCTCCTGGGCAGCACTGAGCTCTGCTGCTGCACAGCTGTTGGTGTGAAAGCAGAGCTGGGTGCTGATGCTGCAGCGCATTTCCCGTGGCAAAGGGGAAAAGGGACTGATGGGATCTTGCAGTGTTGGTTTCTGTGCTGGTGGGATGCTCGGAGTCTTCCACGTGGCTTTTAGTCTCTGTCACTTTTACACAGAGCAGAGCGAAGGAGACAGAAGCATTAAGGACCCGAGCCTGTAATTTTCCATTTGGGATCAATCAGTGCAAACAGTAAGGCGAATTCTCTTCTGATATCAGCCCGTGCTCTTCTGTTGGCTTTAGTAAAGGCTGTGCCCATTTGCAGTAGCTGAGAATTAAGCAGTTGCTCTCCTCCCAGCCTTTCTGATGACTTAACATCATTTTTGAAACATAAAAGTCCTGTTTCAGGTCTGGGTTGTTGGCTGATGTGTTTAAATGGAAGGCTTGTCAGTTCTCATGTGGCCAGCGCTCTGAAGAAGATCCACGAGTGAGGTTAGGCAAAACTGTGGGTTTTTTCCCTACTACTATCTGGATTTTCTCAGAACCTAGATAATTTTATCCCATTTGCATCAAACATGCAGGTAACTTTAGAATCCTGCATCTGTATTGTTTCTAGGGAAGCAAAATAAAATTACAAATGACAGTAATTGACATTACATGCTTTAATTGAATTTCCTCCTCTGTGAACCAAAACCTTTTAACCAAGTATTGCAGTGCTATTTCTGTATTTATTTGTTACATGGGTTAATGTGCTATGTGGCAGATCCAGTATTTATCCATTTTCACAAATTAAGCTATCAGTGTCATGTTGCCTTTGAATTGTTTCCTGTATTGATGGCCAAAATGGCTTGAATAAGACTTTAGTCCTCCCTGGCTATATTTCTGTTTTTACAAAGCTGAAAATTGCAGGGTTGAAAATGAGCCCTTAGGAACAGTTTGGGCAGCTCTGGGCCCAAGGCATCTTACCAGTGTGCTAGGTTTTCTCCCTGCAGTGATCTCTGCTAAGGGAAGGGAGAAGTGCACAGGCTTTTTGAAAGGTGCTGTTGTTGCTGTTATCTTACAGGAATTAGAAATCAAGCCCTGCTTGAGTTAATGTTTGTGGCAAGTGAAAATGAATTACAGAAAGATGGAGTAGAAGTTCCTCTACTGGGTCCCCAAGCTGTGCACTTCAGACCTGCTGAAGATTTCCACTTCTTGCCATGTTACACCCTCTGAGGAAAGAGCTCTGCTTTAGCTAATTTGCAACCTTCTTACCCTGCTGTAACCCCACCTACTACCTGGGCATGATCTTTTGTCTGCTTCTGTAGGTATAAAAACTCAGCATAAAAGAAACAAATTTCATTTACTATTTTTCGTAAAATAACTACTTTTGTGCATGCAAAAAACCACTATTTTATGAACAGATGTAAATAATCACTTATTTTATTAGTGATTGAATTGATGGTACAGGTAGCTATGACTTCAGACTTCATGAATTTTCTTAATATATAATAATTTTCAGCATCCTTCTGGACATTTCAAGTGAAGCATGTTTTCCTTTAGCTGTACTTGTGTCCCAAACGGGGTTGCCATAATAAAGTATGTGGGACACTTAGGATTCTATTCAGAAATTAAGAAAAGGAAAGCTTGGTAAAGAGCTGCCAGCTCGGTATTGTCTGTAATTGAATGCTGTTATTCAGCAGTCCAGCAATGCAGGTTGTCAGTGCCAGAAGGCAGTGGGACTCCAGGAGTCAGAATGGGGAGCCCCATTACTACTTGTGAGTGCATTTCTATGAAATAGCAATGTTGGAAGGGAAAGCTGCTTTTAGGAGTGCCCCAAAAGCTGCAGACCTGTGTGTATCAGAGACTCCTTAGAACTGGCAAAGAATGTGGTGTCAGAACACTGACGAGAGCTCTGAGACTTCTTCTGCAAGGAGTCACACCTGATATGAAACCTGGGGCAGGAATGCTGTGTAGCACAGCTGAATAACCCTAAACAGCAAATACCACTCCATTCTCCATACTTGTCTTTTGGGACAGGTATTTTCAATGGAGTTCCATTGGAAATTAGAAAGGTAACTATTTTCCATGGCTTAGAAATGAGCCAGGGATGTGTCACTTCCCTCCTCCGAGTTGAAACAAGCACTTAGACATTTTATAGCTTCTGAAAAGTTTTAGTCTGTAGAAAACTTCATAGGAATTCGATTTTTAGCCCAAGTAAGTAATTGCTTTAGATTATATTTTCATTACTGTCCCCCTTTGGAAGAGCCCATAGACCATAAAACTAGTTTATTTCTTAGCAGTAGTTTATTATTTTTTTGATGGCTCATACCTCTCCTTTCCTCTGCTTTTTAGCTTTTTATATGCTTTTGCCTGTTTCAGGGCTTAGTCCTTGTTCCATGTGAGTGTTGCTAATTATTTCAGTAGGGAAGGATTTGTGGAGAAAAGAATACTGTGATCAGGATCTGAATTTGGTAATTTTTGGTAATATCACACATGCATTTTAATTCAGACAACAGGATTCAAGTAACTCCCGTTGATCAGACTTTGTTTCACAACAACAAAAACTAAAAACAAAACAAAAATCAACAAAAGAAAAAAGAAAAAAGAGAGAAAGGGAAAGAAATTTCCCATCAAATGTTGCAGTGTCTATGCATAGACTTTTCCTATGCTTTGAGGGGACCTGTGACTTTATTCAGTTAAGAGGGGAAAAGGCACAAGTTACCCAGAGCAGAAGCGGACTGGGATTGCTAAAAACGTGTGTTTTGCACTTGCCCTTTGAGCACTTTGTTTAGTTGTATGACTGATAACGAAAGCACACAATCAAAACTGCATCCCAGCCTTCAGAACACAACTCACCAAGCTGCAAAAAGCAGATTTAGTTTCTTTTGCAGATGGTCTATGAGTCTCATGTGGCATCATATTAAATTATATAGGCAGTCAGTCGCTTGTTCTGAAGCGATGCTCTGAGCCAGGAGTTGTGATGTGCTTGGACCATTCTGGTGGAAAACAGGCTCGAAAGCTAAACCAGCTCCTCTGAAGAGCAGCAGCCCAGGGCCCTGCCAGGGGCTTCCAGCACCCCGAGGACTGCCGTTGCCCCTGGGATGCACTATGAGGGTGGCCCAGCGAGCCTACGATGGGCTGTGGAGCATTCTGCCCTAAAGGTAGGAGCCCAGACTGACCCATCTGCTTGTTTTGCTTTTCTGGTTATTGCTTTCTGACCCTGTGTTTTTACAATGGAAGTTATTTTTGGTTTGCTATATTTTGAAGATAAGAATGAGAGTGTATTTCCTTCTTACTCCTGTCGGACTTTGTTTTTCCTGGGTAAAAGAAGAAGAAAAGGCAGCAGTCTGTTAATATTTAACGTTATTCCATGAAAGTATTTCTGCAATATGAAATAGAATTAGCTGTCTCATCCCGTGATGTTTCATAAGATTATGTGTTTCTATTAGCTTCAGTTTGGTACAAATGCAGTCTTTGGGTAACACTGGCTCCAGTGTGAAAATAGTGATTTTTATCAGCTGAATTCCACTCAGGGCAAGTTTTCATTTGCAGTCAAAAGCATGCTTGGGATAGCAGTTTTCAAATGGACTGTGTGTTATGCAGTCAGTAAGTTTTAATATTCATGCTTATTAAAAGGCAAACCTCATGGTACTACTATGCACTTTCTAAGAGGAACAGTAACACAGACTCGCAGCATCAAAGCTGAAGGCTGCAGATTCTTTCGGGGGAACTCCCAATGTGTTAGTGCCATAGAGTAAAACCCATTTGAGGCTATTTACATCGACGACTGAGCTGCAGGGTTAGGTGTGCCCACCTGCGAAGTGGGACAGGAAATACGGCCACAGGTACTGTTGCTGTGATTGTTCCTTGTGATGAAATTGATTCATCGGCAATGACAGCAACCCAGGAAATGCATTTAACAGGCAGGAGTTCACCCAGGGATGTTTCCCTTGTCTGGCAGCTCTTGGCAGGTGCTAGCAAGCGCTGCTCCGAAATCCCGGCGTGTCTGAGATCTCTTGGAAGAGACAGTGGCGGTGCAGCTCAGAGCTGGGGCTGTACCCTGACCATGCTGGTCTTCTCAGGAGCTCCTCCATCAGATGAAGAGGTCACCCAGGTGTTTGTTTGAGACAGGGCATTTGGAAGTTGGAGCAGCTGTCTGGTTTTATAAAGAAATAAGCAAAATTAGGAATGCACGCAGGGTACCAGGCAGGGCCCATGAAGGGCATGCCACAGGGCTGGATGAAAATCATTGCTACTGGTTTATATGGAAAAAGGGCTGTTTTCTTTGCCATGGCGGGGGTTTGGAAAGCAAAAGGTACAGGTATTCCTGTCTGCATTGTCAGGCTAATGTGACATTACAGACAAGCTTTTAAGGCTGTATTTTAAGTACTAGGCTTCCATTTTACAAGTTCCGTTTGTTTCCAGAAAGGAAACATGTAGATGAATTCCTTAAACTAGAATTGTGGTTTTTTTCTATGCTGCAGAATGAGGATGCTGCAGAATGAGGATACTGCTGTTTTCTTCTGTTAAATGAATTAATTCTGATTAAGGGATTTGAAAACCTAGGCTGGAAAGCGTTGATTTATTTCCTGTGCAAATTGAGAACAAATTCTGCTTTCCTAAGCCAAACACAATTTCTAGTTTGTGCTAGCAAAGTCCTGTCTTGCATCATCATCTTCCACTTTTGTGTAAATGTGTTTTAGGAGGATAGCACAGCCACACTATTGATCACACCACACTGTGATTTATGCCAGCTGACCAAAGTCCTCCCTCTAGCCAGGGATTTCCACAGACAGCCCTGATATATCCCTTCTCATCCCTGAGCTAGCCCTTGAGGGGCTCCACTCATAGGAGTGTGCGGCGTGACAATGCACACTCGTGTGAGATGAGGAAGTGTCCCTTTTCTCAGGCCAAAGCCTGAAGCTTTCCTGCTGTCAAATGCAGTTAGCCTGTACGCTGGCCACGAGAGCCCTGAAGGGCAGTTTAGTCTTCAGGGTGCTAGAAGATACATTTCTTCCATTTTAAGGTTTCATTTGCAGCCTTTTACCAAATCCACCCCTTTTTCTTTCAGAAGGTAGCTGGGTTGCTGTTGATCCAGCCAAAGCCACAGCCTGTTTTTGCCATGTTGAAGGCCTGTCTGTAGATCCCAATTCTCAAATTAGATCCTGATTTCTGTCCTTGACCATAAATTCCAATTCCCTGGGACATATTGCAGAGACTTTAAGAAACCATCTGTGTGTTAGGCACAAATATTAAACATAGTAAGAAACTGAAAATCTTTAAAGTCAAGGGGAAAAACAGAATTAGATGTTGCAAGTAAATTCTGCTGCTGAATCTGAGAACCATGGTTAGATACTCAGGATTGACAGAGAAGGTAGCAAAAAGTGGACTGCAAACTACCAGTTATGCAAATAAGTAATATATCTACATATTTGTATTCATTGTTATTTTAATTTCTTCAGATGACTCTTATCCCATCTTTCTTGTGTTTGTTGCTTCTCCAGCCTTGGTGTCAACCCCAAAATTCATCTTGGTTGATTTTGATAGTAAAGAAAGATCTTGAAGCGTAAGAAGCTCTCATAAGATACTAATGTGGTTTTGGTTTTTTTGGGTTTTTTTCCTTCTGGGATGTAGAAATGCTTGGCCACTTATTAAAAATCTTTTAATCCTTTGTCACAGAGTCTTTCCTTGATGATGAGATGGAGATGCTTATCTCAAAGCACAAGTAGTTCTAGTAATTGCAGTTTGAGGACAATGTGTGACACATAAACCAGTTTGTAGTCTCTGAGAAGGAGCTTTGACTTTCCAGTAAAAGTTGTCATTTTTCTATTTCTTTCAAGAAAAAGCACTCGTCTAGATTACTGAGATGCAGTGGGTCTCTCTTAACTTTTTCTCCTTCAGGAACAAGGCTTACATACACAAGAAGAGAAGAGCGAGAAATTCAGGAAATCCTCAGCTGGCTACTAGTGTGCCCTCACATTCCTGAGAACTATTTTTGGGTTTTCTCTTAGGAATAGCTAGAACTTGTTGAGCTGGGAAAGACTTCTTGGAACAGATCCTTGGTTTTGTCTTCCCCGCATGAGCGCTTCTTGTTGATGTTGGAATAGCTGCTCTTGGTTGGTGATTCACAAAATCACCAACCACTTACAGGGCAAGTCAGCCCTGTAAATTCTGCTTCTCCACTCCACAATGTTTGGAAAAAATTGTTGCAGCAAGCTAGTGAGCATGTAAGAAGAACAACTGCCTCCACTTGCACCAAGAGGTCTGTCTGCCTCTCTTCTGGGTATTACTACCTGCAGATTTGTTGTAACTTGAGAAATATCAAAATGTCAGTGAGGAGGATACGAGTGCTTTCGCTTCTCCTCTGTATGGCCCCAAGTACTCTCTGTTATTCTGAGATCTCTCAGTAAATCAGTTCAGAGATCGCTCAGTACATACCTCAGTAAGTTGGAAATCTTAGCTGTCAGAGGATTTGTTTTCATAAAGTACTTTGCTGTCAGAGGATTTGTTTCAATAAAGTATTTTGCATGTAGGGATACCACGTGCAGAGCAGCTAAAAACCTGCGTGTTTCTGTTGCACAAACACCCTACTGAAGTATCCGAGGCTCTCTGGAGTTTGTTTTGGGATCAGATTCCACACAGCACATTTTGATAAGAACTTGGAATGGTCTCAGCATTTCTCATATGCATGGTTTGTTCTTCAGTGGAAATAAGAACCAGCATCAGTTGAACTCTTGTCTGTATTTGTTCCCAAAATTGCCTTTTGGAATTTTTCAGTAGGGTTTTAAACACTCCTGTAGGGTGGCAGGGTTTTCAAAATGTCTGCAGATACTGCTTAGGTATTTTAAAAGATGTGTTGAGAGGATGTGTAGAAGGAATGAATGGAATGAACGGCATCTGTGTTAGCTTGGCACTTCACTGCTTATTACCTCTTGGAAACTAGAGGGAAATTCTGAGAAAAAACCTTCGTCCCAAGTGAAATGAGAAAGCATGGAAGGCTTAATGAAGCTGGCAAAAGAGAATCACATGTACTCTTTTGAAAAAGGACTGGGTTTGCTTCCTGATTTGTTGTTTTTTACCTACTCAAACCAGACATCTGTCTGTCTGTGCAGGTTTTTTTCCTTGCCAATTCCAAAAAGAGAAAGGAACAGCAAACTAGGGACTTGAGCATGGCTTTGGACTTCAGAGAAAGTTCAAGGCAAAAGGCATTTAATTTGTTTTGCATACATGGAAATCAAATCATAGCATTTCTCCTATCTTTTATTGTGAACAGCATTACTCCTGTTCCTTTTGTGTGCATGCCATGTTTGGTTTAATGGAGAAATGAGAAAAGAAAATAGATTCCTTTTTGGAGACTGAGTACTAATGCAGAAACATTAAAGGCAGGCACATTGTTGTCAGCCAGTTTGCATACTTATTTACTTTTACAAATGGCTGGCTTGGAGTCAGCAGTTAATGGAATGAGAATGATGTTCCTGTACAGATCATTTCCTGAGAAACATTTTCAATTACAAACATATCTCTGCTTTTCTTCCCTCATTTGTTATGTCTTGGAGAATAAATGGAGAGTAGCATTTACAACTTAAGGTTTATGTTCTGAAGACAATTTTAACAATGATCCCCACATAAAAAGGCCCTTTTGTAGTTGCAGACATATGTTTATGATGTTTTGTGCTGTGAATATCAAATTTCTGGTGGACGCTGTGTCACACTCTGCAAACTTGTAAACATCTATAAATCCATTGGATCATTTTAGTACCATGTGTAATGCAGATTTATTGTCTTTTGTGTGGATTTCTTTTGTTTCAGAGTTAAAGTTGAGCTGCCAGAATCCATGTTTAATGAATTATGTATTGCAGAAAATTAGGCAGTACTATTTTAGATTAATATTTTCTTTTCCCTTTGTGGACATATTGGATGCACATGCACAGGTATTAGAAATTAACATTTTGGATAGATGGCCCAGAAAGCAATTATGTAAGTTTTCTTGACTGAATAGTATAATTCTAGAGAAGCCTGAACTATGACTTTTTGAAAATGTTTTTGTTTTCTTATTTTTCTGTCATTCTCTAGCTGTCTTAAGTAATTTTGGTCAGTTCTCTCATTTGCCAGTACAAATCCAGAATTACCCCCCCGGAATTCTGTCAGAGGGAACAGGAGTCATGCTGAGCCAGTGAGCTGGTATAAATCAGCACAAATCCACTGAGATCTGTGTGGATACAGTCATTTACACTCAAGTCTGCATTACAGGCTATCAAGGCAGTAGAAGAACTAAAGCTGCTGTTGTGCACGAGTGGTTACAAAAGCAAACCATCGAGGTCACGGGCATTTACCAGAAATTTGCACCCAATAAAGGGAATGTGAAACCAGAACCCGATTCATCTAAATTTGGCTCAGCTATAATTGAGTGTTTGTCTTATACAAGAGCAGTAAAGACATTTCGTGCTGAAAATCCGCATTTTTCTAAACTGGCTGTAATTTCTGGCTACACGTCTAAATGTATGTAGCATAGGCATGTATGTTTGAATGTGGGCATACATACAGATATCTAGGGTTATTCTGGCAATATGATGTCTGCAGCTAGCCTTCCAAATGGTGCTTGTTCCAGGAAAAAATAGCTTAAGATAGAGACATGACATGTAAAGCTGCTGCCTACTGTAGCAGTTTAAAATATCAGGGAGATTTTGGCTTTCTTATAGAAAGCTGAAACTCTTGGAGTCATGTGAATGTCAGGGAATCTCAGCTTCCACAAAAACAAACAAACAACAAAACCAAAACCAACAACCAAACCAAACAAAAAAAAAAACCTCAACCCGATATACGTGAAACCTTAAAAATGCTGAGAAGCTTGAATGGAAAACCCTTATGTGAGAGAAAGAAAGGCCACTGAAGACCTGCAGAAATGTTATGTACGTACATATGTCTGTAGGTGTATGTGCATCTATCTAAACCTCCTGGATTTGAAAGATTGAGGTTAGAAGCAGTGTGGCATTGTGCTCCTCCAAAATGATGGTTTGGTTCTAGTCAATTGCACGATTTCAGGATTCATCCATTCCCATCATAGCACTTCAGTAATTTTAATTTTGTAAGTACAGAACCAGTTACATGGGGAAGACATGGCTACAGCACTCTGAGGAGAGGCTGTTTCACTCTGCCTCTTGCTGTATTTGTTTCATGATTCTTCTGATGGATATAAAATACATCTAAACCACAGAGAGTGCACTGGGTGATGTGGCATTGCTGAGCTCAGTTAAATAATGAGATGTGTTTCATTCAAATCAGCATAACTCTAAGCCCTGAATACTAAATAGGGCAGCAAAAAGCCTTCAAGCACACAAAATAAATGAGTAAAAAACCCAAATGAAACTGTCTAATAAATACAATGTGGAGCAACAGGCTGCATGTACTGGAGGAATTAGGGCAATTTGAAGCGTGTGGGCACTCTCAGATGTGCAGCTGCAACGGCAGTTGGATGCACACATCACAGGGCAGGCTCTGGCTCAGAGCACACGCCTGCATTTGATAGCATAGGTTTATGACCTCGTCATCCTAAAAGAGTAAGAATTCCATCCAGCTTAAAATAGCTGCTGTAGTTGCTGTTGATGCAGGCTCGAGGGCTCCCCAGCTCTGGGGCCAAATTTGGTGCTGGCATGATGGGAGGAAGTCTGTTGACAGCTGATAGCAGTGGAGTTGCACTTGATTACATCATAAGAAATTTGGCACGTGGAGCTGAATCAGAAGTCTGAGCAGAAATGTCCATTCCTCATCCAGAGTTAAAACTGAGGCTTCCACATTGCCAGTCCACAGAGATTTGTCTGGCCCAGATGTAGCTGTTGCTTTTCAGGGTCTTGCTTTAAAAGTGCATTCCCCCAGTTCCGCTCAGCGTGGTGACTGAAAAACCCCCCAAGGACTGGACTGTGCTGTCATGCCCAAAGGGATGAAGTCCCCGATCTTCCCAGTGCCAGCACCATGAGCATAAGCCCCGTGGTAGCTGATGAACTGGGCTGGATCTGGGTCACAGCAGAGGGTGAGAACACAAAGGGGTCTGAGCTCTAATTGCTGGCCTTGTGCAGTGGCCAGGCACGCCCTGTGTCCAGCACACAGCCCTGGGTGCTCTCCTTCCCAGGAGCTGCCGCAGCTCCCAGTGCACTGCTCTGGCTCCTGGCAGCCTGTGTGGTGGAGATGAGCTGCTGCAGGTGCATCCGTCCCCTCCTCCCTTCCTTGGAGTGCAGCTCTTACTGATGCTCTAAAGCCACTCCTCAAAGTACTTCAAGAAATTACATTATGTTATGTTAATTTCTGCTGCTGCAAAAATTGCCCCGATACTGTGTTCTTTCTTTTTATTAAAATACTGAGTTGCTGAAGTGATTTCCATGAAAATTAATTAAAACAAATTAATGAGAAGCAGCTGAAAAGTGGACTCCTCTACTGAAACTGTGGTATGCAAACTCTTAACCTCAATCACATATTTGTGGTTGCTCTATAAACACCTAAGTGTACAGCAGTGATTTGTCATGATATTTTTTTGATGGAAAGTCTTAGAAAGTGAGGCTATGCTACATAATACATTTTCTCTCAGTTTACATACAGCTTGATATGTGCTTACCTGCTCCATGTAGTAGTATTACTAATCTGCAGTTAAATCTCTGCTCTTCAGTATTGGAAAAGAAATGAAAAAGATGCTGTCATGCTCAGGGTTTCTCCATCATGTTTTCTGCTTGTGGGGGGCAGGAGGGTAGGTGAAGCATTTATTATATTATTACTATTATTATCACATACCAGCCTGGGGCATGGGTTGTGCCCTGCAGAAAGCAGAGGTGAGGAGGAGCTGTCCTCTCTAAAAACTGGATCCATCTGGGATCTTTGGATCATCTGGAGGTGTGGTGGGTAGGTTCTGCAAATGGCTCTGGCAGGTGTGCAAGATGTCTGTGCTGACAGCCGTGTACAGAAAGCAGAGCTTAGCCCCTGCTGGGCAGTAAATATGACACTTGCATTCTAGAACACGTCAGTGTTTTGGTTCCCCATGTAAATTTCTTATTGTCTTATTTGTATTTTTTGTTCACTTTTCACTCAAAGATGTGGCAGGGGTTTGTTTGCTTTCTCTTATTTTCTCTGAGAACATGAGGGAGGTCATGTTATTAAAGGTAGAATGTTGTGCACGTTAGAGGACAGGTATGGCAAAGTTCAGTAGGCCTTGTAAAGAATTCCTTACAAAACCTTCCACCTTGAAAGGTCCACTCAGTTTCCTTGGAGAATTGTCAGCAAGCTCTGCCAGCGAGCTGCTCCCTGGACAGAGGAACCAAAAGCTTTCACTGCTGTCCTTCACTTGGAAAATGAGCTGACTGCTTTCTGCCGTGTATCTCACCCAAGCAGAGCATCCAGCCCTTTGGGACAGGAGAGCTCAGTGGAGGCAGTTGGCTTGGATAGATTTTATTTACTATCCTCCCCCTTGGGACTGATGTGAAAAAACCCCACATTTTCTGCCTAGGAAGCTTTGTGTGTAGTCCTCCATGAGCTAAACATTTCAGAGCAGAAAGACCTCCACAGGGAAGTTTTCTACCCGCTGACATTTGCCCATAACCATTTTGAACCAAAAAAACCCCAAAAATCAAAGAGGTTAATGAAACCAAGAAACCAGCAGTGATTTTCTCTAAGGAGTGCTAGCAGTTTCAACAATTGCCATTACTTAATGTGCAAGCAGTTCCCGAGATTGTACATGCTAGACCAACTTCATCCTTGCTGTAACTCCTCAGAACTCAGTGGAGTTACATGAGGGATTAATTTGGTCCATTGCTTTCAGCCATCAGTTTTAGAGAATATACAACAATCGAGGGAACTATTGTTGTCAGCATCGGTTTATGGCTCTTTAGAGCTGCTCAGGATTTGTCTGTCACAGATACATAAGCAGGGTGAGTGTATGGAGTGAAGTCATGGGTTCAGTGTTGAAGGTAGTGGATTTTTCAGAGTTATTTTTGTACCATTAAAAGTAATAAACATTCAGTCAAAGCAGCCATTATTGCTTGTCTCTGTGATTTTCAGAATAAACTGAGGAAAGCATCAGCTGGTGGAGCTGAGTTGTTGGGTGGTGAATCTTGCATCTGCACGTAAGTCAGATATTTCAGTACATGTCAGAAGCTGTGGACAGCTGCCTGCATCTTCAGGCCGTATGTAGGATTGTTGGATTAAGTTGTTTAAGCTGAAGCTCTGGCTGGAACAGATGAGCTAACGGCCAGTTCTGTTAAAGGTGTGTGCACTGGAACTCGAGTGGTCAAAGCAGCATTACTTCCTGGTCATGGCTAAGGCGGTGAGCCCCTTTCCTGGTTTGGCAAATCAGCTTTGCACTGATTTCTTGTTCACAAAGCAAGGTACAAACTGCTGTGATCCCCGCCCTGTTCCCTCCTGCCCAGTGCTGGGAGTTCCTCCACAGCACACGATGGTGTGTTGGCTTGTTGGTATTTCTTGCCCTCTGTTGTGGAGGCAGGTTTGGGCAGTGAGGGGAGGGGTTTGTCTTTGCAACCTTTTAAAGTTTGGGTCATCCAGAGGAGTGAATGAAGGTGCTCTGGCCTGTGCTGGGTACAGAACAAGTGACAGGCTTCCCTTTACACCACTTCTCTGGATCTTTCTGTTCTTTTCTTCTCAAGAACATTGATTTTTGGAGAATTTGGGGACTTCAGCTGAGTAAGACTTTGTCTGTATTTACTGACAACATCTCCAAACTGTGGGATCTTGGATTACCTCCTCATTTCTACGTCCAAGTTCTTTTTCAACCCGCGTCGACTCCACACTAAGGCAGCCCTTCTGAGGGTTCATCACCCTACACTGTGTCTCGCTGCTGTGACTTCTGCTGAGGAAAGGCCAAGAGCACAGGCCAGAAGCCTCCTGCAGCCGGCTCCAGCTGGACAGTGCAGACCCATCAGCATCCTGGGCAGCAGAATGTGCTGTGTGCTGCGCCTTCATTCCGGAATAGCTCCTCAGCCTGGTGCCTCCTGGCTGGGTGTGTGCACAGCCGCACTAGCTCTTCCCAAGGAGCTGAACTTGAAGCATCTCCAGAGCCACGGTGACATACTGCGAGCAATAACCATCTCCCTCAGCTGAAATGATTCATTAGTGTTAAAATGTCAGGACCATTAACATGCAAGCGAGCCTTTTAGAAATTTGAGGACAATGGGCCATGTCCTGGAAAAGATTTGAGGTAATTGCGTTGGTTCCAGCACCATTATCCATGAAAAATGTACTCATACAAGTAAAGGTTTGTTGGCTGGGCCTCCCATTTTTGTTAGCTTTACTTTTTATTGCTGTAATTACATGCAGTGGCTTATCTAATAGAGTCATGTTCTTATAAAGAAATTATGACAATTAATGCTACTTTTAGTGAGAGTGAAATAGTAAGTAAAATTAAATTGAAATTTGACCAAGTTTTTCTTTTTTTATTTCCTAGTGTCTGAATTACAGGAAGAGGGAATAAATGCCATTAACTTACCTCTCAGTCCCATTCCATTCGAACTAGACCCCGAGGACACTATGCTAGGTAATTCACAAAAATTTTACATCTCAACATGAAAACTTGACGTAAAATGAAGTGTTGTGCCTGGGATAGTTTCTAATGTTTTTCTTTTAAACCTTCCAGAGGAAAATGAAGTCCGAACAATGGTGGATCCAAATTCAAGAAATGATCCAAAATTGCAAGAACTAATGAAGGTATTGAAAGCATGTAAACCCTGTCAGGAAAGTGGAACTATTTTTTAATGCCACCCCTGCCTCTTTCATTGAGCATTTGAAAGCACTAGTTAGATATTAATTAGTTGGAACCACATGGTGTATATATCCCAGTGAAATCGGGAGGTCGTTTCCGGCAGTAGCTTTCTCTGGATGTGGCACAGGGAGACTTAAAAATTTGTATTAAAATCCTGAGTCCAGAGTCCCAGTCCCATCCCACCCCCAATCGAAGATCACACTGATCTTCCGTTGTCTTTGTGATTCTTGGGGTTAGAACTTTAGCAGGATGCTTCACTAAAATCAACTTCAACACCTTTAACACAATCAGATGTTAAAATGCTGCTGAAGGCAAGGGAAAGGCTTCACTCCAGAAGATACTGCATTAATTAGTGTTTGTCTAGACCTCGTGGTGCACTGGCACAGCCACCTCAGGTGAGTCCTTCCTGAGTCTTTCCTCTTTGCTCCTGAAGGTATGTCAGACTGTTTTTTTAGCCACTGCAGCTTTGGTATTCTTTCTGCTAAGAAAAATGACATGTGGTTTAAATTGCAAATGAATAGTGTATAATACTGCCAAATTTGTGTTTCCCACATAGGTATTAATTGACTGGATTAATGATGTGTTGGTAGGAGAGAGGATTATTGTGAAGGACTTGGCTGAAGACCTGTATGATGGACAAGTACTGCAGAAATTATTTGGTAAGAAAAAAAACACGTGCACAGTGTTAAAGCACTTTGTCAAGAAGTGGATCTCTTGTTCCTGCCCAGGAGCCTCGGTATCATCTTACATTTATGCCTCTAAGTGATATAAAAATAGCATTGTGTTACGAGACCCCTGAGCAATGGGCTGTGTGCACAGCCCTGTGCCTGCAGTGCAACGTGTGCTGCTCTGCAGCTGATGAGAACAGCACAAAGCCTACCTGGGGTGCTGCAGAGGGAGGGCTCTTGTCTTGGCAACACTACTCACTCCAATTAAATTTATTACCTGCATATGGGCTGCACAAACTTTGCCATGTTACAAGTGGAAAGTAAGTTTGAAGGCAAGGGCAGTCTCAGTATCATGGTGGATGTTTTTAATCTCTGCTGTAGTTTCTTCTTCGCAAGGTTCCTCTGGAAAGTTGGAATTTCTTTCTGGTCTGATGTCTGGCTTTTAACATGACTGAGGTAATGGTGCCCAGTGGACTGCAATCTGAGCTGCAGCTGAGAAACAGATAGAGAAAAGAAACTGCTAATGCAGAGTTGGCATGTGCTTTTTACACTGTTGGCTTGAAAGCCATTTTCTTAGTTATTACAGCTCATAAAGTCTCCAGTAAATTTCTTTCCAGTATCCTAAATGAATCTTGAACCATCATGTGAGCACTTCTAATAAAGACTTCACAGACTATTCCCTTCTATGAATGGTTAAGCTGTTGAATATATTGTGATGGACTGGATATGCTCAGACTGAGCAATTGGATTGTCATGGGCAGAGCTCCAGTGACTTCACCCAGAATTCAAAAAATGTGTATCAGGTGCAGCCTCACTCTAAATATGCATACACTGCTCTAGCATTTATTGATTTCAGAGGAATCTTTTCCATTACCCTTAATTCCTTGTGGATCAGATCGCTACTTACTACATCTTCAGTCTTGTGGTGAGACTATGCACAAACTGATTTCTGAGGAGGTGCAAGAAACCTATGGAGATAGCAGCTCTTAGGCTGGATTAGGAGATAGATAGCAGCTCTTAGGCAGGATTAGGAGATAGATAGCAGCTCATAGGCTGGATTAGGAGACAGCAGTCTCTTAGGCTGGATTAGATAGCAGCTCTTAGGCAGGATTAGGAGATAGCAGTCTCTTAGGCTGGATTAGATAGCAGCTCTTAGGCAGGATTAGGAGATAGCAGTCTCTTAGGCTGGATTAGATAGCAGCTCTTAGGCAGGATTAGGAGATAGCAGTCTCTTAGGCTGGATTAGATAGCAGCTCTTAGGCAGGATTAGGAGATAGCAGTCTCTTAGGCTGGATTAGATAGCAGCTCTTAGGCAGGATTAGGAGATAGCAGCTCATAGGCTGGATTAGGAGACAGCAGCTCTTAGGCAGGATTAGGAGATAGCAGTCTCTTAGGCTGGATTAGATAGCAGCTCTTAGGCTGGATTAGGAGATAGATAGCAGCTCTTAGGCAGGATTAGGAGATAGCAGTCTCTTAGGCTGGATTAGGAGATAGCAGTCTCTTAGGCTGGATTAGGAGATAGCAGCTCTTAGGCTGGATTAGATAGCAGCTCTTAGGTTGGTGGTTTAGGCTCGCTCACTTTGGAAGGATACTCAGTTGGCTGTGATGGGAACAAGATCAGCTCTTACCAAATAAGATAAATCTTAACAAGATACTCTTTTGTAGAAGTAGATTGCTAGGTGACCAAGCATTTTGTTTCCCCTGTTGTCACCAGGGAGCTGCTATATTTTATTTGCTTATTCTTTAGGGTAAACAATAAACCACATATGTATATACATAGCAACTGTACTAATTGTAACAAACCAATTCATGAAGTATTTTAAAATCTACTGCAAATTTTGAGTGCAGAAAATGGCTGTGGTTTCATGGAGAGAAATTGCCTGAGGTTTTAGTTGATTTCATGAAGACTTGTTTGCCTTTCTTTGATGCATCCTCTGCCTCTATGAATAGGGAATCACTTCAGTTTTATCACTACTAGGCCAAGTAAAATTTTTATCTCCTGCATCTGAGGTAGAAGCTGGGAGGCCGAGACTGATGAAATAAAGTTGGTGTCTGTTTCCTAGGTTCGATGGTCAATGTACAAGCCACTCGCAGGCAGAATGACCTTCAAGCAGAAGCAACAGAAGTAATGGGCCTTATCTCCAAGTCTGGTGCTCCCTAAAGGGAGTTGCAGCAAATGTTTGTTAGCCAGTGGTGTGGCATAGACCAAAGCTTGGCCTTCTCCTTGTCAGTGTGTAACTAAAGGCAAAATGTGAACTTACCTTGAGGAGCTCAGAAGTGTAGAGGAAAAGTGGCTCTGGAAAAAAACTTAGATACAAAATTAGGAAGTCTGATGTCTCCTGAATGTACCTGTGGGTGTATGGAATGTCTCTGTGTTCTTCATGGAGCTGACAATTTTTTTTTCCTCCATTCTTTCTTCTACCTCTTCAGAGAAGCTTGAAAGTGAGAAGCTGAATGTTGCAGAAGTTACTCAGTCTGAAATTGCTCAGAAACAGAAGCTACAAACAGTGCTTGAAAAGATCAATGAAACCCTTAAACTGCCTCCAAGAAGCATTAAGTGGAATGTTGACTGTAAGTTTTGTGTTTGCTGTACTGTTCTCATTTGTTGACAGCTGGGAGGTCGTAGGTGCCATCTGGAGTTCTGAAATATCCAGTGGTAAGGGAGGGGTGAAACCTGGGATTTATGGTAGGAGCTGCTCTGAAGGGCACTTCCAGATGTGCCACTCTGTCGTCTTTACTGCTGCTCAGCCTTCTGTTTCAGTTAGGTGTCTTCTCAGAGCCTGTCCAAGTGTGGTGGCTTTGCTCTGAAGTCCATGTGCGTGCCACCTCAAGTGTTGTATTGCTAATTGGTTTGTGGAAACAGGCAGGTACCTGCAGAAATGCAGTAGATGGACATAAGGACAGTTGGGTCCTAGAACTCTGTGTGAGATTTGCAACATAGATATGAATAATATTTCTGATCATTTCAGGCAAAGTCTGAACCACTAGTTTTGGTTACAAAACTCTAAAAAGGACTAATTCTGTGCCCTTCTGGTCTATTGTATTAAAAATGAACATAGCAGTATCCAATAGAAGCGTCTCCAGTGGCCCAACACAAGACACTTCAGTGGATATGTATTGCAGAAAGCAGGTTATCAGTTTTAGAAAATTAGGCCTCTTAGTCTGTTTTAAGTTTGGTTTTCAGAATCATTTCATGCTGGTGAATACCTTGACCAGTACATCCCATTTTCCCTGTCTCTTCTACCTGTCTTGTGCTGAGCCATTTTGTATCCTGTTCCATTCACAACAAATTAGTTAGAAGGAGAGAAATATCTCAAGGGAGGAAGAGTAAACATTTGGCCATTTGACTTTCCCCTTTCTGTGGTCCTGCTGAATTTTTTGTGCCCTTCTTTTTTCAACCTGCCCCAAGTTTTCTTTCCATTCTCTGTTATGCAGCTGGAGGTGGGGTGTTTGGAGTGGCCTGGCAATTTAACTCCTAGTTTTAATTTAATGTTTTACATGTGTTTTAGAGCTGGAGTAGAGATAGAGAGCAGCAGCTGTGCCCAGCTGTAGCACACACTGGTGGTAGGCAGACAGACTCTTCGCAGAGTTCTGCTGAAGCACCTCATCCCTGACCACGGGCACTGCAGCAGCATTTGCCAGCAATGCCACATTCTATATGAATGTGTATCTGCATGGCAGAGCTGAGACTTGCACTGTCAGATTATGAAGAAGGGTATTTTAGTGAATCTGATCGTGTTTCAGCAGTGCAGTAAGGTAGCACTTAATGATCAGTTCAAGTACAAAAAATCTAAGTGCACAGCAGTGTCAGAGATCTTTTAGGAATACTACTTTGGGGAATGCAAAAACAAAATAGAAGAAGAAGAAATAAGAAGAATAATAAGGATTGGAAATCATCCACATGCATGCCAATAGTTTGATATTTGATCAAGGATTTCCTACAGTTTGGTTTTTGATGTCTTGTAAGTTGTGTTAGTGTTAATTACCCATATATGAAACCTGCTGCAAAAAAGCTTCAGTAACAGAACTAGAACAACTTCATGAGGAATGTTTGAGTCATTGAGTTTAATAAGTTATTGCTTAAGGCTTGTGCCAAAACAGGCTCATTTATCATCCTGCAGACATTGTGACACTTAAAAATGAATAAGTGCATGTTATGAGTACAAAAATATCTTTCTGATAGTCCATAAATCCTTATTGAAATAAAGGGAATAAAAGAGAAGCAAGGGGAATGCAGAGACAGCACTTAAACTGTCGTACATAAAATCTGGCTTTTGGATTAGCTTTAGATTTCCATCTCCACGAGCCTGTGGCACTCAGACGTGTTGCAAAGAGTAGTGCATTGGCGCTGATGCATCTGGAGACCACTACAGATGGGGTGCCTTAAAGGTGCCCCTGGCTCCAGGGGGCAAGAGGAAAAGCGTCCCATAATCCCCGTATCCGAAGCAGAAGTAAAAATGTGTGCCCTGGTTACTTTGCAGTTCATAACTTGTGCCTTTAATGTCCGTTTCAGCTGTTCATGCTAAAAGTCTCGTAGCGATACTTCATCTTCTGGTCGCATTATCTCAGTATTTTCGAGCACCAATCCGGCTCCCTGACCACGTGTCCATTCAGGTGGTTGTTGTGCAGGTAAGAGGGGCCTTAGGCAGCTCTTGGTAGTGTTGTGAAGTTGACTGAGGGGTTTCTTGAGAAATGCACCTGGAGTTTCTGGCTGGGCGGGCACCTGTGTGTCTCTTTGGCTGACCAGGAGCACACGTGCATCTTCCCTGCTCTCCGTGCTTCAACCAGAAAAAGGCACGAGAGAAGAAAAATCTGCTTTCCCAGACTGAGCTGCAGCTCACAGTGTCTTACTTTGACTGAGAAGTGGCCAGACTGTGACAGTAAAAATATATGAAACATTATTATTGTTGGAATGTGTTTATCTCCCAGAATGATCGCTAGAATTATTATTTTCCCCATTTTTTGATGCTCTTCTCACTTGTGTAGAGATTCAAATTATTCTTGGCACGGAATGATGAATTGTCACTGTTTATTACATTCACATTTATGTTAGGTGACTAACTTCTTTTACAGCTCTGTGCATGCTAATTTAGTCTGATTACAGTGTTGGTTTTCTCAAAAGCATGCAAAAAATCCCCATCAACTAAATCTTTTGTCAGTCTCCTTATTAGAGCCTCATCCATTCAAATTCATGTTTTTCTGTTCATCATTTTTCTTTCAGCTGAACTTGTGCTTTCTCTATCTTATTTGTCCTCTTCCCATTTAATCTGCTTTTCTTTCTCTCAATTAACTTTGCCTTTATTTTTCACACTGCAACTGTCTTTATTTATGTCTTCTAACTGATGTTACCCTGAAGTAACTGGGTGAAAGAGCTATTGCTCAAGTTTTGTGTGGCTGAAAATCTGCAAGACAGATCTGAGAAAGTAAACATTCTCTCTTGTAGAATTCAAAAAGGACAAGTTTTGTAACTTAGGGAGAAATCTGAAGGAGAGTCTCTGGTAAATGTGTCACTGATGTCTGGTAGTGACTCTTTGACTCAGATTCTGCTTCATGGGTTTCTCCGCAGATGATGAAGGAGAATCCCTGGGAATCTGCACTTACATGTCTAAGGCTTCAAAGAAATACAATTCCTTTGGCTATTACAAATGTATTATTTATATTGGTTTATCTCAAAGTTCCATCAAAACCAGCTTAAGAAATCTGGAGTAGAGTGAGTAGGGCATCTTTATGGTGAAAAACTAAATGAGAAAAATAACACAGTCCTTAAAGAAAGAACCAGAACCTCTGCTGTCATTCCATACCTCCAGACAAAATTCCAGTTGAAATCAGTGGGCATAATTGTCCTCTTGTTAAACAGGCTAATGTAGTCCAAGGGCAAATCCCCTGAAGCCAGTACAGATAAACCAATTTAAAGCAATAAGGAGTGGGAGAATCTGGCTCACTCTTAGTTCCAGAGCTGCAGCTCAGGCGCCAGTGGTTTGCAGTGGAAGCAGTTGCAGCAGAATAATATCCAAGTAATGTTGAAGGAGATTTTGTCCTGCAGACCCTGACCTTGGTGAAAGCCAGTGAACTCCAGAGTTCTGCTGATTCCTATTAACAGAGGGTGGGGGCCAGTGTAGTTACTGTAATTGTTTGAGACATTTCTCTTTTTTTATGGTGGGTGAGGGTTTTATTTTTATTCTTTAAATCTGTCTTTCACATCCTGTGGGACTGAGTCTATATCATGCATCCTGTACCCTTTGAACTCACAAAAGTTTTAATCAACCATCAGTAGATCCTAATACCTAATTTAATGGTCAGACTTGCACACCTCATGTTCTGAACATTCTGTAAAGAAAGATCAAGTCTAGGGAAGCTTAACAGACTATGCAGTAGCTGTTTTAAAATTCTGCTGTGCATGGCTTAATGAAGAGAACAGGAGAGACAGAAATAAAAGAACAAAGTACTTTTATGAAGTCTTTTAAGAAAGACTCCCTTAATTCATTTCATGATTTTGTTAGGCATAGAAACACATAAAACGTGAGGGTTGCTGTGTTGGCTGGATGTAGTTTATTGAAATAGAAAAAGCATATTTGTGAAACAAAAACTGTGCTCACGTCCAACAGGTAATCAGCCTAGTTCTTATGAAAGCTTATTTCCTTTGGCTGTTTTGTACAAAAGCTGTTAGCAATGAGAGTGATATGAAATCTGGGTTTAAGCTGATTTAGGAAAAAATGTGATAGTTGGACCTTTTGTAGCTACTCTATTATTTTCTTTTCCTACCATAACAGTAGAATAAATAACTTTGAACAAAGCCCAGGCTTTGTTTGATCATATCTACTGAAATGACTGAGAGCTTTTTTGGAGAGCTGGGTCTTGTCATCATTTTGCTCTTCTTAAAAATTATGTATTTCTACCGTCCACGGATGGTTAGATGACAGATTGTTTGTGTCCAGGGGATGGAAATCAGACCGTGTAAGAACGCGTTGGCAGAGCAGCCAGAATGGCTTCAGCATGTTCTGGGACAGCAGTTCTGGGGTGCATAGCCTAGTCTTAGGCAGAGCTGGGAAATTATTGGGATGGGATGAGATGAGGTGAGTGTGTAAATCACAACATTAATCAGAGATCCTTGGTACCACTACCTGGGAAGGTCTGAAATGGTTTGGAGCAGCACTGCCTCCAGGTTCCAGTGAAATCTTCTCTGGACCCCTGACAAATGTATTTGTTCTTTCAAGCTCCAGAATAATTCTGCATTTCACTTTGGTGGGGCAATTATAAAACATGGTCTTCCAGGTGAAATGAGTTGTAACAAGACATAGGCAAAAAGCCATCCAAATAATGGCAAGATTTTCAGACTGGGACTTTGTGGGGGAATTAAGCAGTTGGCTCTCAGTTACATAAAAATGCTGACACAAAAGGAGATAAGAAGAGATCTTTTCTATTTCCAGTTTCAGATTTTTTTTTTCTTTTTTTTTAGTTCTAGGGGGTTTCCAATTTTAAATGGCAAGTGATTAGGAATATCTTCAGGGCCTTCTGTGAAGTCTTTCAGCTGTGAGGGAAGAAAATGCCAAGCCTGTTCATTAAGGTTCTTCTGCCATCACTGGAATGCATGTCCAGCTTATCTTTTTAATGGGGAATTTTAATTCATGTCTCTTTTCTCAGGGACTTTCAAATAGTTGATTTTTATAGTTTGTTGCTTCAGTTTTAGCCACTGTTGCCTTTAAGGAACATGCTGGACATTCTTTCAGTCCTCAGCAGCACCTCTCTGTATTTTCAGGAATATTGTGTCATTCTCTGTCTAGTACAAGACAAACCTCACAACAGGTGATGTCAGTGTTAGGGTCAATTTTGAGTGAAGAGTTTTTAAAGAGCAAGAGATTATGAGAAGCAGCCTTCAGAGAAAGTGCTTAGACCAGTGTTTTAAGGTCCATTCCATTGGGAATTCACCAGTCTTTTACAAATCAAAAGTATAGGAAAGTCTGTCTTGACATGTGCTGGTCAAATAAGTGTCCAGGGGATGCACGCTGCATTTGGGCAGCATGGAAATCCCATCAGTGTTAGTGGTCAGACACAAAATAAGGGCTTGGGATCATTTTGGTTTGGGTTTTTTGTTTGTTTTTGTTGTTACTGTCAACAACAGGATAAGGGTGCAGATTTTTTGATTTTAATATATTAGCTGCAGTTTATCAAAAAAGGAAATATTTTTCATATCAGTGCTGGAGTATATTTTGGCAGTTTTTGTGCGCTTGCAGAGAGAAGGTGTGGAGCATTAGAAACCTTTTTCTGTTCCCATATTCCCAGTCTGATCACTGAACTACAGATGGCATTGCTGTGGAGCTCAGCGCCTGTGGGAGATGAGAGCAGCAGGGTTCTTGCTGCATAAGGCATCAATGGCACGTCAGAGTCATCGTGAGGAGGAAATAAAAGTTTCCTTTCACCCTGCAGCAAAGGGAAAGATAAACAAAAATACCAAACAGAGTGGAATTCCAAGTTGTGCTAGCATGAGCTAGATTGTAGCTTGGAGTTACTTCAGTTAGTACTGGAGACAGCACTCACTGCTGTCTGCACAAGCTGGGGTGCAGGTAGCCCTAAATTGTGTCATTCTTCTTCAGACTTTGAAGGTGTGTGACAGGCAATGCCTCTGCAGCTGGTCTTTGCCCCTCTTCCACAGTGGAACACCCTGGACTCCTCTCTGTCTTCTAAGTGCTCCAAGCTCCTCCCTGAATGCATTTTCACCGTGTGCGAGATATTTAGAAACTGGACTTTAAAAAGTACCATGGAAACCCCCTGAAACTGTCATCTAGCTGCAAGGACAGCTCACATTACTCCAAGTGCCAGTCTGGAGCGACCCAGAGGGCCGTGTTCAGGTTTTCTTGCAGAAATAAATATATTTCTTGATATACTTTAGTAATGCAGTGTAGAAGGAAAAATATATCAAGAAATGTATTTTAATAACGGAAGGAGTAGACAAGCCTGGCTCAGTCCTCAGCACATCACACACTGAGGACTGCCTCAGGTAGGGATGTGCTGTGTTCTCCAAGGAAGGGAAAAGCAGCAGCCCCAATTCAGATGCCATGAAGGACTTTTCTAAAAGGTTATTCTCCTTTTCTCTTTTCCACATAGAAGATGAGTCTAGGACCAGCATAAATCTATTTTTCTCATTTCCTTGTATGGCAGGGAGTGAAGAAGGCAATGAATAATTGCCTGATGTCTAGACTTGAAATGGAGTTGTCAGCGTTTGCCTGACTTTTCTCTGTGTACTGCAAATTTTTGGTAATACCAGCGAACAGGGTTGACAGAGAGAACACAAAGAAAGGCAAAACATATGTGTGGTATTTACACCAGCCCCAGATGAGTGCGGTCAGCAAACTGAAACAATGTCAAACTCTTCAAGTGCTGCATTTGCAGCTGACTCAAACAGCAGTGATTGGAGTTGGCTTCTGCCACGTTGGCACAGCCTCTGGACAAAGGCTCCTCAGCACCAGCCACCAAGGGCTGCTCCCATCTGAGGAGCATCGGAGTCACTGCTGCACCAGGATGGGAGTGTGAATGGGAGCTCCGTTTTGGTTTCTGTCAGAAGCCAAGAGAGCTGTTTGTCTGTGTCTGCAGAGAAAGGAAACACTGAGGCAAAAAAAAAAAAAAAAAAAAAAAAAAACAAAAAAAACCCAAACAAAAACAAAACAACGCCAGTACAAGCAAGGCAAAAAGAACGAATAGCCTGGGAGCAAGATTTTTGCAAAAGAGAAGCATGGGCACCATCTGCCAAGCTGTTCATTGAAATACAGGGCTTAATTCAGCTCACCTAGACTATCTCCACTAAAATACTTACATATGTGTTTGGGTGTTTCAAATGTCTCGCTGAATTGGGGCCTTTAAAAGAAAAGTGAATTAAGAACAATGGAGAAAGGAAAATAAATACTTCCTTCTACAGGTGGCGTTTCAGGTTCCTTGTTAAAGTATAAAAGAGTTCTCTTAAATACTTGCAAGGTAAAATAATATATTACTGAAAATTTGTGTAAGAAAAGTTCTTGATCTGCAGGTTTCTTATCTAATTATGTTTGTGGATCACAAATTTTTACTGTACCCTAAGCATTAAACTTTATGGAGAAAAATGTCGCTTTTCTCCTTTTTCCAGAAACGAGAAGGAATCCTCCAGTCTCGACAAATCCAAGAGGAAATAACTGGTAACACTGAGTATGTCAACACCACATTTGCCAGCAGTTCAGTAATTGAACACAGATGTGTCTCAGAAATTCAAACTTTTGCTGATATTTAGCTTTCAGTATTGGGGTTCCAGGGAAGATGATGCATCAGCCAGTGACTGTATTTTAGCCTTTTCAAGAGCTGCAAACAAGCATCTGAAAATACAAAAGGGGGAGGAAATAGAGAGGTGGGGAACTAAAAGCAGGACTTTAGGTGTGTAAAATGATGGTAGTAAGCCTTGTATGTGCCATCTCACTGAACATTTCAGAACAGAAAAGCTGTTCCAAACCAAAAGGGACCAGTAGTAGAATATCCTGGTTTCTAATTGAATGGACAGAAGCTGCCCTACTGACTTACTAATAATCTGTATGGATTTATGTGTGGTAGTTATATGAAGGATCAACTGGAGCAAAATCCTGCAGTTCTTAAGAACCCAGCCCAAGCCTTGTTTGGGCTGGATTTCTATTGTGGTTGATGTGGTAGATGCATCTTCGAAGCAGAGGGCAAAGTTTTCTCAAAATCAACTTGAAAAAGCCTTCTTTACTCAGGCAAGGTGTGCTGATGTGGTTCAAAGTAGGGAGTATGAGATCTGGCCTCCTGTGAGACTTTGGTGGAGACAAGAGATACTATACTGATAGGCTCCAGACTAACCCTGGAGTAACTTGGTGAAGTTATTGACAAAAGTCTCCTAATTCCATGGGTCTGCTCCATTATTCACCAAGCTGGAGATCTTACCATGTATGCTGGGTTTTGTTGCAGCACAATATCTGCAGGTGAATTATATGTAACTGTTTTGTTCTTTTCCATTTTTTTTTCCCCACAGGGCATTATCAGGAAGGCATGGTAAGTTCATTTGATTATTGTCTCTTTTCTTGTGGCAGCCAGAGGGTACATGAGTTCTGCAGTGGGTGGTCACTTTGATCAAGTGGCAAGAAAGGAGAGGATTTCAAGTTGCCCTGGCAAATATGCACCACAGGATGTTGCTAACAAAAGGGGAAAACACCCATTGAAATCACTCTGACCATCTTTAAAACACATTTCATTGCTTTTCAGTACATGTTAATTTGCATGTGCTTTGTGGTTTAGCCTCCAGAACATTACTGCAGTGGTATCAATGGTCCTGAGTTCCCAGCGTAGTGTGAAACGGTGTCTGATCATGAACCAGCTGGTGAACGTTGATATTCTACATCCATTACCTACTTACACGTTAAAGATGTTGAGTCATTAGCCAGCAGGCCTACACACCATGCAAGGTCCAGTGCCACTCCCCTGAGTTGTGCTTGGTGTAAAGTCTGCCTTCCACAAATGCCTTTGGATCTACTCTGGCTTTTGGGTTTTTTCTTAAATTGAGGAATATGAATGTTTGTTGAGTCATTTGCTGTTATTCAGGTGGTTGTTGAAACACAAATTGCTCAGAAAAGGCTCTGGTGCCTTTTTATGTATTTTTCTGTTTTCTTCAGAAGGTGACTGCAGTAGCATTCCAGTCATGCTGCCTTAGATTGGCTGTCCTGCTGGTAGTGTCCTGAATTGCCTCTGAGAATGGCCAAAAACATCTGTACAAAGGAGTGTATTGCAGATGTGTAATCATGAACCTCCTTGAGATGCTTAATAATGCAGTCAGTGGCCCTTGGGGAAAATCTTCCTCTGTAGAGACAGTGACTAATGTAAACTCATGTTCTTCTGCAGAAAATGATTTGGTTACTTGGCTGTCTCTCTCTGGCTGTTTAAGATCTCATGCAGAAAGATGCTATTCTCGTTTTTGAGAAAGAGGGTCTTCAGGTGATCCAAATCCTACCTGAAAATGATGCTTTTTTTGTGAGTAATAGAGAATAAGCTACTAGCAACTCGCAGCAAGAGAGAAGTATGCAGACTACAGAGACTATATTGAACCGTTTTGCTGACTGTGTTGTCTCAGGAAGTGTTTATTCTGCACTGGAACAACTGCTGCTCAGTATATTAATGGCCCTGAATGTTTTTCAGAAAGAGATGCATTCGACACTTTATTTGACCATGCCCCAGACAAGCTCAACGTAGTGAAAAAGGTTGGAAGGTTTTTTATGTTTGAAATACCTCATGTGTTTATGCTTGTGTGTATCAGATGGCGTGGATGTGGTGTGTGTGGATATAATGTGTAACTGGCATGCTTTGCATACATTAAATACAATTAAGCTTTATGCTTAAATACACAAATCATTATTATAATCTTAGCTTTTATTTCATGTTTAGCAGCACGAACTTAACTTTGGAACATGGAACAACATAAAGTTATCAAAGTTTCCATCAAAAAAGTTCTCACAAAGTGTGTGTTGAGTAGAACCCAACTGGTACACTGACTGTACTGATGCCAACGAGATATCCAGTTTACAGCTGCCAGAGGTCTGACCCTAGAGTATTTTGGCTGCTGTCAGATTTGAGTGGAGTCCAATTACCCACTTCTCCCTAGTCTGCTAAAAATTATATATATATATCACATTCATTTTATTTCTATTCTTCGTTCTTGTAAAAAATCATTTTAAAACTGTTTTTAATGTCACATTTCAATTTCAAAACTTGGAGATTGTGTTGCAGTCTCTTCACTCACGCAGATTCTCTTCTGAGTGGAGTTCATACTGCTGGTGTTGAGCTGCTGCCCTGCTGAATAGGCCTTCATTGCAGTGTTTTCATATTTCAGACTCTCATCACCTTTGTGAACAAGCATCTGAATAAATTGAATTTAGAGGTGACTGAACTGGATACACAGGTAGGATTTTATAGCCTTTCTTAGAGGGGAGAGGTAGTTGCACTATGTTCTGCACTGTGCCCTCAGCTTTATCCAGAAATTTCACTGAATTATGATTGCATGAGCTCTAAGATATTATTTCAGCAGGAAACCCTTCATTTCTAAATATGCACAAAGAAGACCCTCACCAATCAAGGATCTAAACCAGTTTTGTACTTCCATTAGCATTAAAATTAATTACCAAATGCTACCTCCTGGGTGCCGCCAAGTGCTGCAAGGAGGACGTGCTTGTTTTGGTCAGGAAGGGATTGTGTGCCCTTGGTTTGCTCCAGAGGCAGGCTGAGCAGTTGTTTCCTGCCTACCTTTGCACAAGCACGCAGCCACATGGGATCACAAAGCCTCCATTCAGGGGAGTTCAGGGATTCTCAAGAGCAGAGCTGCTCAAGTGTACAGGCAGCTGCACAGCTGGGCTGCAGGCTTGATTGCACCACAGAAATGATGTGCTGCTTGCTCTTCTGTCTTGTTCTCAGCTGCTAAATTGGCTGAAAAGAAGCTAAAAGAAAAGCTTAATCCTGCTGTATTACTGCCTCCCCATGTGAACAATTGCAGCAGTTATCATAAGAAAATTACAGGGTCAGGCAGGGAGGGATGGGATCTGCACTATCAAAAACCCCAGGTGTCTTCAGGTCAGCCTTTAGTGTATGTCTTGATCCATGTTATCAAGAATCTCTGCTTTATTTGCACACCTACCAGGCTGATAGAGACTTTTCAAGGGTAAAATTAAGATTTAGATGGAACTCGTGTGTAAAGGCTTTCAGAAGGGCATTCCCTGTTTCTGCTCGTTGCATCGTTTACCTTGGGGGAAAACACTGAAATGTACCCAGAAACTCCTTAAGCATTTGCCTGAAACAGCATTCCCTGAAATGAGAGGTTGTGTTTCCATCAGTTGAAAGAAAATCACCTGCCTCAGGAAGGTGATGGGTTGATAGACCCATAGGCCTGATGCCACTGGGGTAGGAGTGAGAGGCCTGTGACAAAACCACAGAAAGATGGAATGGTTTGGGTCAGAGGGGACCTTAAAGATCATCCAGTTCCATCCTCCTGCAGGGACACCTCCACCAGACCAGGCTCCTCAGAGCCCCATCCAGCCTTGGCCAGTTCCAGGGCTGGGGCATGCACTTCCCTGGGCAGTCCTGTTGCAGGACTCCATTGTCAAATGAGAAAAGCAGTGAACTGTTTTTCAGAAAATGTACTGAGAAACGTTTTTTTTTCACAGTTTGCAGATGGAGTGTACTTAGTCCTGCTAATGGGTCTCCTGGAAGGCTATTTTGTTCCCCTGCACAGCTTTTTCTTGACTCCTGATAGTTTTGAACAAAAGGTAACTAGATTTCATTTTTCTGTTAAAAACAAACATATAAACATGTCTAGCTGTAGAAAGAAAACACAAACCTTTGTGCATAAGTTTGATGCTAATAGCTGAAATCAAGAAAGAACCGTGCTGCTAACCATTTCCGAGTATTTAAAAAAATCAGTATTAATACTTAGCTGGAATAAAACAGAAAATTATGTTAATGATGGGGTGGTTAGCAAGTATTAACACATTTTGGCAGCCATTGTGTGGTGCTGTCATTGTACAAGACCTACTGTTCATTAGCATGTATAGGATTACACACAGGCACTGATGATGGAATTGATTTTTTGTGTGTGTCCAAAACTCAAGAATTTAATGTTGGAAAGGTTTAATGGGGTTTGGAAGCATAAAGGCATATATGTACAGTGTGTCAATTTAAGACCAACATTACATCAGTGTCTGTAGCTATCCAGGCAATTCATCTGTCTGTTCAAGACAAGAGCACTTCAGGGGCCATCATGTTCCAGTTTTTGAACTTGTAGGAAGTGGGCTGTGCTTACTTGTAAGTAATTTTATTAAGGGTTGTGTTAGTTCGTGTTAACTTTCAATTACCTTTGTCTTTCTGCAACCACCATCACCCAGGAACAGCAAAGCAATGGATTGTCTGCATTCCAAAGACCAGATATACAGAGCCCTGACTGTTTTTTCCTTCTGAATATCTGGGTCTGCAACTTTAAATATGTCTTGTCTTGACCATTTGCACTGTACAGAGTTCACAAGAGTGACTGCCTTTGTTGTATTGCCAGGTGGTCAATGTATCCTTTGCATTTGAGCTAATGCAGGATGGTGGACTGGAAAAACCAAAGCCAAGACCAGAAGGTACCTATTCTACCTTTTTTGTATCTCCTTAAAAATTTGTGTTGGCTCCAGATCTTACGAGGTTACAGTGGGGCTAGATGAAGGTAAAGTCACTCCAACAGCAAAAGGCAAGGTACATTTTGTAGTGCTCAAGGAACTCTGTATTTTAAATGCACTTTTTTCAAAGGTTGCAATGCTTCCTTTCCTCATTGGGCAAACATACAGTAATACTCCAATATTCCCTGAGAGAAGGAGAACACAGTTGGGATTGGTGTCACTGGCAGATGTCAGTTGCTCCAATTGCTCCATTTTCCTCCATCTCACATTTTCACACTAAACCTTGAGCACTCCAGTAATTGGTAAGATTTTCACAAACGAAGGAGATGTTGTGGAAGAATTTCAAAATTCACATACCTGCCTTTGAATGCAGGAGCTAATCATGCATATTTAAATTAGATGTGGAGCTGGGGACTGACAGTAGAATGTGCTTCAGGGAGGATAAAGGTTGCTGACTTTAGGAGCATTGGAATTCCACTCCTCTTTGTTCATACAGATAGAGTGTTTAAATCCAGCTTTTCGGGCTGGAGCCCTTGAGTCACCAGGGTAATGGGTATTTCTTGTAGCTCCTCCTGTGAGAAGTTGTCACTTCTTGCCATGCGGGAGCTGGGTGTGCAGCTTCTCCCCTCTTCCCACCAAGAAAGGTCTCTGGGCTCCTGCTGGTTACCTGCCACAATAATCAACATAGCTGGGTCTTTTCAAGACCAATTTCAGGCTTACATTCCGTGGTGCTCGCAGTGTTTTCCTGCCACAGTATTGGACTGTCACTCCCTGAGGAGGTGACGTAAGCTCGTGTCAGAGTGCTGCTTCTAAGAGTCAGAACTCTTGGGAGATTCAGGCCCTGGGTGCTGAATCAGGTCCTGCTCCATTCAGGGGTTTTCCCATCCCTCCCAACTTCCCAGTTATAACAGGCACAGACACACACACACAGAATAATGCATCTCAGGGTCGAGCCTGTGCATTAAATCTGGACCTACCCAGCCTGGGTTTTTTTTACTTCTTTTGACTGCTTGAACTCTTATCCACAGTCATGCTTAACTGTACCACTGGTGAGTGTATCACAAGCCTTTATGTCTGAAATAGTCAAAGTGAGAATGGGGAAACAGTGAAATCGAGGGATCCAAGTCAAACACAGAGTATCTGTGATCCCTTACTCCCCAAGGATGGTTTAAAATTCTTATGGCATTTAATTTTTCAGGTATTTATTGCTCTAGGGGACAGCTAATTTTTCCAGTATAAATCAAGCCATAAGGATATTTCAGCATATATAAGACATTTCTTGTGCAATTATTGAAATGCTTAATATGAAACTTCCTGCCCAGAGTGAATGGAAAAACACATCTGTTTTATGTGTTGTTACATTGGGCACAATGCCCGTACTTAAAATTTCCAGTGAGCAAAAGAGTATTGAAAAGGATCTTGCCCTAAATGTGTACACTAAATACTCTTTGAATTCCTACACTGCTTCTTTGAGGTTCTTGAGGAAAAAATATGCTGAAAAGTGCTTTAGAATATGAAAAACATATTTAGTGGAAAAAAAAAGAATGCAGTTAAATAAATGAGTATGAAAACCCATGACTTTTATGGGGTCAACAGTTTATTTGGGTTATTTGCAATATAATCGAAAAGGTCTTAAAAAGCTCTCTGTGACCTTTTACTTTAAAATGGCTGGAACATTAATCTGCTGAATCTCTAATGAATTCATTTGCAGTTTGAGCTTTTTCAGAGCTCCTTGCAATGTGTGCATCAAAGCCAAACTCAAGTTTCTCTTTCAGAAACTTGCAACCAGTAAAACGTTACATGTGTTGGTCAAAGCCATGTAGCAATGGAAATAACCCATCTTTCTCTGGGAATGTGCTTCTTTTACGTTGACCCCTTCTGTGGGATTTTGTTGTGGAGGTGGTATCTTTTTTTGTGGTGGTGTCTTTGCAAAGACCTAACGAAGTTACTTCTTTAATAATAGAAGTTCTGTATCTGGAAAAAAAGTAATTCTGCACCTTGCTGCTGGCCTGGAAGAGGAAACTTCCAATGCTGCATGCAGACAGTATTACAGATTGCAGTGGGATGTTGTGGGGGCAGTGCACCCTTCCTGCAGCTTTTGGCATTTCCTCTTCATTTTATACCAAGCATTTTTCATCTGATTTATAAAGAGCCACAAACCAATGCTGGCTCTGGTTATATGACTGAGGCCCAGAATAAAATCAAGCCTTGAGTGTTTCCACCCTTTGTCCATGCGTGTAAATTCAGTATCTTTAGTTGGCACACCTTAGGACACCAGGCATAGGTTTGATTGGATTAATTATTTAAAGGGTGACCCCTTCGCAGTCTGTGAGAAACCTCAGTGTAGATGAATGCAATGGCTGAACTCTGATGGCTACAATACACCATTTACTGGGCTTGCTTGGAGGTTTTGGCCAATTCCAAGAACCACAGTTGGGAGTTTGAGTTCCTGTGCATTCAGCAGAAAGAGACTGGACAATTCTGACTCCACTCTGCTCTTTCTGAGGGCAGTTCTGAATCCCTGTTTGAGACTGACTGAAGCACTGGTGTAGACTGCTGCAGTAGTACTTGTCAGTTTGTTTTATAGATTTCTTGTGAAATAATATTGACTTTCTCAAGAACAGCTCTTTGAAACAGAAGGTATTCATTAGCTTTTTGTTTCATATGAATCCTTTACTTTATTTGCTGAGTTTCTGAGGAATGATTCAGCCATGAATGTCAGCTAACTCAAAGAATTTTCAGATGTCTGTTCAAGGAGCACTTGTACACCTAGCTTCTTTAGATCCTCTGGAAAGTTTAAACTTGCCTCTAGCTATCTTGCTGAAATTGGGCTAGTGAAGGATGTTGCAGTCCAGAGTGTGCCAAGTCCTACAATTCTTACATAAGAGGAAGGTTCCATTGGTTACTGCCTGATGACTTTTTTTCAAAATCATTTCTTTCCAGCCACAACTGTCTGAAGATGAAGTTATATAAGTGTGTGTAATCCTGGGCACACTTTGGCTCAGGAGCATCTGAGCTTGGCTACATGTCATCAGCAGCTGCAATAGCTATTTGTATCCCTAACCAGAAGTGGTTAAAACACCAAGTGTTGAGTTGCCGGTTTGAAAATTGTGTTTTATTGATATCTCTACTCTTTTTTGCTATCCTTGTGATCTAATGTTCATGGTTATTAATGTGAGCAAGGGAAAGGAGTAGGGAATGGGCACTTTTTTTCCTGGAAAACATTTGGAGCTAATGAAGTTACTGATTCATCTTCCCTTGTCTTTTTTCTAGATATTGTAAATTGTGACTTGAAGTCTACACTGAGAGTACTGTACAACCTGTTTTCCAAGTACAGGAATGTGGAGTGAAGAATTGATTTGAGTCACAAAGGAGTGCTAGCAAAGAAAACGTCCTAACTAGCATATCCTCCATCGGTATTCCTCTGCATCTCTGTCCTAAAAGGAGCAAAACCATTTACCTGAAGAATTTTTGGTTATTAGTTATACATATAGTTTGGTTATTCTGGCACTACTATTTTCACAGTAGATTTAAAACTAATATAACTTATAAAGAAAAAAGGGTTTGGGGAAGGTATCTGGGTATTTTCTGGGAGAATTCATGTCTTGCTTGTCTTCACACTGTTTTTAATAGGTGAAGCAACAATGAAAAAGAAATTTAGTAAGTTTGATTCAAATCAGCCTTTGGGGCCAATCATAGGAATATTCTGTACTGAGTACTTGATTATTTTTTACATGTATCTTTTTTAATCTGGGAAGGGGAAGAATATTTTCTATCCATGATAAGACGGTTCTATTCTAATGGTGAGGAATGTGCATGGGGAGAAACAGTTAAATACACTTGTTCACATGACAGCTAAGAAGAATATATAGTTCCAGTGCTATTATTGGGCTTTAATTTTATAGGTACAAACTGAAGTGGCTACTCATTCCTTCAGACTTACTATGATGTGCTACTCTGCTTCAATATGTGCTATTGGGCATTCCACAGAACCACACTTTGCAGCTTGTCACTTGTTTTTGTTTAAGGAAGAGATTTTTTTTTGCAAAGAACACTTTTCAGGAAGACACACCTGTATAATACAGCTTTTTCTATAATATTTTTATTATTACATCATTTAAAAAGTAGAAGAACGGCTTGTTTTTATTTTGGCAATTTAATCACAGGATTATCAGATTGCAAGTTTAGATTCATTGCTAAATAGAATTTAGAATTGTCCCTTTGGTTGATTTTATGATGAATGTATGTTCATCACAGTGAACTGCATAATGTTCAACACGAAAAAATAAGATTCGTTTTCTAGAAATGGTCAAAACTACTTCCATCTGCAAGGATTCCATTAGAGTGTAAGGTTCTTTGGTGATTTTACATGGCTACAAAACTTTTTTTAAATTTAATTACCACCAATTGAGCTGTTACCTGTTTGGTTTTAGCTTTGACAAAGACACAAAAGGGAAATGGGAGTTGATTCTTCCCTTAGACTGGTACCAAGCACCAGTTATGCTGCCAGAGGAAGCTGGTGGAGGCTGCCTGGATCGCTTCTCAAACAAAGCCTTCCGTTGCAACCACAAATTCCTGGGGTCCTGGTTTACACAGTCAGGAAAAAAATTCCTCAGGCTGAAATTCCTTGATAACTCCTCAGAAGTCCTGGGGGTGCTTGGTGCAGGAAGGAGCCTTGCTAGCGGCCGTGCAGGGGCAGCAGGGCTGGCTCGGGGCGCAGGAGAAGCGCTCGGTCAGGGCCTGGCTCCTGCCCTGGGGAAAGGCAGAGCTGGAAGGGCACTCAGCAACAGCTGGGGGGTGCTCAGGATGGAAGGCATCTTTCTGTTTTCCTTTTTCTTTTATTTGGGGGTTTCCAGTACAACATCAGCACAGAGGGAACTCCAGCAATGATTTTCTGTCTTTGCTGAAGGCCAGCTGATGTTTGGTAATAAGGCAATACTGATTTCTGCTGGGGGCTACAAAATTATTTTCCTGAGAAATAATATGAACTTTTTCAAGGGAAAGTCAATATTCAATTCAAAGGCCAACACCTGGGTGTTCTCTGATCTCAGAAATTATCTGATTGTAAGAAGCACTCTAAATATCTTCATTAAAATATTTTGTTACCTGTGTGTTTTTAACTGAGTTTCTGAATTAGAGGTACAGAAAACAGCAGTTATTTCCCCTTTACGGGGAGAAATAGCAGGACATTTTGACCTCAATGAAAATGAGCATTCTCATTATAGCTTTAGTATCTGAGAAGCTAAGCAATAGGAATGAACCAAACTTTTTTTGAGCAAACTGAGACAGAACTTCTCATATATATATCAGCAGCAATTTCAGCTTGTTTTGATGTTTAACATACAAGTGTTTCATTTGCATACCTAGTAGTAATTGTAAGAGCTAATTAAAAAACAAAGGATGTTTTTTCTGCAGACCATGCTCAGCTGCAGCACTTTTACATTTCAACAGTGCTGAAAGATTTTGACAGCCTTTGACAGCCTGTTTTCAGGAGTGCACTTTCTTTAAAGAGGACATTTATGTGGGTAAAGTGAACACTGAAGCAGTTTTCTTTGCCTGGACTTGCAAATAAGTTTTTCTTGTACTATATTGGTATAACATTATTGGAGATTTATCTGCCAGGCTCCATTTCCATCCTTATGAAACATAAAACTGAGACAGAATTATTAAATCCTTATGCTGAAATGCAATTATGCAGAACCATAGAAGCATTTAAACAATATCCAACCTTTCCACAATTATCTGTCCTGTGGTAAGAATTTATGTGAATTAAAATCTGCTATATAAACAACAGCGTCCTATGTAAATACAGATCCATGTGATAGTTTTACACTTACACACAAATAGCATATGCTGCCATGTAGGAGTGGGTCACTGCTTGTATTTTTGACAGTGTAGATTTAAATAGCTATCCGATAAATACGAAATCCAATATAGAGATTATATCTAACATTTATTGCTTTGATTCAGAATATAAGAGAAATACAGAATACTACTGCAGACAGCTTGCTTTTCAGCCTCTGGTGCAGGCCAGCCCTTTCCTTCAGGGAAGGGAAAAGTTATCTGGGCCAAATTCTGCCACACCTACGTTGCTTTTATTCTTGATGCACAGCAATGCGCCCTGAAATACTGCTGAAAGCAGAATTCTCCCCACTGTTTATTTCAAGATAGAAGTTGTTTAAATTTTAGTCAATCCCAGGTTTATTTATGATTACTTTAAATGATTAAGTGGACCCAAATCAATTGATGCAGCTCATGAGAGACACGAGCAGCCCCCTGGAGAGGCCAGTTCCTGCAGTGCTCCCAGAGGGAGCCTGTGGTCTCAAGGCTGCTGTCCCAGCACTTGGGATCCTAAAGCCAGCTCGGGTGAATCCAAGGCCCTGCCTGAGGGTCTCGTGGTGGGATTGGCATCCCACCCCCAGACCAAGGTGCCTGTCTCTTGTGCTGTGTCACACAAAGCCCCACGGGCAGCTGAGCCCACCAAAAAGTGGCCAATTCTTGGCCTGCCTTGAGCAGCAGTCAAGCAGCAAGCATTGCTGCTGCTGGGGCATTGTGAAACCACCAAAAGAACAGGTTTCTGTGACTTCTGATTCATCCTTTGCATCCAGCAACAGGATATCTGGGCTTCTTCTGTGGCTGGAGATGGGCATCCTTTCCCTCTTGATGGATCCTGGCGTGCTCTTTCAACCACACAGAATTTATTGTTTGGGTTGTTTTGTTTTTTTTTTAAAGAAGAGCTACAGATTTTTCACAGTGTGTCAATAAGGTGTTGTCAAAATAATTATCTAAAATCCTAATATCTTGAGGTCAGCTCCTTTCAGATTTCTTTCTCAGCTGACTGGCTGTTATTTGCCATAAAGAACAAGTCCTGTCAAAAGGACATAATTTTACCCAAGACACACTCATAAAGCCCAGAATTGGATTGCTCTGTATTTCTGATGGAGTCCAGACGAACCAAGTTTCCTGTCAAATGTGCTGACTGCAGAATTCCCAGTTCCTCACATTTCCTAGTCAGGAGTAGCTCCATGTTACACAGGGTGGCAGCCCTTGCAGCTCCCTAGCTCAGGAATTCAAGTGGGCCAGCAGGAGCTGGATAAGGTCCTAATCTACTGGATTGTGGACCAAGTGGCAGGAGATCACCAGAGCCTCTCTTACAGAGAGAGCACTGCCGTGCTGGGGGATGGTTGCACTCCAGCAGACCATGATGGCTGGGGTATTGGTTGGCTTTTGCTCCTACTTTTTATTCTGCAAGTATGGTTTTAAATTCATGTTTCAGATGATTTTAGCAGACACCTTACTGCAAGCCACAGTGTTGCAAAGCAGAATGGCTTTTAGAAGTTTGTTTCATTAGATGAGGATATAGGTGATATTTAATATACTAGATGCCAGCCTTAGGTCTAGTTTTTGTTATTCTTGTCTTCCTCTCAAAATAACCTTCACCAGTGGCCAAGCATCCAAAGAGAAAACAGTGCCTTGAAGACCTCTTGCAAGATTTTTACACTGTTACCAGTAGTAGACTTTTGCCATTTTATTGTAAGAATTAGTGTGGGCTTTCTCTTCACAGTCAAAGTACAATCACAGACTGGAGAAATCATTTGTAAAAAGTTACAATTAGCTTGCATGAAGATTTGTCACACGAAAAATTGACATAGCACCACCAAAATTTTTAAATTAGGCGTACCTCAGCATCCACAGATTTTTCCAAAGAGGTTTTGAGTCATTCAACATTTACAAGGGCTAATTTTATGTATTCTGAAAATGTTTTGTGTGACATTGTTTCTGCAATAATGAGATGTTCTTTTCTGTCTAACAATCTAATACCATGCACTCTGCAACAGTACTAGAGTCATTGAAACATTTGGTCCTCAATTTCAATATCAAACTAACTGAGAAAAAAAATATTTCAAAATTTGCGAAACATGTATCAAAAAAACCTGTTAATTAAAGTTAAGCTGCATTGCCTTCAACTGCAGAGTTAGTAGCTTTCACAGAATATATGTACTCTGTAAGTAAAAGACACACTATTGCTGATTTTTTTTTCTGTGCTTTTCCTGAAATCTTTTGTTATGATCCACAATAAAGTTTGCACCTGAAAATCAGCGCTGCATGTTGTTGTTGCTGGGTCGAAGGATGAGTTGTCTGACAAAAAATTAGGGAAGCTGTCTTGTGTTCTAGAAACTTCCAGACCTCTCCATGCACCCAGCCCTTTTCCAGTCACCCCTCTGTGGGTGTGCAAGGTGTTTATTATTATATTCTGTGGGGGCTGGTGACAGCTGAGCGGGGGCTGGCAGAAACAACCATGTAAACATATGTTTGAAATGATTAACAGCAGCAGGTCAGGAAAATGCTGTCCTTGACTAAAGCAGCAAAGAACACCTTTACTTTTAACTTCGTGGTGCTGAGCACTTCAGTGGGGATATCCCAGCTGGATATAATGCAGTTCTCTGCAGAGCAATTTTGTTAATTTTGAATCCAACAAAATGTTAGCAAAGCATTGAAATTATATTGTCCGTGTCAGAAAACAATTGCATTTAGGAAGGTTTTGAGATCTATTTTTTTATAAACATGTTTTTGTTGTGACCCTTTAATGCAGGAGCTTCAATGCAGAGCTTGGAACCAGTCCAAAATATAGGCATCTAAAGTGCTCCAGATCGACATTTATAGCCACTGAATTACTGGCTGGAGTCCAGAAGCAGGTGTTTGATCTTTAGGTCTGCTTGTAAAGCTGAAACCACCAAGCAGAGCTGCCTAATCAACAGGGAGCACTAAAGACAGGGTGAGTTTTAATGCCAGTCTTCAAACCCACTCAGGGCAGGATAGAAGCAATTCTGCTTGCTTAGGATCCACATTCTTAACTCCCCCATAGGCACTTGGAGCTTTTGTCCTGAATTGTGTGGGTTTTGTCCTGAAGAACAAGTAGGCTTGCTCTTCTTCAAGCATCGCAGTACGACACAAAGGTCTGGCTCCCTCAATCCTTTCAGTGCTGTTCACACAGAAAGCAAAAGATCTGGCTTTAATACCCTTCTGCAGCCATGGGAGTTACTCCTCCTCCTCTTTAGAATCCTGCAGTGTGAAATGAAGGGGAAATGGTGCTTTTGCTGTTGTTGGAAGGGTGCTGTTGATGCCTAAGCTGAACTCGGAGTGTAGAGTAAGTCCACGTGAACTGGGACAGAAGGAGAGCAGAAGAGGGAGCGTAGCTGGTGATTAAGCTGTTGAAAAGGTGGAAAAGGATTTGGGGGAAGAACCTGTCTTCTGGGCCTCCTGTAAGGCCTGCTTCTGTATTTCAGTCAATCAAAAGGTGTTAAAATTCCTAAACATATTTTGAAGAGAAAACAGACTGACCTCTGTGTTGCCTCTGTTTCAGTGCAAAGTTCCTGCTGAGCTTCTACTTTCACTCCACTTTGCCAGGACTCTGCATGATATGTATGTAATGATGTACTGAATCCAGGAACGGTGATAAAGTACTTGTCTTGGAAGGCTCACAGTCCTGCAGGAATGCGGGAGGACACTCTGTGCTGTGAGCTCCTCTGTCTCACGACAGGAACAACTGGTGTGGATTAGGGACCGAGTGCCCCTTTGTACCTTTCTGCCTTCAAGTCGTGGTGTAAAACAAGGAGCTAAAGAGTGACCAGGGAGGCTGGGGAGGTGCCAGTGCCCGGGGCACAGGGGCCAGGGGGGGCAGGAAGGCTCTTGGCTTAGAAGATTTCCACGTTTCTCTGGTGGAGAGGTGTGTGCTCAGCACTGGGCACTGAGGTAGGGAAGTGTGTGGATTTCCCAGGTGGCGGGGGGAGGAATCCTTCCCCCTGAAGTGCTGCAGGGCCACCAGCCTCTTGCCAGCGTTACAAGCTGCTTGCATGTGGCTGAGACTTCCCTCTCTGTGACAGTAACTTAAACACTTCCATGTGCATATTGTTACAATAATAGAGCTTTGAAGGCGTCGGTCCTGCATTTCTGAGCCTTCTGTACCTCCAGCTCCCTCTGAGCTGTTTGTTACGGCACTTGAATAGACAGAAAGGACATCATCAGAGCAGGTCTGTGTTCTCAATGGCATGAAAACCTTGTGCATCCTCTGTCTGAAACCAGCACTCACTCCAAACAGTCATAACCTCCAGCTTATTCTTTTCTGTTATCAGGACAAATTAACCCATTAGCTGCACAGGCTCCATTGTGAGTCAGAGGTATATGACTCATGTGAATAGAACCCATTTCTATTCTGGTTTTAATTAACTTGGCCTCCACCCAAATCCTCCTTAGAAATGAAAGATACTAGATTAGCTGAAGTGTACAACACATTTTTACGGTTTGTGCTAAACTTACATGTGTATTTTTATGAGATAATGCTATAAAAAAAAAATTCCTATGAATGCAGTAGCCTGAAAGGTAAGTGACAGAACTGCTATATTTGACAGACTGGTAAAGTATCGGAATTAATCTGGTTGGATTGTTTGCTTTGCAAACCGAAAGAACAAAACAAAACAAAACAAAAAAAAAATCAGAATTCTAGTACATTGGGAAAATATTCCCAGTCTTAATTCAGATAAATGGAAAACAAATTTGTGGTGGTTAGAACTTCAATAGATGTACAGTCTTAAGATGGCACTTCCCATTGTGATTTTTCTGTGATTTTGTTGCCTGAGAGTTTTTCTTTTCTTTCTTCTTTAAGATAAAATGTAAAGATTTGGTCAGTACACTTATCAGTATTTCTAATTGGGTCATTGTGCCTTCTCTTTATAAAGCAATATTGAAATCAAATAAACTCCTCAGATTTAAATTGCAGGGAGGGTGATCTGAGCTGCTGCTTAGAGTACTGTCAAAACAGAAGTGATACTAATTATATTTACACAAGTTCAAACAAATCGAAATACAACCAAGGAAACAAACCCACCCCTCTCTAATCCTGACAGAAATCAAAGTGTGAACCTTACTTGTCCCTAAAGTTTCCTCATGGCACCTTAGGGACTCTGAATGCAGACGGGCAGCAGGCACTCAGAGACTCTGGTGGGGTGGGATGGCTGCACCCAGTATCTAAGGAAACAGCACAGAATAAAAGCAGGGAGGCTGAAGGGGAAACTGTGATCACTTTGTAGGAGCACAGGAAGGGTGGGCCAGCTGGACATGAAGGAACCCAGGCTGATAAATTAATCGGGAGTGGGCTCTGTGTGCCCCCAGCTGTCTGGTGGCTAATCACTTGGGTTTCTGCTTTGGCAGGGCCCGGGTTACCTGGAGCACGAAGAGGAGAGCTGGAGGGAAAAGGTCAGGTTTTAAAAGAGGCTGAGTTTGAGGTGCTCTGAAATGAAAGCTTGCATGTGGACCACTGCTTCCCAGACTCTGCAGTCCCACAGTTTAACTCCAGTGGCTTAGAGCACTTAACGGAGGTCTGTGCTCAGCCCTGCCTGCTGCCAGCTAGTCCTGATAAAGCCCTAAGTCACCTTCTCGTTGCCTAAGTGCTGGCATTAAGGCTTTCATCAAGGCAAGGAAATTAAAGGCACGTAGCAGACGCAGCTTCGTTTAGCCACAGCTCCATGTCCAGACCCAGAGATTTTTCCGCCCTGGAGGGAACACTGTCCTGTGCCAGACAAGGTGGTGTGGCAGTGAATTGTCACATTCTGCAATTCCCAATCGCTGTAGAAAGCTCCCCAGGTGGCAGGAGGCAGAGCTAGGGCCCAGATTGATCCATTGATATTGCAAACAGTTATGCTGCGTTTCAGGGATGTGTGTGCTCCTCAGCTGGAAGTTTTGAGCATTAACTTGTGAAATTCCATTGCTGATACCTCGACCTTGCTTTTCATTTTTCCCTTGCTACAGTGGATTTCTTATGCCATCATTGGTTGAGGTTGGATATATGAAACCTGTCTAGATTCCTTTTTTATGCTTATAGTCATGTCCCTCTGTTGGACAGAGCTCCTTTACATAATCTATAAAGAATTGTAGATCTGCACCAGGGTGCAGAGAATGATGTGATGATTTGACAGTAATGGGCAAATGTCTCAGAGTCACCTCTCCCTCCTTTGGGGATATTTGTACGAGGAAATCTGCATCAAACCTCAGGATGTTCCTGTTCCCATGCAGGCTCAGAAATGGAAAGGATCCAGGGCTCTCCTACACTTTGTACTCAAGGAATGCTTAGCTGTGCCACTGGAAGGGGGAAGAAGCATTTGGACCCTGATGTGAGAAAGAGGATGGATGTTGGTGGGCACAACAGTCCCAGCACCTTCATTAAAATATTTCTCAGCAAACCTGTCATTTTCCTTCTGGGCACTTACAGGAATTTAGGCTGAACTGTCTTGTGCTGCTGGGTCTTCAACACTTTAGCCCCAGAAGTCTTGTGATCCTCTGTTCTCTCCTCTAGTGTGACACAACCTCACCCCATAATTTTGGTGTCAAGACCTTAACTTCTCCTGCTTCTAAGACCTCTTTCCAATGGCTCAGTTACCCAGGCAGACCTCTGGGATGGGGAATGAAACACCAACAGAAAACTGCCCTCTTGAGCCAGACAAAATTTTCCACTAGATGAATTCCCCCAATTAAAAATCAGAATATTTGTTTCAAGGAATCAAGAACACACCTGTCATTTAAACACAATTTCACTTTTATTACTGGCTTATTAAAACTCACCATTCTGTATTAATCAGCATTCCTTAATTAACACGAAAATTCCCAAGGTCTGGTACAATTCCACCACCCACAATCCAGTTCTGTGCTGTTCATTTCTATTTAGACTACATATTGCTAGAGCATGTGGGATTATATTGCATGCTGCAATTATTTTCAGGGAGGACTGTGACACTTGGCCTTGATCTTGGCTTTCTCTGGTACAGAGCACTGTAAGTATTCTATATTTATTTATAACTTGCTGAGGGGAACAACAGAGGCTGCCTGACACTGTGCACTCTCTTCTTCTTTAGATTGTAATTCTCGGATAGATCTCTCAGGAATTACAGGGAGGAGAGCTTTGCCATTTGGAGAAAAGGTCTTACAATTTAATCAGAACACAATTTTAGCAAACCAGCTAGTTCAATCAGTCAGCCCAATTATGGTGTGGGTTGAGCAAGACTCTGTGCTCAGGGTTCCCTGGAGTTGTTTTTAGTTATGAAATCAAAATAAGAAATGAGGTCAGTTATGCTCTATTGACTCCTAGTCCTGCAGCTTTCAGGAGTGTTCAGCAGCACAGCTTTGCCTAAAGTTGTGTTGGGCATCTCACTGCTCTGGCTGGGCTTTGCCACTGGTTGAAAGCTGAACTGGGAGTGCTCATTCCAAGCGGCAAGTTACAAACGTGCTTGTCCCTGGGCTGGAGCACATGCTCAGAAACCACATGGGCTTGTCCCCGCTTCCAACCCTCGCAGCGCTGCAGGCGAGCGCTCTCAGCCCCGTGCCAGAAGAGCTGCAGCAGCTCTCCCGTCACCACCTGAGAGACACAGGTACTTTCCTGGGTGCCACTGGTTGTTTCCTCATTGACTGACTCTCCTGAGATCTTCTATGAGCCTTTGTACCAAATGTGTCCCAACTACTGTAACCCTTCAAAAACTCCCAGCTCCCCAGCCTCCCGTCATCTGTTGGCTCCTGACCACCTTCCTCATCCTCTAGCTGTCCCTTCTCCCTGGGCAAGGCAGCCGCTGAACCCAACATCCAAACAATCGAAACCATGCAGCTGATCCTGCCCTTGTTCCAGCAAACCCCCATTCTTTCCAAACTCCCCAAACATTCTTTCCCATGCCATTCCTCTTTCTTTTCTCTGGGCCACACGAAAGGCTCTCAGTGGTTTCTTCATCGGGCTGCATTAGCAGCTGACAGAGCTTCTTATTTCTACCATCAGCCTCTCACATTCCATGGACACACAGGACAATCTCTCACTCATCCTCCTGCTATAATTTTAAAGGTAGGATTGAAAGAACTGTATCAATCCCTTCTTGCCACAAGCCAGCACATCCTTCAACATAATGTGCAATACCTTCTCTTTTTCTCCTAAGGATCGTTTTAAGAAAAATGTCCACATTCGGAGCCAGCAAAGAGGCTGTGGGCGTTGCTTCATTCATGGCTGGTCAAATACGTGTCTGCTCTCACAGACTGAAGTTTAGTGCTGCACACCATGAAGAGTGTGGCTCCACGTCTCTGCCCATTACACTGCAGAACAAAATTAAATCCAAAATGTGCTGGGAAAACCTCAAAAGAGCCTGAGCTTGGATACCTCCCAAGTGTTTTGGTGTCTTGTGTGCACTTACAGAAGGCAGAAGAGAAAACAGATCCATAAAATGCTGTTGTTCATCCCCATCCTTTCAATTCTCTGGTCCTGCCCATTTAAATGGCTGTAGTCTTCATTCTCTCTTTATCTTCACCCCTCCATTGCTGATGCACATTTCTCTGCATTCAGTGCCATGGATGCACATGGTTGAAAACAGTTCCTTTGCTAAAAAGTGAACATGGGATTTGGGGCATTAGCTGTATTTCTTATAAGGTAGCTTAAAAAAAACCCAAAAAAACCCCCTCAAAACTCAGGGAGTTTACACATATGCAGGCAATCGAACTTAGGAAATTAAGATGTTACACTTGTCACTTGAAGCTGGGTTGCATTTCTGTCCATGTGATTCTCTTGGGTTTTAAGCCCACATAAAATGGAGTGGTAAAACCTGCTTCTTTCCTAACAGTGTCATGTGCACCTGAGGATGGCTTTAGCCCCAGATGCCACTCTGAAGTTTCCCATTTTATGAAATAAAAGTTGTGTACTTGCATGTCTAGAATTAATTCCCCTGCTCTGCAGAAGATGAAGCTCCTTTAAATGGCTTTCCTTCTCTTTAGCAAGTCATGTGTGCCTTGAAAGCTTCGCAGGCTTTCCAAGACTCTTCCTCCTTACTGCAAAGCCAGCAATTGTCTTTTCTCAACACCACTGGGCATGGGTCAGGCCAGACTTCTGGAAAACAGAAATTATATTTTCTGTTAAATCATCCTCTGAAATAAGTAGATTATATGGTATGATCTGAATTATTCCAAGAAGTCAAAGATATTTGTGTAATGTAATGAAATAAAACTGTACCTAAACATGTACTTTGCTAAGTTTCAGTTAGATCTTAACATTTGAGAATGATTTGGCATCTAGGATAGCATGAGAACTAATTCCAGAAACGAGATGTAATCAGTTCACCTTTCTTGGCACAGTATCTTGCTAAATGTAAAAAAACCTCTTTTCATTTACTCTATAATTATCCTTGTGTATTCTTGAATGAAAGCATAGCAAAGATCACATTTCTGGCACATTTGGGAGCAAAACAGTTAAATTACTAACAAATAATGTTTTGTAGTTTGTATGAGAGCCAAGAAGATTAATGAAATGTTCATGAGAGAGTCTGGCAAGTGGCCACATTCCTATGGGAACATTGCTGTAGTGAGGTTTAACGGAGCATGAGGGACATTAAGAAACAAATGTGTGGGAGTTTTAGGGTGAACTGTAAATGATAAGAATCTAGTAAAACTAGATATCGTGTCTTTTGCCTCTGAGGCTTTCCAGTGTGTCTGTGTAACATTTCTCATCCTTATCTGGAGGCTGTGAGGAAGATGAGCGAAGTGCACCCTCCCTGGGTTTTTTAAGAGCAGCTGTCAAACACTTGAGCTCTGCTGACTTCTTTGAATGTTACAGCAGATGTAAAGTCATTAAACAAATGGCTACAAGAAATAAGTCTTCCAGCCTGACTAGAGGTTTTGTATAGAAGCTCCTCAATTTGCTGCTTAATCTGCCAGCCTTCCCAAAACTTCCATGCTCTTTGAATGGCAAAAAGCAGCGTTAATGTCATTCTTTTAGACAAGCCAAGGAGAAGCTGCATTACTGCCGTGTTATTTCTATTTCTGCTGTTCCACCACCTCCCCTGTCATAGCAGTTGTCTCTGAAATACATCCTCATCGACCCTGGGTATCCACTAACATGCTGTATTTCTGTTAAGGTACTTAATGTTCCCTTTAATCAAAGATAAGGAAACAAGCTAAGTTTCCCGTGTTTCAGAAAAAAAAAAACAACCAACCCTCTTCTCAGTAGATTGCTAACAGCAATCAAACACTTCTCCTTATCGCGCCAAAAGATAAGAAAAATGGAAAGGTATTGATTTCCCTGGGAGCAGGGTGGGCACTGAGACATGCGTGGACTCCAACAATACACTTCCTGGAGGTTTTCCAAATTAGCTAAAACAATCTTCAGAGATCATCACGGGCAGCTATGAAGTGAAGAAAACCTGTGTCCTTACTTACCTTTCCACTAGATGGCAATGGTACACGGTAGTTACGTGTACTTCAGGCGAGGAAACCTTCAAAAACCAACATTTTATTGGAGGTCTGAGTATCTCTTTAAATGAGGGCAGTTGGGCTGTCAGCATTTGCTGGAACTCAGCTGTCTCAGCCCTCCCTGTCTCGAGCAGTTGAACTAATTCTCTTTTTTGTGTAACAAATGCAATATCCAGATTTAGAAGTAACGGATGTGGGTAATAAACCTATTCAAAAGCAAACAGAGAGCTGTGGTGACGAGGCTGTCTAACACACTGAGGTTTGTGTTAAGTTTCTACTTTCTCACTGGATGAGGCACTTTTTTTTTTTTTTAGTATTAAAATCAGCAGCCAAAACAGTTCTTGGAGTAATTTCATCCACCTCAGAAGAGTTGTGTTAGGGGTGTATGTGGATGGGGGATTCTGTATTGCAAAATTAGGAGCACGCACTACTGTGTGAGGAGAAGAAAAGACTCTTTCTTTTACTGTGGTGAGCCAGAACAGCATCCAGAGTGGGACTCCTCTGCAAAAGCTGCCCCCAAAGCCATTTGGAGGCTTAACGTCCTGGAGGAGGTGAGGTTGGCAGAGGAGGGTGAGAGGGAAAAGAGAGGCACCAAAAAAATGCTTTTTTTAATGGGCCCAAATTTCTGAAGAAATGCAATAGGCATGGGGACAGATGGATATCTGAACTGGTGGCTTGGCATCTGGAGCCCATTTGAGGCCTGCCTGTAATTCAGAACACACCAGGGCAGAGCTGCTTTCCCGAAAGCGTGACAGCTTGTTGTGATGCACATTAACCATTTTCCTATGAAACTGCCCAGAGTGCTCTACCTGACCACAGGACCTGCTTCCCACGGGGGGATAGACAACATGTGCTTAATAAAGTGTTCTGATTTAAGGAAAATCTTGGAGGCAAAATCTTTCACGCGTATCAGTGTAGAACATTTGTCCTGTGCTAACCATGTGCTTCAGACTGGAAGTTTTTTAATAGATACCACCTACAGAACTTTCAAATTCGTTTCATGACAAGGCAAGATCAAATTCAAAATACATAAGTTTAACTGCCTCCTAGCCAGAACGTTGTCCCAGCAAGATTAATAACCAAATGTACATGACTAGATAGAGATTTGGGGTTAATTACTGTTTTAGCTTCATTTTGTATTAACAGTTCATCATATTACTATTCTTATTTACATCTGTTTCTGGTTGTAGCAAGGAACCAGACAGTTACATTATTATCAGTGAAACATTTCGAAAGGGTTTTGATTGGTTTAGTTATTCTGTTATGACTGCCTACGACTTCTGAAATGAAATACATACTGAAGTTTAGGCATTCAACCATGTCTCTGGAAATAAAATTATTTCCTTTCATTACTCTGCCACCATGTTTCCATCCAGACCATGGCTAATTTACTTGGACTTTTCAGATATGCCCACTTCACTGCCAGTGCCAGGCATTCCCTAATGTCTGCCTTCCAGGCAGAGCCAAGCAGGAGCTGGAAGCAGTAGGACTCCGGTGCTCACTGGCCTAATGACATCTGAACTGCTGTCCCACATCCTTGAAGGCCTGGTCCCTGGTAGGAATTGGCTGCCCAAACAGAATTGAAGAACTAGGCTTTTGTTTGTTCCCAACCCTCTAGATTGTTACTTCAGCGTCTTTGGAGGCCAAGGCCACCTGTGAACATCCACATCTCCTGACACTTGGCTCCTTGTGAGTTTCACAGGACGCTCAGCAAAGCCTTGCCCTTTCCTCAGCCTGGTTCCTCCTCGGGGAGCAGCAGCCTGCGAAGCCCCTCGGCAGCCTGTGACAAGGGGCTGCTTGTCAGGAGAAGGGGCTGCCCTTCCTTGGTGCAGAGCTCGGCAGAGGCTCCAGAGATGCCGCCCGTGCTTCCACGGCAGCACACCCGGAGCCATCCACATCATCCATCCAGGGCGGGCGCAGCCGGGCAGAGCCCAGCGTGCCCGTCCAGCGCTGCTGGCTCCCGCGGGGCCGGCTCGCAGCCTGAGCCGTGGCTCTCCCTCCCTCCCTCGGCCCGGGGCATCTCCTCTGCTTGTGCGGATGCGCTGGTGAAGGTTTGCACAGCAGCCTCTCCCCTCTCCCTCCGATCTTCGGGGGGAAGGTGAAATGCTACACTGCAATCTTTCAGACTTGGACGCCCTTCACAGACTCCCTGCTGCCTGATGTGGTGGTTTTAGTCCTGAGAGAGAAATCTGGACATAGAACCCCTCTCTGGAAGTGTCAGGGAGGCTTGCAGAGCCCCAGAGGTCCTTTTGTGCTTCCCAGAAGCTTCATGGTCACAGCTGTGTTGCATCAATCCCTGGAGCTGTTGAAAAATCATGTCTGCAGTTGGTGGACATGGCAACACATCGCATTCTGCTACATTTAGGGAAAAGAGGATTTTTTTACAGCTCAGCTCTAGTTGAGGGATCTTTGCAAAAGTCTCGAAATACTGTCAGGCCGCATTAATATGGCTAATGCTGTCAAGCTCAGAGACCATTGTTTTAGGACATAACTTCAAGAAAGAGAAAGAAGCAGTTAAATCCTATTGTCAGGTCCCATTTTGTCAAGTGAAGAGCAATGGATTTCATCACCTGCTGTAATAGACCCAACCCCAACTGCTCTTGTCTAAATGGAAGCTCTGGCAGTGCTTTGAATGACGTTCCTGGATTCTTTTCTTTTTCTTTTTCTTTTTTTTTTTTTTTTTTGGCATCTGTTGACCTCTGCCAGCAAGTGCAAAATGCTCTTTGGGCATGAGGAAGTGACAATTCCCAGCATGTTATCCTCTTGTTACTTAGATTGGTGCATATGGCTCTACAGAGAAAAGACCACTTGGCAGTGTGTTTCTAATGGCCAGACACTTAGGCAAAGGAAGAAATCCTCCTTTCTGCAGAAATTCAGAGTGAAAGTGTGCCACAAAACGTGGGGATTTTGTTCTAGAATACTTTTCTCTCTCAAGAAAAAAAAAAAGAAAAGATGTCTCTTGCAGGATTTGTGTTGTACTTGTAATTCTGAGCATCTGTGACATCCACAGTTCCCACAATCAGACCAAAAAGCCAGAGAAGCAATTTCAGAGCTACAGCCTTCCAAAGAAGTCAGGAGGCCTTCTGTAGCCCTGTGGCTCCACCAAACATCTGAGGAGGCTGTTTGCAGGGCGCTGTCCCAGCTCAGCTGGTGGGCAGCGTGCTGAGGAACAGGAAAAACCCCTTTCTCCTCCTGCTGCCAAGGTCATCTCACCTTTGTCTCATGCTTTTTGCCTAAAGCCTGTTCTTCTGCCTCACGCCCTGACAGTTTTACCTACTGGATTACAAAAACACTCCCACAAATCAACGTTAGGAAATGCAATGGCTGGGTCTTACCCTTGTATAATGTTATTATAATGTTGTATGTGTATATATATCAATATATAAAATATAGATATGATATGATATGATATGATATGATATGATATATGACATTATATATGTTACAATGTTATATTATATCTTGTATAATGTTATAATATTATTCTAGTCTTGTGTATAGAACTCTAAACACAGCTGGGTATATAAAATTAAAAATCACATATGTAAGTCAACATCAAGGATTTTTAAGGTCCGAGTCATTATTTAGCATAAATGTAAACAACAATCCTGCTTTTGATTTAATGAGAACTGCAGACTCAGAGCCCTGGGTCTGACTTTGTCTTGTCTCAGCCTTATCAGGATTTATTTCAAGTGCCAGTACCTGAATGCATTGATGGTCCATGCACAGTGAAAAGCCAGCACCACACAGAGTGAGAGTCCTCGTTTGCTTCATGGCTGAACAAACCCAGGCACATTCTTTGTATTTACTGTGTGTCTGTCCAAATTCACTGAGTTTCAGGAAAGGACCCTGGAGGAGCCTGGTTAACTCTGTCGCAGGAGCTGTGTGCAGCCTCAGCACAGAGAGGGAAGCACAGGAGCTGACTCTGGTCGTGTCTGCTCTCCCAGCTCATCTCCCTGTCACTTCAGCTGCAGAGCTGCGCTCACAGGGCTCTTCCCTGCCCTCAGCTGGCTCGTGAGATGAGAAAGCTCTCCCTGAAGGCTGGCTGGAGGCTCCAGAGGGGCTCAGCTTGGCCAGCCCCCTCGGTGGCTGCTCCTGGAGGAGCCCAGCCCCAGCCCTGGCTCCACGAGGCTCTGGTGCCACAGACCTGCCTGGCACTGCTCTTGGGCAAGAGCCCGCCGCTTGTTAATCCCCGCTGTGAGGAAGAGGTGAGTGATACATCTGCAGCTAAGGTTTCCCAAAGTAATCTTTACTAATTAGTCAAGAAAATGAATAAGAAATATGTTCTTTTCCTCAGAAGGCTCTAATCCCACTTGACTGAGCAGTATTAAGCAATCCTATCAAAGAGAATGTATTTTTGAAGCAGTCCTTGGGGCAAAATTAGAGCTTCAAGAATCAGAAATAATGAGAGTTGTAAGGGGGAGAGGCTTTTTTATTTTTAGAACCAATATTAAAGAAGAGCCTTTGCTTCTGAGTCAAGTTCCCATGCTTTTTCATTATGTTCTTTGGCTGAAGTGGTCTTTAGATAACAAATGTGTCAAGCTGCTCTGTCTCACTAAGTTAGAATTAGGTTATGTCTGTGCAGAGGAAAGTTTTGGAATAGCTGCAAAAACAATTACAACGCTGCTTGATTCACTGACGACGTTAATTGTAAATCCATATTAATCTAGGGCTGGGCAGGAGTTGCCAGAAGGATTCATTTTCCATGTAGCATGACAGATGCTTGTCTCCTTTTCCTTTTTTCTGGTGCCTTAGACCTTGGATATCTCCAGTATTTTCTGCAAGCATAAACAGTAGCCTTAAGCAAAGTTGCAGTTGATAGGAAGGTTGCAATAGCCTGTATAAATCTCCTTACATGACTTCAGCTCTCATAAAAGCACCTCATAATATTTTAATCATAATCTGGAAGTACTTGAATACTAACACATAGGAAATACTGTACCAACAGCCAGTTTCTTACTTAGGAAACTTTAAGATTAATATTTCTCTTTTTTTTTTTGATGTGATTCTTAATAAGGAACAGATAAAAATGGAAGATAATTTTTTTTTTCAACTCCATTTTAAAACCAAGATAGAAAGTTGTTCTTTCCAGTCAGATGCCACGTCTCTTTCTGTTTGCAAGAGTTTTCAAACTCTGTGTGTGCTGCTGAGCTATGGCAGGCCATTTGTGTGGGAATTATTTCTGTTTGGAGCCGTGTGTTTGCAAAAGCTTGTCGATGCTTGTGTTTTGCTGTGCAACTGTTAAAAGCTGCTTGGATTTTGACAAGCTGTTCTAGGGATAAGGAGAGCATGAAAGAATACAGCTTATTGGTTGGTTTTGCCTCCTGCAGATGGATGGGCTGGCAGCTGTCGCGTGGGAATGCCCATCTCTGAGCAAACTCGGAGATCCAGGGGCAGGGTGTGGGAGCCAGGAGCTGAGCTGGGCTGTGGGCTCCTGGTGTCACCTCTGTGTGGCCACAGCACCCGGGGCTGAGCCAGAGGTGAGTTCTGCAGCGGCCTGACTGAACGGAGGGGCTGGGAGTGATGGACCACAATGCCACAGATTCTCCTTCCAGGAAAACCGCTGAAGCAGGAACTGCTGCTGGGAGATTGCAGCAGAGCACAGAAACAGCGTGGAGTCCCGTGTCTCCGGGAAAGCCCACGTGAAAAATTCCATCCATTTTGGTGCATTGCTGAAAAATCAGCAGTTCTGTGGTTGTGAGACCAGTGAAGGTACTGATCAACGTGAATAGGGCAGTTTATACTCACAAGCATCTCATCGGGCTCTCTGCAAACTCAGGGAGCTCTTGCTGCTCCAAAACATGTTTGAATCACATTTTCTCCCCGGGCATAAGAGCTAAAGAGTTGGGGGAGGGGAGAGAAGAGGTTAATGAATGGCAAAGATGGGTGCAAATTTGTGTCACAGAAGTTGAATAGAGATCACAGATCTTCCAGGCCCTTGTGTGGCTGGCACAGACAAAGGAACCACTAAATTGTTCCTGTGACAGAGCCTGCACAGCCCGTGAAAGGGTCCTATTAAGCATGCTTTTACCCAGAACGTTTAGGGCTGTAATTGCTGATGCAAGCTCCTTGGCACAGCCACTGACAGTTCATTCATAACTGGTGGTTTCTCCGTTAATAACTTACCCCCTAATTAGTTCCTGTGAAGGTACTTTATGGAATCATAAAGCCATATTCTTGTAACTTCTCCAGTGTCACATCTGACCTGGGCTGGCCACAAGGGACTGGGATTTGCCAGGCTGCTGAGCTGGAGCTGGAAGCTGTCTGGAGAGGGCAGAAGAAGATGCCAGCCACTCTGTGTTCTTCCCAGTCCTGAAATTAAAGCTTGGGCCAGGAACAGCACCAGCCAGGGCGCTCAGCCCCCTCCAGCCCCAGGTGGCTGGTGGGGAAGTGGAATGCATCCCTGCAATGCAGCTTGGTGTGAAGACCGTTCATTATGGTGATGCTGTGTCCTCTGTGGTTCCCCACACCCAGGTGAGATCTGCACCTGTCAGTCCAAGGATCTGACCAGGATTTATTTTGGTGGCTTATGATTCCCTCGAGTTCTTATTAAGGAAGTCAGATATATTTTCTGCAGCTAATCTAAGGATAAACTGGCTTTCATTTTCTGCTGTGCTTCCTCAACCCTCTTTTTAATATTCAAAGGTAATAATGGACTGTCTCTACCACGCCCTTGCTTTTATTTTGGGTTGTTTAAATGAATTTCCAAGTCTCTGACCTTCTGCATCGGCAGCACCATCTGCTTGAGAGTGACATTTTCTTCATCTTGGCAACCAAAGACCTGGAGTTACAGCTCTTTGCACTTATTTTTACCGTGCAGCAAAAAGAGCCTTTTGAAGCAGAAAAAGGCCCAAACCACACTTTCACTTTGCTGTTTCCTGCTTACCTGTTACTGGGTTTCCCAGTGCAGTCACCCAGGGCTAACTCACCTTTCAGAACAAGCTCAGAGCTCACTGCTGCCTGCACTGAGACCACTTCAGCAGGACCTTGTCCTGCAGGGGCTGCACAGTTTTGGGATTAATTTGATGGTGCTCTTAACTCATGTATTTTGCAAGGGCTTTATTCTTTCTCTAGAGTTAGGGGCCTGTCCTCCAAATCCAGCTGGGTCTGAGGTTCTCTAAAGGGTCACCTCTGACCCACCAAGACTGTAGGAGTTTATAAAGCTTGGGTGAGTAAATGGTTACTAAAGGCCTCTCACCTCCCTAAAATGTATCCAAGTGTCAATACAATCCTGGAAATCTTTCTGCCAGGTCTTTTTTTCAGTCTCAGTCGCAGGTTTCCAGGAAATGCAGTTTTTTTAATGCTTTTTAGCTAAAGGTCCCGCTTAGCCAAGTACTTTGTACCTGCATATTTCAGTAATGAGTAACTCAAACAGATGCACTACTACTACAGCTAGGTCTCCACCAGTTAACCCAAGTTTCTTGCTGTTACGTTATTTATTAAAATGTTTATTTCTCCAGTTGAAATTTGAGATACCTATTAAAGCAATGTTGTGAGCTGAACAGATGGCTATATATTTCTTGCTCTAAAAAATATGTTATGCAGCCAATACAGCTGTCCTGCCATCCAGAGGAGTCATAAAAATTAAAACAAACTAAACTTTACCTATTTTTTTTCATAAATCTTCATCATAGATTTTCTGAAAGGCATATTTTATTGCCCTAGAAAAATACTAACTTCCATAACACTTCACATGCTGGGATAGAACATCCCAAGATGAGACATAACTGCAGATCAAAGTTAATGATGACTTGCAGAGCAGCAGTCTGAAAATTGGGAGCTTGGCTTCCCTGAAATGATCAAATACAGGCATTGCATGGGCAGAGGGTGCAGAGGGTGCAGAGGGTGCAGAGGGTGAGGTGTTGGCAAAGGATCTTTTGCCTCACTAAGTGCAATTTCTGAACTGGAGTTGGGCAGCACCACCCAGGGCCACCCGCACAGCTGCTGAAGCAGCCTGCTTTGCCTGGAGGAGGGCTTGGCCGAGGGCTTCTCTGGGAAGGGGTGGGCTGAGCTGGTGTCAGGACCAAGGGGCTGTGCACAGGGACCCAAGCCTCTCCCTGAGTGGAGGGAGCAGGAGCAGTGCTGGTGCTTGTGACGGGTCCCTTTTGGCCGTGCCTGCTTGGCACTCGGCATCAAAGTTCCTTTTTTGTAACCTTCAATGTTTTTATTATTTTTTACAACCTCAGGCTTTATGGATTTCTGTCCACGGGCTGCAGTCACAACAACAATAAAAAGACCTGCTTGTTTTGTGGATGAGGGTGCTGGCAAAGGCCTTGTCCCGGCTGCCTCTGGAGCTGCCCAGCTGTCCAGGGGACAGGGAGGGAGGTCACACTAGGCTCGGCCAGCCTTGCTCCCAGAAGGAGCTCAGCCCATGCTGGCGTGACAGCGGCACAGAGCAGGTAGTGTGCCTCTCCTGCAGCCAAGGGGAACCGGAACACCAAGGGGTTAAAAGATTCCTTTGAAGTCAGCCTCCCACAGCTGGTCCCACAGCCAGGAATAAAGCCCGCATTTCTGCAGGTCCCACCAGAGCATTTCACAATTATCCCAGGTTTTTTCCCCAATATCTACCGCCAAGAAGTGCACTGAGACCTATTTGTGTGTGATTTCAATAAAGCAGCCTGTGACTCCTCGGGGAGGAAATGCACAGTGAAAAGTTATGGACTGCAGAAGCTCATTACTGCAGTCACCCAGAGTGCAGCCCCGACCAAGGGCTGCTCCACTTCCCTTCCAGGGCAGGGAAATGCCAGCTCTAGTCTGATTCCCTCGGGACCGATGCCTCTAGCACGAATAAGACACTGCAAAATGCTGACAGTCGTGTCCACACAAGCTGGAGTTTCTTTTTCATTGTGGAAATTTGGGAGCTGGGCTACACTGGCACTTGTCACCGTCACATCCTCTGAAGAATCCCTTTCCCAGGAGTTTCTCCTGGGAAAAGGAGTTTCTCCTGGGAAGCTGAGAAGCCTCAGAGGAAAAGGAAAACAAATTCTTATCTCATTTGCTTCTCCTGTGTTGTGCTCACTTGTGGAATGCGTTTGGAGATTGCTTACCCACAGGTGAGTGTTCCATTGGGTTCATGTGGATTGTTTTAACTTTGTGACCAATCACTGTCAAGCTGTGTCGGACTCTGGAGAGAGTCGGGAGATTCATCGAGTATCTTTTTAGCCTCCTGTGTGAATCCTTCCACCTGATGGGATCTGTAGGGCGTGCTGCTGCTCTCCAGTGCCTCAACACGGAGCTCCTGGCATCCGGAGGGAGACGGCACCTCACAAATACCACAGGCACTGAAGGGATGCTGCAACCCAGCCCACACCATGGGCTAGTTACCCTGCAAACAGCCCTGTGGGATGACAGTGAAGGAGCTCCCAGCCGGACTGCCCCCCTGGCTCTCTGCTGCTCTGCAGGCTCCAGTGAGGATATTCCCATGCCTCTTCCCCGGGGCAGCAGGAGGACACTTGAAGAGCTTTGGTTTAAAACTGGCCCCTTCCATGGGCAAGGCACAGGAGAGCTGTGGGTTAGCACTTAACCTGAGCACTGATTTTGGTTCCAGATGTTTAAGCAGGTGTATCTGGAGTTTCACTGAGAGGCACTGCGAAGGTGCCTTCCCAACAGATGTTTCTGTGGAACAAATGGAGGCTTCTGTGCTCAGAACCAGAGGTGGCAGCCTCATTTTTACACTGACATCTTCTCAGTCTGCCATGGAGACAGAGCAGGGCTTCAAACAGTTTTGGGGGATCTATAGATGAAAGGAGGAATCTTTCATTACATTTTTTTAAAAGCACAGTAGTGGGATGTCCTTAGGACCACAGCTCACAACTCAGCTGGGCTGGACAGTTTGGGGGAGCAAGAAGTGAAAATATGTTTACACTGTAGCAAACACAGAAGAAACAATCTTAATTAAATGACGTGTGATACCTTTTCTGTGTATTTTCTTTGGTACGTTGTTAGGATACGGGCCAATTTCAGGAATGCAGTTTTTAATTTTCACTACTACAGTGGGTAAGCTGATAGCCTTTACAAAAATATAGAGCAATGTTCTGGGGACAGGACCAGACCACACTGACTGACGCACAAAGAAATTGTCCCTTAGGAAACCAGAAAGGTTTAGAACTGCAGAACTGTGAGGGATTTCAGAAAATCACTCGGTCTAGCCCTGCACTGAAGTGGGATCAAGTGCTCCCAGACCACCCTGGCACACGCACATCCTAACTTCCTAAAAACTTCCTGGGAAGGAAGCGCCTCTGAGCCACCAGTCTGTCCTGGTGTCTCACCACCACAAATGTTCACTGCTGTGACAACGTTGCACTCAAAAGTTGGACTCAGTGATCCTCGTGAGTTCTCTCCAACTCAGAATACTCTGTGATATCTGTGAAATTGGCTAACGTGCATTTTTAACTTAAAATTTAGGAGCTTTTTTACATTGCTGGAGCAGCACAAAAGGCCCACTAATGCAAGTGAAAGCAGGGTTCTCAGTTTGTGATGACTTTTCTAAGGCTGTAGACTGGAAAAACTCCCAAATACAATGATGTTATTGGCTGCATAAAGAAAAGTAGATCATGTACTTCATCTTCTCTCTGAGTGTTGTACAATGCCTGCATTGGTATTGTCTGGAAATAATAAAAAGAACTGCCTTGATAACAAGAGAGGGTGCCAGATTCTGAAGCTATCTGTCACATATTCTAACACATATGCAAGAGACTTTTGATGCAATTTAATTATTTTTCCCCATGCTTTCTGCATTGCCCTTCCTCAGTTTAGCAGCGAAGGAAAGCTTTCGGACACTCAGCTCGGTGGTGCATCCCCCATCCACGTCAGGCTGTGCAGGCAAAAACAGCCTGCAGCTCTCCCCTTCTGCCTCTGTGCCTGCCCTCTCGGAAGGAGCAGAACCCTGCGGGGGACAGCAGGGTCTGGTTTTGCTGAGAGCAGGACAGCTCTTCCCCAGGTCCCCGTGGGCCGCAGAGCCGCTCCCGCGCTCCGTGCCCGTGTGCAGGGCACTGCCCGGGCTGCTCTGCGATGTGCGCTGCGTCCAGCTGCGCTGGCACAGCTGAGCCCTGAGCACAGCCCGGGCTGCAGGCAGGGCAGCTGTGCAGCTGCAGCGGTGCAGGGGCACGCAGCGGCGCAGGCACGGCCTCGGCCAGCGCCCAGCGCCTCGGAACCCGCTGTGCTGCGCCATGTGCCGTGAGTGACAGCAAGCCACCTGCTCCTCTCCAGCGTGCCCGTTTATAAGGATGTTTTCTCACCTGTGAATTGAATAAACCAGTTTTGTAATCCACTGCAGGCCCCACCCTGCCTAACCCTGGCTAGTTAACCTGTAACCGATTGCAGAACTGGTTTGAGTCACACGCTGAAGGAAGAGACGGAGTGAGGTTTCTAATGGCTCAGCTCTCCTCCTCTCCAACGACATCAGCCATCAGTTGTTAGTGTGGTGCCACGGAAGAGCACAGCATGGGTCGTCCTTTTGCCACACTTTAATGGATCTTTTCATGCTTTTGGAGATTAAAAATTAGGCAGAAATAGGAGTGCCTCCCCGGTGCTGCAGCCTGGGTGCCAGATTCATTCCCTGTTTGCAGGATTCACACGGATGCCATGGAAAGCTCTGACATGACTGAGCAGCCATAGCTCAGCTTTTGGGCATTGCCCTGCTAAGCCACTGCTAGTGGCTCACATTTCTGAGGCAGTGCTCGTGAGATGTTGGTAAATAGCCACAAACCCTTCAAACCTGGGCAGAAGAACAAGCCCACATCTCAAACAAACTGGTTTTACTTTCTGTTTTCTACTGGCCTGAATTAATGAGGCAGGTTAGACAGCAGTCACCCAGAGAAAAGAAAACAGACCAAGGAGGTATGGGCAGTGTTTCACATGTAGGATGTTTATGCTGGTGTGCTACTAAAACAACTGTATCCCATGTAAGTTTGTTTTCCCCGTTGCTTTGCCGTAATGCCTGGTTAGAAGGAGCCCGGCACAGGGACCGAGAATGCAAAGTCAGTGAGTGCTCCTTCTGAGCAGTTGTTCCTTCCAACTGGCTTCAGGTTTCCCATTGCCTCTGGCCCTTTTTCAACCTTTAATTCTTTTATTGCAGAAGGGAGCAGAGTGAGCAGGAGTTACAATGCAGAGGTACATTAATGCCTAGTTCCAGATGAAGCCAGCAAGTACATTTTACCCAGGCTACGTTGAGGCCACACAGCTGATGGAGCCCCCCTGCCTCTCTGAAAGGTCCACTCTGAAAGGTCTCATGGAGAGGGGAGATCATATCCCATTTCAGTTCCCAGCTTAGGGGGCAATATCCACCATTGGAGATCTTGCACAGACATTCTGGGAGAAACCCACTGCTTTCTTCTGGCAGGAGCACAGTAAAATGCAATTAATATCTCTGAAGGAGAGCCTGCTGTTGTGCCCTAGAGCAGCCTCCTGCCAGGCCGTGCTCCCTCCGAGCAGCTTGGAGGAGTGCACTTGCCTCAGGCAGAGAAGACATTAAACCTGACTTTCCTTCAGTGCTGAGTGGACTGAAGCTTTACTACCTTGCTGCAAGGGGGTGGATGGCAGTGTCCCCTTCCTCCTCTCCGTGAAGCATGGGGGCCATCTGTCAGCTTGAAAGGCAGAGCAGAGACGCCGGCCCTCGGCAGAGGCCGCAGCAGGAGCAGCCTCCCTTCGCGCCACACGGGCGTCTCTGTGCCGACACCAGGCAGGCCTCCAAGGGCTTTCCCGAGGATTTCCCTTTCAGCTGGGGCTGTGCACCCCGCATTTACCCGTGCTGAGTCTCCCTGGGGGCTGCTGCCCTGGGGCAGGGCTGCGGCACCCAGGGCTGGGGAGGTTTGTCTGAGCAGCGTCAGCCCCGGGGCCACGCAGGCCCTGCAGGGTTAACAACATTCGCGAAAGGAATGGAGGAAAAGATATTCTCCTGGAAAAAAGGCGCTTTTCTCGAGGATTTATTCAGGGAATGGTCTGTGTGAAGGACCCACGTGAGCAGAGGGGTCACAGAACCTTTTTGTGCTGAGGGGTGGCAGGGGCTGGGGCTCTGGCAGAGCTCAGCCAGGTACCACTGCCCTTTGCTGGCGTGGACAAGATTAGAGGAGGAAACACTGCCCAAGGAAGGGGTTACAGGCTTCAAATTTCCTCTAACTGCTAGCCAGGGTTTCTTCTTCACTTGCCTTTGGCCGCTGAAAGTGACTCCAAAGCCTTCACCTGCCCCCAGCTGTGTGCGTAAGGCCATTATTATAAATAAATCAAACTACTCCCCACTGCACGTGCTTGGAAGGAGTTTCACATTGCTGAATGCTCTGCTGCAACTGAGAACACAGCTCCTCGGAGCTTCAGTTCTTTCCAAGAGTTACTGATGTCAGCTTGGAAATACCTCTCTTTTACAAGCCATTTAATTGCTTACTTTAAAAATTCACCAAAGCTCAGCTGGGGCCTGATTTTCAGTGAACCTCAGTCCTGTACCCACAAGGAATTTAGATGACTCTGTGACCTCTTAGTAAGTGAATAAATTAGAAAGATGACTTTTTAAAGCTATTGGTTGTACCTGGAATACATTTGGGATAGAATATCTTGAGGCACAAAAAGGTTGTACTCGTTTAGAGTGTTTTGGAAGCTGACTTGTGGAACGGTTGGGAGCTTGGCTCTTCAACTCTACCAGAGACCAGAAAGTTGGAAGAACTACCAGAGCTGAGGGGATTTTTGTATGTAAATAAGAAAGAAAAACTACTTGAGGGCAGTGTGTGCTTGCACTAGGAAGGTCTGATGTGCTACAGGTGTATTTGGATGGTACTGAATTTTGCTGTTACCTTAGCTACTGTGAGGATTGCTCTGACTTCCCATTACAATTTCCAGTTGGTAAAATGGAAATACTAATGCTTAGGGCACAGGGGTGGTGTGAGGATGAACTGCTTTGTGTGAATAGAGTGCTTTGAAAATGATAAATGTTAGTTAATGCAATTGGAAAATGCTGACAGTTATCATCCATCTGGGACTGATTATGAAAAATAACTAATTAATTGATTTCCTTGGGATCTAGAGGGTAAAAGAAGCATAAAACAGACAAGGCTGTGCAGGTGGTGGAGGAACAGGGCTTGTGAGGTCACCTAAGATGAAATCACATGTGAAATGAGGTCAGGATTCTCTATGTTTGTGATAAACATTCGGCCATTACCTCATCTCATTGTTTGACACTCCTCTGCCCAGCTCTTTAATGAGCACCTAGAGGGCCTGTGACTGCCAGGCATGAGGGTGTCCCACTTACCTGTGCCACCGCTGAGCCCTGGGCTGGCAGCATTCGCTGTCCCCCTGTCCCCCTGTCCCCTGCTGACAAAGCCTAGCCCTCCAGAGTGCTCAGCTCCCATTCCCCCAGGCCCGGGGGGCTTTGCTCTTCCCGCAGGACTCTGCTTTGGGGCACTCCTTCCCCTCCATGGACCACCCCAAGCCCTGGCAGAGTGTCCTGACTGGCTCCCGGCGAGATGTAACACACCATGAGCACAGGAGCAGAAAAGCCAGAACAAAGGGAGCATTTGCACCCAGGATTAGGCTTCACAGCAGCCACTCCACCCGCTGGAGCTCACAAAGCTGCAAAACTCTGAATTTTAAATGCATTAAACAGCTGTTTTAATTTCAAGTGACACTGCCCATCCAGGTAGGGTTTGTCATTTCTGGAACACGACAGAAAAAGCAGTGAGAGAGGAGACAGTCAGTGGGGACCCTGCTCTGATGATCCTATCCAGCTAGCCCCAGTGGCTCCTACATCTTCAGCTGGCTCTGTTTCCACCCCTGTTTCTGAGCTGTCTTCCTAAAGCCCGGCTGGATGGAAAGCATTTGTGGTTCCCCCCGGGAGGGATGAGGAAAGGTCGGGATTTACATGGTGATATTTGCTGCTGCAGGTTCTGTATAGCCTTTCCAGAGGCTGGGCTCAGGGGTGCTCATCCCTCTGAGGTGAGCCCATCTGACTGCATACCCACACACCACCAGGATTTCCCAGCAGCTTTAGGTAATTTTTTCTTCTTTCTTTACCAGTCAACTGCAAATTACTCTTCGTAATTTTCCTAACAAAAAAAAAAAACCCCATGGGAATCTGGCCTTCAAGGATTAGTTGCACTAGGGAACGGGTTTCCTCTCTTCAGATTTCCTTTTATACTCACTTGAACATCTAAAAAGTTGAGTCTAACAGGAAATGGGAATATATTCTTGTTAGAGTCCCTTTCCATTGCCTCTCCTCTCCCTCTTTCTCCCTTGGAAAGTGGAAAGACCAAATCCTGCTGGTTTTGTACTGCCTGAGAACTGGTGCCGTGCTCTCTCAGCTCCCCTGCTCTGCTCCGAACAAGCCCTGAGCTTTGCAGGTGTCTGGAACAGGTTTGCATCTTATTAGAGCAGAAGAAAACGCACAGAGGAAAAATGAAGTGTGAGAAACTCGGGTACTTTTTGCAAGTCTCATGCAGATGGCATAGAAGACTGTGTGACGAGGGGACAGATATCTTCTGGCTTCTTCCTTCTTAGCAACATTGCCCTTAACACCTCTGCAGAGCTCAGACCTTCTCACTTCTGTTTTCTCCAAATTTTATTTACCACGTGTGGTTCTACCTGCAGCATGAGTGCAGAAATGGAAAAATCAGCGTAAAATAAGGATGGCAGTAGTCTAGTTGTGCCTTCAGCGTGCAATGTGTCCTACCTGCCTTGATCGTGTGTTGGGTACCCCTGCTACTCACAGGAAGCTTGGGTTTGTATTTATCAGAGCTTCCAGTGACACTTTGGGTTTTGTATGACAAGGGCTGCTTAACAATTCTTTCATGTCTGGGACAGTTTGTTTCCACTTCAGACCCTGTTGCTTGTGGTCCACAGGTTTTGGTAGCCTCTCCTAACATATGGCAACTTCTGCCTGGGCATGTGGCTTTCCAGGGATTGGGTGGGCAGCAGCCAGGGGAGTCTGTGTCTGCTGCTTTTGGTGAGACAGCATCACACCATGTCCCTGGTGAAGCTGCCTGGCCCTTTCTCCAGTGAAACATCTTCCATCTCTTGTGTTGAGATGGCAGAGTGCCCCTGCCTGCAGGAGCCACCTGTGGCGTCATTTTGGTGAGCTAAGGGTTTGCTTGGGAACCACCTTGAGCAACAGATCTCGCAGCTTTTAACTGCTCTGAAATATTCCCTGGATGTGGATTTCAACCATGAGCCAAAGGAAGCCTCTAAGGGTACCTCAATGGTTAAGATAAGCATTTATCCTTTGTTATTATTGTTACTGTTATTTTTATTGCTGTTTGTATTATTATTATTATTATTATTATTATTATTATTATTATTATTATTATTATTATTATTATTATTATTATTATTATTCATGTGTCTTGGTAAGCATGAAGAATTCCCAGAATAGAATTCCCACCTAAATGCCATTGAAACCAAAATAAATTAGGTACTTAGATACTGAAGAGGATTAAAAATACCTGCACCTAACATCAAACACCTGAACCCCATTAGAAATCTAGGCTGAAGTGAAGGGAGAGAACAAAATATGCCATTCGCATATTAGGCAGGCTGAGAAATGCTCATAAACCTGAAATTTTTATAATCTAAGAGATACTTTGGGAATTTGAATGGGAATTTTTTTCCTTTTTTTTTTCCTCTCCCAGCACAAAAGGACAGTGACACCACAAAATTTGTAGTGTAAAATATATTTTTAAAAGCCCAGCCACACAAGTGGCTTCGACAGCAATTTGTTTCAATCAGTGGCACTGGGAATTATTGCTATCAGGAGAAGGAAGGGGCTGCTGCGTCTACATTGTTTGCTCTAAAGCAGGACGAGAGCCACCCCATTTTGGTGTTAGTGATTTCATCAATGGCAGAAACACAGCCCTGCACTCTGGTCGTGTCAGTTTAAAAAGCTCTCAGTTCACCTCTAGAAATAAGCACCCAGGATTGCCTGAAATTGTATATTTCCACTCTCTGTACTATTTTAACTCAGTTGGGCTCTGAGGCTGTGGTTCATGTCCAGCCTTCCTCTCGACTCAATTACTGTAATTCATTATTAAATTGTTATTTGTTTCCATTCCTTACGCTGTCTGCTGCTTTACAAAGCTCAGCAGCGAGATCTGTAATATGGAGAGCCCTGTTCCATCATGCTGCAGCTTCCCCACAGCATTGTTTTGTTGGCATGTTCAGCAGCAAATTGATTGGGGTATTTCATTCTTTGCACACTATGGATTAATCCTAATCTATGCAGTGCTTTAAGCATTCCCTGGGATTAGCATTTTCCCTAATCTGAACTGCAGTCCAAATACAAAGTTTTAAAATTCTTGCAGTGTTTGTAACCGAAACACTGAGTCCAAATGTTGTTGAGCTTCCAGGTTCATTCCAGGTCCAGAATGGGCTCTGGATCTAGAATTTGCAAAGTCCATCTTGTTTTCATCAGCCAGTGCTCTCTAGGCAGATGAGAGTTTACTTATTCCTGGAGTAAGCAAGGGATTCTGTTAACCCTGTGTCTTTGGGTGCTGTTTCATCTCCTGGAGACTCAAAAGCCCCCTGGTTTTGGGTGGCTGGGCTGAGATGTGTAAGTCGTGTTCCCTGTGCCCAGTGCCCCCTGCTATCAGCGCTCTCACTAATGAAGACAGAAGTGGTTCCTCTGTGTAAAGCACAGTCCAGCCTGCACCTTATCTCCAAGCATGTTCACACTTGCCTCTGCCCCAGACTCAATAGGACTTGCACCCTAAACAGCCTTTCACTGACAAATGCAAGACTTGATAGTGCTGCAGACCTTTATTCTCTAATTCTTTTGCTTGCTTTTTCTGTCCTCCCTTACCTTACTCCTTTCATGGTGAAGCTATTTCCCTTTCCTCACTGCTGTCTCCTGTTTCTGCTACTTCCTTTTTTTTCTTTTCCTAAACTGCAGTCTCCCTTGCTCTCCCAGCTGGTTTCCTTTCAGCTCTTCTTTCTGCCCCATCAATTCCTTTTCTTTTTCAGCTTCTCCTTTCTCCATTTTTATCAACCTTTTAAAACTTTCATTTTTCCTGTCTTCTGTCTGTAGTTTCAAAAACTGTTCTCACTTTCTCTGTCTTTTCTCTTTCCCCAGTCTCTCTCCCTGAAGTCCTTTTATTGGACTGTCTCTTGAATCCCACTCTTTCCCTTTCTTACCGCATTTTCACATATTCCCCACTTGTATGTCTCATTTCTAGCTGAGATAAGCATTTGTCCCCAGGAAATGCCCCTGCCTGGGCTTGTCCCAATGTCCCTTTGTTTTCTGCAGCTTTTGTAATTCTCAGCGCACCTGTGTGCCTGAAGAAGCCATTCATCAATAAACAGAGGGCAGGCAATTCATCAGATTTCTGTCCATGAATGTGCTGCCAATGTACTTTCCCTCTTGATCCATCGGGCCTCCAAAGCCTCCCCTGGCACGGAGACAGTGGCTGGACCAACAGGCTGGCTGATCCTGGTGTTGTTTTACCTTGTCTTTACCATCTGCCAAAATGCACGGGTCTCTCTCTCTCCCCAATACACCTTTTTTTTTCCTGTCAGAAACTCGTGGGCATTCCAGGTTTGTGTTTTTGGAAGTGACTGCCAGTGTGGTGTGGCTTGACAGGATAATCTCCAGGGCATAGGAGCCAGGAGGCCAGAGAGACCCTTGCTTGGCAGAATTTCCCTCCCTCAGGGTTCAGAGGACGTGGGTTTTGTCTGGAGCTGGCTGGCTGTGCTTCTCAAGGGCCGAGGTGCAGTCCCCACGCTGCTTTGCTGCTCATCCTGGCCTCCCTTTTGGTGGTTTCATTGGCGCAGAGCCTGGGAACAAGGTACAGCCAGGACCCAGCCTTGAGCTGAGCCCTGGATTGTGAATGAGCCTTCACATTGTGCCAGTGGAAGGCTTCCAGTCTTCCCCAAGCATTTGGTTTTGCTTTTCTTCCGCGGGAGAACTTCTTCCTCTGAAGGACACTAACAGAAAACTTCAGAACCTGGGAAACAGAATTGCCTGAGCCTTCCCTGCTGCTTGCAGCTAACAGGAAAATATGGAGGCATCAGGTGAATTTAATTATTCTTCCACAATTCTTCTGCATTCTGAATTGCAAAAGTGAACTGTCTGTCCGCAGATACACCAAACAGCTGCAACCTTGTTTGAGTTGTGCTCATCCACAATGATGGCTGCAGAAGCAATCCTCTTTTTTTTTTTTTTCTTTTCCACTAGGAGAGCACGATCCTGCAAAATTTGCATCGCTTATCATTTGTGAGAACTGCTATAGGTAAGAAATTTCCAAACTCTGCTTATCCATTGTCCAGAGCTCTCCCTCTGCTCTCCCTCCACATGCAGAGAGCTGTGATACCTTTTGGGCCCTGCACATGCATAGGATTTAAGAGCCAGTATTCTTGGTACTTCCTCTGCAAGCCTTATGGGGAAAAAAAAATCACATTTATTTAAAGACATTTCACATTTCTGTTTTTGCAGCGAGCATAGCAGAGGGAGTTTAAAGCCTAGTGACTAAAAAAAAATTAAATCTGTGTTATAGGTGTTGGGGGGCAATGTTTTGTCCCATTTTTCTGTTCCAACTTTGGAAAAGAGTTGGTAATCTTTAAGTGCACTCAGGAGACTATGGCTTTTGTGCAGACATCTGCGAAGTGATTGAATTTTACCAATTGTGCAGGCACTCAGGCACTTATTAGACAATATTGCCAGAGCTATTTGGAAAGAAGGAGTCGGAGAGAAATGAAATTCTGCATATGTAAAGGGGTTTCTTTCCTGTTTTGGGGAAGAAATTTTTCAGCCAGTGTGGAATGGTGTGGGGGGAAAAAAAAGTCTCCTAAAATACATTTGGTTTTGCATTCTCACAGTCCTTTGACCAAGACCTGCTCAGTCTTTGGCTTTGTTTGGTATTGTTACTTGTTGCAGACTTTTCTGCAGGGCTGTTCTAGCAGGTTTCAGTCAGTGTCACGAGTGTGACCAGCGGGAGCCCTGCACCTCCTGCCCGTGGCACACACTCCGTGCCTGCTCTACAAAGCTAAAAACCAGCTGCAGCCTCCCTGTGAGCTGCAATGGGAGCTTCAAGTGGCTCCTGTTCCAGAGGCTCTGGGGTCAGCCTCAGGCTGCAGGGATGTCTGTTGACAGCATGGCTGTCTCACAGGGCTGGGACTGGGAAAGCAGTGGGAGAAGCACGTTCCTGGCATTCCCAGAACAACACGCTGGGCATCCCTTCTCAAAGTTGCAAAAAAAATTAATATGCAGGGCACTTATTGAGGATTCCTCCAGCACGTCATGAACTCAGGTGCGGTGTGAACACGTAAATGCTGCCTGGTGATGCCAACACGTTGTTCCTCCGAGGTTGTAACGTGATTTTTGTGATCGCTCCAGACGCGGTAGCCCTGCTGAGCAAACTTTCAAAGGTGGGTAGAAATGTGTGTTTGCACATCCAAGTAGGCAATTTATTTCCCAAACACCAAGGTGTCCAGTTATCCGTTTTGCTTATGCAAATATCAATTGTCACAAGCACAACAGCTGTGCCTTCCCTGCAATTATTTCCATAAGGTAGCGGATTGTTAAGCGGAGGAGACGTGTCCGTGATGCTGCCTGGGCAGCGTTTCTGGGGGGTGGGCTGCACAAGACAAGAAGGGTACAGATAGTCCAGCGGCACTCGGGCTCGCTCATTTGGAGTGCTGCAAAACTGGCATTGTGAAATCTGGATCTGGGAACAGTTTTGTGAGAAAGGTCAGCATCTGGATTGAGGGTGAGGACTGGACCCCTGGGCCATGCTATGTCCACGTCAATTTGGGGTGTGATGTCTTCTCATCCCACGCTGTGTGGCTCTGTTGGGCCTTTTGCACACAGACCTGCGCTCCCGAGAGCTTGCCCAGGGTACCGGGGGGTCTGATGCGAGCGTGTGCGCGCCGAGCTCCCCCGGGGAGCCTCCGCAGCCGGACCGCACGGCAGACCCGCATCCCGCGCATCCTCCGGCACTCCGTTTCACAGCACCGCACGCCGCGCTGCGGACCCTGCCGGCGCCCCGCCGCGGGCCGTGCGGGCCGGCGGCGCCCCGGAGCCCCGAGCCCCGGCCGGGCCCCCTCCCGCGGGCTCCCCTATGAGGTCAGCGCGGCGCGGAGGCCCCGCCCGCGGCCCCGCCCGCCCGCCCGCGGCCGCAGGGGGCGGCGGGCCGCGCTCCGCCCCGCGGCCGCCCCGCTCCCGCGTTCATTTCATTCCTCCCCTCATTCCGCGCATTCCTCGCATCGCTGGCGCCGCGCAGCCCGGCCGGGAGCCCGGCCCGCCCCGCCGCCGGCCGGGCAGCAACTCATCCTCCGAGGGCTCCGTCCGCCGGCCCGCGGCAACCTACGGCCGCGGTATAAATAGCCGAGCGGCGGATTAAAAATAGGCGCGGGGCCATAAATAGCCGGGGCGGCCCGGGGGCGGCGGGCGAAGTTTTGCCGTCGGAGCGCGGCGCGCTGGCGGAGCGCGGCGGGGCCGCGGCGCGGAGGTAAGGCAGCGGGGCCGCGGCGCGCCCGCCGGCGCTTTGTGCGGCGGGGCGGGGGGCCCGGGCGGCCGGGGCGGCCCGGGGGGGCCCGGCGCCCCCGCAGGTGCCGGGGCAGGCGGGCCGGGGGCCGCGGCGGGGGGAGAAGTCGCTCGCCGCGGAGTTGCGGCGCCGCGGGGCCGCGGCCGGAGCTGCAACAGGCGCTGCCCGCCCCGCTGCGCTCCCCGCGCCGCCGGCCTGAGTCACCGCCCGGCTCCGGGCGCGCTCCTCGCCTCGCACTCGCTCCTCGCTCGCACACACACACACGCACGCAGAGGCTGTCCCCTCGCACACGCGCGCACCGATCCCCGGCGGTTTTGGCATATTTTGTTGTTGTTTTTTCTCCGCGGGGAGGCACGCGAGCCGGAGCGGCCCCGCGCCCGGCGCAGAGGCTCCAGCGCTCCGCACCATCCCCGGCCGCCCGGCCTGGCGCGCAGCTCCGCTCGCCGCGCTGCCCCGGCTCTGCCTCCCTCCCCGCGCCCGTTTTGCTCTAAAAGATGAAAGAAGGAATGTCCTTTCTCGCTGCCGCTTCTCCTTCTCCAGAGCTGCTGCTGCTGCTGCCGCCGCCGCTGCTGGTTAATTGCACATTCAAGTGGAAAATTTTCGGGAGTCAGCAGAAACACTGTATCCAAAAAAGACAAAGTCGCAGTTACAGCAACACCGAGGAGATTGTCCCTGGAAAACTTCCTTTCGGTAGGAGCCGCGAGGTTTTTCGGTGGTTTTCGGGGGTTTTTTGTTTCTCGGTTCTCGGCGAGGTTCCGAGGAGCTGCGTCGCACAGCTGTCCCCGGCGCTGGTGCGGAGGGCCGGTGGCAGCCTTTGTTCGCAGAGGAGCGCTTTCAAAGGAAGTACACTTCCAAGGGGGAGGGAAAACTTATACAGTGCGCCTTTTGTACCCAAATTAAAACAAAGCGGCCCCCTCCGCACAACCAAACAAAAACAGCGGGGCGAAATGAAGCGAGAGGAGGGGGGAAATATCTCTGTTTTCACCAAGGAAAAAAGTTCGCTCTCCCGCCTCTGCCGAGCTCGGTCCCAGTCGTGATTTTTCTCCTCCTGAAGTCTGTTTTAAGTTGAACGGTGTTACCAGTATAAAAATATTTATGAAACAATGAAATACCAGCCACCCACGTTTCTCAGGAGAGTTGTTAACTTATTAGAAACAAGTGCCTGCCTTTGATATGAAGAAATGGAAAGTGACCTCCAGAAGTGCTGGAAAGTTAGGGAGCAGTTCTGCCCTGCGCTCTCTGAATGTAAATGGCTCCCGGTATTTTTTTTTTTTTTTTAACTGCTCCTTTCTAGGCAAGAAAGGGCAAGAAACATCAGATTGCACTGGTGTTTTCTGACTCAAAGTAGCGAATACAAGAAATACAAGCCGAAATGGCAGAGCCTCGGGGAGAAAAAAGTACACGTGCAGCTGTACCCGCGTATTAGCAGGAGCACGTTTGCTTTCTCCTCGTGCTGATAAAGTTTGGGAGCGCAGTCTTGCAGGTTAGCGGTTTTGCAGAGCTGGGTGAGGGCTGGGTTGGGAGCTCTGTGGATAACGTGCTGCTCTGCCTGGCTGTGTGCTCAGTTATTCTGCAGCACATCTAATATGGAAATCTCTGTGGGAATGCCTCTAACAGGAAAATTCATGTAAATAACTACGTGCTACCTGCAATTGAATATGAAAACAGAAATTATTATAATTACATTGGGACTTAATTTAAAATTATGTGGGGTTCTTCTTACAACCCTAGATTGGGAATCTGTGTCTGCAATGTGTGATGTATTCTATCTCTATAAATAGTTGGGGAATACCATTACAGAATATTAGATTGTACTGGTGGTAAGATAGTGCTGTTAAAAATGACACAGACCTGGATATTAAATTACTTCTGGGGGTGGGAGGGAGGGAAGCTTGCATGTTTGTTTGTATGTGGACATGTGTATTTTTATGTACACACGTATACACACGCGCACTTTATTTGGGAATAGAAATACAGGAATTAATACAGTGGGTGTTCTTGAAACACAAAACTGAAGGTTTTATATTCGGATTACGCTCTGAAGCTGCAAGTTTTTAAAATCCACTTTTTGAAATTATTTTCACAAAGGGTAAATGTTTCAGAGGTGCATTTATTTTTTCACCTTTGTGGGAAAACACGTCTTTTCACACTGCACTGGTGTTTAATTAGGTCATAAAGAGTTTCCTATACCAGTAGGGATAATTCTGCATTTTGTTTGCTCCAGGATTTTGTCAGCTGACCAAGCAGAAATTTTGGATGCAATGGATTTCTTTCAGTTTTTCTTCTTAGCAGTGTAGCTAAGGAGAAGCAAACCTTTGGGAAGCACTTTATCGCTAAACACGTTCAGCGTATTTCGAGCATCAATCCAGCTTACGCCGCTCTGGTGAAGTAAATATTATTGGCCTTTTCAGCCAGGAGAGCGGAACAACAGCTCTCGAGCTTCAAATTGGGGCTTCATATTCTCCCCAGTTTCTTACTCGGTGCTGAGTGCGGCGTACAGGAGCACTGAAGCCAAGGAGAAATGTTGATTTGACAGGGGTCCCAGTAAAGACAGAGTGCGCCTAAAGGAGTTTTAATTAAACAGCTAGAAAAGAACAGCAGAAACTTAATTACGAGGCAGCCCCGGCCGTGAGTGTCCAGCTGAGCAGTGATAGCGTGTGGGGATGTGCGAGCATGTGTGTAGTGTGTCTGGTGTCGCTTGGAACCAGTGGGCTTTTGTTGTTGTTGCTGCTGCTGGACGCTGTAGTGGTTTTGGATATTGTTAAAGTGGTTTCTGGCCTTTGTTTGTCCATGCCTGAAAAAGTTAAGTTCAGTTGAGTCACATGCTGAGGAAAAAAAGCATTTCTTCCTTCTTTCTGTTTAAGCTGCCTTTGTGATAATGTTGTAAGCAAACTTTCGAGGTACGGTGCAGGCAATACAGGAATAAAAACTTTGGGAGCTGCAGAGAAATACTGGCATCATTCATTAAAAAAAAAAAAAAGCGAAAGGTAAAAACATGCACTTGTGTATTATGATACAGCTGTCAGTTTTCAGTCTGTAAAGTAGGATGGTTACACTGCTGGAAGAGTTTCACCAGAAGTAATCTCATTTTATTAGGAGGTGCCTAAGACTGTTCCCAACATGGAGATTTACTGTACAGTTCTGGGGTGTGTGCTTGGGAGCAGGTTACCTTCAAACCTGTCGTGAGCACTTGGTTTCTTACTGGATGCACACCACATACATATATAATACGTGCATATATATATATGCACAGCACTCATTGTGGCTGGTATTTCTTCATGTCATTAATATTAACCCTGAGCGCCTCCAGAGATGGTTTTAAAGCTGTCTTTCTGTAGTGATTCCATTTACTCAAGAAGAAAGTATTGGCTGGATCCAGTCCTTGCTCAGGTTAAAGTGACCAGGATGACTCATAGGAATAAACATTTGCTGGATCAAATACTAAGATATTTACAGCATATGCTTTATGTCCATGCTCAGTGTGATATTTGATGTCTAAAGAAGGACATCTTTGTTTTAAAAGAATATTGATTTGACGCACATACTTTTTTCAAATTTCTGCTCGGGGCTTATGTTCTGCTTAACTTGTAATCTGCCTAAGATTGGAAGGCAAATTTCTGTTAACAGCTGATCATTCATTCCAATCGGGCTCTTATTCATGGCATGTGCAAATGTGAGGCGAGGGCTGACTTCTTAGAAATCTGGTCTGAATTCAGGTTAATTCCATCAACTGCATACGGCCCGTTGCTGGATTACATTGGCTGTAATGAGGGTGCAAATTGGCCCTTTAAGAATGATTTTGAAGTCCCCAGCTCATCATCAGACGGGACCTACCTTTTCATGAGAGAAATAATCCTTTTTTCTGGGACCTGAGGTTTAAGTTCTGCTGTGTCGCCGTGTTGCGCTTTGCCATTAGCGCTTGCCGCGAGCAGGGGTGTTCTGTATTCCTGATCTGCAGTCCTTCACTCTTAGAGAATTGTTTGAATCTCAGCAAAACTTCAGAACTTTCAGGAGGTGGATCATCTCCCTGCGAGCGAGGGCTGTTGTAGGTTTTGCGGCAGTTTGTGCGAGTGCTGTATGATTTAAATTGCATGCTGTGATATAGGAACAGATGAATGGCATTATTAATTGTGAGGCAAACTGACTCCAAGCTGTGCCGAAGACAGAGTTTTAGGAAAAAAATATCTGCAATGAATTCCCACTTTATAACTGTATCTTGCTCTCTGTTCTTGGACAAAACTCCTTTTGACTTTTGCAAGTGGAACAAGGATGGAATAATATTTCCTGGAATAAATTCGTGTTTGGTTTTAATGATTGCTCATTTCCAAAACAGAAGAGAGTGAAAAGTTGCAGACTTAAGTCCTTTGAGGCAGCAACTTCAAACCTGCTCCTCAGATCTGTCACATAAAATTCAGCTGTTTTCTGATTTAATGCAACAAACCTCTCGTTTTTGTGATCCCACTGCAGTCACTGTCAGTTTCATCTTGTCATTGGAAAAGCCGAAATTTCTGTCTGTGTTGATGCTGATTCAGCAGCTTTCATACCGGATCGGGTTATTAACATGCCACCAGAATTGCACTGATTCCAAAACACGGGGATTGGAAGTCAGAACCTGGCTCCTGACAACTAGCTGGAGTGGCTGTGCCCAGGGAGTCTGAGTGACCCCTGACGCGCTCGCTGCTGGGGTGGGCTCTGCTGCGTGGGTCCGGGCGCGGTGGGATCCGCCAGTGTGGGGAGGGTTTGTGCCCCGTTCCCTGCTCCCTCCAGCCTGTGCCTGGCTTGGCAGAGGCAGCCTGTTTCGGCTTGGCTCCCGTCCAGTCCCAGGTATCACCGGCGAGTTTTTGTTCTTTGTCTTCTGCCCGTTGTTCCCTGGAACAAGGGGGTCGCTGAGTGGCCCTGCGTCCTTTCGCAGCGCCCTGCCTGCGGTTCCGGCTCTGCTTCCCCTCGCCCTGGGGTCACAGCCCGTCTGGGTGGCTGCGGGAGCGCGCCAGCCCAGAATCCCATTTATTTGCTAGCAGGTCAGGAGGTAGAATGTGAAATCTCCATGTGTGGGGAGGGGGAAGGGACGAGAGTTCGGGATTATGTGTAAAACTATTAAAATGCTATTGACTGGGACTCTAAAACAATGACGAGCGCTGTTGTTTTTACAGATACACGAACTGAAAACTGCTGCTAATGATGGGAAATGTTAATTATGTGAGAACATATTGAACTTATATTCTCTGGCATGAACTTTTTTAAATGCATCAACTGTGCTGCCTTTTATGCGCACAGCTTTCTAATTATCATAATTCAGTACAGCTCTGGCTTTTGGAAAGAGTTCAAGTGCAATCTCAACTTAACATGAAAGGAGTTGGGTTTTTTTTTTTTTGTTTTTTTTTTTGTTTTTTTTAAACTGAGAATGTTCAAGAACAATTTGAAAAGATAGTCTAAAAATGCTACATACTTTGCTGGGTATAAGTCAGAAAATAAATATGTTCCCATAAGTGCCTATCAAAGCAGAACAGATTATTAGAACAGAAAGTTATCTATTTTTCTCATTATGTCTTTCACACTCATACAGTACACAGCTAAAAGCACATTTTCATAATTGAATATCATAGACAGACCTACTATGTATTGATTGACAGTAGTTTTTATTTTGTCAATTTTTGTAATGATTGAGTAGATCACTGTGTTGTTATGAAAGCATTATTTCTCCTCAGATAGTAAGATTTATTTTTTTTTTAATGAAGCAGGAAGACAACTTTCACGATACTTTTGGTATTAATGTGTTTCTGTAACATATTCAGGTCCCCTTGCAGTTTTGCTTGTCTTTGTGGAACTGGAGGGGGCTGTAAATATCAGGTTTTTCTAAAGCACCCAGAAGTGGTTTGGGTTTTATTTTTTGTTGTTAGTTTTGTTTTGGTTGTGTTGATTTGTTTGGGGGTTTTTTTGGGGTTTTTTTGGGGTTTTTTTGTTTGAGAAGGAAAAGTAAATTTCATGTAAGTTGCACTTTAGTTGTCCTTTCAAAGTTGTATTTTTTTTTTTTTAATGTGATCGAATTGCTGGTTTCCACATCACACACTCCCCACCATTTTTTGGTCTTTTCCGTTACTACAGTACATGCTACATTTCTGAAATGCAAAGAAAGCCCCAGTGAAACAAAATGACTTCATTTGGGCTGGCACTTAAGAGTAGAATTCACTTCCATAGTGCTGAAATAAAAGAAGCCAAGTGTTTTAAATAGCCACTCCCCTAGGCCAGAGTGTTTTTAGAAAAGCTCATTGTCTAGATTTGAGCTGTAGCAGTATGCCTGCCTCTGTTAAATCTCCTGATCCAGACAGCTCGATTTCTAAAGTCGACATCTGGTTTACTCTTTGTTCACCTGTTTAAAAAAAAATGCAAATAGGCGAGTGTGCCATTGCCCTAGAGCTCTGCAGAAAAAATAAAAATGCTGTTGACAGTTTGTCAAATAGTGCTTCCAGTCTAAGACTGCAGTAGCCTATTGTTATGCCAGCAACAGGCAACAGAAGTTGTGGCACCATATGGCCAGTATATGCTTCAGATAAGCTATCTGTTAATTTAGCTTATCAGTAGTGTTTTGATATGCTTCGTGTTTGAATCGCCAACCAGCATGGCCTTGGGTACTTTTGGTGCTGAATTATTCCTTAACATTATAGACATCACAATTATTCCCTTGGTGGAATCTCTCACCAGGCATTCACCTCATGGTGCTGCGAACAGCAGTGGTTTTTTTTTTTTTTGGAATTAGTTGGCATGGTTGTTTTTTTTTCTTTTTACATGGCTGTCTTTCTGTTGGGAGATTATAATTCAGGAATGACATTTTGGTTTTGAGGGGAGAAAATGTCAGAACAGACTTTGGAAGAAAAGGTAAATTCGTAGAGGTTTAGGGGATTAAAGCTTCTGCTATGTGTTTATCAATTAAAAAATATGGTAATCTGGTACCATAGTTCATGGGGAAAAGGGAAATATCAGTGCAAACTTTTTTTTTTTGTTCTAAAGGTGGTTTACAGCTTAAAATAAAAAAGCAAAACTCTGTAAACAGTTTCCACATCCCTGGTTTTACCTTCATTCTTTCAAAAAAAAAAAAAAAAAAAAACCTTTAAAAACAGTCATGTCCCTACATCTGCTGTCAGCTGATCTTTGAAGATTTTCGTCCCCCCTGCTTTTTCCACGATCAACTGAAAGACAAGAAGACTGGAAGAGTCACTGGAAGTTCCTTCATCTTCCCCCTAGCCCTGCCTTTCTTTAGGAGTAATTATTTTGTAGCAGGAGGAGTTTCCAGCCATAAATACAGTCTTCCATTCAGTGCCTCTGTGGTGTCCTTAGGGCTGGATGTGCCTGTGCTGCTCCGTGACCTTGCAGCGCATTCCTGTGTCTCCTGCCCCACAGGCTGGGGCTGGCTGTGCCTTGCAGGCACCGCGGCTGTCCCTGGCCGCCGGGACCCTCCTCGCTCCTTGGGAACACATCCTTGCTCTTGGTTGAGCTCTCCTGCCCTTGGATCCCTGTGGTTTTTTTGTTTCTCTCCCTCTGCAGTCCGGCTGGCCAGGTGCTCCTTCCCGTGTCCTCTGCTGCTGCTCATGGACGGGGTGCCACTGTGGGGTCCCTTTCCTGCTGCTCCCAGCCCTTCCTTGCCCTGGAGATTGGAAAGAAAGGGCCACTTGTGCTGGCCATGCCTTTCATGTCCAAGTCCTTAATGACCAAGGAAAGGACTTAGATTCTCTCTCAGAGAAATCTGCAGTCATCTTCTGAAGCTGTTTGCTGACAACACTTTTTTTTTTAGCAAAGAGAAGTAAATTCTTCTGCATTCGAAGCAGAGAAATGTGAACAATTTGAGCGGTGGCCGCTCTGCCTTTCCACTGAAGTCCACCCAGATGAACTGCCTGGAGGAAGGCAGGAGCTGACAAAGCACCCGGGGGCCAACGGGGTGGGCAGTGAAACGAGAGGTGATGCTCCCCCCTTGCTGCTCTGCCTCAGCTGATGCTGGCACCTGCAGAAAGGCTCCCCTGCCCTTGGCTTGGCATCTGAGGCTGCTAGAGGGCTTCTGGTTTCTCTGCAGGGACATGAAATGTGTGTGTCCATCCACTTCCAGCTGGTTTGGGGGTTGCCCCCGCATTTTAAATCTGTTTTGAATTCAGATTTAGAGTTGAGGTCCCTGGTGTGACTCGTGCAGTTTGGTGACAGCAGCGCTTTTTGGCTTCTGGCCCATTGCAGGTCAGAGCTGTGATCTCTCATCCTGGTGTGATTAGGGGCAAGGGAAGCAGAGACCCTGGGAAAGGAGGGCTCTTGAGCCTTTCAGCTCTCTGAGGCGCATGTGCATCTTCCCTGTGAGTTGTTTCTAAGTGCCTGACTGTGAGAGGCAGTTTTCAGTTCACTAATGTATCTAGTTACACCCATGATGGGTATGGCTGTCTTTGGATTGCTGGCTCCCTTAAAACATAACAAATCCATGTTTATTCAGTACCACAGGACACATCTTTGTGGGGGTCATTTTGATTAAACTCCAGAGCCTGTGAAGTTCTGGTTTACTTGGTATCTCCTCAACTTGGCTTCACTGGTGTTCCACTGGTTTCAGCCACTGCTTTGTGATAGGAAATGCACAGCTCCAAATAATGCGCATTTTGATCATTAAATTGACTATTACTTATGCACAGTAATTTCTTGCTCTGCTTCTTGGCATATTTGCTGTATGCTTACTGAGCAGCTGTAGATAAGCAGTTGAAGGGGGGCATTTGGAAGACACTTGTAAATATGCAGCTTCCTATACAGATTTGCTTTAGCCCCTAGCATTAGTAATAATTTTTTACTGGTGAAACAGTGACCCGTAAATAACTTCATCATCCAAAATCTCTAAAAACAATATGAAGAAGTCCAAAGGGTACTAGAATTATTACGGTTCTTGGTTGCTTGGAAAATTAACTAATATTCTGGCTTCTGAGATTTTGGAAACAAATTAAAGAACCCTTTTTTAGGTAGCAGGCTGCTTTTAATGGTTCTTCTGTATTAAGGAGAGCACAGTATTGTAGGTTATTTATTTCTGGGCATGCAGTACAGGGTGAAGAGCCTGCAATTCAGCTTGCAATGCCTCTGTGCCCTGAGGTAAACTCTATTTCACAAAGGGAATTTTGATTATGGTCTACTGCTCTGTAGCATAGTGGAGGCTTCAAGAGGCAAGTGGTAAATGCTACCAAAGAAAAGCTGGATTGGAGCCACTGACGTCATCTAAGTAAATCTGCTGTAGGACTACAGCCATAAAATGACTGCCAGCCACGGAGCGCACTTTGGCCTTTTCTTGTCAAGTGTTTTAACTGCTGCTTTTTTCTTTGCTTTTCTTTTTTATTTTCCTCTGAGCAAGATGCATTTTGCTTTCTTTCTCTTCCCCCCCTTGCTAGCTGCGCGCGGGGGTGAGGTACAGAAATGCCAGCGTCCCCCTGCGTCCCCACCGTGCTGCACGAGGGCGCGAGCGGCTGCAGCTCGCCGTTCAGAAATTAAAAAGTAAACCAGTACTTTTCCATACATGAGCCTGGCAGAATTCAGCTTCCATCACCAGCTATTTTTTAGGTGCAGGAGCCTGGCAGTTCAAGTTACAGCATACTGATGAGATTTGTGTTGTGGGCAAAAAGGGTTTTGATGCTCTGGAAGGCGTGCTTTCCTCTGGAAGAGCTCGGTGCATAAAAACGGCTGGGCTTGAATTCTGAATTAGCACAAAATGCGGGGGGGTGTGTGTGTGAGAGAGAGAGCACCGTGTTAGTCATTGCTTTAGGATTGACCTCGGCAGTTTGAGTCACTCTTGAAACAAAACTGCCCTGACTGTTTGTTAGCAGCCAGTCTCTGGTGATTCTTTCTGTCCACGGCTAGAGCCACCGGGTGCATTGACAATGGCAGCTCCAGGATTCATTGGCTAGGGTGTAGCAGCCATACCTGTACCTAAGGGTATCTCTAACAATGCACTGATATCCCAGCTGCTCTCCACTTGGACTTCAGCTCTGTCAGGACTGCAGTGAAAGCACTCAAGTTTTTGACAGTGGATTTTTAATTCAATTGTCAGCATTCTCTTGAAATGAATTTCCAGGATGTTTAACACACCATTTTTTAAAAACAGAGTTCGCTGTAAAACACATTAATAATTATTAGCTCATTTGTCCCATGACAATATTTGTTTGTTCGATTTATGAACCTCTTTCTTTTTTTTTACTTTAAAATAAAAACTAAGCATCACTGTTTTTGAAGTTTGAGTCTTATGATCAGAAATATATTAAAACCAGTATCTTATCCATGAATCATTAGATGAGTCAGTTCCTGAAACCACTACAAGCCTCGCAGTTCTTGGCTTGGGCTGAAAGCAGGAAATCCAGGCTTCAATAACTTCCTTTCCCAGCCCTGGCTATAGCAGCGCTCGTGGTTAGTATATGCTGCTTTTGTAAGCAATAGGAAGATGTATGTCTGAGGAACAAAGGCACTCGAGTCAATTTGCTGAAACTGTTTATAATTTGTGGTCTTGATTTGAATGTCAGGATGCACTGGCATATACTGCGTTCTGTGCTGCAGTGCATTTTCCAGCAGTCACAGTCAGCATGTGAAATAAAGGGAACACATTATGGGACAATTCTTGGACAAAGCCCATCTAATCAGTTTTCCAGAAAACAGGAAGATATTTTTGTGAAATCATCCAGCTCCTGAAGACTAATGGGAGTGAGAACTGAGCGCATAGGAGTAAATTTAAAATGTTTATTTAGCAGTTACTTTGTTTTATGCTTGTGCAACAAGCTATTTTTATTCTGTTTCAGCGCTCCAAAAGGGCTTGAAGAAAACCCAACCCCAACTTGGAACCTATAAAATAAAAACACATGATTTGTTTTCAGTCTCTCTCTCTTTTTTTTTCCTTTTCTTTTTTTTTTTTTCAGTGAAAACTGTTTGCCTCCTCATAATCAAGGACACATTGATTGTCTCTGTGTCAGTGCAGCATTGTTGGCTGCAGAAAATGTCCTTTAAACTTGGAGTGCCTGTATGCTCTGACATCTGTGCAAGGGGATGAACTATTTACCTTTTGGAGCTAATGGGACCAGATTCAGGCTTGGTACAACGTTGATCTTAATGTATTTACACCTGGAAAGTGCTCAACCTTTTATGCTTTTCTTAAATATTATGAAAGATAGTTTGGTATCTTGTACTTATTATTTGGTTAATTTAACTCTAATTAATTAGCAGCACATAAGGGCCAAACCCACCTTCTTTAATTATTCTTTTTATTCTTCCCCCCCCAAAATATCATTTTCTTTTAACAAACCAGGAAGAATAAAGAGTATTGAGAGCAAGAGATTTGTAGGTACTACATTAAAAAAAGAAAGTCTACTTTTGACAGGGTTAGTTAAGCTGTATATGCAGAATTGGTTAAAAACAGATGCAGAGCTCTTCTTTTAAACAGGCAGAACTGGGATTTTTGGCATGACAGTGAGCATCCGAGCAAGCTGCTTTGTCGAATTTGAGGGATCAGGATTCCTCTCAGAATATTCAAAGGGATGCCAGTGGCGCAGAGAGCGTTCGAAGAACTCAAAGCCAGTGTAACTGCTCCGTGACTGCAATTCCCAGCAGCAGCTCCTCTGCTCCAGGGAGTTTGGAGTGATCTCCAGGTGCCTCCTGCTCTGCTTCTGGGGGCAGGGTTTGCTGTGGGGCTGAGGAGCGGGGGCAGCCCCAGCCCAGCCACGCAGAGAGGTGGGCATGGGGCTGGGCAGTGCCCCGCAGCCTTAGCAAGCTCACTGGAGCTGCAGGAGCATGAGCCTTTGGGGGGCAAGCTGGCCTGTCTCCCCTTCCTCCTCTGCCACGCTGCTCTGGGAGATGCTTGCATGCCTGCGGGAGGATCCTGGGGAGGCATGCACCGTTCCTTCCTTTCCCTGGGCTGCTTCCCGGGCTGCTGGAGTCGCAGGGGCTGTTTGGGAAGGCTCCGTCCCTCAGGTGTGTCCCCGTGCCGTGGAGCCTGATGCTGGTGCTCCGGGGATTGCGGTGCTGGGCACCACACCGCCCACTGCGGGTTTAGCTTGCTGCATCGTAATTAACTCCTTGTAATAACAATAATTATAATAATTAACTTACTACAATAACAAGGATGTTCTTCCCGCTGCTTCTGCTTGCTGATTTTGGGACAGAAATCTCACTTCTTTCCTGTTTTCTGTTTGAGGGAAACTGTAAGCACTTGAGCAGTGGAGAACAGCAGTGGCTTTTCACAGCACCAAAGCAAATGTAAAAAGAATTGTTCGTGGTTGTGATCATAAGAAGTGCAATTTTCTGTTAATTAATGTTAAACAACAGATTGTTTAACTCGGGGAAGAAGAACAAAGGGAGAAACCCTCAAGTGGAATAAGCATCTAAAGTTTGGAATCAGGTTATAGTTGTGCTTGATTTAATTTTTTCCCCTTGCAAAGAAATGTAAATGATTTAATATTGCTTTTCTAGTTGAACAGTCCTGAATTTGGGAATTGTAATGCATAAGATCTGGAGATACATTTTGATCAAGTTCATACACTTTAAATGTGTATGAACTGAACATCTTTGTGCTGCCATCGATCAGAGAGATGTCCTGTTGCTCTAATGTGGATTTTGCTTTTGGATTAGAAGCCTGGGGCTTTGAATTGCTTGCTGTCTGTAGACCAAGTCATCAGTGGCTAGTGATTGATTCATTAATTAAAATCAATTTAAATGGATTTGTAAGCCTCATGTAACAGATTATCTTATTAGCAGCATGAGAAAGGCACTGTGATCTGCAAGGAATCTGTCACTTTAGACAAAATATAGCATGATTTTATGGGAGAATTTAATGAATTGCTGCTGCTGTAAGTGATCTATGCAAATGGAAGAGCCTTGCTTAAATCCTACATTAAACAGACTCTTCCTGTTGAACATATTTTATTTTTTTAAACCTCCTCTGAAATACTTGACTTTAATTGTGTGTGTGTGTTTCTGTACATCTTCATGGTCACAATGACACGTTAAGTATTCTAAGTATTCTCAAGTTTCTGATATATTCTGATCTTGGAGATTTTTTTTTTTCCTGTAACATCTCCCTTGCCTTATTGAAAAATATCCACAAGGAGAAAAGTGATTTTCTGAATTGCTGGAAACAGAATGACAGAAAGAACACGTAATACTGTTTAATCCACGCTCTGCCTGCTCAGCAGTGCAGTCTGGAGGAGACACTTTGGACAGCTGGAGGGGCCAGGCGGGCAGAGGGGACTTCTGGCAGAGGTGAAAGTGTTGAAGAGGTGGCAATAAAAGCTTTGCTGGCTGGGAGAGGGGAGGCTTGTCTGTCATCTTTGCATTCATTTTTTGCATCAGGCTGTATAGCAAGCCATTGCAGGCACCTCTCTGTGTATGAATGTGCTCTGTGATCAGGCCTCACGAATATCTAAGCCAAGGTGTCAGCAAAATCGATGGGAATTCTGGATTTAGTTTCAAACAGAGCAGGGCTCTTGCCTCTGAATCGTAGCCTTGCCCACAGCTTCTCAGTAATCTCAATACCATGTGTGCTTCGTTCTGGTTTGCAACCCAGACTCCTTCAGGAAAGGAGATTTTTAATTGTGGGAGCGAAGTTGCAGCATCACTTTACACCTTCCTTCCTTAGCTTGTGCTCTCTGAGCATTTGTGATTAGGGAGCAAAGTGAATTAGATTATGAGATCACTTTTCCATTACAATGAAGCTAGTTTCACTTCATTTCCTCTGCTGTATTGAAGAGATGGAAGAATCTATTGTATCAACTGAAAAATTTTAATGAACTTCTTAGGGAAAAAAAAAAAGCGCTCACAAGAAAATCTCAACCATCACAGAGCCCTGAATTGCCTTGCAAATATCATCCATTCCTTGTGTAGGTGATCCTTCAAAGCAAAGCATTGTTGGTGAGCTTTGTTTGCTAGGTAATCTTACTGTCATTGGCCACAGAGATTGCAAATCTTCAGCCAAAAAAGATGTGAAACCGGATTGATGTGGTAAACCCAGCAGTACCTGCATTTTGGTGAAATGAAACGCATTGCCTGAGATGTGAGGAATTTGTCACGGCAGGAAGCATTTTTCATTGCTTGTGGAAAATCAAACAAGGGGTTTGGGAGGTGCAAATTCAGTGAGATATCACACTTCCATTGAAATACTGCATGAGCAGTGGTCTCCAGTTTGCTCCACGGTTGTCTCTTGGTACTCTCTAGGGTTTGACTTTAGGGGATGGGTGTTTTGCCCCACTGAGCCCTGCTGCCTATCGATCACTCCGGCACGAGGACGGTGCCAGCTATGAAAACAGCAGCTCTTGCACATGTGCACCTCTGACAAAGCCTGAGACGCTGCCTGCACCATCCCTTTCCCTGCCTGAGTCTGCAGCAGGTGCAGATGTGTGAGTGCAGAGGTTTGTGCCTGGGTCACTCGAGCCTGGGAACTTGGAAGCCAGCGCTGGAATTCTGGGCGTGACGAGTTATTTCATCCTGGACGCAGCCCTTGAAACCAGGGAGAAAGTCTGCTTGCCCTGACTTCCACCTGGTCTGACATTAGCATGCCAGTTTGGAATTAGAGTAGTCATGCAGCAATTACTTATTTTGTGAACCCTTTGGTTTGGAGAGGAGCAAGGAGACTCTGGAACTTTGAAGAAATGTGCTGAGTTGCAGCATTTCCTTGGAGGAGAGTAAGGCAGAGGTGCTGCTCTCGGCTGGGATGGAGTGGATTTTCTTTACCATGTTGGTGTGGGGCTGTGTTTTGGATTTGCCAGCTGGGGTTAAGCCACAGCAACATGACATGAGTAGGATGTAGCCCCCTCAAAGCAGCAAGCTGGCAGAGAGATAACTCCAGGGTGGCAGACCTGGGCCTAGCACTGGGTCAGGTGTGCCAGTGTGGTCCTTCCCTTCCTCTGCTTGGTCTTACACATCCAGTCCCTCCGCTGTAGAACCACAATTTCATTAATTGGTTTTCTTCAGTCGAATCTCCACCATAGAGCTCCGGCTAACAGGAAGAAGACATTGGTGAATAGCTTTTAAATAGCATACTACATAACCCTGCCATTATGGCTTTGGGGAATATTTTCCATTCTGCTTTTGTCCATAACGTGAATCTTGGTAACATTTGTCTTGTATTAAGGCTGCAATTTTTTTTTTTTGTGTATGTATGTTGTAAACCTTGTGAAATGTTTTATATTCTGCAAATTATAAATAGTTCAGTTGGCTCAACTGTGCCTTTTGTGAGCGCATGATTTTTTTTGCAATAAGACATAGTTCTGTGGCAGTGTTGTACAACTGCAATTGAGTCGTGCAGTAATAAAATTTCCATGGTGTTCTGTGAAGGTCAGTGGTATGCAATTAATTGCTGGACCCATGACAGGTGCTGAGTAGGAAGTGTTGCTGTCCTAGACACTAAATATAATAATTAATCTCAGGGGTTAGCATTGAAAGCATGGAAGAGACATGGTTCTCATTAACACGGAGTTTGTGCTGATATTTGTTTTAACAATTCAGTTTGTAACTTCCATTTGGCGGGAAGTGTCGGTTCTGAAGCTGGGAAGATGGGAACCAAATTAAGAGGACTGTGTACTGAAATGATTTCAGAATTTTTTGGTGCATGGTAAGCCAGTCTTAGGCATGAAAGTTTCTAATTATCAGTATATTCAGAGGAGAGAGCTGTGTGCTTCTGAAAGCTTCCAGAGGGAGATCCTGCCCCCACCTCTGTGCCTGAGTGAAGGTGGGTGGGCCTTAGGAGATGTAGTAGGCTACCTGGGAGAGGGTGAAGCTGTCCTTAGGGGTGGGGATTCATTCAGGTGAGGGTTTGACCATCTCAGTCTTTTGAGTGGCCGGGTTACCTCTGAACGTTTTACCCTGCAGCTGCCCTTTGCCAGCCTAGTGGAAATATCACTGGGCAAAGAAGGGGGAATGCTTTGCTGGAAGGATGTATGTTTGAAAGCTGCCTCATTTGACTGCATCTGAAAATCCTTTGGTTTTTCAGGCTCGGCAAAGTATTTTCTGTTTTACTTTAGAATATTTAGAAAAACAGCAAGAAACAGTCAAAATGCTAATGTTTATTTTGCCTTTAATTAATTTATTTATTTTACAACGCAGTCCTGCGAATGCAGCCTGCCAGATCCCGCTGTAGTGGATCCTGCTGCCACGCCATGAGGCTCTCTCTCTTGGGGAACTGGAGAGCATTTCAAATGAACTGCGGTGCATGACGGCGTGTGAAACCCGCGTGGCACGCGTGGCACGGTGTGATGCAAACAAGGCATGATTGCCACGAGCACAGACTGAGTGTTCTGCTGGAACAGGCCAGGCTGAGCGCAAATTGTCACAACTGTGAAGGCTGGGTGAGATCTTGGCTCCAGAGGAGTCAAAGTCACAAATGCATGGAGTCTCCTCCGCTTGCGTTTACACCTTTATTCACAAAGTCTTTTGTAGAAGGCTTTGCTCACTGGCAAACAGAGTAAAAAAATGAAGAAAAAATCCAGTCTGCTCAATATCTCTCCCCAGTTTTAATAAAGTAGACTTATTTGAGCTCATGGCCCTCTTCAGACAAACTGCAAAAGACAGTTGCTCTTGTTTCTCCTCTGGTTTTAAATGTGCACATTTTATGGGAGGATCAGTTGGTAGTAATATAAAAAGGCCAGTTTGCCTTGGCTTAGTCCATCTTTGTAAGAGCCTTGGCTTGGAAATTGGAGAATGGTTCCCTGTGGAACGCTGCTGCTGTTGAAGGCATTGAAATGTGTTGTGAGTCCCTGTGGCTGAGTGCTGTGGGAAATAGTGAATTAGTGTTTCAGCAGAGGGTGATCATAGATGCTCCAATGTAAGAAAAACTTTTAAAGTGATGCTTTAGAGGATTTACCATTCCCTTTGTGGGAAAAGCTTCAGTGAATAAAATTGCTGTAGATTCAAAAAAAAAAAAAAAATAGAAAGCTCTAAATAGTTTGTAGCATCTATCTATGTATCTCTGTCTGTCTGTCTATCTAATATATCAATTTTGAGCAACCCTTAAAATCATTGGATTAGAGCTCTTCTCATCTGGTGATTTTTTTTTTTTTTTACTCCATGCCTGGAGATTTTTTTTTGCTGCTTCTGGGAAGGAAGGTGATCATGTGATTAAGGCACAAGTCAGGGAGCAGAGATTTGCATTTGGTTTCTGGGGCAGAGTTGAGAGGGGAAGCTGGGAGAAGTGATCACAGCTCAGATTACTGCTGGAGGGACAGTTGGGAAAAATCAGAGAAAAATCCATCCTGATGCTTCGAGGGGGCAAGTCAATATTTGCAAAGTTGCCTTACATATCTGTGTGGAAAGTGGTGTCAGTGTAAGTGACTGTCTCCAAGACAGATTTCCCTGCTCCTTTACTTTACCCAGTTTTCCGTAATTGGCTTGGAGTGGTGGTGAGATTGAATGTAATTAAGTCTCATAATTAATTAATATGAGAAAGCCTACGCAAAAGCAGAATAAGTTTTTCGGATTCCATGATTTGTTCCCTTCTGTGAAATTGGAGTAAAATACCTTGTTACTTAATGCTCTGAGCAATAATTGGGTAACAGTTACAAAGTGCTTTATTATGGAAATGCATGTGAAGAGCCATTTTTAAGTGGTTTTTAAGCAGAAATGGCTGCATAGGTCTCAGTCCTTGCAGACAAGCTGATTCTCCTCTGAAATAACACACTGACCCTGGTGTGTCCCAGGACCAGAAAATACATCATGTCCATATTTAAGGCTGCTCAAAGAATGACCACAGTGTTTTTGAAGTTTGTTTTTTTTTTTCTGAGAACTTGTATTTTTAATTTTTTTCCATCTTTAATTAAAATAATTGTTTAAAAATCCTTAGTTGGAGGTGTAACAGCAGTGATTTAGATTTCCCACTGCACTAAGTCACCAAACAGGCCGAACAATCATACACATAATTCAGGACATAACATCTCAGAGACTGTTTTATGATGGACTGTTAATAGACTGCTTTCATCATGTGCAGTGATTCCAGATCCATGAGAAGAAGGCAACTTACAGAGCCCTGGATCCCTTCTGAGAACGACCCACACCAGCAACTTTTCTTTTTGGTTTTGTGTTGGTAGAATTGAGTGCAGGTGTTGGCCTGGGAATTCACTCCACTGGTCAGGCAGTGAATGGGAACCAGGGGCTGCTTGCAGAAGTCTGTCCAGCAGCCTGCGTGCAGCCAAACCCGCTTGTGCTGCCTGTCTGGCAGACTGGTCCACAGGTGAACAAGGTGAGGAGCGAGCACAGTCAGCTGCCCAGCTGGGACTGGGGGAGCCAAACAAAGGTCAGTGGGTCTGTGCTGACTGGTGTTTCTGGGAGTAATGCTTGGGCTGGGGATGGCCCATCAAAAAGCTCATTCTGGTTGCTCCCTGAAAAGGTACAAAAAGCCATGAAACTCGGCCAGGACAGTCAGAGCTGGAGATTTTCAGAGAAACTGCGGATGATGTGGTCACTGCGCCAGGAAAAGGCAAGCTGTTCAAAGCCATGCCCAGAGCACACTTCTGTCAGCTCCTTGGCTTTACTGTTCCAGCTGTGCAAAACTGAAGAAGCGCAGGGGACTCCAGAGCAGGAAGGACAAACTTTAAGTTATTATCCTCCCAGTTGCCCAGCAAAGGGTGCTTGTGCCCAGCATGAGGCCAAGCCATCAGCACAGGGTGAGGACCTGGGCAAGGGAGCTTGCTTCAAGCAGTCCCTGCGAGCCCTGTGGCTCCTGGAGGTGTTCCCTGGGGCATCACTCGATGCTCTGGCCGTGGTGGAGCTCTGCACTTTGCAGCTGCCAGCACTCTGGTGGGAGTTACACTCCAGTTACCCTCCGTGGAGGATCCTGTGGTGATCCATGGGCCCGTGCTGACCTCGAAAGGAACCTCCAGAACCGACTATGGGCAGCGTAGGAAGAGCACTTTGGAATGTGCCTCCTGTGGATGTAACATGACTGAAATTTGAGTGGTATAAATGTAAGTTTTGGAAACGCATAATCTTGTACGATAAAATTTGGCAGAGAAACGCGTGGTTCTCTTTTATTGTTAGCTACATCCTTTTCCTGTGAGGGCTTAGGAGAATGTTTTCATACTTAACATGTTTCCTCTCTTCCCCGTAGTTCATCTGCCAGTCTGACCCTCCCAAGGAAAGTAAGCTGGCTGGGATTGTCAGGCAGATGAAGGGAGCAGGGAAATTTACAGGCGAACCCTTTCTGTGGGCCGGGGTTTGGCTGGGTGTGATGCAGAAGGTGAGAGTCAAAGGCCATCTGTGTATCTGCCCAGCACTGTAACAGACGTCAGATAAATACACTGTCCCTTTTGTAAACTTGTGAAGAGAACTTCAGAGCGAGCTGTTGTTTATAATGGAGCAGCGGCAGCTGCTGCATAGCTCAATCTGCAAGTGAATCGCCAGAGTATATGAGCCTCTTGCTGTGCCCCTCATAAAACTGCCCTGAAAGAAAGTCATATTTATCTCAAAAGTGGCAGGCTTGGCAGGATGCCCTGGTAACTTTCTGCCAAGCAAACCTAAAGCGAAACTGTCTCACCCTGACTCCGCTTGGTTTGGGTTCACCTATCCTGCCTTAGAGAGAGGCTGGAAGAAAGGAGGGGTAGGGACAGAGGATTACATCGTTCCTTTAGATTTCCCTGGCACATTTCCACCACCCCACATGAAAGTGCTTTTTTAAAATCACAGCGAAGCTTGAAATATATTTAATAATTAAATTAAGATTGTTCCTATTCGGTTTTGGCTTTGCTGAGTTTAATGCAGGAGTCAAATAACTACTGCAGACAGAAGAAAAACAAATGCTTGGCACTTTTCCCTACGAGGCTGAAAGTGAGTCAGTATCTAAGAAGGCTTCTCAATGGAAAATGAGAAAATAATCTTAATAAAAAATTCAAATTATTCAGATGAGCTGCTTGTAAATTATGCCCATAAATACAGTAGTTGCCACAATGAGAAACTCCTCTAACATTTTTGGCAGACATTAACTTGAAAATAAAGACCGAGAGATAATTATTATTATTATTATTATTACTGCTACTACTGTCATTTGGGTTTGTGTTGCATTAGCATTAAGAGGCCCAAATGAGCATCCAAAATCCACTGTTCCAGAGCCTGCTGTGCTGCAAAGAGATATTCCCAGCTCAGGAAAACTTAGTTTTTAAAGACAAAGACCAGGATCAAGATAGGATCTCAAGGCAAAGCAATTTAGGAGTCTTGCTCAAAGCCCCACAGGAACTTGTGGCAAAATCAGGGTTTAATCCTGATCTGCTCAATTCCAGTCCAGCCTTCTAAGCAAAAGCTGCATCCCTGCTGTAAGCCTTTCGAATTCCTTAACAGGATGAGGCTTTACACTGCTGCAACATCAGGACAAGGTATTGACATCTTCTTAGGAAGGTTATACCAGATTCCAATTAAATAGATCTTTGGGAGGAAGTCATGTGACATCAGGACACTTCATGATTTTTTTTTCCCCCTTTTTTCCTTCCCCTCTCTCTCTATTTTTTTTTTTTTTTTAAGAGAAAAAACCTAACATCCACCAATTTACTTTCATTTTTTTTTCCTGAGAGACTACACCTCCCGCTCACAGCTTGTCACACGCTGTGGAGTATGGAAGTGCAGCATCCAGAACCAAAAGAGGAAATGTGCTGATTTTGGCAGATGACCAAAATGACCTCATTTCTTTGCTATTGGAAGTTTGTGCACTTTTCTGGCAGGCAGCACAGTTAAAAATATGATTGCCTAGCTCCGAGCATGTCTTCATTGAAGAAAATGCTTGCCAGATACTTAACTGCTTTATCCAAATCCCTCCTAGTAGCAGAATGTACCTGACAGGCAAGGGCAGCCGGACGGGCTGGGCAGAGGGAGCAGGGATGGGATCTGGGGGGCAGAGGGAGTGGGACGAGCTTCCCGGGCTCCGTGGCTGAGCTCTGGTGCTTTCAGGGCTCTGCAGGTGCGTGGGGCAGAGGAGCAGTGACGTGGAACAGCTGTCACCTCTCACCTGGGGTGACACCTGTGCCTGTGCCACCCCATCCTGCCACGTTTGGGGAATGCTCCCTGCCTCCCCTGGAGCATCCCAGCAGCTGGGCCCCACAGGGAGCTCTGCCAGGAACTGGCTGTCAGTGGAGCACTGCTGCCTTCCTCTTCTCCAAAGGAAGCCTGAGACTCTGGAAAATCCTGGTGAGTGGTGCAGGTGGATCAATAAATGAGATTATTGTAGGCTTGTGCTCTGCCCAGAGGCTCTGCTGTGAACAAAACCTACCAGTGCAAATGGCACAGCAGCCAGGCACAGCAGCCTGACAGCCTGCAAGGAAAATGGGAATTATTCAGAGTTGTGATTGAAGAGCCAGTTGAGAATGAAGTCTTCTCCTATGTTAAAAAAAATCCGAAAGTGGTTAATTATTCCAGGAAGAGAAAGTAATAAAAATCTGCATGGAAAAAATTGCTCTTCAGATCTGAATGGTGATTATGTGATTGTATCAGAGGCACAGATGCATGTGTACATCACAGTCTCCTAGAAATATGTAATCTTCCCAGAAGAACCTGACTGCAAATCACAGAAATCTTCTTTTACTACTTTTCCACCCCTCCTGAAAATGTCTTGGGTGTGTCTTGTGCATCAGAAGGGGATGAGATTGTTGTTTGAAGGTTTGGCCTTGGAGAATGCAAGGGCCACTGAAATAGTTTGGCAGAGGAGTTGAGCAACAGCAAATGGCCTATTTCCTTTCACCAGGTTAGTTGTGTAAGAGCTTTCTTCTGCCCAGCATGATTGATTCTCTTTTTTTTTTTTTTTATTTATTTTGTGAGGATTCAACTTTTGGCAGCTCACTTAACTACTCTGGAGACTGGAAATAAAGTGGCAAAAGCAAACCTGCTGCAAACCTGCAGATGTATTGGTGGACGGTTACCTTGCAAGGACCTTTTTCTGGGCAGACTCCCAGAATCTGTGGAAATACTTGAGAACTCCTGCATCAGTCTGAGTAGTCTGGAACTAAATCTTATCAGGCTCCTCCTGGTGAAGACACTGTGAAAAGGCATTGCTGCTTTTAAGACAGGGGACAGCAGTGTCGTGATATTTGTTCCATCATAGATGCAAAGCTTTCAATTCCAATCAAAGCTTCTCAAAGGTTGGCTGGATGTTGGCTGTTTATTCATACAGCTTTAGGTGTAATTGTAAATATGTAAAAAACCTCAGTTAAGGATTCAGATGCTTGAAATGCCAGTCAATAAAAACCCCGTTCAAAGCTGCTTTCATGTTAGCTGAGAGTGACCATGAAATTGTAAACTGCACAGAAATAGCATATTTAAATAAGTCATTTATCATGTTGCATGCACCTTACAATAGAGCTATGTGATATTTTTAAAAGACATATTTAAATAAGCCATTTATCATGTTGCATGCAACTTACAATAGAGCTATGTGATGTTTTTGAAAGACAAGAATCAGATTATCTTTGACTGTGTCACCAGATGGTGTGTAATGGGCAATAGAATTATGGATTATGAGACATAACTTTCACTCCTAGGTAACCTGACTGACAAAACCTTTCTGTCTTGTGAAAACAAGACACTCAAGGACTGAGTGGATGACAGAATTATTTTTTTCTACCTGCAAAAATTCCCCTTGACCAGGAAACAAGTTCATACGTGTAGCCAGAGAAAGAAACAGGCAATCAAATTAAAATATTCTACCTCACTCTTATTGCTGCATTTTTTTTAACATTAAAACCAAAATTGTTCCTAAAAAGGCTCTCTCCCTACTAATGTAGTTAAATTTCATTAATTGCTGTAACTTGAACCTTGTGGCAGTCTTTGTGCAGATAGAAACCTGGGGGAAAAAAGAACTGTAATCTTAAGATGGAAGGCCAAGCTGTAAGTGATTGGGAAAAGTCTCCGGTTACCTGCATGGACTGGGGTAAGTTTTGATTTAGCAGAAGCTCTTGCAAGGACGAGCCAGGAAGAGGAAAGGAGAGTGGGAGGGCCAGGAGCTTCTCTTCCTCCTCTGTGTCCCCTCCGGGAGTGTCCCGGAGCTCTCCTGGGGCCCGGAGAGCTGCCAGCTGCCGTGGATTGGGATGCCCCTGTGTGGGGTTTGGGTGTCTGCAGCAGCTCGGGGGGCTCAGCCGCCCTGCCTGGCGCCAGGACAGCCGTCCTGCTGCTGGCCTTCCCTGGGAGCAGCGGCCGGCATGGCAGGGTCCTGTCCTGCTCCCCGACAGCCAGGAGGCCCAGGGGAGGCACCCCGCTGAAGTGCGTGCAGATTTACATCCTGAGCAGACACATTCGGTGGCCAGAGGAGAACTGCCTGCCCCGAGCGCTGGCAGCCCTGTGCCTTTAAATTGATGCGTTCACATTGAAGAGAGACATTTAAATAATGCAAAGGGGTAAACTAGCTTGAGTTATGTGTGGTTTGAGCTGGGTGACTCTTACTGCCTTTTATGGGAATCTCTCATCTCAAGTCCTGCACAATTATCCCCCAGGGCAAGTATTAACCCCCCAGAAGAGAGGATATCACCAGTTCTGCATCAGCCATTATGGATCTGTGTGCTGGCTGTGGCTGGCTCTGGCTGAGGATGGAGCTTTATTGGAGCCCGTGCTGCTAGCTGGATAACGGGAACCTGGGCTGCCTTCCTTTATTCATGGGGCAGAGGGAAACTCCTGGGGCGAGGTGATTAACCCATAGCGCTAATTAGGTGCTGGTATCATTCCGCAGAAACCAGGCGGTGTTCCTAAAGGAATGGGAAGAGAAAAGGACCTACAGTGGCCTCATTTTTGAGGGCTGTGCTCTGGTGGGGCGCAGGGTGCTCGGTGAGGCTCCCCTGTGGTGCTGGGGCAGGGTCTGGGCTCTGTTCGGCGAGGCACAGTCACGGGCTCTCTGTCACCTCCCTGCTGTGGCACTGCCATCGCGAGGTCCCGATGGCATCCTCAGCACCCCTTGTGTCCCCCTGGCCGGGGCCAGGAGTGGGAGCTCTGACAGCAAGGCCTGGCGGCTGCTTTGGGGGGCCCCTGGGCTTGCAGACGAGGCCCTGTGAGGAGATGGTTACGGGGGGCTGGGGAGCAGCTGTTTATCGCTGGCAGCAGTGCACGGGGCACCGAGCTGGACTGCACTGCCTGCCGCTCTCCCACGGGCTGGCTGCCCCTGGCCAGAGCTGCCAAACCTTCCTTGCGTTTGTTAATCAGGTGATGTCACGAGTCTGGGCCAGTGTGTCTGCACTGGCCTTGGTGCCTGTCAGAACTGATCTCTGGAAAAAACCAAAGCGCGTGTGCAGTGGGAGCCGGGAGCCGCGGCCTGCTGCAAGGTGTGCGCCCGCGCCTCCGGGCACACCTCAGGAAAAGCTCTGGCCTCTGCAGATGGCGTTTGGAGCTTGTCTGGGAGCTGCTGAGGCTGTGTCCACCTGTGCCACACCTCCTTAGAGCTTCTAACATCAGGTAGCAGCAGTGTGCTTCCCTCAGCCAGGAGGAGAAGGGAAGCTGTCCCTGGTTTAAATGTCCCTGGCTGACATGGAGCTCAAGGAGGGATGAAGCTGGAAGCAGCCAGGCTGAGAGCTGTCCAGAATGTCACAGCCATGGCTGTGCCCTGCTGGGCCCCGGCTGGGACCTTAACAACTGCCTGGCCAAAGCACACAGGGGGTTAAATTCTCTGGGGGGGATCACTGGGGCTTCAGGCAGGTGCTGCCCTTGGGCTACCAGCACTGCTGTGCCTTGCCTTTCTCTCTGGCTTTTCCCAGCCCTGGGGACAGAGGCAGAGCAGCAGCAGCACACTCTGCAGGTATTTTTGAGCCCTCGTGCTTTGTGTTAATCACTTTCTGCTCTCATTAATTAAAAAGTTGTTTTCTGTGCTAGATTGAGCTCAACTTCTCTCAGCCATTCTTTTTTTCTGTATTTTCTCTCCACAGCTTTTCTATTTTCAGGAGGTAAAAGCAGGAATAGGTAATTACAAAAAAAATTTCTTTGAACTTATAAAATGCAGGTTGCTTAAATTATGCAGTTAAAGGATAAAGAAAATCACAGAGCAATTTTAACAAATTGCCCTTAACTGTATTGCACAAACAAACCTCTCATAAGAAATCTTAGAAAGGTGTGTTTGAGGGTGTAATCTTAGCTTGTGGCTAAGTAGAGTTAAACTTGTTTTTCAAGTTGGTTGTGTATAACTTTCTCATGCTAAAGATTGTGAGCATTCCAGAAGGAAAACAGTTCATCTGTAGCAGGAGTTTGATGGTAAATGTTGATTATCTCCAGTAATTCTGGCCCCTGGTCCACGTACAGTGCTTTACCCAGTGGCTTCCCTTTGGATCCGTTTCCTCATTGTCTGAGCTTCACAATACACCCGTGTGAATATTTTTATGAAATAACCCTGATGTTTGCAGGTGGTGCAGATTTTCATATTCTGAATTATAAACCTGAATGCAGCAGAGTGGACACAGTCCAGCTCACACTTCCAAATACACTTGCCATTCTTGTCAGATGCAGGACAATTGGTACATTTTGCCTGTGTGCAATAGTGTCATACTCAAAATTCCCTTTTTAATAAACACCACTACCTCAGTGTTGGGTTCCAGAATCCTGTGCAGTTTCTGAATAGACCAACATCCCATATTCTTACTCCAGCTTTAATGAGTTTTTTCCAGCATATACAATTTTGCTGGTGTTTATGTAGTCCATGCAAGCTAATGGGAATCGCTGAAGAGTTGCCATGTCTGTTTGTAAGGATTCCTGATACCTGCAAAACCTTTCTATACAATAGCCAAGCTTATGTACATAAGAGGACTTGTTGATGCTCTATTACAGTTTAATTTGTTAATGAAACAAGATGGACCGAGCTCCTACTACACCTCTCTGGATGTTTGAGGCTAGGCACAATTAATTTATTTGTACTGTCTGTGTAGGCGTATGCCAGCTAATGTACTGTAAGAGCTTTTATCTTTATGTTCATAATGAAGAGGGGCAGGTTTTTGGCAACGAGACAAGGATTTTCTGATGACTCATCCTCTCTGGATTGTAAAACACTTTCTTGTAAAATCAAAGAAGAAAAGTAGTTCCTTAGAAGTAGGCTCAACCAGAGTAGTTTGTCCTTCAAAATCGAGCTGCGAAGCAGAAAGAAGAAAGGCTTAGCTGCTTTAATTTAGTTGTAATTGGACCTTGGCTGAAAACTAAATCATATTATTTGAGAGGATGTTCTCATACAAGATATTAAAGTGTCCTTGGAGTAAATGTGCTGTAGGTTGCATTGTCAAGTGCCTGAGTTCATGCTCCTTTGTGGTTATGTTGGTGTTTTGATCACCTTGGACATGTGGTGAAGTTGCAGCAGATCTCCCTTTTCACTCAGTTGTACTGTTGATTGTCTGTTCACCTCCCTGCTGTCCAGGAAGAAATGTTGAGTCCAGGGTTTGGTAGAAGCTGGAAGAGGGGTTGGGTGTGGGTATCTGAGTGCAGAGCTAAAGCCTTTTCAGTACAGCATTTAGTACTGGCTGCTGTTGGGCTGACACTGACTAAACGTCAGCATCAGGCAGACAGGGAGTGAGCTTCTCCTGCTGCTGGACAGCATGGACTGTCCGAGGGACCTCAGTGCTAAACCCAGAAAGAGTAATTGGAATGCGTGGGTAATTGCTCTGTTTTGTGTGAGAGATACATCCTGCTTTTAATGAAGAATTACCACCATTATTTTACCTCGTAGTACCCGTGCACGTTTTCACACGTGCACGCTCCTGGCCACACTGCTCCCACTCACACATTTGCTCTCTCTCTCTGTGGGGAGAATGGGAGAGTTTGGGCAGCAGAGGGATGTCCATGAATGAGCTTCCTCCGCCTCCTTTGTGCTCCACCACAGTTCTCTTCCTGAATGACTTGGGTGATGCAGCTACTGCTCCCTCTTACTTAGGTGGTGCTTATGCAATCCAGAGTGGATTAATTTAAATCCCTGATTTTAATCACAATTTAAATCAACAAGCAGAGTGCTTTGATTTAAATAATTAAGTGTAATCTTGTTTTGCATTTTTGCTTTCCAGTTACTTTCTAAACAAAGGCTCAGTTTTATTGGTCAATATAATTTGCTAGCCAGAGCTGTTTGTTCTACACAGTTGGGTTTCTCTAGGCACACGCGCACTGCTTATGGACATTTACTCACATTCTACATTTTTACACTCTCCTTTTGCTAGAAAACAGTGATTCATATTTCTTGGTAGAAATAATAGATCTTTTAGTCTCATGTGATTCATTCATAGTAATTTGAATTCAATTGAAATACTCAAGAGTGAGGTTTCAAGACTGCTTCAGTGGTCTTATGTTTGATGTTACAGAATACAAGGCAGAAATTTTTCCTGAAATATGTTGTGCTTTTAAAGCTGATCTGTACACCAAGCTAGCATCTACAGCTACGGCATTGAGCCCCTTGGTTCTGAACACCAAGTGCCTCAAAATTTGTGAGCCACTTATGTAGTCTATAATTGCACATCTCAATTTTATTCATGAATGCAAAGAGGAAAATAAACTTTCCTTCTTTTCTAATTGTTTTCCTGACTTACAGTGAACTAATTATAAACCGAACTACCTGAAAATTAGGAGAGCTGTTGCTGTAACTTGCAGAAAAAAATACTGTTGAAGAAAAAGCCCAGGGCAAAGCTTCAATGAGCTGTTTTAGATGCCTAGGCAGTGAAAGGTGTCCACTCAGTGGCCTGGCTTTCTCCAGACAAATTAAGAGTGAGCAGTGACATGTGTGTTGTGGATTTTTTAAAAAATAAGTTTAGGATAAGATAGAAGTGTTGTAGGTTATCATAACTTAATAGTTTAATTTGGAAAAACAAAAAAAATGCAGTGGATAGGAGGGTCAGTATTTTAATAATATATATTCAAACTTCTTTTACACTTCTTTAAATACAGGCGTTAATGTTCATGCTGGAACACTCCTCATCCACCCCTTAGAAACCAAGGCTCCTGTTGTAGGTACCTTCACACCTGATTTCGTGGCAGCACTTTCTGGCCACACGTTCCTGGCTGTGACAGTCCATCTTACTCTAATGCTCGGCTCACTGGAAACATCCCAGTCTGTACTCTGAAATTAGTGCCAGGGGCTTGTGGGTGGAGTCAGAGAGCAAAAGATTAAAGGATTATCTATTCCTAGGTGCTGTAGTGGAGCACAAAAATGTCAGCAGCTCCATTCACAGAAGGAGAGAAGGGTGGTTTAAGGATTTGACGCAAAGTATTTAAATTGTAAATTTAGACTCATTTTGCTCTAAATGAGAGAACAACAACCAAATCTAGACAATATGCACTCCAAAACATTATTTAAATGTTCCCTTCCACTGATTACTCATAAGAGGACTGTTAAGACAGCAAGTCTGTAATACTGCACATGGGAATTGCAATATTTAGTATCATCAGGAAGTTGCACAGCAGAGATGGAAGCTTGCTCAGTTTAAGATGTCTGAATTTCCTTCTGTTTCTTCCCTAATTGTAGATTTTTCTCTTCTGATAGTGTAGCTAAGGAGTGGGAGGTTGATTAAATTTAATTCCGATTTATCTGAGTTCAGTCATGTTATCTCTTAAAATGTGTCTCTAAAGGTTAACAGTCCTTTGGCATTTTCATCTTTGCTTTCCTACCCTGAAGGAAAACTTAGTGGCTTGCGCGTCTAGGAAGTTGAAGATAGCTGGTTGTATTTTTCCATATCTACAAAGCACTAATATATCTGGATTCATATCTGCTCCTGGAAATTTTTTTAGGCTTAATGTTTAATTTCCATATGCTTAAAAGGCAAAGTTGTTCAGTCCCAAGGGTTTCATTTCACTTCGCCTCCAGGCAACCTTTCAGTCAGGGAAAGGTCCAAAAGTGCTGCAGAGCCCCGTTTTGTGTTTTGCTTCCTGCCCCACGCCGTGTGGAATAAAAGCTGGGGACAAAAGGGTGCGGGTGGTGCCTTTGTGGTGGGGCAGAGGGGGAGAGGTGGCGGGGGCACTGGGGATGCTGCTGCTGTGCTGTGCTGCCCTGCCCCTGTGCCCCTGTGCCTGGCGGGGCAGAGCCTCCTGCCTGGCTCTCTGCTGTGCTCCGGTGATGGCAAACCCCAGCAATCCCCGCTGGGAGCTCCAGGGAGGTGAAATTAACCCCTGGCACTCTACCTGGTACTCCAGAATCTCTTAATCACCCTGTGCTCTCCCAGTTGGTGAGTCTTGCAGAAATACCAGGCATCTGCAACATATTTTGAATGTATTTTTACCTGTTACAGAGGTTTTCTTTACCTGAAAAGAAAGAAAAGGCAAATTAACTAATTAACTGATTTTGGGGGGCTTTTTTTTTTTTCCTCTCCCAGATGAGAGGATCTGGTTTCTTTCAAGATGATTTTTTTTAAAGTAGAATTCCAGCAGTCTTCTATAAGAAGACAAAATATTTCTGGAATGCAACACCTGTGCAAAGAAAATGAATTACCGTGTGCCAAAATCCCTCAGTAAATGCTGTGTTGTGTGGGTAACTTGACAAAAGTTTCGCAGCAAACCATAAACATCTGCAAAACATTTGAAAATCTGGCCCAGACTTGGGGCTGCTTGAATTCTGTGGCATTTGTAATAATTTACTGTTCCACAATATGTAATTATTTGTGTGCACCTTAGGACTAATTTTCTTGGCAAGAGTAGAAAAAGGTCTGCTTTATTCAAGATGTAAGAATGACTGATACCCTTTAGCTGTACAACGCCAGGGTCCGGGTTTATCTTCTCCCTCTGGAACGCACGTCCTTGTCCCTGTACACCTGTCAGCGCGGCGTGCTGAGGAATGGCGAAGGGGCAGCAGGCTCTCTCCGAGCTGCAGACACACCTTGCTTTGGGTTTTTTCCCTTTTTTCCTTGGAGAAGCACTGAGAGGATTGAAGTCATTCAGCCAGCTTGGTTCAGCTGACCTGAACTTTGGAAAAAACCCCTCGCCACTGAGCTCTGAGTGAGCTGTGGGCCGAACGCTGGACCTGTGGAGTTCAGGCTCGAGTGTCCCGGCAGTGAATCATCCACGGGCTGTGGGACGGGCCATTGTCCTCCCCGGGCCGCCCGTGGGAATAATGCCCCGTGGGCTCATGCAGGGGCTCAGCTCGGGCAGGTTCAGCGCTGCTCGGAGCCGAGGGAGCAGCAGAGCCTTCTCTGCGTCGCTTTTCCCCGGGAGGATCGCCCGCCCCGGGCGGCTCCCGACGCGCTCTCCATCCGCGCTCGCTGCCAGGCTTCTGAAGACCTCGGCTTCCTGGCAGGCTCCTAAATAAGGGTCAAATTTTGAAAAGAGCTTAGCACGCAGCCTGGCCAGCTTTTCAGAAAGGCTGGCAGCGAGTGTCAGAGCCGGGGCTCGGTGGGGATGGAGGCACAGCGCTGCCTTCCCCCGCACCGGGACAGGGGGGCTCGCACAGCGCCTGGGAGAGCCCACCGCAGGGACAGGAGCCCACGACAGGGGAGAGCCCACCGCAGGGACAGGAGCCCACGACAGGGGAGAGCCCACCGCAGGGACAGGAGCCCACGACAGGGGAGAGCCCACCGCAGGGACAGGAGCCCACCGCAGAGAAAAATCCCACGACAGGGGAGAGCCCACCGCAGGGAGAGGAGCCCACGACAGGGGAGAGCCCACCGCAGGGACAGGAGCCCCCCGCAGAGAAAAACCCCACGACAGGGGAGAGCCCACCGCAGGGAGAGGAGCCCACCGCAGGGAGAGAACCCCACGACAGGGAGAGAACCCCCCATGCCGAGGAAAGAACCCCACAACAGGGAAAAACCCCACGACAGGGAGAGGAGCCCACGACAGGAAGAGGAGCCCGTGACAGGGAGAGAACCCCAGGACAGGGGAAAAATCCCATGACAGGGAGAGAACCCCCCATGCCGGGGAAAGAACCCCCACGCTCTGCTCTAACAGACCCCGCGGGTCAGGGCGGACAGGCTCCTTTCCCTTTTTAAAGATTCAGTTCAGGCATTGTCCGGAGAAATAAACAAAGCACCATCATTTAAAAGCGCTCGGAACAATAGTCTCTTCCACTTCCCTTCCTCATTGTGGAGCCCTGGGCCCGGCTTTTGTTTATTTTGTGCTGCCAGCCTCATGGTGCCGGATTGGTCGGTGTCTGATTTCATTCCTATGGGTGATGTCAAAAGCTGACCCAGAAGTTCTCGGCAAGTTTGCTTTTAGCTTTCAGTTGTTGTTTTTGTGCGTGTATCCGTGTGCACAAGAGTACTTTTCAGTCCTAGGAGGATTCTGTTACAGGCTGAATATTATTCAGCTGCAAAACTAATAAGGAATAGTATTTGTGCCAGGAACTGCGTGGCTTGTTTCCTACAAATACTAGGAATATCAAGCAATTCAGGCACGGTGATATTATGGAAGTTGTTATTAATATTAATTACGGTTTTGGTATTACTCCAAGACATAAAAGTAAATTCAAAATCTGTATGAGAATTTCATGACACAACTGAAATTTGTGATGATTAGCTAGAAGGCTGATTTCACATTCATATTTAACACTAATACCAATTGCCTTTTTACAGATGCATCAGAACTGTAATGCTACTCTTTTTTTTACTGTTATTTTTATTTCTTGTCAAACTGACAGTTTAAATATCAGGTTCTCACAGAGGTGTGCATGCCACTGACAACAATATTCCGTGGTTATTTTAATAGAAAAACAAGCTGTGTTTAAGGGGGTTTTCTGTCTGCCCCATCCGCAAATATTCCTGTCTTTGTGAAACTTTGTTTTCCATTTCTCTGGCCTTAACACTTGGGGTTTTTTTGCCTTCAGCGGCCTCTGACCTCTCTCCTGTGTTTCTTTTTGTTAGATAAGTAAAAGATGAGCGTTACTTTATAAGGACATAGTTTCATACCCTTGTCCTCTCTTAGAGTACAGTCAAGTTGCTTGTATAAACACGGACAGTTTTGCTTACTTTTCAGTTTACTCGAATGCCAATTTAAGGTTCTTGAGCTGGGTGTCCCCACCTCTGCCCGCTCTCGTCACCTCCTTGTCCCTTTGCCTCTTTGCTTTGACCAACATCACACACAAATCCAGCAGTGGTATGTAACCAGCTCCAGACAAGACGATGTTACGGTCTGGGAGAATATTGTAAAATCGGCTTCTCTGTCTCTCTCAATATGTACGTGCCTTTGACAGAGGTTCGTTGCTGTGTGTCAGATTTCACAGCAAAATATGTTGATCAGGATTGGACTTGAAGAGAATAAAACATCCCTCTAGTGTTGCAAAATTGCATCCAGCAAAACATCCCTTGTTTTCCTGCCCGTGGTCTTTTTTTTAAATCGTCAAGGCAAACAGAATTCTTGCCCTGAGATTCCTTGGAAGCAAGACACTCGGCGAAATTTGGATGCCTCAGAAACAGTCCAATATAAAGCAGCAATGCTAGGCTGAAGTACTTTTCACCTAAAGATAATTGCTTGCACAGATTCAAGCCTGTTATTTCAATTCCCTTAGCCTGGTTTATGGTCATGGAGGATGCTATTCCCCCAGGGAAGGCTGTACAAGCCCACCAGGCCATCCAGGGGCTGGGATTCCAGAGGCTGCCCTCTGGATCACCGTGTGTCCTTGCTCAGTCTCCTTTCCCTTGGCTGGGAGCAGTTCCCATCCAGGGCCTGGGGCTGAGCCTGCCCGGCCCAGCTCCAGCTGCATCCCAGCCTCGCCTCCCAGGTGCTCCGTTGCTTTATGATTGGCTGCTTTCAGGGACAGCCTCCCTCACCATCCCTGTCCGAGAGCAATCCCAAATGTTAAGAAGGGAAAATGATTTTATCTGCATTCTGACTCTGTTTTAAGTACTGTGCTTTTTATGATTTCCATATGATTCCTGGGGATTTTAACATCAAAAGACCCCGATTATCCTAATTGGTGAAAGAGGTTGGAAAGGTTTTCTTCATGCTGGACTTAAATAGGGTTCCTGCTTGGACGCTTTTGCACTGGCTTGGTCCTTTTGTGGCATGAAAGCCAACTCCAGTCAAGCAGATTCCCCCCCCCCCCTTTTTTTTTTTCCTTATTAAACTGAAATAACCATACTGTTAAGTATTAAAATGCAGAAGCATCATGCATTTTTAAAGCTTCCAGAAATAGCCTACAACGCATTGCAGAAATTAGTGAAGCCATACATGTAATGAAAAACATTTGGTAATGGACTCTGGATCACTTAGTGGCTGATTTACTGCCCGTCCTGCGTTTTCCCTCCTCTCCATAAACCACCATTTACAGATAGCAGCAGCGAGGATTTCTTGGAAACTTTTTTTTTCCCGAGGAGAGAGGAGAACCCCTTAGATGTAACAGTGCAGCAAATGGCTTTGCTCAGCTCTGCTCCCAAGGCCGCTCCCTCCCCGCGTGCAGCAGGAATCCACCCTTTTCTCTCCAGGGCGCTTTTCCTGCAGCGAGGGATCGCGCCGGGCTGGCTGCTCCGGACAGCGGGGGCTCTGCAGGCACACATGGCCCGGCCCGGGCCGGTACCGGCTCAGCTTAGCTCAGCCCAGCCCAGCCCAGCCCGGGCCGGTACCGGCTCAGCTCAGCTCAGCCCAGCCCGGCCCGGGCCGGTACCAGTTCAGCTCAGCCCAGCTCAGCCCGGCCCGGGCCGGTACCAGTTCAGCTCAGCCCAGCCCAGCCCGGCCCGGGCCGGTACCGGTTCAGCTCAGCCCAGCCCAGCCCGGCCCGGGCCGGTACCAGTTCAGCCCAGCTCAGCCCAGCCCAGCCGGAGCCGGTACCGGCGCTGGGGACTGCCGCTGCCGGGCGTGCCTGCCGCGGGAAGGGAAGGGCCCGGGAGCGCGGCGGGCGGCACCGGAGCGGCCGCGGCAGCGGGGCGGCCTCAGCTGCAGCGTGAGGGGAGGCGCGGCCGGGAGCGCGGGGCCGCGGGCAGGCCGGAGCCGTCCCGCCCGGGATGCTGCGGCAGCGGCGCTGGGGCTGCCCGGCAGCGATGTAGCGGTGGCCCGCACAGATTCAGTGGGTCAGAAGCCCCTTTTTGTCCCGTTTTGTGTCCCTTCGGATTGGTTTCTTTCGGATCCTTCATTTGCACGAAGCTGTAAGGCCCCTGATTGGCCCATGCCAGTTCTGGCCAGGCTCCTTTCGCTGGGGGTGCTGCCCTTCACTGAGGGGTGCTCCGGTACCTTGAGTACCGCATTTCTTACAACTGCCCTTTTAACCCCTGTTACAATATAATAACCAAGCTAACAGTGCGTGCTGAGCGATCCATCAGCTGTTTCACAGCAGCTTCTGGCCTGTTTTTGACGCTGCTGCGCCGCTCGCTCCTGGCTCTGTGTGTTCGCCCCGGAGCAAAGGCTGTCAGCTCCTCACCAAATGCCCCCTGCTGCTCTGGGCATCAGTGCCCATCTGAGATGCCTCTTTGCTTCCTGCTGAGTTATTGGGTGAGCGCTTCAGGTAAAATTGTGCTCTGCTGTTCCAGACTCTGCCAAGAGTCTCAAGACACAGGTTTTTTCCCCTTAGCCCCCTTCTGCACTTCGCCATACTGGCTGGAGGCAGTTTCAGTAAACTGTGTTTAGCCTGCTCACTACTGGCAACATCCTCCTGAAAAACTGGGCACCAGAACTTGTTTTGGGGCTGCAGAAAATCTCTTTGTGGTTTTGAAAAAAATCCAAAGCAGAAGAACAGAACAAAAAAAAACTCAAAACAAAACAAAACAAAAAAACACCCCCCAAAAAAATATGCAGGGACTAAAGGAACATCTATGCACACAGGTCAGATTTTCAGCATTTAACTAAATACATGTTTACTGTGCTGTAGCCTCTAAACTATCTCTGTAAAACATTTACTTGTCTGGCTTTAATAGTATCCTTCTCTGAGTGTTTGCTTTGCCCATGAAACAAAGCCTTCCTTAAGACTGCAATGAACCCATTAGTTAGGTTTCATTTTCAAAACAGCAAAAGCCAAAATGAAGTTAAACATTCAATCATCAATCGAGAATTAAAATAATAGCCGAGTTTTTAATGCAGAGTTCTCAGTGGAAATCCTGAATGCGATCTGCAATGCTCTCTGCAGGTTTTAACTGATTTTGGCTTCTGTGACCACAGGCCTGAGGTCACAGCAGTCTCCTGATGTGTCTAACAAGTGACAGTTTTTATTATCTACATAATTCCTCTTATTTTTATTTCTGATTTCCATCTCACAGCATGTAGTTACTGCACTATTTCTGCAGTTATCTAGGCATTTACTTGCATATTTGAAACTTGTTCTTTCCTTCCTCCTCTTCACAGGAAAGTAAATCATTGACAGGAAAAGACTACCAGATAGATAATTTATAGAACAGAAAAAAGAATCAAAAATAATAATAATAAAAATAGAGTTCTGAAGATCTTTATGCAACAACCATCTTCAAGAATGGAAAAAGGAATGAAGTGGAAAAGCAATTTGAATTTATGTGAAACTCTCAGAGGGCTCATAGACACAGATAACAATTCAGTGCTAAATGCCTGGAAAGAACATTTCCTAATTTTTGCCCAAAGAACTCTTGTTTGCAGAACATACAACATCAACATGGTGGGAGAAAGACTCTAGGAAGATGTGGAAGAAGATGCAGCAATCCCGATACTCTGATTTTTTTTAGGAAAGGTTTTCACTGCATAGCAAAATACTGTGCACACAGTTTCACGTGCCTGGGAAAGAAATCTTAAAGTTTTACTGTGAGACAGAAAAGACTGACACTATTTCAGCAGTCTGACTGAGCTTATAAAGCATGCCTGGGAAAGTCCCTCATGCAAATCATTCATAATCATGTTCGTCCAATTGTAAAAGCCAAGCTCCCTGAAAATCAGAGCAACTTTGTTGGAATGGGATGTAGAAATTAAACCTTCTGTGCTTCACAACGAGCATGAAGTCACTGACAAGATCTGACACTTTCTTCACTTTGCAAGATGATACTCATCTTTTCCAGCTGTGCACGAATGTGTACATGTATTTGTTTTTTCCTTTGTTTCCCACGAAATCACAGCACATGTTAAAGAGGACTTCTGTGTGCTGCCAGGGCCGTGTGCCTCGGCAGTGCCCTCCAGGTTAGGGGAAGCTGTGGAGGCCCCAGCACTGAGACCATTCCTGTGGAGTGTTATGTCTCTGGGGGGCTGCTTCCCAGAAGTGTCCCATCAGCTGCAGAATCCCCGCTGAAATGGGAAGGAAGTGCTGAGGATCAGCTCTCCCTGCCCCACCAGGCCCAGGGACAGCCATCGGCCGTGCAGCTGTCCCCGTGCTGCGCGGCTGGTGCTGTGAGCCCCACGGTCCTTCAGGAGCTCCATCACCTGAGAGGGGGGGAGAGCAGGCCAGGCTGCAAGCCAAGGTGCCCTTCCCCTGCTTGGAATATGCTGAAAGCCTGAGGAAGCCAGAGGGGAAGGTTTTTTGCCAGCTCCTGACTGATGTAGTGGAGGGTGCAGGGCAACAAGAAACCACTTGTGGCTTCCTCGATCTGCATGCCCCAGTGCTGCCGTGCAGCTCTGCTGAGAAATCCCTCTCAGCCACAGCTGCTGGAGAGCAGCTCCTCTGCCTCTGGATCCGTCCTGGACTGCCACTGGGGGTGTCACAGCAGAGACAGGAGCCCCTGAAAATCTAGAGATAGAAGGCACCCTCCTTGCCTTTGAGATTTCACCCTCTTTTTCTGGTGCTGATTTGCAGTGCAGGCAGCCTTGAAGTCACCAGTGCCCATGTACTCATTGCCTTCTCCCCTGGCCTGATGGGATATCTGAAATAATTTGAAGAAAGGAAAAGAAGAGTCAAGGATGACTTGAGGATTTTTTTCAATATTTGCCATAAATTTGCTGTGGTAAAGCCTCAAGCCATCCTCAAATCTTTTGCTTTCTACATCAGTTGTCTAATCCTGATGCTGCCTGGGTGGAATAATAATTCAAATTATTATTCTGTCTTCCAAGGGTATAAACCTTTTTTCCCCCCTCTGTACAATATCTAGGAAGGAGAGTGTAATCTGGGCATGAAGCAGTTTCCTCCTCAAATTTCTTCTTTAGCTGATCCATGGTGGTTTCTCTGAGGGAGAATCATCAGGATCCTCAAGAGGCATTCAGAGTTTCTGCAGCCCCTGTACATCATTCCTGTAGCCTGGCTCAAGGATTTTGCTCATTAGGAAGGAGAAGTCTGAAATACAAAGTATTTATTGCTGAGCTGTCTTCCTTTTTTTCCTGGTATTTCAAGTGGCTGTGGCATTAAGAAGGTTGCAGAATCTCCATAAGACACACAGGCTATGTTTGACAGGACCAAATCCGAGAAGATTAATTGTGCAATTCTTAGGAAACTTTTTTATTTTTTGCAGTAGCAAAATGGTTTTCTCACCCTTTTGTGCTGCGAAATGTATCCTGAATTTGTACTATTACTCCAGAACAATAGCTGGACTCCCTGTTTAGGCTCCACAAGAAGAAGCTTGCGTGTGGAAGCCAGCCCTCCACACACACCGAGCTGCCTGCATCTGCACCCTGGGGGCTGGGACTCCTGGGGAGACCTGCCCATCTTCCTGTGCGAGCCCTCGTCTGTTTGAGAACAGAGAATGACCAGAAAGAGTTTGGTTCTGGTGGTATCAGACCTTTGCTCCTGTTCTATGGCTTGTTTGTGAATTTACTGACGGGAACAAAATGGTTTTGAAGCCCAGGACTCTTTGCTGATGCAGTCATCCCCACAGTGTGGTGCAATAAATAACCTTTCTTCCACATGGAAGAGGCTGGTAATCAGTAGCTTGCTAGGTACTTCTGGCTTCCTGAAACAGCTGTGTGCCCTTGTGGGAATCTGAACTTTCCATGCCCATTTTCTGTCAGATCCGGGAAGTGGCGCCAGGATTCGGTACCTCGTGTTAGCAAATCCACTTCTTGTTCTGAACTGGGGGCTGTGAGTCCCCTGTGGCACTGCGTGGCTCCAGGGGCACGTGTGGTGCCTGGCCCTTCCTGCACCTGACGGTCGCTGGTTTGTGAGCAAGGGTGAGCGTGAGGTCCTGCCCAGGAGGTTCTGCTCAAAGAGGTTCTGCTCAAAGAGGTTCTGCACAAGAGGTTCTGCCCAGGAGGTTCTGGCCAGGAGGTTCTGCACAGGAGGTTCTGCACAAGAGGTTCTGCTCAGGAGTTCTGCTCAAAGAGGTTCTCCTCAAATAGGTTCTGCACAAGAGATTCTGTTCAAGAGGTTCTGCTCAAAGAGGTTCTGCTCAGGAGGTTCTGCTCAGGAGGTTCTAGACAAAAGATTCTGCTCAAGAGGTTCTGCTCAGGAGGTTCTGCCCAGGATGTTCTGCCCAGGAGGTTCTGCTCAGGAGGTTCTAGACAAAAGATTCTGCTCAAAGAGGTTCTGCTCAGGAGGTTCTGCCCAGGATGTTCTGCCCAGGAGGTTCTGCTCAGGAGGTTCTGCACAGGAGGTTCTGCTCAGGAGGTTCTAGACAAAAGATTCTGCCCATAGAGGTTCTGCTCAGGAGGTTCTGCTCAGGAGGTTCTGCACAAGAGGTTCTGCTCAAAGAGGTTCTGCCCAGGAGGTTCTGCTCAGGCGGTTCTGCACAGGAGGTTCTGCCCATAGAGGTTCTGCTCAGGAGGTTCTGCCCGGGAGGTTCTGCTCGGGAGGAGCTCCCAGGGTGTCCTCCCGGGGCCGCTGAAGGGATCAGCCAGCTGCCAATCCTACGAGGCAGGCTGCAAAGCCAGGGTCCAAATCTTGCAAAGCAGTAGGAAACACAGCAGATGAAGTCTCAGCGTGACATTAATCTCTGAGATCCAGAGCACAGCTGGTGGGCCTCTGGAGCCCTTCAGCACTGAGGCATGGCCTCTGAGAGGGCTCAGTGCAAAAACATCCTGCTCAGGCCGTCTCAGCCAGGGGAGAGCTGTGTTTGCCTCCCAGGGCACGAGGCTCAGCTGCGCTCTGGAAGACACAGGCCTCCTTGCTGACTTGAACCCACTCCTGGCAGGGCCTCGGTGCAGTATTATTGTATATCCTCACCTTTGGGCTGTCCACGGGGGCTGTCCCCTGCATGCTCAGCTCTGTCCTCAGTGCTTTCCTGCAGCTGAGGGGTCCTCAAATGTCCGTGTGCAGCTCGGCCCCACAGAGCCTGGCGCCTCTGCTGTGGCTCTGCTGCTGCAGCAGCAGCTCCAAGACGTGTAAAACACGCGAGGCTGCGCCTTCCTGGTGAATTACCAGTATGGTCCTCGGGTGGACAAAAGTTACCAGTTACAGCCTCCTCTTTTTGTGGAGCCTCCTCTTTTTGTAAGGGCAACCTGTGACTTCAGTGATTTCACAGGTGATCAATATGAAGTTACATAGGCAGCTAATGTAAGGCGGACTCAGGAATGACACCTAAAATATGAGGAAGGGTAAAATGCCATCAGATGCATGTCCTGGGCTTACACATAAAGTCCTTTGGTGAACAGATGTGGATTTAAATGCGTGCTTTCCTGTTTGCTTCCTGCAAAATCTCCATGCAGGCGGTGGTCTGTAAAGCCCCCGATCTCCTGGGACCCAGTTTTCTGTCCCGGGAGTGGCCACTGTCACCCAGTGTGTGAGACTGACTGGGATATGCCTGCAGCCTGGGCTGTGGCACATGACTGAACGTGCAGTTGTTTCTGTCTGGTTATAGATGGTTACCTGAGTTAAGTTTCCTAATGAAAAGCAGAAGGGCTCACAATGTTTACCCTCCATCTGCTGTCATTTATAATTAGGCTGTAAACTCCTCAGAGCAAGAACTTGCTGCCCTTCTGTGCACCTGCAGTGCCAAACACACTGGGGTCTTGATATTAGCTGAGCTGCCATTAATAATAAATAGAGAGTAAAAGGAGAATGTGTAAATGCATTCAGACGTGTAGTGAGGCTTTTAAGTATAATTGTTATCGCTGCAGATCTCCGTGGCTTGGCAGCTGGGCTGCCCTGGAAGTGCAGCGTCCCTGTAATTGCAGTCTGCACACCCTGCTGCTCCCCCGGAGCCTGTCCCTTGCCCAGCGTCCCCACCAGGCTCCCAGGGCATGGATACTCCTGAGCGCACACCAGCCAGGGGGTTTGCTTCAGCTCCCTTTCTGAGAGGCTTAAGGAAGCCCAGGCTCAATCCGTGGGGATGTGGCTGAAGGTTGAGTGACTTTTCAGTAATTCACACATAAACACAGGGCTGCGGTTTCGTCCTTTGCATGCCTGTGAGACACTAGGAAAGGGAAGCTCTCTGCTGGATGGGGCACAGCACCCAGCTCTCCTTCACACCTGGGCTGCTCTGGGGAGGGGAAGGAGCTGAGGGCAGGCTCCCTGGGTTTTCTTCATTATTTTACCCATTAATTTAATTTTGCTGGTCCTTGGTGCGTGCCCTTGTTCTCTGCTTCGGTCTGGATTTCATTGTTGATTTGGATTGGTTTGCCTTTGGGATAATGTTTGTGCTACCAGGGTTTTCTGGCGCCAGTTTTAAAAGCAGCAACACTGATTTTGAGAGTATTTGGGGCTTTATTTATGTAACTCAAGCAATTGCTGCTCATGGTGGTTAGTGCTATAAATCCCAGAGGTGGGTAAATCCCATGGAAGAGAAGAGCTCCTGGTGTGCTGCAGTGGCTGCTGATGGTGGAATCAGAGCTGAGAGTTTTAAAATTTTTCTTAGTTTGAGCCTCTAGTGTTCAGGCTGCTCCCCCCACCCTCTGGTAAATTGTTCCCTTCAATTCTGGACATTGTATTCTTGCCCTGAGTGCTCTTTAATTTCACATTCCCAGAAAATTTGTGTTTTAGTTTGGATCAGCTGCAGGAAGAGAGGGAAAAGTGTGGAGTGAGAGCAAGAATAATTTGGTAGGCACAGCTGTGAAACAGAAATAAATCAAGGTGGCAGAAAGGTGAGCTAGATGGGGAAAGAAAATTGAAGAGTTTGTTGCTGTAAATCCACGTGGTTAGGAAACCCAACCATCAAATTGCAGCTGCAATGTCAGAAAATTTGAATTACATTCCATTTTAAGAAGCAAAGTGTATTAATAAAACAGTGTGCAATACATCTTTCATGCACAGCAGAAATAAACCCATTTTTGAGCTCTGACTACAAATGTATTCATTGTAAAAGTAACACTCTTGTTGATCTAAAGTCTCATACACTTGTCTGCTGCCATATCTATCTGTGGTGCAGTGACATTGAGCCAGGAAATGCTGTTCAAAAAATAATTCACATGTGAAAAATAAGTCCTTGGCTCTAAGTCATGATGTTTCTCTACCAAAAGCCAAGCTTGCTTCTACTGTAATGTTCATCAGCATTTTTTTTAATGCTTTCAAATAAAATTTTAAAAATGCCATTTGAGGAAACCAACAGCTATTCTCAGGAAGAAAGCCAAAATAATTTCTTTTCTCTGGGTTATTTGCTGGCTCATTCCCTTTCTGGGTCATCCTTTTTTGCCTGGGTCACTTTTGCCTTCATATTTGTATTCATTTAATATTAATAATAGCAGAAATAGTCAAATGAAATATATTTGCCTGAGATTTCCAAGGATTTAACTAGCAGTAAGGTTTGAGGCTGCTGCATCACAACCTGCCTGAGCTGCTCAGTGAAGAGGGTGTGACAAATGGTAAAGCACAGAAAGGCTTAAAGAACCATACAGCAGATCAGTGGCTGAGCAGGAGGAGAACCAAGAGCACTCTGGTGCTTTTCTTGAAGCGTTGGATTCACTAGCAAGAACACTAAGTAGTTCAGGATTGGTGGCCAGATCTCCCATTCTGACGTTTGCTTACCCTGCAAGTCCAGGAATTGTTCTGGCTTAAAGAGAGGCTGGCCCTGCAAGGACTGAAAAGACTGCAGCCCGAAGTTTAAAAAGAAAAAAAAGTGCAGGGTTTTAGTGGTGTTTGGTGGTGGTGAATTAAATGGTGAAATTTGAAGTCTCAGCTGTCAACATGAAGCCACCCTGAACCTATAATTCGAAACATTCTGGAGAAGCCATGCCACAGGTGCTCAGTTTTCACTACAATAAATGGCCTTAAAGGAACACTTGTGTGTAGATTTTAGGAAACACAGAGGTGATTTTGAAGAGCTAGTGCGATTGAACATAATTTAAATGTATAAATAATTGAGTTGGTCTTCTTCTGAGCTTGACTAAACATTTTGAATAGAACTGTGTGCATGCCTGAGCATTAACTGTTCTTCCTAAACAGATTTTGATAGTAACCTTCAGATACTGAGTATTAGTGTGTGTTAGAGAGAATAGAATGTGTTAGAGGCATTTGATTTATATCAGAAATTTCAACTATTGGCTGGTTTTAGCAAGGTGTTTTTTACCACTGTGGGCAGAGGCACTTTCCTTTTGTCATTTGAAAACATTATTGGCATTTCGTTGTATAGTCTCCTTTCCCCGGGGAATCTGTAGAATTTAATGTATTTTCCTACTGCCACAAGGCTGTCATCTCCTTGGAGAGGCTCCTCTCTGCCAGGATGTGTGCTGGTGGAAGTCCCAGCCCAGAGCTCCCCGTGGGGCTGGGTGAGTCCAGCCAGGCCAGCTCCAGCTGGGCGGCTCAGCAGGGGAAGGCGGCCCAGGCTCTGCTGAGCTCAGGCAGATCCAGGGCAGGTGATGGTGTCTGCCTCTCCAGGAGGCATCACAACTTCATGGGACGCTCCTGAGAGGGGCACCCAGGGCTGGAGTCAGAGCTGGGAGCCAGGAGCAGGGTCTTGGGCGGGGAAGCTGTTCTTGAGGCAGGTGATGGATGATTGCCCATGAAAATGGGAATGGTGAGCACCGGGGAGGAAGGGGTGCTGTGGCAGAAATGAGTGTGCTGTGAAATCACTGCTTCTGTTAAATTTGAGATTTTTAAAGTCCAGGAGGTAATTCTCTTCAGGATTAGTCCCTAGGCTTGTGCTTTTTGTTTGGGTTTTTTTTGATGTTCTGTTTTCTGCTGCCTGAACCCAGACATCTCTTCTTTAGCACCACTGGCGTCCAGTGAATGCACAATTCTAATGGCTGCCAGCAAAGTTATTTTTGTGGAAGATTGACACCCCCTGAAGCAGGATTAAACTACAGTGAACAAGGAGTTGAAATAGACTGGAAATATTAAGTCTGAGCTTAAGACAGAAATTGCTTCCTCAACAGGCAATAACTACAAGAGAAGTACAGAATAACTGCATAACTATTATACTGAGTTTTGAAAAGGCTATAGCCAGTTATTGCAGGTTTTACTTGTGTCCAGCAATTAAAGATTGCCACAGTTTGGGATTGTTTCAGGATCTCAGCAGGAAAGTGTTTTCTACTACTCCCTTGCAGAAGATGCAAGTTCTGCTGCACAAAAGCGTCCTTAATTCTCGTCTTAAACGAGACGCAAGAAATAAGTTTTCCCTTATGGGCAAAGTGCAATCCACAGATCTGCCGTTGTCTCTATGAAACAGACATATGGACTTTGGTGAGCCAATGCATTCCCCACCCGTGGGAGGACAGGTGTGGAGGCAAGAGTGAGATGGAAGGAAGGAGCTGCAGTGTAGAAGTGCTCTGTTAGTAATGCTCATTTCCTTGCATAGAAAGCTTCCTCTGTAACAGACAGACAAACAGCTCAGACTTAAAATTTAATTTGGCGGGTAATTTGCCCAAAACACCACTGCTAGCAGTTGGGAAAACAAAATGAGTTAAAATACTTTTATTTGACAGCTACTGCACTTGCAAACAAAATTGTTGCTTTGATTTTTCTGTATAGACAAAAACCCAAGGTGGGTTTGCAGCGCTGGCGTGTGATGAAGACTGCAGATGTGTTGTGACTGGTTGACATGGACCCCAACCCTGTCCGGTCTCACACGCTGGTTTCTGAAATCCCTTTCTGTTTAGAGTTGGTGAGAACAAGGCCAGAAAACTGGGATTAAATCTCAGCCGTGTGGAGGGCTGTGGCTGTGATTTCACCCCTTCCGGTTTGTTGGGGTTCTTTTTGTCTTGCCGTTCTGTGTCCCATCACCAGAAAACCACAGCCTTTCCCGAAGGGAGCCTCCCAGTATCATCACTCCTCTGTTTCCTCCAGGGCTGATAGGCAGGGCCTTTTTGCAGCCAAAACAATTGCTAATGGAGATGTGAGGAGCTTCATTAAACTTGGAGTGATTATTCATATGTATAAAATGGCTCTGTGTTGTCAGAATCAGAGCCCGGGGCTGTAGCTCAAGTACTAACACCAAAGCAGAATAAAATGGTTTTCTCCTGGTGTTGCCTGGTACAAAACCAGCACATTCAGGTAAGCATGACACATTCACTGTAGGGGCTTTAGAGGGATAGAGCTCACAGAGTGCTGGGTAGAGCTTCTAAACTTGTAAAATGAATTTCAGTGGCAATTTAGCTCTTCCAACAAATGTTTGAGAAAGTCTGTGTGTGCGTGTGTTTGCACTTGCACAAAGGAGTGTTTGTATAACATCTGCAAGGCACAGAACAAGTGGGCTTGAGGGATAAAAGGTGCCAGCACCGGATTCCAGGGGTGTCTTTGGCCAGTTGGAGGTTGCAGCTTGTCCAAAATTTGCTTTTCTCCTGCTTCATGAAAGAAGGGACCTTCTTCAGCTTGGGATAGGGAAAGGGTTAATTTTGTGGCTGTTTCTTGTTTAAACAAATGCACCTGAGTAAATGAAGGAACCTTTTACTTTACTGTGCCTTTTTTGTACCTGTTTAACAGAATACTTAAATCATTATATAAAATATTTTTTATATAGGTGACAGTTTTATGTTGCATATGAACCAGTCAGATGTTGGACCACCCTTCAAATAGCATTGGTTTTCCCTTTCCTGACTGAACTTAGATAAAGTTGTTCAAGCAGGTGGTTTTCTGTCCCTTTCCCCACCTCACTCAGAGCTGTTAGAGCTGTTAGAGTGAACTCTCATGTTTTTGCAGCCATTGTGGGAAAAAAAACCCTTTCTTCCTGAAAACAAGTCATTAAAAAAAAGAAAGAAAGAAAAGAGAAAAATCTAAAGCTGGAGTACAAACCCAGTTAGTCATGTGCCAGAAATAGAGTAAGGGAGCTATGAATGTGAAGGATTCCACCTGGTTTTGCAAATGTGTGACATGGGAACTCCAACAAAACTAGTGAGGCTCAGGGAGTCGGGGGGAAAACTGAGTTTCAGAGCTACATCTAGACAGAGTGACTTGCTGCCAAGTCCATCATTTGTGTGAGCGATGGTTCATATGTGGTCCTAAAAGGAAGCTAGTAACACAGCAGAGATCAAGGGTGTACCTCATTCTGTATTTATAGCACTTGGTAGGTGGCATTAATAGTTCCAGTGTGGCTTTTGGGGTACAAAATGAAAATGATTGCTCCGTGATGCCTGTGGGAAGGCATTTACAGCAAACTACAAGGAAGAGATCCTCTGTTTGCCCATGTGAAAGCCACGGCCTGCATTTGCATCATTCATCTACTCCCAGGTAGATGGGACAGATGGGAAAAGCACCAGTAGATGCAGAAGATGGAAGGTTCCCATGGTATTGAGTGGTTTTGTGCCTGGATCCAGGTCTGGATCCCAAAGCTGTGTGTATGGAGGGGTGGACAGCACTGGAGCTGAAGAAGGGCCGGTGTCTCTTTTCTTTTGGGCTTTTATGCTGTAACTGGCAATTTGTGGAGCCGCTGGGAAGGCACAGAGCCTCTGTGCACACTGAACCCCTGCCTCAGCCTCCACAGGGTGACTCAACTGAAGGCATTCAAGAAATAGAGTTGTTACATGTAAGCAAGAACTGCGCCCATTTTTCTGTCCCATTTCCCAGTTCTTGTACGCCAAAAAACCTTATTGTCCTGACAGTCACACATACTAGTTTTCATTTTCTGTTCACGTGTGTTGGCAGCAGGATGGACCACAGTGCCCTGCCAGACACACACCCCATGTGCATGCCCCAAGCAAAGCACTGGCTGCAGACCTTGCCCTGAGGGACCTTCTGTCACCTCCACCTACGGGTCTTGGGGCTGGGAATGTTTCTTACAGACCATTTTCCAGTGCCAAAGGATGGCCCTTGGCCAGCCCAAGCTATTTCACTTGCCCTGGGAGCAGAGCCCCCTGCACCAAACGGGCAGACCCACCTCGGCCACGGACCATCATTCTCAGAGCTGGATCACTGGTGAATGAGTGAAATACTGGTAGTCCCCAGTGCACAGTCTGGCAGCTTTTGCCATGAAGAAGTCCCAGCTGGAGCACAGCTGGGCTGAGCAGAGCAGCCCACTTGTTGCCCTGGCCGTGGATGTTGCCGCTCTTGAGCCGGCCCCGCTGGGTGACAGAGGAGCACGGTGACAGGAGCTGCAGAGACAGCAGCTGGGTTAGTGCAGGAAGAACGGCTTCTCCTTCCGAGAGCTGGTAAATGCTTTATCCTTTCCTTTGCTTCCTGCTGGCAATCAGCAGAAGCAAGCCAGACGTGGTGCTGCTCCCTGTGCTTCATTCCGCGGAGCGCCAGGTCATGCTCGGAATAATCTTTGTTGGTTGCCACCACAGTGCGGTGTTGGAGCTGGGTTAAATCCCAGGAACACCCTTATAATTGAAACCAGCTGGGTGTAAATGAGCACTGGCACCTAGGATGAGTGTGGCTGCTCCAGTATCACATGGGGAAGGGGCTGTATCTGGAGCAGCTGTGGCCCTAATGAGATAGGGATCCACCAGCGGTATGCTGACATTCACCTCCCCGCTGGTAACGTGGCAATCAGCACAGACCATGGGCCACCAGTGATGTGCAGCCACTTAGAAAGCACCTTGGCCTGCTGGATTGCTGGTCACTAGCCCAGTAGCTCATGGTTCGAAGCTGGAGCTGCCTGCAGAAGGCATCCTGGTGACAGAGCACAGAGCCTCCCGAGCCCGTGAGCGTGGTGTAGGCACAGGCAGAATCCAGTCATTTCCCCACTGAGGAGATGGACCATTTTATTAATGGTATGAAATTAAAACTAATGGACAAGAAAACTGGGTTGGAGCTAATGACTCAACATCCTTATGACAATAATTATATCTATCAACAAAAGCAGCCTTTGGAAAAATAAATAAATGAAGCTCTCAGAGTGGCACCAAATAGACTTTTCACTTGCATAAAGAGTGCAGAGATGAAAGCTGTTTCCAACGGGAAAAATTCCCATGTATTAGCATCAACCCACTCTTTGCTGAGTAATCTGTTTCTAAAAGCAAAAAAAAAAAAAAAAAAGGCAATTCAAGGAGAATGCATTGTTTCTCTTTATAAATAGTTCCTATAATCCTAATTTCACATCTAGGCCTATATGCTGCCTACTCTTGCTGGTCTAAGTCACCCTTTGTTCAGTAAGTTTCCTCATGATTTGTGGAAGTGTAAATCTCAGACTTCTGTTGAAAGAAAAGAAAACCATCGCTTTTTTTACACACTAGCATGGCACTGTCCTCCTACCACTTCTATTTGTACCCTAGCGTGCTAGTTGAGGAGAAGGAAGTGCATCCAAATTCACTGCATAACGCACTCACCTCGGGCAAAAACCACCGTGTGCCTTTCAGGGGTGCTCTGTGGGTGCAGTTGGACTGATCATGTTATTCCTGCACAGATCCCAAAGCTGAAATAGGTAGCTGGCAGTTAATAAATAGCTTGAATCCCAAGCCGGAAATGGTAAATTCAGTTTTAGGACAACATAGTTTATATGAACGTTAGGAAGGACATGGAAGCACTACTGCATGCAAGTATTTGATCACCAGGAAAGCAAAGCATCAGGATTTCTTCCTGAAGTGTTCTCACAGTCAGAGTAAGCCTCCTTTTTTTTCATTTCAGTGGCAAATGCGAATGGCTGAATTAGTCTAACTGAGTTTTAAAGGAATACTTTATCCTAGAAATGGGCTGCTTCTCTCTCTCCTGTGCTCTTTCTTCTTAGAGGGAATAATTGCTGATAAGTGGAACTTGTAACAAAAATACAATATGAAGTAATTTTAATCTAATGATTTCACCATTGGATGCTCTGTAAATTATTTACATTTGTATTCCTCGTATTGTGCTATATCCATTCCTCATAAGAAGAAATTATATATAAAGGGTCTTAAATATAGTCCTTTCCTGAAAGTAATGCCATTTGAATGCCTCAGAGAATCATAAAAATCCATACACAGTTACACATCACAGCTACAAAATCCACTCTGAATTTGTTTGTAAATAAAAAAGTAATTTCTTTACGTGCTTGCATAAGAACTGCAAATATACTTTCACTGGCAAAGTGGAAAGATACAATCCTAGAGAAATTCAGGCCTCCCACCAATTCCAGGTTTACTTTAATCAGTGCAGAAAGAGCTCGGGAAATCTGGATGTGGTAGGGAGGGTCAGCCGCTTCAGCAGATGTGTGGTAGAATAGGGTGTCTGGGGATGAGGCAGCCTCACTTCCCAAAGCTCCCATGGACAGCACCAGCAGAGGATGGAGCCTTCTCCCCAGGCTGCTCTCCCTTCCCATGCTGGCTGCCTTGACAAGCTGCCTCACAGGTGGCTGTAGCCCCTGGTGCTCCTGCAGCAGTGTCCAGCGCTGTGCAGGGCAGAGGAGCTCCTCGGGCATCCACAGAGGAAGCCTGGTTGTGCTTGCATTTCTGCCCTGCAGCTGACAAAGCTGTCTGGTCACTGGGACATCTGGGAAGTCTCTCAGGCACCTGGATTCCCCCGTGCCTGGCCTAGGATGTGCTCCCACTGCAGGCTCCCTTCTCTTGGGGCCTTTTACTGCTCAGTCTCATGGCATCATGAGTTCATGCCTCTGCCCCACAGAGTGTGAGCTGCTTCCTAAGGAATGCTTGTGTCACCTGCTGGAGCAACCTCTGCCCCAGCAGGTCCCCAGTGCCCCCAGAGCTGATCACTTGTGGAGTGTGGCTGTGCGTGGGGTCAGAGCAATCCCCCCGTGCCTGACCTGTGCTTTCCTTGCTGCAGCTCAAGTTCTTGGCTTCGTATCCTGTCCTTGGTAGGAATGGCTAAGAGCTGCTTCTCTGCTTTGCTCTTACCTTTTCCTTATTTGAAAGTGGTTATCTTCTCACATCAGTCTTCTCTAAATTTAAACAAACCCAATTCCTTTCCTGGTAGGTCATGTTTTCTAGATCTGATAACTTTCTTCCTCTGGATCCTCTCCAGAGCTTTGGCGCTCCAGCTGTGGATTTGCACTGCTGAACAAAGCAGAAGGAAAATCCCATGGGCCTGCAACTTTTCAAGCCTTCAGAGAAAATCTGCCATCTGCAAATTTAGAATTAGTTGGTTTGCACTCATCTGCTCATTGCCCTCTTAATGTTTATAAAAAGCTTGTTGGATTCCTCGCTCCATTGTTTTTACATAACTGAGGCTAAGATGAGGTTGTTCATGAACTAAAAATATAATGTATTCTTAAAAGTGTAATTTACCCCTTCAACACTCGAAATCTCCACCTCAAGAATTAAGGGGGTTTTTTCCTGAAAGACATGTTTTAGAAAGATAGATCTGGCTGTAAGAACGATTTGGTAGCAATCTGCACCTATTTATAGTGAGAAGATCAGCGTGGATAACCACACTGGTGTTCAGTCTCAGAAGTACCTGCACTTGATCCCCTTTGAGCAGACACAGTTTAGAAGACTTGGGAGACATAATGGGCTTTTTCCTCAGACAGCTCTCAGAATCAAGGCGTGTTTTCAGTCATTCCTGGGTTCCTGCTGCAGTATCTGCAGAGCATTCATCCTTTTCCAGGCGTTGTCTGATGGTACACAGAAGGCTCGGTACCTGCACACTGAAATTCAAGGAAGTAAATTAATCAAATGAACAGAGAAAACAGCTTAACTTTTGGAAGACACTGTAAAATAAGACCCAGCTCCAGTGACTTTTGAAAGAGAGCGTTTCCATGTTAGTTCATTGTGCAAATATTGAAGGTTATGAGAGTGTCAAGGCCGTAGATCTGCACTTGTCCTACGCTCCTGTGAGGAGCCACTGATCTCAGGTGTTGGTCTGTGAGCAGCAGCTTTCTGGGCAAGTCCAGGTTTGCATTGCTCATAAAGGGAAAGGCATAAGAGAATGTTTTGGTAAAGGTAAAGAAGCCATTCCCTTGTGAAGCAGTTGCAGGCTACCATTTGGTTTGAGTTAAACACTTTGGTTTGATGGGCTCTGACAACAGCTAGCCTCCTTTCTCTGAGATTTTAAAGTAATTTTTCAAGTTGCTGCAGTGAGCGAACATAATGACAGTAAGTCATATCTCGTAGCTCACCAAGCTGTCTTGGATGGCCTGGCTATAAAACGTGTTTATAAAATCCCCTGTTGCCCCTAATGGTTTCTCTGTTCCTAGGAGTGACATTGTGCTGTTTGACGGGGGGGACATACCTCCATCACGCAGAGGAGAAGCGTCTTAATGACTGCATGAGGGAAACAGATATATTTAGAACTGACTTAACTGCACAGAGTAGAAAGCAATTGCAGGACAGATGCATTTGGTTTGCAGCTAAAAGAGTTTTATGCACAGGGGAAGCTGTCTTGAAATGTGTGAGGCTGGTGTTAAAAGGAAAACTCTGAAGAGAGACCACCTAAACTGCAGCAGTGTGCTTTAATCGCAGAATGTACAAAAAGGTGAGCCAAAATCTTTTGGCTTTGGGTTGTTGTTCGTGTTTTTGGGGTTTTTTTTTCTTCTCTATTTTTTGTGGGTTTGGGGCTTTTTTTTTTTTTTTTTTGGTTGCTTGGTTGGTTTTCTAGGTAGTGTTGATGTGTTTTAATTTTGTTAACAGAAAGTGCAAACAGGGAATTGGCTCTCTGAAAGTTAACATGATAAAAAGCACATACAGGTCTCTTCAACTTGATCTGTCATGTGTACAGTCTCTGATTTTGGCCAGGGGAGGTGGGGCTAATTGGCCCCAGGAGCTCAGCGCTTCCTCTGCTGAAAGCTGGCATTGCAAGATGTGGAGTTTACTAATATAAAGTAGGCTCACTTTTTAAAGTTTTTTATAATTTTATAGCGGATTGTAAATTGACATTTTTCATGTGAGATTTATAGCTCATTAGAAACGTGCAAAAAAGCTCATCTGTTGACAGCTTGTGTTATTTGTGATCATCGTGTTGAACTCCAGCGTAACAGGTCTGAAGTTTTTCATCGCAGCCGAGTCCTTAGAATTCAAGCTGAGGAGGAGGTGGAATTGCCTTTTGATACATAGAGCTGAGCTGGAAATGATTAACTGAGTTAGCTCATTTTTTTCCTGAAGTAAGAGGGAGCCATTTAGCAGTTGTAATACAAGGTTTTTTCCTCCTTGGCCCTCTGGCTTGATCTGCAGTGTCAGCATTCACCAAAATGGAAATCGCTCCAAATAACCTTTAATATGAGAGGTTTTCTTCCAGCAGGCTGCTCCACGCCCCTGTTGTACAGATGTTCTACAAGGAACACTTGGTTATCTTACATTTTAGAGGCTGGAATAGCAGCTATGAGTGCCTCAAGATGATATCCAAGTAGGTAAAGAGGAATGGGAAGGGAGATAGCACGTAAGTGAAAATTCACTGGTAAACACAACGCAAGATATGACACGACTATCAAGTAACATTAATTACTTTAGAGCCTCACTGTGTTCCTTGTGCATTTTAATTATTATTTCAGGATAAAATGTAATAACAAGGGCTGGTTTGTGAGATGATAATGGGACTTGAGGCTATGACTGTGGCAGGTTTTGTAAGCAGAGGGTGGTTGAGCTGAGCAGATGCTGCCCGTGGCTGTGCTGTGCAATGCAAGCCACGGGCTCGGGGAGGGGAAGGATTTCCTGCTGTAGTCACCTGTGGAAAACAGAGCCAGTGATGTGTCCCACCCTCTGCCGTCTTCTGGTGAAATGCTCGTTGTGGTTCGGTCATGTGAGGCCAATAAATCCTCCAGCAGCCATTTTCCCCTGCACCATCGCAATAAAACTGACCCCTCCCCCTAATTATCCCCATCAACATTCAATTACCTCTCATTTACCAAAGATTCCCCTTCTCTGTGAAGGCTTAAGTGGACGTGACTATTTTTGTCAGTAGTTTTCCAAGATGTGCTCCTGCTTGGGCTAAATCTTGCTTACAAGATTCAACTCTTCCAGGGGTTGAATCAACCCTTCAGCCTTCTGAGGATTATGAAGGATGGGGTTCCCCTATTTTACCAAGGTTTGCATCTCCTTTTGTGTGATGACAACTTAAAAATGTTGTGCCCTTTGGACTTCCCGGACAGTAAGTGGTGCATTTGGCCAGAGTTCTCACCAACTTACACGTGTGTGGTTCCCTGTGAATCCATCTGCTCCCTCATTATCAGTTATTAAAAGGCGTTCGAGACAGTGATTAGCCTGGCTGTCAGGGTGGGGACGCACTAACATTTTTGGAATCTGTGCTGAAATGTTCAAACCAGTCAAGAAATGCCCAAGTCCAGAAATGCCTGTCTGTAGAGATGGGCAAGCAGGGGAAATCGAGTTCGTGGGCACCCATTTCACACGTACTGATCCCCCTGAGCTCCCGTTGGAGCCTGGAGAAGTGGAACTACCCTGTGCTTTGGATGTCAGACTGGTAATGTTGGTTTGTGAGACTGAGCTGCTCCCAGTTTCCCCAGATGCAGCTCTGGTTTTTTGCAAGACACCGTGGCCTCCGAGGGACCGGACCGTCAGGTTTTGGTTATCTCTGGTGATTGGTTGGCTGGTGAGGGCTGCTGTAAATATTTCCTCTTTCAGGCAGTTCTCCAGCCCAAAGGTGTTTAGTCAGAGGTGTCGTGGCCTTCCACGTACACCCTCCCCTTCTGCCTCCGTGGGGTGAATGCTGTTCTGCTGCTTTCCACCTGTAGTTTTATGACGTCCTGAGACCCCGGTGAGAGGCATATCAGCAGGAGGATGGAGGTCTGTGCAAGGGAAAGCCCCTCTCTTCTGCCCTAGCAGAATAAAAACCTTATAGTTTAGGGGGTTTGAGTGTTCAGCCAGGAAACTGGATTTTTAACTGTGTATGCAGCTCGTGCATGCATGTTCGAACACTCCCATCCACTTAGATCAGTTAGAGTCACCAAACTTCTCCTTTTTTCACGATAAACCTGCATTATGCCCAGACATGTTGAGCCAAATATGTTCCTGGTGTTATTTCACTGACTTCCCGAAGAATTACAGCAGAGGTGAACGTGGTCTGGTGTAGCAGCTTTTTTGCCTGGAGCAAGTCTTTACAGCAGAGTTGTATTTCTCTCAAAAATATAAAAGGAACACTGACAGATCTGCAGCTCTGCTGGTGTGAGCAGGTGCAGCTATATTAAATTATTTCTTATTAAATTGATTCAGCAACTTGAAGCTTGTAATTTTTGTTCTGCTATGGTTCTGTGACAGAGACCTTTAAAATCAGGCAAAGCATATATATCTTCTCTTGTAATTCCTTGCTCTGGTGTTATCGTTTTAAAGATTTCTTTTTGTATGTAGCTTGGATTCTGATTGTATTATTTATTTGGGTAACATCTGAAAATTAAAGCTTTTTCCAGTTAATTACATTGAGCTGTGGCATCACTGCTATAATTCCATTTAATCCACTGACATCCGGATGAATGTGCACAATAGTTTTTGCTTTTGTTTTTAGGTTCAAATGGTTTAAGCTCTGGTGGTCACTCTGGCATGAATCGGTGTGCTCCCCTTCCAGCCAGCAGCAATGTTCTGATTTCCCCCTGCCTGAGGATCTGCCTCTTTATTTCAAGGGTGCCAGTCTTCAGGCAGGTGCCGTGTGGCTGGAGAGTTTCCCCCCACTTGGACTACTTGTGAAAAATAATCTGATTCTCTATGCCCTCATGTAATTGCACACAGAAAACGCAGCAGAGCTCCCCTTCTGACAGCCTTATTGCTCCACCTCTGCTGGTTTGAGGTAGAATGGTTATTAATTTTTCACTTTTCCTGGGTGCATCCCGTGCTCGCCCTACTGCTGTTACTGCTCAGCTGCAGCTCACTTAGCATCAGAAGCAGGCAGAAATGTTTGCCTGGAGTTCCATGCCTTTAATGCCTCTTTGGGTTGGTTGTTTGTGTTGCAGGTTTCTTCCCTTGAAGACTCCAGGCTTAGGCTTGGAGAGCCCAGCCAGCACCATTGAGCCCAGCAGCTGGAGCGGCAGCGAGAGTCCTGCCGAAGACATCGAAAGAATGAGTGACTCTGCAGATAAACCTATTGACAACGACGCAGAAGGTGTCTGGAGCCCTGACATTGAACAGAGCTTCCAGGAGGCTCTAGCTATCTATCCACCGTGTGGGAGGAGGAAAATCATCTTATCAGATGAAGGCAAAATGTATGGTAAGTGGTACACATTTGGCCTTTGGAAATAATTGTTCCAACATGAGAACCGTAAAGCCCAGCTTGTTTCTGCACAACGTTGCTGGTTCTGATGTTAGTGCTTTTGGAGTAAATCGTGAAGAAATCTGTGAAGCTGAGAGAGCTTCGCTGAGCTGATGCTGTGTTCAGGACTGCCCAAGCCATTTCCTTCTGCGCTGGCACGAGGAAAGCAATACTGATACAGAATTGTCTTATCGGTTACCTCATGTAGGGGTGTGGCTGAATGTGAATATTTAAAAGAAGCATTTAATTGTGTCTCTCCTCGGGTACACCAAAAAAGTTAGGAATTTTTCTCTGTTTTTCACTAAATAGTGAAGACAGGGAAATGGGAAGTGCAGTCTGCGTGGTGGTGTGGCAGATTAAGCAGTCCTGATCTGCAAAGTGATCAAGTTCTTGCGTTCAGGAGCCTCCCCATGAAAGAGGCAAGTTAGAGGTGCTTTTGTGTCTTTCCTCACTGGTTTTTTTCCCCCATCCCTGCGTGCTCTCAATCAGATGCCAACGTTCCCTAAATACACGCTGCTCCGCGGAGGGATGCCGGCCTCTCCGTGTGCTGCGCGGGGCCGCGGGGCTCTCATCCCGCCGCTCCGAGCGCTCTCTCGCTCCGTCCCTTTCTCCTTTCCATTTTCCAAACCCCTCCTTGGGGCCGGCAGAGCCCTTGCCCGTGTGCCCATGCCCGGAGGTGGGTGGCAGCGCTCTGGGGGTAGGTGGCCGTGCCCCGGGGGTTGGTGGCCGTGCCCCGGGGGTGGGTGGCCGTGCCCCGGGGGTGGGTGGCCGTGCCCCGGAGGTTGGTGGCCGTGCCCCGGAGGTTGGTGGCCGTGCCCGGAGGCGGGTGGCAGTGCCCCGGGGATGGGTGGCAGTGCCCCGGGGGTGGGTGGCCGTGCCCCGGAGGTTAGTGGCCGTGCCCGGAGGCGGGTGGCAGTGCCCCGGGGGTGGGTGGCCGTGCCCCGTCGTTCGCCGCTGCCTGGCGGGGCAGAGGGGCCCGGCCCCGAGCAGATGGTGCCGCAGCTGCCACCCCGCCCGAGGTGACGGGCACTGCCGGCTGACCCGGTCGGTCCCTCCGCAGCTGCCGTGTCACCCCCGCGGCCGCACCGACCGTCCTGTCCGGGCAGAAGAGGGTCGGGATGAAGCGTCTCAGCTGCCCTCGGCAGAAGGTTCCCGGGCCGGGCTTCCTGCCTGGCTGTTTGCTTCTCCCCCTCCTCCTCCTGCCGCCCCCTGCCCGCGGGTGGACTGTTGTCGCCGGCGCTCCCCGCTCGCCGTGCCCGCCTGCTCTCATCGCTCTCGGGGCTGGTGTTTTCCTGCGGAAAGGGCAGACCATTTGCCTGATTAGAAGGTTGTGCTTCTTCTCGGGGTACATAAGCATGTATGTACAAACAGGCTTGTTGTGTGTTTATGCTCTAAAGCCTCGCTTAGGCTCGAACAGCCCATCAGCCAAAGTAAGGGTGGGTTGCATTTTTTTTTAAATCAGGATCCCTACAACCATGCTAGTCACCCCTGAAATCTACTTTTTGGTGTTTTGAGGCATTTTTTGGTGCCATTGTATAAATTAAAGAAATTAACCTATTTATCCATTCATTGCGACAATCTCTGATGATTTCATTTAATGGTTCCTAATCCTGAATGTTAACATTTGTGAATTATATATGTATAAAACTATTTGTGCATATCTAATTGCTGATTAATACTGGTAGCTAGTAACACCACAAGCATAGACACATCTCATATTTATGCTAATCCTAAATCAATTATAGTTAATTTTCAATCAAAAAAGGAGCCAAGCGTGCTTGATGCTGAGAACTTCACTTAAAGTGTTGCCCTGATTGAGTAGGAAGAAATGTGTCAGGAAGTGCAGGGGTACTGTATGAGCAGAATTTACATCCCGACTTTGCAGTGGATGAACTCATGTTTTCATTCTTCGAGCTGAGTGACTGCTTTGTAGTGTTTGAGGATTTATTGAAACCATGCTAGGTTTCTGAGGACTTCCTAATAGAGTCTTATGGCCCTGAGAGCATAATTGTTCTCCAAGGATTTTGAAATCAAAACAGTGTAAGTGTTTTACATTCTGTGTGGCATAATGAAAATAATTTAATGCCTTTTAGTGGCATACCAAGTTTATTTCACTTACTAGAGAGACACTGCAATATGGCCAAGCTTTCATAGTGTTGGGGGATATTGTAATGTGTCAGTAATTCACGGGCCACGTAAGACAAAAGGTCAAGAGAGCACCATTTCATTTTCTAACTGGAATTACCTTTAGATATGGGCACCAGAACAAATCTGATCACTATGGAAGCAAATATAATGATCACTCTGTGTGGATTAAGTTAAGCAATTGTAGTTTTTGATCTTTGGAGGGAGACTTTGAGAAGGGCAGAGATTTTGCTCGAAGAAATATTGTAAGTCTCTGCCTTTGATTTAATGGGAGCTTTGCGACATTCATGTAAGCAAGCAGCCACAGTTTCTTCACTGTTCTTTGTGGTGGTCTAAAAATCATCCTTAAATTGGCGTTCCTAAGAGGTTTGTGCTCAGCTGGCTCCAGGGGACCCGGGGGATTGCTCAAGGAGGACCGAGGGCACTGGGGTCTGTGGGTGAGGGGTGGCCGAGGGGCTCCTCCTGCGGTGCCACCTGGGTGGGAGCAGGGTGGCTTGTGATGGGAGAGCTGCCCCAGTGGCACCGGGGGACATCTGTGACTTGTCCAGACAGCCTGAGTCACTTCAGCTGCTCCTCTACAGCTGAGACCTCAGATGAAGGTGGGAAGGATGTTTCCCTCTCCCCTTGCCTTCCCAAAAATGTAACTTAAGACACAAGAGGATGACAAGAACAAAAGACTTTTGATCCTATCCCCACAGAAAAGGGTTGCAGGGGCCCCTGGCTGGGGAGAGAAACGGGGATGTCCTAACATTTTTATTCTTGCCGTGGGGCATCCTCAGGCTGCAAAGACAAAACTGTGACCTGTGCAAGACCAGGAGCATTTCAGGCTGGCCCAGGGTTATGGCTCCTTGAAGAAGCCCTCAGAAAACAAAATGAAAGCTTAATGAAACTCTTGGTTTTAAATTTATAGGAAAATATTGGGTAAGAAGCAAAGACGCTTGTTTTGGTTTGGATGGACAAATTCCAGAAACTAGTTTTGAAATTCTTGAGAGAGAAAGGGTAAAGCCAAGGGACATGTGATAAGTTTCCTGCAGGAAAGCTCTATCCATCACTCCTTTTCCCTTTCCTTTGTGAGTAAGGTTGTGAAGGTTTTATAGTGTTGGTTTTGCTCCTAGCACAGTATTGAGTAAAAGTAAATACAATTCAAAAAAAAAAAGGTGAGGATGGTATAAATGTGGAGGCCTGAAGGAGGATAGAGGAGCACATCTATAAATTGATGCTCACACTCTTTGTGGAAGCAGTCCCGTGTAGGCCACGGAGGGAAGACTTACCCTTAGACACATTTTCATCTGTCTTGCCAAGGCATTGGTAAGGCTTTTTGCATCTGTGCTGTCTCAAAAGAAGTATTGATCAAACACAAATACCATCCTCTTGTGCATGTAGGGCACCCTGTGATTTGCCTTGTGTCTCAGAGACCCTTTCCAATGAATTTCCTGGTCCTTGTTTATGCAGCTCATGGTAAAACTCCAGCCCATTAGAGGGCATTGGCTGTCCTGTGTTTGTACTTTGTCCCCATTGTTGGTCGTTTACTGCTGACAGTTCAGTAACTTGCAGCAATCCCTGTGAACTCACTTATTGGCAAGATATTTGCCTGTGCTTGTCTTTGCTTCTGAGAGAGTGTTTTGGAAAAGATTACAAGAATGAAAGCTGCTGTGAAATGCAGCCCTACTTTTATCCCTGGTGTAACACCGAAGTCACTGCAGTTACCACGGGATTGGATTTGGCTCTCCCTGCACATTTTCCTTTTTTTTTTTTAATTTCAGGTAGAGCAAGATGTGGCTTTAGTGCAGCTCTAGGGACAATGCCAAAGTGCCATAAACACTAACAAGTGGAATATGCCCTCAGACACTTTGTTATGGGCACTGCTAAATTAGCCTCACTGTAGTAAAGGTGGCTTTTGCCTTTAAGACAAAACAATAATTCCATAAAAAATTTTGAGACCTGTAAACAGCCCTTCAGTTGCAAGTTTGCATTGAAGGTATTCATCTCTGCAACAAAAGTGCTTATGAGTATGTAGTGATTATTAAAAGGAAGTTTTTTAGCATGTTTAGTAGTTTTACAGAGAAGAATGAGTACTAATTAACGTGAGAAATTGCATAGCAGCCTTTCAGGACTGTGTATGTTTATTGGGTTATATATAAAATCTCTTGGCGTGCACTGTTAAGGGAAAAGGATACTTTCATAAAAATTTCTGCTCAGATAATAGAATTTTTGTACAATGAGTAACAATAGTCTTCATTTCCAAAGCACCTTGTGCAAATTGGGTATTAAAATTGAACTTTGAACTAGAACATTGACAAAAGAAATCCTGTTCTGTGGGCTTGCCTGGTTCTCTATCTAACTGCCATTACTTGGTGTTTTCCTGGGTTTCTGTTAGGAAACTGCGAGGTAAATAGCTTTATGAAGAGTACAGTAACATGTTACAAATTATTTTTACAGTTACTTTTAATTTTAAAAGTTCCATGCAAGTTGCTGCCTCCATAAAGACATTGTTACCTTGTAAAGTTTCCACAGTGTTAAATATATTTGAATGTGAATAAGGTATTTGGAGTGATGAAATACCAGATGTGAAGTATCAGGTTTCATGTTTATTCATCTGTTCCTGCAATCATTGTACAAAGATACGCTCTTGTATTTCCCCCCCCCCCCCCCCTTTTTGTTCTCTCAGCAACACGCACCAAATGAACGCAGTGGAGATGGGACTCCTATTCTGAAAGCCACTCTTTGGGTTTTTTAGGTTGTAAACAAATGTGTCCAGAAGCGCTCTGGCAGCGCTGGGCTTGCTCGGTGCCACGGCGCACGCGTGACGCCCGCGCTGAGCCCTGCCAGCAAGGAAGGGCAGGACGGGCCACGGGGACGGTGTCTGCAGGAGAAGTCACTCCTGAAATCGCTTGGGTTATGAGCAAATCTGCCTGAGATCCTTTCTGCAATGTGCTGATGTTCTTGCAACATCAGCAGGCCGTGCTTGCAAGAGGGCGAGATCTGTTGTGTGAGCCCAGCCCGTGGGAAGGAAGGGCTGCTGGGCTTGCTCGTTCTCGAGGATTTCTGAAATGTGGGGGAACAGGGTTTAATCTTGCTCCTTGGGCTTTCAAGAGTAAATTGTCAGTGCTTTGAGATAAAGAGGCAGAGTCTTCATAAGACAGAGAATTTTTTTTCTCTTTTTGTTTTTACCTCTCCACCATAACCCGCTGTCCTAAAGAGAAAATCTAGGTGGGACAGTGAGGGCTGTGTGTGATAAGGGTCTCAACTCCTACCTGGGGAGCAGGCAGAGGGGAGCAGGCTGTGGTAAGCACCTCAGCTGAAAGTGCCGGTAATGTTGTGGAAGGTACATGGCACAGCCATGGATCGAGTATTGCGTTGGCTGTGTTGGGTTGGGAGTATGATGTATTCCAAAGGAAGTGGGAAAGCATACTAAAAAGTTTTGCTGAAAAATTATGCATCAGAAAGAGCAGGGCATCCTTTGAAAGTGATTTTTAGCACTTGGGCTTTGTCCTCTCTCTACTAAGCACGTTCACTTCAGTCACCCATTTTAAGGGGAGCTGGCAGAAAGTTGTGTGTAGCCTGTTCATGGGAAGGACTAAAGTGTGGCTGCTGCCCCAGCCTCCTGGTGCTCAGTAGGCACTGCATGGAGGAGGCACTGGCAACATCAGTTCTTGCCTGAAACTGAGCAGAAGCTACCAGGGCAGGTTCAGATCAAGCATTTGCCCACCTCAGAATAATTTAGTGGCTAATCCTATTTAAACAGCCAAAGGAAACAGCGTAAGGCTGTGTCTTTCCTTTATGACATTGTTCCTTTGGTAATACCCTTGTTTAGAACTGACACACGGTAACGTGAGAGCACTGAAGTGATGCAACCTCACTGGAACATCCAGGATACCTTTAGGTGGTTGTCTAGTGCAATTTGTATTAGCTCGTTTTTCTCCCAGCACTGGTTTCTCAAGATGAACTTGTGATCCTGTCATTGCAGAAGGCAGAGTTTGCAGCTTTAAGAAATAGCTGTCGTGCTAGGAGGTAGTTAAAACAGTCTTGATCAGGCTGATGGAGTGTGTTAGCTGGTTGCACAGTACCGAGAGATCAAGATAATTGAAAAGCCTGCATGTAGATAGCATGAAAGAAAATTGACTTGTTGATTTGATCTCATTCCTTGTGGAGCTGGGTTCGCTCCTGGGGCAAGCACCCTCTCATTCGGGCAGCTGGGGACAGCTTGAGTTGGACAAGTACGGCCCACTCGGGCATTATGATGGGCTGTAAGGTTTGAATTCCTCTTCACGGGGCCAGTATCAGACTGTGGTAGAAGGGTCTGCGCGTCAAACACCAGCTGAGTTATGTCACACAGTCGTGGCAGCAGAGCAGTGGCACACGTCCCCAGGAGAGGCCTGACGTGGGCACGGGGAGGGTAAGGTACATCCATGTTGGCACTCTTGTTCTGGGCACCCTTACGGAAGCAGAAGAGGTGAGAAAACTTAGAAATTGTTGTTTTGTGAAGAGAGAGACTCTGACGGTGCAGGGAGCAATTTACACGACCAGCAACAGAGAAAAATATTGATCGAAGTTTGACCAGCACCATCGCCATGGTTTTCACCTGCACCTAAGAGTGCTGGATTTGGGAAGTCCAGACTAGGGGCCAGTGAGATGAGTGGTGAAAACCAGACATCTGAGCCGTGCTGGAAGGGAAGTTTCATCCCAATGTTCCCTCAGGGGGTTTGCTCCGTGTAGGTGTGATAACAAATAACACTGTGGGGAACAAGGAGCAGTGGGAGCACAAAGAAATTTTACTGCATTTTTGGTTTTCTGGGGATATGCAGTCTCCTGAGAAGTGAGCTTGTGTCCCACCCCACACCTCACGGGGGTGATCCTGGGCTGACTGTCGGAGAGTAAATGCTGTGGTAGTTGTGACATGAGTCTTACACAATTTCCCAAGGGCCTTCTATTCAAAATTAATATGTATCTTATCTGAGTCTTACGGGGATTTCCTAACAGATGCATGAAGGATTTTTTTCCTTTTATTTATTTTTTTTTTTTGTGGTGCCCTTGAGAAGTTTCATTAATACCATTGTATGAATATTTTCCTATCCTACAAACAATTTCATGTGGGGCACTTGGTCTGGAACATCAGACAGAAACACTTCAGGCTCTGGGCTTCCAGATGATTCAAGTCTGGAATTTGAGTTTAAGAAATTAGACCCTAATGGATTAACAGTTTACAGACTTTCAGTAGAAGTAATGGTTTAGTTAGTAGAAAAAAGGCTCCTCTGCAATTTTTCTGGTTTTGTTCTAGGCATAAAAAGTGTTTACACTGTTTGACTAAGGAACATGTTTTTGTAAGCAAAAATACCATACAGATTTGGGACATGAATGTGATAATTCCATTTCATGAATGCTCTTTTAACCACACAGAAGTGGCATGGCTTGTTAAAGCTAATGTAAAAGGGACAGCAATACATCCCAAATTCACGAGGGGATTGGAACCCTGAGAAGGCACTGCACACTGTGCGAGTTGCTGGGGTGTCAGTCAAGCACCATCACAGTTTTACCTGCGGGGTACTCAGGCACTGTGAGTAGGAACTGTGATCAACACACACCTTGACTGGTGTGAGAAGTCAGTGTCACTATTGCACCTGCACAATCACAGCCTTCCCACAACAGCCATCTCCAGCTGGGTCAGGCCTCCCGAGGATTTTCTGGATTTCATGCTCGTATTGAGATCTCCTTTCTGCCTTGAAGGGGGCAGTCAGCTTGCCAGAGGCTTCCAGGTGTTTAGGCCTTTAAGAAAGATCAGGTCATCAACCCAGCTCCTTGTTTGGTTGCCCCCCTTGGATGAGGGGGACCCAACAGGCAGGGATGGATTTGGCTTGGGCTGAGTTCTTGGTTTCTCTGTAGGCAACCATATCACCCTTGATGCCTGACAGTTCTGGGGACAGCAGCACAAAAAACATGCCTGGAGGTGTTAGGGAGCATATTCCAGTAATCCGAGTGGAAGTAGGTGAGGTAGAGTATGCCAAGTTTGCATATAACAAAGAAAATGCTTTTTCAGTTTGCCTAATCATTGCAACAGAGCTAAAACATCTGAAGATTATTTGCCTGAAGCTGCTTTGCTTTTTCTTACTTCTACCTTAACATCAACTGGTATTTGGTTAACATGGAAAAGAAAAGGATTAATGAAATAAAAATCACAGTTTAGACTGTGTTTGTCATGCCAGCAATGCAAGTGAGTAGGGAACACAGATGAGAAACACATCTTCGGCTGTTTGGATTCAGCAGCAGTTTTACTCCTAAACTAGCAGGTAACACTGCTGTCTTAGACATTGAGAAAAGGAAAATGCTAGCCCAGTTGGCCCCAGTTTCAGGGACCTGGGGACAGCAGGCTGGGTATAGCTGACAACTAATAATTTTCCATAGTGAAAGTAGTCTTTGGATCACTTTAGCAGGTGCCTTCATGTGGCCTGGTAACTTCAGCATTTAATTCTTTGAACAAGAATTGCATTTTCATTTCTTTAGTTCTTCCTTGGATGGACTGTCAGCAAGAAACCTTTCAGTGCAATTCATGGTGAAAGGAGTGTTTACTAATAGCTGTGTATAAATACATGCACATACCTATATGTGCAAATAGGTTTGTGTGTGTGAATAAAGTGTGTTCCAGCCAATTAAAATGTATTTAGGAGTCCTCAGCCAGGAGGTGTATACACAAGGAATCAGCTACTTCTTGGCTGGGCCCTTCCTTTGCTTTGGCAACCAAAAGCAGCCTCCCATGAGGGTGCTCTGCGAAGAGATGGTGTGATTCATATTTGTAGCTGTTATTAGGTAGGCATGGAGGCATATATTTAGATAGGTGAGGTATGCAGGCATACATTGTGTGCTGCATATTTAGGCTGCACAGGGTATTTTTAGCTGCAGGAGGCCCAATCAGCAGCGTGCTGAGGAGAATTGCTGTAAGGGATAGCGCACCGAGGAGCCGCCCGCAGAATTTTCCATCCTGCCAGGCAGCAAGAAAAGGCCACTGGAGCTGCATAGCTGGGTGGCCAGAGGAGTGCCATTGACAGGTGGGACAGCTCAGAAAGCCCTCTGGCCTGGCTGCCCCGAAGGCTCTTGATCTGCCTCAGCCCCCATTCGGGAGCAGTTGTCCCAGGTTCCAGCCTCCCACCGAGCCCCGTGAGCGTGACACACGCAGAGCTGCTGGGGGATGGCCTGGAGTCTGGCATGGGAGGCTAGCAAAGTGGTCAGTAATAGGGAAGATGCATTAGGGCTGGAAATACTGAGCAAAAATTAAAATGAGGTAAAACAGCCATTAAAAACCCACTTCTATTAAAATTACGAGACAGGAAATTTTACAAGCTGCCCTTGCCCAATGAAGAAAAGCAGCCTAGGGGGACTAAATAACTTGTCTGATGTCATCAGGGTTTTTACAGCAGAGCTGGGAATTGAGCCCTCTTCCCCCCAGTGCCATCTAAGCTTTAATGCTGAAGGGGGTCCTTTCAGAGCTTATCCAGTGACCCTTGGGGCGTTTAGGGCAAATCGGTGTTCCTGCACCACATCCTGTGTGGGGGGAGAGCAGGCTGCATCTTCCTGAGAGTACAATCTCTGCATAATGTGACCACAGGAAGCCTTGCTCCTGTAATAAGGGAGTTGACTAAATGCCATTTTATTATTATTAGACATTTGCTTAATACGGTAGTTCCTTGAAACCAAACAAGAAAAGGTCCTCGAGGTGCTGCATACCATGTACAAATAATGGAGAGCCACAGGGAGTCTAAACATGGAGAAGAGAAAGTGGATGGGAAACTGAGGCAATGTTTAGCCCCATATTGATGCTCCATGAGATGATGGGGTCCTTCTACAGAGTAAGAGAGAGGCTGCTGAAAATAGGATGATTTAATTTGTTCATAACATTATTATTCAAGGAACAAAAAAGTATGTGGCCTTATCCAAAGAAGTAATCTAAGAGGTCTTTACTCTGTGCCAAACTAAAATTCTGCTATTTAATTACCGATTTAGAAAATATCTTGGGCTCAATTTCCTCCTCAGTTGCACTGTTATAAATCTAATGGAATTGTTAAAGATTTATGGCAGTATAACTGAAGGCAGAATTGGATCCCTTATGTTTAAAACTTAGTTTGCCACAGGAGTAATAATTCCTGTTTTCTAGGCAAGAGTTTAAGAATTTTGCAGACCTCTGTTTCTGTAAAAGAAATATGAACTACAGTAGTGTGGGTGAGTGATTAATGCTGGAGGGGATGTCTAGGGGCAATCGGAATTGGCTGGTGTGGAAAATCCATGTGCAATTCAGATTTAGGATCTGTTTGCAGATGCCTCATAATTCAAAATGTCAAAAAAACCCCAAACCTTAGGCCTTCATGTAGTAAATTAATATACTGTGTGTTCAGCGTGCAGCAGGCTTTGCTGAAGTAATACCCTCATATGAGGTGTGAACTCATCCCGTTCCCCTTAGTGAGGACTTAAATTCAGAATTGATTGTGACTCTTTACAGCCTGACAGCATCTAAATCCTGTTAAAAAAAAAAAATCCCAGTTTTGTTTTTATTTAAATCATGTGTGTAATGACTTCAAAAGGAAGAATACTGCCTTATTTATTCTGACCTAAAGAAATCTTCTGTTAGTGCAGATCTATTTTAGACTTGTCAGCTCTAAGGAAGGGTCTTTCTAATGGGCTGTTGGTTGTTTTCCTCAGCCTCCACTTAGGCAAAGAGCTGAACTGTGGAGGTTTTCAGAGGCGAGTTGGGAAGTGCCTGTCTCCTGTTTGGGGGTGCCTGGTCTGGCCCTTGCCCTCGCCCACCCCACAGGCTGGGCAGCCCTGGGGGAGCCCTGGCCCTTCCTGGGGCTGCAGGGGATGCTGTGAGCAGGGGCAGCTTCCCCAGGAACACGCTCTGTGAGCTGCAGGTGTGCTGCTCTGGGATTTACGGCACCTGTGACAGTTTATGCTGTTTCCAGGGGGCTGTGGGCCTGCAGTGCATTGTAGGCATCGAAAGGAGTTGTAATAGAAAACTAAACCAAAGTATGATCCCTTGGAAATGATGTTATTCAGAATCTGCTCAGAATTGCCTATTTTAAATCAAATACAGTATTTAAGTCCAAGGTACATTTTTAGGAGCTTTATTTAGGAATGGATTGAAGAGTTAATTATTGTAACTTTGCCCCCAGTTTCTCTACTTCCTCTTGCTAGTGGTGCAGGGGGATGAGGCATGAGGGCTGTACTCAGTTCATCACACACCTTTGCTTCTGCTCCTTCCACCTCAGGGAGAGGGCTCCTCATACTCTTCCCCTGCTCCAGTGGGGGGTCCCTCCCATGGGACACAATTTCCATTAACTTCTCCAAAGTGATTCCTTCCCACGGGCAGCAGTTCTTCCCGAAACTTCTCCATCCTGTCCCTTCCACAGGGTTCAGGCCTTCAGGAACGGGCTGCTCCAGCATGGGGGTCACAAGTCCTGCCCACAAACCTGCTCCAGCATGGGCTTCTCCTGGGGTCACAGCCTCCTTCAGGCACCCACCTGCTCGATATGCATCCTCATGGTGGATCTCAGCATCCCGTGCCCTCCCTGTGCTCAGGGCTGCCCCAGGGTTGCCCCAGGGCTGCAGGACATTCCCAGCATCCCGTGCCCTCCCTGTGCTCGGGGCTCAGCTGCCTCCCCAGGGCTGCAGGGGAGTCTCAGCCCCAGCTCCTGGAGCTGCTCCTGCACTGCCTGGCTGTCTGCAGGGCTGCTCCTCTCACACATCCCACTCCTCTCTTTGGCTGCAGCTGCCCAGGGCTTTTCCCTCCCTCCCAAATCTCCTATCTCAGGAGCAGTACCACCATCGCTGGTGGACCAGCAGCGGGTCTGTCTCACAGCTGGCGCTGGCTCTGTGAGGTGTGGGGGCAGCTCTGGCAGCTTCTCACAGCAGCCAGCCCTGCAGCCCCGCAGTGCCCAGCCTGGCCATGCAGCCCCGTTACTCTGTGAGAAGAGTAGCTCTGAATGAACATAAAACAGTTCCGTGTTCAGTGCAGTCCTCTCTTGATGCATTGATTCGTGATACCTGTTACTTTTAAGTATGGGTTTTGTTTGTTTTTTAAATACTGGCGAGTCATTAACTACCTAAAAATTAGTTGAAATTTGAAGGAATAAACCCCCCCCTTGTTGTCACTGAGGTATTTTGCAGCCTAAGCAAAGGCTCAGGTATTCCAGATATGATAGATGTGCAGATTGCATAAGACATTATGCATTGCTCTCTCTAAGATACAGAGTCCTGTCTGCCCTTAAACCCTTTGTTCTCTTGGCTGAATGCAGTTAATTAGCAACCGTCTCCATAGCAACTGCCTCATAGTACAAAAACATTGTCTCGTTTTTGCAGTTTAGCTTATCACACTGTTTACCTGAAGGGCTTTTCACTGCGTTCAGTCTCATTTGAGTTGGCTACATGCCTGCTCATGGAAGTGAATTGTCAAGACAGAAAAACACCATGCCAGCAAGATGCTGAACAGGGCCCTCTGTGTGGAACCAAAAACATTTAAAAAGTTCTGTGGAAACAAAAGTTGAAGTTTGCAATGATTTATGTCCAGTTTTAAGGCACGTGACTTGCCAGTAACACAGTGCATTTTGAAATACTGCTGTACTTCTGGGCCTGTTTTACAGACTGCCCTGCGTGGTGCTCCCTTGCCTGTAACATCCTCTAAAGCCTGGTCACCGGCACAGCCCTGCATCCAGGGCCATCCGGAAACTTGCCTCCCTCCAAACCTGGGCTCTTTCAGGCAGCTCCAGCTTGTTCTTTCAGAGGATGCTGCTGTGCCCTGGTCAGCTGTGTCCATCATTGCAGCCCTATCCATGTTCCTTTATATCAGTAACATTTCAAGGGAAATCTGTGAGTGTTGGTTCCACATGATAAATTAGTTAGGAAGGGAAGAGGAAGATCTGTTGTGGTCATATAATACGCTGGAGATTTAGGTTTATTCATGCCAGCCATCGCAGTGGCGTTAAAATACCTGCTGTGTGCTCGTGTGACTCAGGCACTTACAACGGGCTCAGATTTGTACTAATAGGACTTTGTTGGTGCAGGATGATGTATTTAAGTCATGTTTGAACTTTGGACAGAGGTGTGCCCACATATTCACACACCTCTGTAGAGGCTGACTGGAAGGTGTCATGTGCCATTCAAATGACAGTGAAATTTAACTGGTGTCTCAATCCAATATTTGTGTCTGGCCTCACACCAGGATGGTACTGCATGAGAGGCCATGTGAGAAGAACCGTTTTCTTGCTCATGAATGCTCGATTTGTTGTGGTTTGTTGTCTTTTTTTTTTCTTTCCTTAAGTTGGCAGTGGAGTGGATGAGAGGGCTGATCCAGACTGGGGTAATTCTCATTTTATCCTAGGCAGAGCAGAAAGCAGAGCTTGTCCTTCAGCCATGCCACCATGCACGGCTTCCCTTCCCTTCCCTTCCCTTCCCTTCCCTTCCCTTCCCTTCCCTTCCCTTCCCTTCCCTTCCCTTCCCTTCCCTTCCCTTCCCTTCCCTTCCCTTCCCTTCCCTTCCCTTCCCTTCCCTTCCCTTCCCTTCCCTTCCCTTCCCAGTGGCAGTTTCAGCTGGCACAGGTCAATCTCCCTTCCAGCCCCTCTGGCAGGTGGGGCTGCTGCATCCCGATAAAAAGGCTTCATTCAGTGTGACGTGTTTGAAACAGTCTCTCCACAGGCATGAGAAGGTGTTTCGGGCTCTCTCAGGATAAAAAGCAGGAAGATTGCAAAGGCTGCCAGTACTGCTGGTGTGGTCCAGCAGTAATTAATATAATAATAATAATAATAATAATAATAATAATAATAATAATAATAATAATAATAATAATAATAATAATAATACTACTACAATAATCCTGTGGAGCTTCTGGTTGATAGAGGTTTATTCCCTCCTCGTGTTCATGTCCTGCTCATGCTATTGCACATTCACCATCGTTGTTAGCAGGTTGTTAGCAGTGTCTGAGTTACAGCAGTGCTGGAAGCCTGCAGGCAGGATAAAGGCTCCATTGTAGTAGGTCTTGTGCTCACAAGATGAGACAATCTCTGCTCTGGCTGGTGACAGTCTGTTTTAGGACCGGTCGTGTAAGTGAGTTTATCACAGCGATCCAGAGAGGGAGAGAAAATGCTACAAACAACAGGACCCCCTAGGTTACACGAGTAGCTGCTCAGTTTTGTATCTCGGGGGCTTCGGAGGATGTTTGTTACACTGGTAGCTGCAGAGCTGAAGGGAAATGAAATGCTGTTGCTTGTGCTGCTCATCCCCAGAGCCAGCCCGTGGCCACTGGGCGCGGTGGGGAGCAGGAGGGCTTGGCACGGGAAGGGGAGGTGGGCAGAGAACCTGAGGAGGTGCCGGAGCAAAGGGTGGGTGGGGCTGGCGACAAAAGGGCTGCTGAAGTGGGGATAAAAATTCCGCGTGATAAATGGCCTCAGTGTTTGTCCAGAGCAAGCTGCCTGCGCCTTCAGGCTGCCGCACAGGCTCTCCCCTGCTTAACCCTCTTGGCCACTGGCATGGCTGAAACAACAGATGCTCGGAGTCAATCCCCCACTTCCTCCGAGTGTAAGATTGTTTGCTCACATTCACAGATCCTCCGCAAACTGCCTTTGTGTGGAAACCACAGAGAGTGTCCAAACTGTCAGGGTGTTTTCCAGCTTTTAGAAATGCTCTTAGCATTGTCAGCACCTTTGAATCCACATCTCAGTTCTTCTGAAGCCAGACTTGCTAGGTACCCTTAGGGGTCCAGAAATGGAAAACTCTAATGGCCTGAAAAAGCCTGCTAGAACTTGACGTTATTTAATTAGCTGAAAGTAGAGCTTGGCAGATGGCAAAACAGTGGAAAGGACCTCCCTTTATAAAAATATGGGCCATATCCTCAGCTTGTATAAACTGGCAGAGCTCCACTGAAATAGATGTTCAGCTTCTGTCAATTAGCAGGGAAGAGAAAAACTTCTAAAAACAGGAAAAACAGCTATAATACCACAGATATATCAGTGGGGTTCAGGTGCAGAGTTGTTTTTAATGCTTTAAAGACGGATCCACTTCCAAAGCAACTGTATCTTTTACAGTCTTGCTTCTGTTGATGTGCCATTCAGAGAAAGAATTTGGCTGGCTTTGCCGAAGCTGCATTAAGTCTGCACATCTTGCAGCAGCGTGACGTACTCTGTGCTGCTTTCTGCAAGTCATTCACTTATGAAAGTGAGACATCAATAATTCATTCTAGTAAAGCCAGTCTCTAGAGTTGTGTAAATTCATCTATTATGTGACAACCCTATCCAACTTTAACAAAGTTTTTTCGAGGCACAGAACGTTGATTGAAAGTTGTGAGCTCACCTCAATCTTTTCCAGTGAAAATTCTTGCTCAGATGAAATCTCCCATATGTTTAAAAGCTGTTGCATTCTTACATGCTAATGTTTCCCATTAATTGCTTGGATTCTTTTTTGTTTTGTTTTGTTTTTAATTGGAAACATGAAAACAAAGCCTTACAACAAAGCTGACTGCTCACTTGTCCCATTTCATGGTATCAACCTGACAGATTCATTAACTCTATAAAAGAATCAGGTCAGAATTGGAAGTGAACTGAACTTGCTGAAAGCACTGCAGTGTTCACAATCTGCTTTCAGACTGGCTTTTCTGTACCTGCTCGTTTTTCTTTGTATTAAACCATCTGTGTAATTTAAGGAGCTACTGCAGGTTAACCCCATACTATAGAATATGGTGAGGCTTCAGAGTACACTGGCTGCAAGCTGCAGATTAGGTGCAGAAATAAAAGCAGCAAGAAGGAAAGCTAACTTTAAATACAGCAGTGAGAGGGATTTGAGATATTGTTACAGGTTGCTAAACTGGGGCCGTGCAAACTGCTGCGAAGTCACGTTTCTGGAGCCGTGCTGAGCCAGCCTGTCCCTGCTCCCACCCACGGGGGCACGTGGAGATTCGGGCAGGGGGTGAAGGAGGAGAAAGTGGGAGAGGAATTGTGGCTGGCGCTGGGGCACAGCCGGCCCCTCCGCGTGGGTGCGGCCAGGCCGGGTGGCTGCCTTCTTCATTGTTTTCTATTTAGTTAGGATTTATTTTATGATTTCCCATAACCACGTGACATTTCACAAATTCTTCCCATTCCATCAATCATGTGATTTACGGTCAGTTACTCTTTCTGCTCCTTTTGATGCCACCACCTGCAGCTGCTGCTGGGAGCCTGAGTCTCACCGGGGGCACCTGGGCACCCCCTCCTGCCACCTCCCGCCCTGGTGCCAGCAGCAACAGGGCCTCGCTGCCCTGCAGGGGTGACTGAGGCCCCAGCCATTCCTGACACCTCCTGGATCACCTCTAGGTTATTTTCTCAGCAGTGGATGAGCACGAGGTGTGCTGTGGCCAGTCCGACCGTCAGCAGTGACATCTGTTTCTGTGGCAAGTGTCACCATGACAAGTGTCCAAACCTGGGGCAAGGGGTTGACATGGACGACCACGTGTGGCAACTTTCCAGCCTGTGTTGGCATTTGACCCCAGGACAGCCAACAAGGGGCCTTGGGAGGGAAAGGTAGGGCACCCCTCTTCTCACCTGCTGGAGGCAGAAGCCAGCAGGAGCAGAATCCAGCTCTGTGCCTCCAGCAGCCTAAGTTGGCTTCTTCTGTTTTTCCCCTCAAGGAAGATTCATATATCCCTATTAATAAATTACAAACCATAGTAAATGACTTGAGAGCACTATTTAGTGGCTCTAGGGCTCTGCTGTTTATGAAACCATCCATTAAAATAATGTATTTTGCTGCTGTATCCTTGGAGTTAGGGAAGGTTTGATGGGAGCCTGAGAGCTGGCATGTGTGCAAGCTAGGGAACAGGCACATGACATTTTTGTGATAAGAGTAATATGACAGCTTGGCCTATAGCATGTCTGTTATTGAAACATCTAAATGACCTGAGAATTCATGGTAAAATGAGTAGACTTTCAGTGCTGTGTGTAATTTCAGGTCTTATTATTTTTGCAGCACTAGGCTTCATAATATGCAGTGCAAAATACTTGCAATTGTCAAATTGCTTGTGAGAATTGAAAGTTGTACTGGACAATAGAATGACTTGATGGGCTGGCTACCACAGGCAAAGCTTGATTTCTAAGCTTGTGTAGATTAAACCATAAAAGATAACCTAAGGTCATCGATATAAAGCCTAATAAGAGCTTTCCTTGTAGAAAATTGTCCTTACAGGCTGTTAGAAGAATGGTGCTGAAATACAGAACAAAATTCTCTGGACAAAAACGTAATAGCAGGTTACACGTGAAAAGCCAGATTCACCTGTGCAGCTCACTGGAGTTTCTTCAGCACAGACAAGGTAGGTGAGGCTCTGGCCAGAAAAGCAGCTCCTCTGGGGAATTGCATCATGAAAATCCTGGCCTGTAGCCACTGCAGTCGGGAGAGTGCTGACAAGGATTTTTTGCATATATTCTTCCTGCTCTGTTTCGGCAAGTCACAAGCCAGGATTTCACCTTGTCCTAAAAGCTGTGAGGGTGGTTTATTTTATTTCACGTATAGAATATTAGAAAAAGACCACTCTCAGGCAAGACTGTGTGGCCATGGAGGGCTGAACTGAGGTGATGGGTTATTTGCAATGGCATTCCATCCAAATTAGGTTTGTGGGTATGAGGGTGCTGCACGCATGAGCCCGCTCTGTGCAATTCAAATCAGAATTTGAGTTTGATTTTTGACACAGTGATCCTGTGTCTGGATAGCTGCGGCTCTGCTGGAGGTCCCTTCAGGCAGCTGGGACTGAACCCCTCTGCCACTCGTGGTTTAGCTGAAATACCCCTGGAAAACCAGCACAAAATCAACAACTTGTTGAAAAGGGAGGCTCAAATCAATTTTTCTTGCCAAAGAAGTAACTGTTTGATTCAGGAGTTCAAAATTCTGTGCAGGGCTCTGACATGCTGCCTTAAAAACAAAGCCACTGTGCCTAATGAAGAGGGGTGTGTGCCTGTGTGTGCCTGAGCACTCTGTGTGTGTTTGAACACAGTGGGGTTTATTAGGAGCTCGGGGAGGAATCAGCCAGGAGGAGACACGTGGCCGCGGAGTTTATTTTACAGCATCGCCCTCCTGGTTCAGAAATTTCAGATACCAAGGCTGTGGTGGAGGCTGAAGTGCTGTGGTGTGCTGGGACAAAAAGTGGACCCTTGGATCTGCTGAGCTTGGCACAAGAGGAGCTGGTAACCAGGATAAACATGAAAGCCCAAGGAGAGATGTATTTTTTTTGGTCCGAGTTTCCTGCACTGATGTCTCACTTAGAGGCAAATGCAATTCTGTGTGTAAAAACAGAGAAATAAAGAAATAGAGGACTGAAGAAGGAAATTTCATGGATTTTTACTTTATTTTTGTGCTGTAAGTAGAGCAGAGGGCATGAAATGGTCACAAGAGGATCATAAAGCATTTGGAGCTTGAGCAATGGAAATTTGGTGTTTGGTTATCCAGGTTGATACTAAACAGACAGAGGGAAGATGTCCATAACACACAGAGTTGCTAGGTAAGGAAACATATGAATATTTGTAAGCAGTGGAGTTCTTATATAAAAAATAAGGTAATAATCAGATTTTTCATGAGCTGTATTCCTCAACGCTGTAAATCACAGTGAATATTTGCAGTAACAGCTAGATTCAGACCCAAAAGGCAAAATATATATACAAAACTGCTTCAATCTAGGCCTGTAAATCCATTAACAGGCAAGAAGTAAAAAGAACCTGCCTGACAAAGATGCTCACAGCACGTTGCTGTGCCACCTCAGTAACCTGAGCTTTACAAACAACTGCTGCATAGAAGGTTGTAGCTGAGGTCATTTCACATCCCAAAAGCCAGCCAGAAAACCTCCAAGCAACTAATGCTGGACATGTTCTTAATGTTCTTGCATACTTTGCTGACCTGCAGTCTATCAAAGCAAACCACTGTTGATGAGCTCCTGGTTCCACTGAAATCTGCAGACTTTGGAGGAGATTTCTTGTGTGTGTGAGAAAGCTGAGTGATGTTGGTGTGTGCTTGGAAGGTGGCTCAAGATGGGGGCTTGTTTCTGTAGCTGAGTTTAGTGGGAACTCTGCAGTGTCTTTGGTGGCACATGAGTTTCTGCAGCTCCTCCTGACCCTGCTCAAATCAGTGCAAAAACTCTGCTCTGCAGAGGGTCTGAAGGGTGGTCTTCATAGCAAGCTTTTGAGAACTCTCAGTAATGTATTCTTGACTCTTATTTGTGCTGAGGCCTCGTGTAAGAAACACTGAGTAGAGCTGAAAGCTCGGCAGAGTTTGCCATCCAAGCCTGGATGGGAGATCCAGCTGAGTTGCCTTGCTCAAACCCCTGCTCAGGCCAGGCTCCCCTTTCCTTGCGTGGGAGCTGCAGAAGGACTGACACAAAGCAAACGTGCCCGTCTTGGGAGAGGAAAGCAAGCAACTGTATTCAAGCTGCAATGTTTGCTTTAAAGGCAAATTCATTCACAGAATTATTTAGTTGCACAGGTGGGTTTTTCTTTGAGTCCCTCCACTTTCTGTAATTGTGGCTCTGAAGTTCAGTCGAGTTACTTTTGAATAGTTGCTCCCTGAAGAAAGTCTGGGGCTGCCAGTGATGCTGATGAGGTAAAGTGTTCTATCACTTTGCACATTTTTATTAAGCAGTGGTTTGAAAGGCAGCATAATTGGGAAGCCCTGTCATATCTTTGACAAATGCTTTCTAACATTGCTGTGTTTTGCCCAGCTATGACAGAAGCCATTAGAATGACACACGTTTCAGCTGTCGCCCGTTTGGGTCTGTACACTCCAGGAGAAAGGAGCTTTTCCTCTCGTCCAGGAAAAGGCTGCAGGATGGCAAGACCCTCCACTGTAGGGTGTGGGTGCTGGGCCACACACGGCAGATCCTGACTTGGATTTTTCTGCCTTGTTTTCACTGTGGGCTTTTCTGTTCGATAGCTGTGGCAGGAGTAGGAGGCCCTGACAAGTGGTGTATTTATTCATTTGTTTATTCTTTTTTTTTCATCTAGCACAGTGAGGTTCTGCTCTTGGGTTTGAAATAGGGGTGCTATTTAATATAAATAATAATTAGATAGGTATGTAACAGGCTTCTAAGTGCTAAATTCAGCTTGATGCAGTGTTTTTCATTAATCATTTTCATAGCTCCTCTGCCAAGGAGAATTTATGTAGCAGGTTTCTGATGGCAAATATAGAGGCTGACTGAATTTAAATTTAGGCATTATTTGAAAGTATGGTGCCAGCTAGACCCTATTGTGTAAGAATTATAATGGGTAGTTAAAAGAACATTATTTTCCTCTCAAAATTATAAATTTTAAAACTCCTAATAGTATATATTTCTCACTTTTGGGGGAAGTCAGACAGAAACCCCACAGTTTCTTCCCACAGTGCAGTCAATTTCTTATGGTAAAGAGCTTTTCACATAAGAAGAAACAAATTTGCATACGCTTACAAATAAAGCTATGGTAAGTCTGAAGTGTAAAAATACATCAGAAACTGGATTTAGTAAACGAAAAGGGGTGGTTAAAAATTAAAATGGATTTTGTCCCTTAAATGATAAGCAAAAAGTACCGTGTGAAATGCCATTGTGACAGGAGTTGACAGTAAATTCAGCTCTGGATTGGACCTCATATGGCTTGAAGTAAAACAGAGATATTACTCTGACTACTTTTGCATTGTAGTAATTATTTAATGCTTACAATGAAGCCTTGTCCTTAGGGTTTTATGCTTTAGCTGTTAAGTACCCACGCCTTGTAGTTATTAAGTAGAGACAAAGCTGCCATTTTTTCAAATGGCATAATGTATATCAGTGTGTGTCAATGAAAAACATCAGAAATAGACATTTTCTGGTGGGATACATTAACTCTGTGAAATCTGGAACAGTTTATCCAGCTTTGGAAGTTTCTTCAAGCAGTGCATAAGCCATAAGTAGATTTCTATAAGTACCAATGGCTGTCATTTCCAGAATTTACAGATCTCAACTTTTTCAGGAGTAGAATTTGCTCCATTTGTGTTCTGTCATATGCTTTCAGCTAATTCCAAGCTTCGTCTCATATAAAAAAAATAATTTCACCCTGTTGGTCAGGAAGCAGTTTGTAATGATTGTCTTGGTTTTATTAAACTACTGAAAATGCATTCATTTTGCATTTCTGTCCAAAAGAGTTTTCTTGATTCTGTGTTTGGTTTTGGCCACTTTTTCCAAGTCTGTAGTGGATGGCTACATGCAGTATTGAAATAGAATTTTGAGTGCTTGGGGTAGGTTTTTTTTCATGTCAGGGCTGCAGCATTAGACCTAAACACCCTGAGTATCCTGGTGTTTGTGTAACAGGATAAGGAGCAAATCTGGTCACAATAAATGTGTGAGAATTCAGAACTCTTAATGCTCAAGGGCAGGCATTGGTGGTACAACTGTAGTTCTCTGGGCCCTGAGTGGGGGCCTGAACATTTCATGGACAAGCTCATTTTGATCTGAATAATTCCATTTGAAGCTGAGGTCAGAGTCATTCCTTCCTGAGGGTGGGAGAAGGCACGTGGAAGCTGCACAGTAATAATGCAGGGGAAATCATCTGCCCATGTGAAATAACAACATCATGCGCTGGTTCTTGCCCTTGGGCACTAAGTCCTTACCCTTGGAAAAGAGCCAGATGCTCACATCATGTAAATCAGTGTGATTTTCACTGGCATGCATGAGTGCATGCCCATTTACACCACAGGAGGATGGAAGTTGTTGGGTTGTTTTGTTTGTTTTTTTTTCTGAAGCTCCCTCTGGTTGTGTTTCTTGACATATCCTTAGATATCATCTAAGTGCTGGCCCTGTCAGATACTTTATTGCATGTCAAAAGGCTCCTGCATCTCGGATGGCAGCTGGGAGAGCGAACAGGGTGGCTAGGCTGTGGTGAGACCCATGTGTGGATGTGATTTGCACGTGCAGAACAAATACTTATGACCTTTCCTGTGCTAACTTCTTGCAATTAGGAAAGCTCTCTGACTCAGGAAGTTAAGCAGTGTGTATGGCCAATATTTAATAATTATGAATGAATTATAGATGATCAAGCAAAAGTGGAATTAATTTGAGGAAAAATTTCTTTTCACAAATGTATGTAAGGCGGTACTAATATGAAAAAATAAACCCAAACCCAACTCACAGCCTGTCAGTGATTTAATTGTTTTTCTAGCATTAGTGTTAAAACTAACTCTCTCTTTCAACTGGGTTGAAAGAGGAAAATCCCCAGATGTTATTTAAAAACACCCATTCTAAGATCATAGATGCTGCATTTTTTTATGAAGTCCACAAAAGAAATCTATGCATTGACCTCTTCCCTGGGCGTTACCCATCTGTATGTTCTGTTTAAAATGTTCCCCGCAGGTACTCATCCCACACTCACAATTCTAATGTAATATTTCTGTGGAGGTGAGTCCTTAATTTTAATTGTTCGATTTTTGGATCGGTTTAGGTATCCTTAGCTAATTATGAGGGCCCTGTAATACTTTTCTGCTCAAGAAACTCCTAATAGGAGCGGATGCCCTGACAGATTGCCATTAATCTGTCAATAATGAGATTTTTTTGGTGCTATGCTTAGTTGTAAGCTCTTTTGGGAGAGGATCATCTCTGTGCTTTGTGCTGGCACAGTGGGGCTCTGCTCCATCCTCTCCATCCCATCTGAGAAATAATCTTGGTGGTGTGAAGCAAGGTGAGGGGAACTCTTTGTGTGAGGTAGATCATTCTCTGAAGGCCAGACAGGCAGCTCAAAGGCTGGGTTTTCTCCTCCTCGAGGGGACTGGCCATTTTCCCCGCTGGTGTCCGATCGAACCAGGACAACCCCGTGGCAGGGAGGAATGATGCATCTAACTCCATCTAATCAGGAGGTTAATTAATTACTTTATTACACTATATTATTCTATACTATATTACACTGTATTACATTATATCTAAGCTGAGTCTGCCCAGCACCCAACTCTGCTCGCCCTGCCAGCATCTCGCGGCTGTCAGCGACAGTCCCGGCACACACACACACGCTGGGCCCTGACAGGCCCAGGGACCAAAACACATCACCCTGGGTAAGCAATCTCCAGAGTGCATTCTGCTTCGGCACAACACAGGCGCAGCAAATGAGATAAGAATTGTCCTTCCTTTCTCTGAGGTTCAGAGAATGGGAAACCCAGAAATACTCTTGGGAAGAACTGTGCCTGGCTGTTCTCTGTGAAGGGAAATGTGGCGGCCGGTGGCATGGGGGGCACGGACAGGGGCTGTTTCCAGGGCCAGGGAGGCTTTGGTTGACACTCCTCCTCTCCCCAGCACGGCAGCCAGGCTGGGAACAAGGCAGATTTTCGTGGCTGCCCCAAAAGGTGATGGCGATGGGCAGCAGCTGCTCCCCCGTGCCCCCGACACCCGCGGCATGGAGCTGCGGCCACGCGCTGGAAGCTGAGGGTGGTGCGGCCTCCCACGGCCCCAGGAACGGGAGATGCCGGGAAGGAACAGCCAGCCTGGAGCTCTGAAACAAGGCACAGCCCCATTCCTGAGCCCAGGAGCACACAGGCTTTAAAAGGAGCTGGTTGGAAAAGCAGTGATGGCTTTAGACTGAAGAAGGGCTGATTTAGGTTAACAATGTAAAGTTATTAGAATGAGGTAGCAAAACCCTGGAACGGATTGCCTGGAGAGGCTGTAGATGCTCCATACCTGCAAACATTTAAGGCCAGGTTGGACAGAGCAATCTAAGTTAGTTTGATACATCTCTTATTGCAGAGGGGTTTGACTAGATGGGCTTTGAAGGTCCTCTCCAGTCTAAACTACTCTCTGATTCTTACACCGAGCTGGGACTCTGGCCCTGCACAGGAGCACAGTGAGTTTGGGAGGCACAAGGCTCTGAGAGCACTCACTGACTGGGAGAGCTGACAGCCAGGGTTAGGAAGCCATTAACAGCCAGCATTATGTCATGTCTGCCTTACTGCTGCCAGGCCAGGTTGCTGTTAGAAAATAACTTAAAAGTTCAGAAAAGTAAAAAAAAAACAACAAAAAAACCCCCAAACCCTAAAACAAAAACAAAAGCCACAAAGAAAACCCCCAACAGTTGGGCTCATTTGCATTCACAAAGAAAGATGTATTTGCTTTAAATTACACCAAGATTGAAAGTGCTGATAGTGGGAAAAAAAATCTTACCTATGGCACTTTCAGTTAGCTCAGAAAGTTCAGCCAGTGATTCGACTGCTGAGAGGGAGGAGAGCACAGATTGCATTTCAAAGGAAAATTCAAGCAGTGCATTAACGATTATTAATGTGTGTTATTGTTAAAGTAATCATATTTATTATGGTCTAGCCTAGGGAGAACCAGCAAAAATGGAAGTCTTGTTCCGGAGACTGTAGAAACATGCACACAGTAGGTGGTCCCTGGCCCTGCAGTCTAAATAGTCAGAGATGGAGAGGATAAAGCCCCAGCCCAGCTGAGGAGAGAACAGCAAGAAATGCTGTGGCTTTGCATCTGCCCTGCTAGGGCCTGGATAATATCTCTTGCCCAGTTCTCCTTCCAGTGTTTGCTAGAGATATGTGAGGGCTTCTGTATGATCCTGACTGGGAAACAAACAAACAAACACCCAGATCTGAGGGGTAGAGAGTTATTGATGTGCTGCTGGTCTTGGCTCTCGCAGACACAGCGGAGGCCAGGGATGGGAGACGGGATAACGTGAGTGAGCCACAGGCTTGGTTTCTCACTGCTTTGCCTTAATAACAGAAGAATTTTACTTCCACTTGCACAGATAGAAACATCACCCGTGATTAAAAGCAGCAGTTGTTTTTTTGCCACTCAAATATTTTAATTGTGCCTATTTTGATCAGCCTGCTCTGCTTGGAGGCTGGTGGCAATGAGTGCCGGGTGTAGTAAAAGGTTACAGATGCCATCAGGAAAAGATACCACTTTCCTAGGTGGAAACTGTTTGGAAAAGCAACCAGACAAAACCAATCCGAACTGGAATTAGGACTGTCTTCCCCATGCATCCAGCCATGCCTGCCATTACAAGCAGCTGCTTTTGCCTCATCTTACAAACTGATGTTTCTAAATGTGTGCTCTTTGTTGTGCAGTCAGGATCACTGACCCCTAACACAGAATAAATGTGCTGGAAGAGGTGTTGAACAGCCTGGCTGGAGGTGTATCCCCGTGACTCTCTCAGTCCATGCACACCAGGAGAGGTCTGCTGGGACAGTTGTGCTGGTGAGCCCTCCACAGGGAATGCAGGTTGTTCTGGCACAAGAGGGCATTTGCTTGTACCTGATGCTTGTACTTCAGGAAAGATAGATCTGCTGTAGGGCTTTTTTTTGAAATTCCCTGTTTGTCAGTATTTGTGGCTTCATGAGATCCCATTTTGAGTCTAGATCAGTTATGCGAAGTTGAGGTTTCTCCCTCTCCCCCCGTGGTCCCTTCCCCGGTCGCCCTTGATCCACTGCCAGGGCTTCCCAGTGGCTGGCCAGGCTAGCCTGAAGCTGGGAGAATGTGTCAGCATGGCACAAAAAGTATGAAATCTGCAAGCAGGGAGCTCCTTGCTCCGGGCTGTGCTCCTGTGGCAGTCAGTTCCTGCAGCTCTGTGAGCACGAGGCCAGGAGCATCGCTGGTGACAGAGCCCGAGCCAGCAGAGCAGGAAGCATGCAGCAGGCAGGTCTGGTGGCTCCTGTGTGAGGGGAAAATACCAGTCCCACACACTCTGAGAGAGCTGAGGCTCAGGAAATCCTGGTTTTCATTGTGCTTTGGTGGTGAGGGGCTGCTGTACCTGCAGGGGGATGGAGCTGTGCTGGCTGGGACATTGTGCAAAGGGCTTGGGAGGCTCTTCCAGCCTCCCCAGCTGGTGAGGAGGGGAGGTAAACCAGCCACGTCCCTCCTGCCTCCTCTTTTGTGCAGCAATTGCACTGTAGAGAGCAGAGGCCCCTTATCCTGCCTGTCGTCTTTGACTTACAATTCAACCAGCTCTAATTATTAAAAAATAAACAAGCCTGTAACTGCTTAAGAGCCTTAAATCCCCTAAATGACAGGGAAATAGCCCCTGAACACCACCGAATTCTATGTCTGCCTACCCTGGCAGCAGATACAAATCATCATTAGTGGGTCACTCTGACACAGATCCCTTAATGTAAGTGCTACATTACATTAACAAGCGAGTCAACAATAATATTAGCAATAAATGAGAAATTAAATTCCTAGTAATTCATCCCTTTGGGTTTCCCAGCGTGTCTCTTGTGTTTTTCTTGTTTTGATCCTGAGCATTTTGAAGCAAGAAGTGTCTTTATTTTGTGTCTTGTGGCGTGATCCCAGCCCATTAAAATGGATGACAGTACTGCTGTTGACTTCAGTTAGCAATTACTGTAGGAAGGAGCACATGGTGTGATTCAGAAATTAATAATAACCATATACACTAATTTTAAGCAGGGGATATAAAAATTGAACTTTCCTGCTGAACTGATTTTAATTCGAACTGTTTTTTTCCAACTGGTTTTTCCAGGAAAACAGATAAAAAACTAATTTGCGTTAAATTGGAATACTTTTACTTTTCTGAACCAAGAGTGGTAGGGAGGGAGTCACCACTGCTAAGCAACAATAAAAGATAATGTTGGTACACACTAAGAAAACTCTAAATGAGGAAGACTCCCAAGCAGAACTGGAGTTTTTGGCTGCTAAATTTAATGGAAGATGTGGCTAGACCCTCAAATGGCTCCACAGCCGAAATATTTAAATTGCTTTGTCTGTGTTTCCTGTTGCTAGATGTAGACTGGAGCATTGTTTTGTTTGTTTTGTTCAGATTGCAGTAGTAGCTGAGTTCCAGTATGTGATGGAAAATTGCTTATTGGACTCTGCTGATCAGAAAGCACTGATTATGGGATATTAACTGTAGTGCTTTTATGATGAAGACTATTAAAGACTGAACCAAAAACCACAACCTCATTACTTTCAGAATTAATGCTCAGAGTAAACCTGCCCTGTTCCTGAAAGGTTAGTCTCCAGTGCATTAATTCTTTGGTTCCATCTTGGCACACGTGTTCACTGAATTGCTCTGGTGGTCTGAGCATTTCTAATTTCACTGCCTCTTCACCCAAAGTGAAAGACCTGCAGAACCTTGCAGCTACAGCTGGGACAAATTGCATCTAATCAATTATGGAACATTAAGTATTGCAAAATAAAACAAGGCAAGAAAGGGCAAAATTCAGTGCGGAGCTCTCCCCTGGCACGTGCCTGTAATTAAATGGTACAAACCTTTCTGAGAGCGCAGTGGGGTGCTCAGCCCTGGGCACAGGGGTGCCGCTGGAGACTCCCAGCCCTGCTGGGGTGCAGCTGGCTGCTCCCTGTCCCTGCATTGCCAGGGTTTGGCTCGCTGGGAGCTGCTGGGGCACGGCTCCCTTCCTGCCCTCCTCCACACACATCCAGGAGCTCGTGAGGATGGCTCTGTCCCCAGTCCCCAGAGACAGTTCTGCTTAATTATTTGCCATTTGGGATGGCTGCTTTGTTCCTGGGTGCATCTGTGTTCTCACTGATTGGAAGTGTCACCCCTCGTAAAGGCTGGGTGAGTGTTGGTGTGCACTCAGAATAAAGTGCCTGCAGTGGCTTCCTGGGCTGGGAAGCCTTGAGATCTCCTTCCCCCTCCCTGCAGCAAAACTGACTCAAAACTAACAAAAACAGGGCATTAAATGTGGGGAGCTGCCAGGTAGGCAGAATAGGAGTTCTTAAGTTTTCAAGGTACTACATGAAATCAAATGCTAAAAGTCTTACCATGTTCCTCCATTGCAGTTTGGGGATTTTGTTTGGATCGTTTGCTTTCACCCAACTTTCTCTCAGTATAAATTTATTTTCTGCAGCTTCCTTAGATCTACAGTCTAAATAATGTAAAATGAATATTTATAAACTCTAGATACATAGATTGTGTCTTATTTATTCTCTGCAGCCTTTCTCCCAAGGAGCTGGTATCCTATGTATTTGTCCACAATATAGAGACTCAGTCTTAATTTTTTTTTATATTTTCCATAACCCCAGCATTTACTCATGAGTATCATACTAGCTTTTCAACTGGTAGAATCCATCTAAAAGCCTTTGCTAAAATACCGATAACTCTGTGTCTTCTTAGTTTTAGCACTGCTGTTGCAGTGAGGTCAGCATAACATTTTCTCTGTGGGTCACAGTTTGCTGACCAGTGTGGAAATTTATGAATTGTTGAGATTGTGATGTCAGTTAGTAATAAATTCAAGCAAATGTTCAATTTTCATTCTTTCAATCATAAAGAAAATGCAGCTGAAATGGTTGCAGTTTATGATACAGAAAGTTAGGCAGAACTAGTTAGAAGCAGTAAAATGGTTAAATCCATAGGAATGTATTGGCTTTGTCTCTTGTCCAGTGGTTCTGGCTTCATGGGTGATCCTTTGCAGCAGCAGCCTCAAGCCTTCCATTATGGGCATGTCATGCAATTTATCACCCAGGTTTGTAGCTTTTTGTTTCAGTACAATTGCTGACCCACTCTGGTCTTGCTTAAATTTACTGACTGTTCCTTACAGCTGTTCCAAGTTTTCCGTGAGTCATAAAATATTGCACATAGGTCAGCTACTGTGAGAAAATAGTTGATGTTTGTTGGTGTTTGCCCTGAAAGCTCAGGCACGAGGTCTCTCAGGGCCTTGGCCATATCCTTCATGCTGAGTCTGGGGGGTCAGAGCCAGTTCAGCCACGGACCCCGTGGCTCCTGGGTTTGCCTCCCATCCGCTGCAAGGTCTGAAGCACTGAACCCCTCTCGGGCACACACGTGTGAGCTGTAGCATGGGAAATGAGCGTCAGCTTGTGTGCAAGTGGTTTTGGATATGCGCAGAGAATTCCTGAGCAGTTACTCGTACTGAGGAGGGCACTTGGAGTCAGACCTGTTTTGTCCCCTCAACTCCTGTTTGGCTGTTTGCTGAAGCACTGAACAGCAGTGTTACTCAGCGTGTGGTCTGTGCATGTCTGGCAGTCCATAAAACTTCAAAGATGTTGTGAGAGGACTTCACATTTCAAAACCTGAAACACTCCAGTCCATGCTAATGTTCTCATACTTGCAAGTAAATAAACAAAAAAAAAAAAAAAAAGTGAAGAAATAAAAGTGGCAAGTGATTATTTGATTTTTAGCCTTAAGTTTTATTAGGTGATAGAAATTAGAGTCTTTGTGGCAGGACTGCAGAATTTTTTTGAGCAGCCTGGCTTTTCCTTGGTGCTGCAGGAATGAGGGTTGGTGGTGTGTGGAAGCCAGGGCAGCCCTGCGTGCTCTGTGCACTTCAATTCCTTCACTCAAAAAGGAGAGCAGCAGACCTGGATAAGATTCAAAGAGTGTAACAAGGAGGATCAAAGAATTTTCCTGAGAAGAGCTTCGGCACAAGCAGTGACTCAGTGGGCTGCAGCTCTTTGTCCAGGAGTGGTGACTCACGGGAGACAGGGCTGAAATCTGTAGACCTGAGTTACACAGAGAAGGTGAGTGAGGAGCAGCTGCTCACTGCTTCTTCTGCAGCAAGTTTAAGGTGTAGGTGAGAGGCTCAAAGCAAACAAAAGGCACGAGCTCTGGGGACAAGCCCTGGTGCAGCTGTGAATCCCTTTGAAAAATACAGTGGAAGCTGTATATTTATGTAGGGTCAGAAAGCAAAAATTCCATGTTATATCCAGAGGCTTCTGACCCAGGACATAGTTGAGCTGCAACTTACTTGAATTCAGGAGAACTTTCTTGAGCTGTCCCTGCATTTACCCTCCTTTGGTACGGGGTGAGATGCTGCCCTGGCTGGGCTTTGCTCAGGCCTGGCACCTCTCCTCTCTCTGGGACCATTTTGCTCTTCAGTGCTCTTGTACATTAGGGGTCTCCTTGCTGTTCTGCTCCTGATCAGCCACCTGCTTGTCTTCCCTCAGGATCCTCTCCTTTCTTAGCTCCTTTCTGGCAGCCCATACATCCTCTGTTTGTCAGAGATGAGGGAGGGCGGTGGCAGGGCACGTTCCTTGTCCTTGGAGGCTGAGGAGTGTTTTAGAGGAAATTCATTTTTTTCACAGAGAAGCAGCACACTGTATAGATGGCAATAGGGCTCTGGCAGTGTTTGAATTGCTTTGATTTGCCTGCCCCTACGTGTGCCAAAATTTATTTGGAGAGAGGGAAATACTAGTTACTTTATGTGGCACAGCTGCTGGGTTGCTCTTACCTCTCTGCTGTGCCTTTCAGCAGCCCATTACACCTACCTGTAGTCTCTGATTTCTGTGCTAAGCAAGCTCTTTGAGCAACTGTGTTTTTAAACAGCCTGTACTATGGAACTGACACTTAAAAGTAACTGCAAATGTTGCAAATAATAAATAATATTGTGGCTATGCAATTATAATATGATACTTAATTCCTTACAAGGGTCAGCCTGAGAATGTGCTGTGGCTGTGATCCGAGTGGTTCATTTTGCAGCTGCTGTGTCATCAGGAGCTTTTGTGATTATGTTTACAGCAAAAGGAAACACAACCCTAGAACAAACCGGTGATTATTGTATATACTAATTTATGCCTTCTATTTACAGTGTGCTGACTGCCATTGATCTGAGCCTTTCCAAACCTGTTGTTTTGGGCTGAGTTTTGCCTTTTTTGCTCGGAATACCCTCAAGACCATTCACATGAACAATAGTATGTGCAACCAAAGCAGAATTACCTCAGGCCTCTGAAGAGAGGTGCTGTGTATCCCATGTTCTGCAGTAGTCTAAGCTTTGTTTTTCATCATACTGATCACTGCACGTCACAGGGAGGAGATGGTGCTCATTGAAAGAACTCACTCCTGCAGAAAAGAGAGAGGGTTTGTATGACAGAAAATATAAGGGAGGCCAGAAGGGGTTTGATGATCTGGAGTCACAACTCCTGAACCCAGCAGAGATCCCACTGAGCTGGGCTCGCAGCACAGCCTCAGCTCAGCACCACGGGGAGAACAGGGGCAAAGTCAGGGTGCTGGAGCAAGTCCCTGACTTCAGTCTCTGCTGCAGGTCTGTCAGAGTAAGTGCAGCAATTGTGGCTGGAGCAGGGCCTTTCAGGGGCTATTTTGGGATTGAACCTATGTTTCTCTATGTAGAAGTTTTGTTTCATCCCCATAAATTCATAAAGAAGCTTTTGAGGGCTGGCCTGTTGCATTTGTGTGGCAAGAAAGGATAATGGGACCTGTCAAAAAAGGCATTGTTGCCTCCTCGAAATGGTCGTTGCTGCTCAGCAGAGGCTCAGCAAGATAAAAGCAGCCTTAGCAAATCAAAGATCTGCAGGGAACATGTCTGCAAACACAGTCATAAAATTTGCTGTAATGGTTCTTGGAAAACATGCTTGTCTGTTTTCTCTTACTTTTCACCTGACATTGGCTCTCACAGCAGCTGAGAGGTGGCAAAATTTCATCTGTCTTGAAAATTAGAATGTGCTTTGCTGTGACTTGCAATTGATCCGATTAGCTAAGTACGTTTGGGGTTTGTAATTAAATTTGAAAAGCTGTGTTGCTCAGCGAATGGTATTGCTCCTATAATTATGGACTGTGGAAGTCGCCTCTTCTGCATAAGCATAAAATCTGCATGAGTCCAAAAGTGGCTGGACTCACATTTCCATGAATAACCCGGGCAGATGATTTCATTGCCTTAGACAGAATTAGCCTAGGTTTCACTGATGTGCTCCCATCTAACATAAGAATATAATATTTATTATGCTAAGCCTAAATCACCCAGGCCGTACACAACTGTCTTGCAGTACATCATAAACACGATGCAGCAATTCAACATCCTCATCAAAATCATTTGCTTAAATCTGGCAGTGCCTTGTGAACAAAGTAGGAATTAACCAGCATTTGTATACTGAGTGCATGATCTAAAGTATAGAGGGTTCAGGATCAGTTATGTGGGAGCATGAGTAACTGCCCTACTGATTTCAAAGCTACAGCATTTTGGACACAGTAGGTTCCACTTTTACCTTGCATGCTAGGTTTTAATTGTAAATAATCAGATACGTTTTTGTGACTGTTCTAGTGAAATGTTAGAGATAAAATTATCACAAGATGATTGTGTTTAGTTTTTTATTGTTATATAGCTACAATGGTTTTCCTGGTTCTGGTGTCTTTTCTGAGTGATGATCAGGACTACTTAGGTGCTTCATCTTAGCTAACAGCAGCACCACATCCAAGCAAAATTAAGAGATCATGGTAAAATGCCAGTTTCTGCTTTACAGCACTTTGAAAGGGAAATTTTAGTTGAAGATGAGTGTACAGAGTTGGGATTCTACTTTCCAAACAAGTAATGTTAGAAACAAAATATTTAAATCCTTTTACTTGAGTGTATTTCTTTACATGGCAGAAATGTATTGGTAACACAATGAAAACTGTAGTAATAATAACAGCAAGTATGAGAAATGATAGATTATGTGTAGCAGCAAGCTTGAGAATCTTGCCTTTATTTTCTTTGCAGATGTTCTTTTGGGAGTGGATGTGGAGACCTATCTGCTGGTTGTTGTTTTGAGGGGAGCCTTTTGTTGCTGGAGGGCCTGGGGCTTGAGCAAAGAGGCAAGGGAAGGAAAAACACAGGTTCCCTATTTTGTGATCAAACTGTCACTAAGTCCTTTGAATTCAGCCAGCTCAAACCAGTGTGAGATCAGGTGCAACATGTAAATAGTTCTGCCTGTGATGTGATCCTCAAACCCTGCCTTTATTGCAGAATCTGTCTGATTTTAACTGTATGCAAGAACTCAGTGAATCAGATTGTTACATTGCTGGTGACTTGAGGAGAAGTCACTCATTTCTGGGGCAGGGATACCTGAGAGCCAGAGGTAAAATCCTCTCATGAAGTCCATGGGGACTTCTGGCCAGATATTGCTTCTTGTTGGATGTGACATTCATAGGCTACCATTGTCTTTAGGATTTGCTCCGTTTATCCAGCCAAGATCTGAAAATTCAATTCTAGCTGGACCAAAACCATAGCTCCTATTTATCTGCTAGAGAACTGCTGATTCCCTACTAAACTGTATTCATGGGGCTTATAAATTATGTGTCCAGAATCTGTGAAATCTGTAAATACTGTGAGATCTGATAAATACTGATAGATAAGTACAGACTGCAGTTTTACATCAGTATGACTTTGTGACAGTGTTTGGTGAAATTGCTCCATATTTAAATCAGAAAAAATCATATGAGAAGCTCAATGACTGTGTGTGAAGTGGCTTGGAATTAATTTCCTGCTGTATGTTTTTTCCTTAGATTTTCAGAATTTTAAATATGGTTTTTCTTACCCAAAATAAAAACACGCTACATATTTTTTTGTATTATTACTTCTGGAGAAAAAATAACATTTCAAAGTTATCATGAGCCTTGTGTTTTTAGGCTTATTTAGTACATAGCTTTATGTAGTTTATTCTTAATTAATAGTGAGTTCTGTTGTGTTTGAGATCTAAGAGCAGTGTTTGAATTCCATGTTTGCGGAATGGGCTCTGACATAAAATTTCTCCCTTTTATCATTAGTGGAATTGATTGATGTCTTTGCTTAGCAGAAAGATTGCCATGTGGATACAAAGACAGCACGTTTCTTGCTCTGCTTGAAGTGCATGTCATGCCATTTTGCTTTTAAGCACAGAAGAGATGAAATGGGAAAGCCCCTGCATCCCTCACCTCGGGCTGAGCACTGCAGAGGTGCTCTCCTTGTGTTCCTCTGGCACATGACTCGCCAGGAGCTTTTATACAGACCCAGCATCAGAGTTTCCTCCAGCCTGGTGAGATTTACTGAGTCAGAACCAGAAAGACTGAGATAAATCACGCTGTAAAAGAAATCAAAGGGACGCACTGAGCGGCGTATCGGTTTCAGTCTGCAAAGATTGACTTTGTTTACTCTGCTTCTGTGGAAACCACAACGCAGGGGCTGTTACAGCGGAAGTTAATGAAGATAATTCCTAGATGGGGAATAAAAAAAAAGCCACTTTGTGAAGAGGAAAATCTGTTTCAGTGTGCAGGGAGGGGAGACGTTCCGGCAGCTGTGCGAGCTGGTGGCAGAGGATGAACCAGCCCCGCTTCTGCAATGTCTCAGCAGCTCCACGGCTGGCAGAGAACGATGTTAACAATCCTGACATCCAGTTTGCTGTCCTGCTGCCAGTACATCCTGCAGTTGGACATGCAGCCACTGGAATTATGCATCGTGGGTCCCGTGCCGTCTGGCGGGAACAATCGCGGCGCTTGTTCCGCGGCCAGCACGCGGTCAGAGGGGCTGTGTGTCTGTCTGTCCTGCTGTCAGACAGCAGTGTCTGTCAGCACAGTCAGAGGGGCTGTGTGTCTGTCTGTCCTGCTGTCAGACAGCAGTGTCTGTCAGCACAGTCAGAGGGGCTGTGTGTCTGTCTGTCCCGCTGTCAGACAGCAGTCTGTCAGCACTGTCAGAGGGGCTGTGTGTCTGTCTGTCCCGCTGTCGGACAGCAGTGTCTGTCAGCACTGTCAGAGGGGCTGTGTGTCTGTCTGTCCCGCTGTCAGACAGCAGTCTGTCAGCACTGTCAGAGGGGCTGTGTGTCTGTCCCGCTGTCAGACAGCAGTGTCTGTCAGCACTGTCAGAGGGGCTGTGTGTCTGTCTGTCCCGCTGTCAGACAGCAGTGTCTGTCAGCACTGTCAGAGGGGCTGTGTGTCTGTCTGTCCTGCTGTCAGACAGCAGAGTCTGTCAGCACTATCAGCTGTCCCTCTGTCCTCCCTGCACTTCAGTTTGTCCTTGCTGTCTGAGTGTTACCAGGGTCAGTGGGGCTGTGTGTCCCTCTGTCCTCTGCACTTCAGTTTGTACATGCACACAGAAGATGATGCCATCAATTAGCTCCTTGTGTTCCAAACAGGGCCCAGCTTTCCAGAAGAGCTGCGAGGGTGTGTCTGAGAGCCAGACAAGCTGGAGGTTTCTCTTGGGCAGCTCGTGGGCTGGTTTCAAGTTACTCCATATTTCATTGTCTCCTGATTGCTGGAGCTGGGTTTCAAATGGTTGTGCTGGTTCTCCGTGCTTCTTAAAGGCACAGGTTGCCTCCCCAGCCTGCACAAGGAAGCACACGTTCTCTGTGTCCTCCTCAAAGCCGGGGAATGGTTTCACCCGAGGGTGTGTACAGGGAGCCAAAAACGTCTTGTTACTGACACACAGTGAATAGGTAGAGGGGCTGGGCAAGGGAAAATCTATTGGCTATGTGTCTTGGATGAAAAGGTTTATTTTCTCTGGGTTATTCTTCAGAAAATTCACTGTAACATTACTCTAATGAGTTCTTTCTCTTACTTATTTTTGCAATTAATGTGGGCCAATTCAGTAGGATGTTTTGTGTTCCCTCTGTTTTCTGGTCTGGCACTGGTGGTGTGTCTGCCTGCTCTGGACCTGCTCTCCTGTGGTGTGGAGCATATCCCCCATGTTGTGCTGAATGCATTTCAAGAGAAAGGTCTTCTTGACAAATGTATTGCACAAATCAGACAAAGCTGCCCTGAGTTAGACACTGACAATAGATTATCTGGGCCAACCTTGAAACAGGGAAATCCATTTTGATTTTATTTTATTTTTTTCATTATTTCATTTGACTTGGCACCATTCTTTTCCTGTGAAAAGGCTGAGAAATGAGAAATATCTCCTACTTCATCTGCAGCACCTAATGTAAAGATTTAAGAGGGCTTGCTGTTTCTTGAAGTTCAAGCACTCTTTATTTTGGCTTGTATCAGTGAAGGCTGCTACTGTTATTTAAAAACAGCAGCTAGAGAGTTGCTGGTAATGACTTTCTGTCACAGTGAATTCACAGGCTGACCATATGCTGGGCAAGGGGTCATTTCCCTGCTTTGTGTTTAGAGTGCTTTGGGGTCCTTTGGATGAAGATGCTTCAGACAGATGAACCATTTTCCCAATGTTGTATGTATTGTTATCTCCGCAATTAAAGAACAAAGTATATTAAAAGGAATGTCTCTATGCCAAGCAATTGTGAAAGAGGAGCTTCACCTACCTCTTCACTTGTCTATGCCCGTGAGGGGTAGTCCAAACACTGAAGACAATTCAAAGAATTCCTATGCCAGCCCAACACAGAGAGAAATGTATTCATGTTTGATGCTTAGGTGCCTTCTTCAGGCATTTTTCAGAAGTGTTTTGTTAAGTTTTCTCTTTCTAATTAACCATCAGGCCTTTCTTTTTGTTTTCCTAATAAATATTGCTGTAGTTTTGTAGCATGAGAAATGGTTCATGTTTTTGATCTGTTTGAAATAATTGACTTAAAGCTCTGGGTGAGCACCATGGAAATAGCTTTCCCTGAGATCACATGTTTTTTCCCCAGGTACAATAGCATTACTTGCCAGTTTTCTGCTTCCAGATCCCAGAGATTTTACTCTGCCCTGTCTAAGGTGTCGTTTTAAGGGTGTGCCTCCCTCGCTCAAAATAAGGTGTATTTTTCAAACCCTGATTGTCAGGGCGGCTGGAGGTGCCTTTTTGTAAACCAGTATTAAGATGTAGCAGTTAATTTTTACACCTTTGTGTTAAAAGTAAAGAATACGATGCCAATGCTTTAGCTCCTGCTACAGGCATCCTTAAACCCAGCAGTGATAAATGAAATCAATTTGTGTGAGGTGGCTTTTTCTTTTTCTTTAATTGGTAAAGGATCACTTGATGATCCAAATGTTCTCCTGCGTGAAACAGAATAAATGTGAAGTTGTAGCAAGGGTGTCAAGCTGCATTCCTGGTGAGACTTTTCTAAAGCAATCAAGGTTTCTTCTGCTTCTTGCACTAATCGTTAATAGCTATGCTGTTGTCACAGCTCAAAAACTTTCCTATTGACACTTCAATCATTTTTAAAGATCCTGAATGTTCAGCATGTATTAAAGTAACCTTTTGCACTCTATTGAAATTTAAGAACTGCTAGATTTTTAGTGAATGCCCAAGCAACTGGATCATGAAAGCATTACCTCGTGCCAAGGGCATGATGCAGAGCACTGATTCCTTTTTAACAAATAATAAGAAGTTTGGCTTTTCATTTACACATTCTGCCAATTGCTAACAAGTTTCCATCTTGTTCAAACACTGAATTGATCCCAAGAAATTGAAAATATTGATTTAACCCTCTGCCTGGTTTGTGCTGTGGGCACCTGCTAGTACAGTCTTAGCACATTACAATTGCTTGGCCGTAATTCCTCAGGGGACCACTAATAACTACCACATTTGTCTTTTCATCTTCTGAAATTATGCTAGCAGTTGTCCAAGTCAATTGTGATTCATTTGATACTGCTCTCCTTCAAGACATATTGCAACCAAATAGACTTGCTCACCAGTAATATATCTGATGACATAGTTAGTTCTAGTTAATTGACAGAATGATTCAGGCTTTTATGGATGGCATTAATTGGTCCCTGGTGTCCATGCAATAATTGACCAGACATTGTAGGCTACATTAGCCTCTCATCCAGTCAGAACAGTGGTAAGATGAGGTAAATGTGGTACAAATGATAAAATGGCTATATTTTAAATCAAACATTTATAAACTATAGAAGTGGGAGATTGTGGCATCAGGAGGGTCTGAATAATGAGAATACATAAATGTCCACATTCGAAGGTTGTGTTTTCTTTTTTTTCCCTCCCCACCCAATTAACACATGTGGTAAGTCACATTTAGATGCCTTAATGGACTCTGCTTGAATTGTGGTTTAATGTGTAAAGCAAAGTAGGTGGAAGGGCTGCTCGTGGTATTTCAGCTTCTCTCTGCTGATATGGTACAATTTTAAGCCTGGTGTTAAGTGTTCGAAGGAAGTTAAAGGTTGCATTTACAGAAAGCTCTTATTTTATTTTATTCTCCCCTCCCAGAAAAGGAGATAACTTGTGGGATTATTTTTACATATTCCAGGTGTCCAAGAAATGCAAAGCCTGTGCTCAAATAAAAAGTGTAATTTGTTTGAAAAAGTGAGATAAACAAGAAAAGTGATGTCAAAACAATACTAGCTAGCCACAGCTCTTCTTGGAGAGTAATAATTCAGTGATTTATCACCTACTTTTCTAACTCTCTGTTTTGTGTAAGAAAACCATAAAGATAAGCAGGGAGGGTCTGCTGGGTGTGGCTCAGGTTTAGAAGAGTGTAACAGAAAAGAGACAGAGTCAGGGAATGTTTTGAGTTGAAGGGGACCCGAAGGATGGTGCAGTTGAACTCCCTGCTCATCACAGGATGACCCAAACTGAACCCCATGAGCTGAAGCAAAGAACAGTGCTGGTGTCATGGGGGGTTCTCTTTGGACTGGGGCAGGGATATTTGTCTATCACACAGTTCATGGTGCACCTATCACCTGGAGCTCTGTTTACAGGTTTTCAGGTCATACAGAAAGAAAATATCAAACATACATCTAGTGGGGGGAAAAAAAGAATTGGCCAAAGGTTCCTCCTATCAGTATATTTTCTGTTCTGTCAGTATATTGCCAATTTAGTTTTTAGTGTCGTAACATGGGACGTCCTTTGGAGCATGTTTTATATCTGGAAGGTATTTTCTTGCTTAAAGTTTAAACTTTGTTTCGTTAAGATCATTCCTCTGAGTATATTCTCACCAAAAAAAAAAAAAAAATCAGTTCCTGTCTTTATGCAACTCAGATGTCTTTCGTGCCCCTGCAGACTGCAGCACTTTTCCCTGTGCCCACGAGGCAGCCCCTGTCCCCCTGTGCTGCTCTCCCATCCCATTTATCAGCCCCTTTATTACACCTGCAGTGGGTGTGTGAGTGCAGGGCCCTGCCAGAGCTGCCCCACAAACCTCCCCACACCCCCCTCCGGATTACAGCTCTCTGGAACATGGGAGAGGCACTTCCCTGGGGATCTGTAGGGAATGAGGATGTCCATAGCAGGTAGGCTGAGCTGCTCTGGGAATAGTGTCTACCCAAAACGCAGAGATTGCTGTATTAGTAAAGAATGCCAGCCACCATCAGCTTGGGTCGCTTCATTCACTGCTACGCCCCTTTTCACTGCCCTATCCCTTTTGCTTAAATCTTTCCAAATTGCAAAGTTGTCACAACATTGATCACGCATTCCTTCGGCGTCGCGCTCTTGGTGGGTACTGCCAAGAACAAACAATAAAACCAGTCGTTGCCCTGCTTTAATTTTTATGAATTGTTGAATGTCCTGAGCTCCCACTGATTTCAGCCTTCTAGTGGGAATTGAGGGCATTCAGGGATTGCTGGGAAACTCGGCCTTTACACCATGTACATGCTGATTGCAATGTCTCCACTTCCTTGTAACTTCTTCACAAATCAATCTTTCCAATCTGCTAGTAATTTACTGCTCTCCCAGATGCCTTCAGCATGCTGGTATGGTTTTTTTATTTTTGGAATTGATACCTGCATTTGTGCTGCAGGTTGAGTGGGTTGATACAGGAAAAATGGGAAAATCTTGACTGAAGAAAGTCTTCTGGGAATCGATCCTTTTTCTTGTGAAATGGGTCCATTTCTCCGTTTTTACAGACTGAGCTCCAGTCAGATGAGGCTGTTCCTAGATGAAGTGGTGTAGTTTCTTTGTTCCTGAAAAAACCCTTGGGTGTTTATACATGAGGCCAGTCCTGCATGGCTCAGTGGGTGTGTCTGCCTTGTTGGATGTGAGCATCCTTTGGAAGTGAAACTTCTCGGGCAGACAGGAGGTGTTGTATTTCCCATGGGTCACATTAAGATTATGATCCTTCCAAACACTGATTTTGGGCAAAGGGATGTTATTTCTGGGTAAAGAGCCCTGCCCACAGGTTAGGTCAAATTTAATGTGATCTGCTATTGGAGGTATTGGATTTTATGTTGCAGAAAGCAATGCTGAACTTGCAGGCCAATGATTTCTACTGAGCCCAGTATTGAATGCTAGCCGGTTTTATTTCACACATTTTAGGAAAAAGACAAGACATTTATGTGAAAGAAAACAGAACTTTTAAAAACGTGTACTTTATTTTATGACAGCAGTGAAAATTAACCTACATCTAAAATCAAGGTTTTCATTTTACATACACCTTAAGATGTCACCGCTGACAACTTCAATTTATCTTTTCAAATACTAAGGAATGCAATTGACTTTAAGGAGGCTTAAGAACAGGGATTAAGTTTGCCTAATTTATATAATTTGCACTAGCTTAAAGCTTCTCAAATTAGAATAAGTTATAACAGTTAATGCAATTTACTTGTTTAGCTTAATGCAATTTACTAAATCCTAAAGCCAGGTAAATATTTATTTAACCTCAAAAATCAACAGTTTTACCAGCTGAAATCTTTTCACCCAGAAAGTTTTTGACATGGTAAAATATTAATAATTTCTACTTAATCCCGTACTATTTTAAACCCAAGTTTAGTAAAATATATGGAGTGAGTATGAACCATCAGCTATATAAAAGAACAGAGGTAGGAAGTGGGACAGAATTTTTTATTTTTGCCCACTGCTGTTTTCAGCATAAAGAGCTTTATTGCAGGTTTCTGTTACCTCCTCCGTTCAAGCACAACCATGAAACTGCAAGCTTAGAGGAGGAAAACTTCTTGATCCACTTTGGTCCCTGCAGTTCTTTTCCTGTGGTCTTTACTGCTTACCACAGGGATGGAGGATCTAGAGGGCTGAGATTAATTTTCTGAGCCCACTGTTTGCATTCACGTTCAAATGCTATGAGCAGCTGGGCTTCAGATTCAAATCTGAATGCAGCAGTGAAACAAGACTCCCTTGCTTGGATTTTTCTTTTGCCTACAGCTCCAAAGTGGTCCACAAGTGTGTGCTTGCCTCTTCCCCCCAGTCACTTCTGCAAATCCCTTACTAAACATTAACTGGAGAGGTGATGTTCATTAGGAAACACCTTTAGAGACTTCTTGAAAACAGGCAGGCAGATGGGGGAGAAACCCAACAAGGAGTTGACCCAGAGGTCTTCTGTTGGGGGTCTTGCTTAAGAATATACAGAAAGAAAACTGACTGAGATCCAGTTTCTGTGGAGATTCACTTCCTCAGGTGCACGAGTCAAAGTATTTCCAGCGCTCGGAGAATCAGCAAATAATTCAGGCATAAAAGTTTGTGGTCTAATTTTATAGTTGCTAAGAATATTTAGCTCATGTTCACTCTTGAATGAGCTTACTTATGCACACAGAGATGTCTGTCATCTTCACTTACTGTTTTTTTATTCTGGAGAATAAAAAAGAGCCTTTTGTCCAGGTAAGAATGGGACAAGATGCAAACAAAAGCCTGCTGGAATGGCAGATGTTACAATAGAAAATAAATGCTAGATCTGAGTTACTGAATTTTAAAATATTTTATAAATTGGCTTACATTTTAATTGAAGTCTTTTATTAATCTAGTGGAAATGAAAAGATGAAGGAGAAGCCAGGGTGATTGTTTCAAAAGCACTGTAATGCACTTTTGTTTTCAATCTGTGAACTTGTTTTTCTAACAAGGTTGGAGTATCAAGCACTGACAGGTGCAGAAGACAGTCTGGAAGAGTTTCTTTCTGTATGAGAGAGTGCCATGAAGTCTCAGGCAGATCAGCCTGAGATTCACCCAGTGTAGGTTTGAAAAGGGATTTGTCCATGTTGGATTGCCCTAAGTTTCTGGAAATAATTGCCTTGGCTGTTTCTGTTCCATCAAACGTGCACACTCTGCACTGGAGCCTTCAGCTATTTGCAGCAGTTGCTGTTGCAGAAATTCAGTTTTTCTGCAGTATTAATGTGGAGTGTGGCAGTTCCTGAGGGAACTCTCTTTTTGTTACTCAGATCTATATTTCTTTCAGAAAATGCTATGTTACAACTTCAAGCCAAACATCTGATGTGATCAGTGTGGCTTCAGGGACTTGTTTACTGTTTCTAAGAGTGTCCTTTTGATAGCTGAGGCTTACGTTGTAAATACCCTCTTTGGGAGGACCACAAGAAAGGACTGTGCAGGCATGGGAGATATTTCTGGCAGTGCTGGACAGAAGGTTGTGTCATAAAAAGGCTTCCAATCAGTCTGGTTGGCACTGGCACGGGGCTGCTCTGCTGAGCCTGTGCCAGAAACAGGTGCCACTTGGTGCCCATGGTCCTGTGGGAGAGGGGGAGTTCTCCAGCTGGAGTGAGGGACTCCAGCATGCCCTCTTTCCTTAACTTTGGTTCATTCTTTAGCACACACATTTCTTTCTAACTTTTTTCATTCATTGTTTTGAGCAAAACCGTTCAAAGCTGTGCTCCTCTCTTGTTGCTGGTGTGATCCCAGATGTGACAGAAGGGTCAGCTCTGCTTTGAATTCAATATCTCCTGTTTAGTTTTCATTTTCAGCAAAAGATTCAAGTTAACATCAGGTAAAAAACCACCTGCTTTGAGGAAGAAATCAGTGGGGACTATATGACATCAGCCTTCTGATATTTCCCCCTGTATCCTCTTTTCAGCACCATTGTGCTGGACCTTTGCATGAATTCTGTGGTTCCTTTTTAAAAAACAATTCCAGTTGGCAGCAAAACGTCACTGACAATATTTTCTACCTTTAATTCTCCTACCATTCTGCTAGTAAGAGCTGGAAAGGTGATTGATTGCAAGGCATGTGTTTGCACCCATTCCCCCTTGAAAGCCCCATGCTTGTGTGCAGCAGTCCCAGAAGCCCTGAGAGAGGTCGTTCTGTCTGGGCTTGCAGAAGCCTTTGAAAGTCCTTTTGGCACGGGATTCCCTTCTCTGCAGGTGTGAGGGTGGTCTCCTGTGCAGGCAGCTGTCCCAGCTGCCCACTGGTGTCCGTACAATGGGACAGCTTCCTCAGCTGCCTGCTGGTGTGGCAAGTTCAGTTTATAGGTACAGGAGAAACTTGGTTAGGAGAAAAAACTTGGAAACTTGGTTAGGAGAAACTTGAACATGTTTTTCCTTTTATCTTCTTGTGGTGGGTTGAACCTTGTGGGATTCCAGGCACCTACCAAAGTCTATCACCCACCTCTGCAGCTGGACAGCGGAGACAAAATATCCCAAAGGGTTAATGAGTTGACATAAGGACTGGGAGGGATTGCTCACCAATTTCTGTCATGGGCAAAACAGGCTCTAGTTAGAGACATTAATTGAATTTATTGCTAACAAAACCAGAGCAGAATACTGAGAAGTAAAATAAGATCTTAAAAACACTTTCCCCACATCCCTCCCTCCTTCCTTCCTAGCTCTGCCTCCTCCCCCAGAGGGGCAGGGAGATGGGGAATGGGAGTTGTGGTCATTTCATCACACGGTGTTTCTGCAGCTGCTCAGGGAGAAGAGTTCTTCCCCTGCTCCAGCATGGACTCCTTCCCACAGGAGACAGTTCTCCAGGAACTTCTCCAAGCTAAGTGCATCTCACAGCCAACAGTTCTCCCCAGAATGACCCAATGTGGGCTGCAGGGGCTCAGCTGCCTCCCCAGGGCTGCAGGGGAGTCTCAGCGCCAGCACCTGGAGCCCCTCCTGCCCCTCCTACGCTGACCTGGCTGTCTGCAGGGCTGCTCCTCTCACACACCTCACTCTGCTCTTGTCTGACTGCACTTACATCAGTGCAATAACTTACTTTTTTTTTTTTCTTCTTAAATCCGTTATCACAGAGGTGTTGCCACCATTTCTTGGCCCAGCCTTGGCCAGAGGTGTGTCCATCTCACAGGTGGCTGGCACTGGCACTGCTGGACTCAAGGAACCTGCTGGCAGCTCCTCACAGCAGCCACCCCTGCAGCCCCCACACTGCCAAAGCCTGGCCACGCGAGCCCAGTGCACTTCTGTGTTCCTCCTAAATGTTTCCATGTTCATAACTGCTCTGAGCAATGTTGTAGCAGCATTTCTTCCCCTCCTTTGCCTGACTTTCAGCAAGCGAAATGTTGGTGTTTGGCAGAGCCAGGTTTCCCTCTGACAGAGTGCCTCTCACTCTGGGTGCAGCCCAAAGTACTGCTGTCAGCATCAGTGTGATCAGCACTGGGCCCCTGGCAGTGCTGCACTGCCCTCTCCCATCTGGCTTGGAAAGAAAGGAAAGGAGAAGAAAAACCCCCAAATCTCTGAAGTCCAGGAAGGAGGGCCACACATGTTTTAGTGACAGACACTTTTTAAAGCTTGTTTGCGTTTGGGTGATAATGTACTTTAGTATGGTAGGGGAAATGAGAAACTTCACACATGGCATCTGGAAATCCTTGTGGCTCACTACCCTCCTTGACAGCAATAATGTGGCTGTAAATTTCCCCCAGCAGAAAACATATAACTGCATCAGCTGTACTAGAAACAGCCTTTCATTTTCTTTTAAATGGATGTGTTGTTTTAAATCTCAGCTTTTTAATAGCTTCGTATAAACATTTGTGAGCCTCTGAGGTAAGTAAGTATATTTGTACTTCTTGTTCTTATGTCATAGACTCACCGAATCAATTAGGTTAGAAAAGATCCCTAAGGTCATTGGGTCCAGCTGTTAAGCTAACACTACCATGTCCACCAGTCCTTATGGAAAATCTGTCTATAGCTCAATTTAGTGTCTGGAGAGGTGAGTCCTGCCGTATTCACACGCATCTCACAAAGATGAAAGGGGTGTCGCTCTTGCAAGCACTCTTGATAAGTCTCTGCAGCGCTAATTTATTGTCTTTGTGCACGTGTGATAGCTAAGCCTGATGTCAGATGGAGTTCCTTTGGCTGACCCGATGCCCATTTCTTTGTCTTTTGGTAGCAAGAACCTCGTGTGTGCTAAAGTGCTGATACTGGTGTCATAGCCGGGTTTGGATGGATTTGCCAGCTGCCTCAGAGAAAATGCCTTTACAACCAAGACATATAAAGTTTAAAATATAGTGCAGTGCTTTAAAGTTTGTAAAACTAAGAAATTTGGTGCTCTGTGGAGTTGGCAGAAGTTTAGGTACAGTGTAGTAGAAGTTTAGGTACAGTGTAGTAGTCTGTACACTGCCTGTGTTTTGGCAATATTTGGCTGGATCCAAACAAGAGTATTTAACGCTTTGAAACCCTTTTTCGTTTGTTGGTCTCAGCTGTAATGAAGCTCAGGGCCTTTTCCCCCCTTGAAACTCTTCTCCATGTGTCAAGATGCATCCAGCCGGCCTCTGGCCAAGGTAGAAGTCAGATGCAGGAGTCTTGGTCAGGACTTTGCCCAGCAGACAGTAACACCCCTAAAACTTGCTGTGGTGTGGAGGCTGCACACTATGGGGCAGGCAGAAGGGACGTGCTCTTCCAAGCTGAGCCCATGAGGAATGGAGGGTTATCCTGGAAAGGGCCAGGAAGAGGGAAGGACTGGTGTTACTTGTCCTTACTGTTGAAGAAGGGCTGGGGGAGGAGAATGAGCGAGAGAGATCGTAGGAGAGACAGCTTATTGAAAGAGGGGAGGGAAGAATGCATAAAGTGCCAACAATTAGAAGAAAAATGAAATCATTTTATGCACCGGAGATTACTGATTACCATATCAGCAGGTTAGACTAAACAGATGCTAAAGTCTTATGAGCAAACTGGGAGCTTGGTAGGGGCAGAAATCTCTAAGCTACATTAATAAATGTTGACTTCAGTTCCAGATGTGTGTGCGTATTTAAACATTGCTCCTCTGCTGTGTGAAGCTGCCCTGCTCGTGGCTCCTGCCAGTGTGTCTGGAGGTGCCAGCAGTGGGGCTGTGCTGGGACATGTGCCCCCATCGTGGTCCTAATCCTAATCCTCAGCCCTGAGCTCCTGGAAGTGTTCAAAAGGCACGTGGATGTGGCACCTGGGGACGAGGTTTGGTGGAGAGCACGGCAGCGCTGGGGTAACGGACTCAGGGGTCTCAGAGATCTTTTCCAGCCCTAATGAATCTGTGAGTCTGTGATGGAGCTGAGAAGCAAAGTCCTTCTGCTCCTTGTGAAATGTCCATTGTTGCTGTCAGGATTAGGAACCACGGGTGTGGGGGCTGCTCCATAGGATAACCACGGGCGTGGGTGGAGGGCAGGCAGCTTTCATGCGCCTTTTTCAGCACCATATGTAGAGAGCTAACGTCTGCAACAGGCAAAACTGTGAGGGGGGCACAGGCACTCGGCACAGCTGCAGCTGGAAGCCCAGTCTCCTCTTCCAGCCCCGTGTCCATGGCACAAAAACAACCCGTAAAGTTTCTCTCCCACTGCATCAGGCCTAAAGAAAGTGGGATTAAGAATTACGCGTGGAGCTGTGTTTGCACTTCATTACTCATTTATCCAAAACAAACAAAGAAAAGGTTTCCAAATGTACATGTTTTGAATAAGTGTTATGTGAAGTAAAGCCATGAGCTGAGAAGCAAAAGAAAGCAGTGATTTACCATAGAAACAAATAATGGTAAAAAGATTATAAATGACTGTGATTTTCTTTCTGTTCTCTGGCATGTCCAACCCCTTAAATTATTTTTCTTTAAAGAGCCCTCCCATCAACCAAAGCAACCTATTTAACTAAAAAAAATGTAACAAAGATTACAAATATTAGGGTTCTAAAACATGTGGTGGCTACACAAAGCAAAATTTTATTATGATTCTCCAAGATAACCCTGCATATTTTGAAAGGCATGAATGGGGGTTTTCAGTGCTAATGAAATCAGCAGCATGGTATTTACCCTGCTTGGGATGTACAGTGGGGTGCCGAAGCCTGGGGCAGAGGGGCAGGGAGAGCCAGGCAGGCATTTTTGTCTCTGACAAATGGGTAGCTTATGAGGAACACTTCCAAATTTCAACAAAATGCATTATGGTGCAGTAGTATTTGATTACTCAGCTTTTCATTATTGTATCTCTTAGCTGAACTTCAAAATAAGCAGTGGTGTCTTCTGTTCTTCAACAGCTTGTGGTGTTCTGATACCGGAGTTTATGATGACATTAAGGTTTCTTTTTCTCTCCCTGGACTGGTGTCTTGGGAGTCCTTCAGAAGTGCAGCAATGTTGATCTCCTCCACTTTAGCTCAAACAACAGTGACCCAGTTGGGTTCTGCAGGAAGGCAGGAATGGGCAGCTGATCCAATGGAGAGGACCTATGGACAGGTCTTTCTTTAGGCTGGAAAAAAAGAGTTAAAGGAGTCTCAATTTTAAACATCTTTTGAGACTGAGTTTGCAAGAAATGACTTACCCTGTAACTCAAGTATGTTGTAGGTCTCTCTTGTGGGTTCGTAATTGGTGCAAAATGTTTATTGTACTGTAGCTAGAATGACACTGTTAGCTATAAAATCTCCACAAAATGCTACTTTGTGCCTGTGAAATAACTTGGAAACCAAGGTTGGTGTTGGATGTATCCCAAGCTCTTTCATATGCCGTTTCTCCACTTGGCCCATCTGGTGTCAGAAGCTGTCATCTAACAGAAACCAAGGCCAAGTACCCTGGACATAATGAAAATTTAAATACCTCTTTGCACCTGCTGTGAAAATAAAGCATCTTAACTGCGTGAGACACAGACACCACATAAGTCGTAAGCTAAACAAACAGTTTTTGCAAAGGGTTGCATGAAATCCCAGTGCAGAGCTGAAAATGAAGGTAGCTCAGCAGGTGTTCTCTTGCCTGTGGATGCCATGGAGCTGTGTGGCTGCAGCTCTGGCACTGCCCTGTTTTAGACAACCTCTGGATGTGGCCAGAGCCCCATCACTGAGCCAGAGAAGTGACCCGCTCTCTTAAAATCTCCTTACAGCGAGTGCTGAGCTGAGAAACCGTGCCACAGCTGTTCCTGTTGGTTCCTGCTGCCTCTGAAGAAGTGTGCCTCCTTGGTGCCTCGGCTTGGCAGTCTGTTGGTGCTGTGTGCTGGAATATGTCACTGCTGCGGCTGCAGCTCACTGCTACAGCAGGCAGAGCTCAGCAGCGGATTTGGCACTACTCAGATGTGTGTTTTAGAAAGCGCTGGATTTTCTGGAGGCTCCTGGCTCTGAGAGCCTTGCAAGGAGCAGGACCTCCATAGCTCTGGTCTGACCGACAGACAGACAGACAGATCTTGGTTGCTCTCAGATGGTCGATGGATGTTTCTGCAGTTCTGCATCCGCTTGCCCGCCTGCGTGCGCCCGTTCGTCCGCACGGGTTTCTCTCGTGGATATGTTGTATGAACAATAAAATGCTGTTCTGTCAGGCCAGCCCTTCATTAGGCCACCTTGTGCAGCCATCTCTGAGTCTTTTAGGTACCATCACTGTGTGCAGTATGAATCTGGTCAAAAGGAATTTTTGTGATGCAGTGATTCAAGCATCTGCCTTTTACAGTTCCTGAGTCACAGCCTCGTAACTCAGGACCTCACTGAAGCATCAATATACAATTTAATGTGATTTTTTGGTCTTTTTTATTATCTCTCCCTGAACTCAAACCACTTTTTTTGGGGGTATATGCAGCTTAGAAACATGTAAGCATTAAGGAATACATAGAATTTAAAGTGGTTAGAACACTGTGGTTGTGTAATGCTCTAGTAATAAACACGGGGTGAAAAGGATACTGTTGTGATAGTTAAAGTGTCCTTCTTAACGAATAAACAATAGGAAGCAAACCAGCACCCAGAATTTCTTCTCTGCAAACAAGCGTTACTTAAACAGTCGTAATTCCTTTAAAAATGAACTTCATTTTGCCTATGAGAACAAACAGAACTGAAGCCACCTACTGAGAAATTCTATTTTGCTAATTTTTATCTATTCGAATGCAAATAGTGGTTTTAATCCCCTTAACTCATCCATCATGCATGACAGGTCAGCCAGCCCATTGTCTGTGTGTTTGAAGGATTCCTGTCCAAATCAGACTTTCTGCTGGGCAAGAGTCTGCTCCTTTCTTGAGCTGCTCCTGTCCCCGAGAAATCTGAATGTCCCTGCCACCACTTCGGAAAACAGCCCGGGAATTGCACGTGGAATTCGCACGGGGTTTTTGCAGAGAGGTTACTGACAATTCCTATCAGAGCAGGGGAAAAAGCCCCACAATGTCAGATTAAGGACATCTAGGTTTTTGTATAATCTGCTAAACATCTGTAGCTGATCCAGAGATATGGCAAAGGTCAAAGTTTGGGTATTTTTTTTTTCCTCCTGTGGGGATTTCTTTGTATATTCTGAAGCCTAAAAATTGCTATTTGTTTTGAAATGCATTTTTGGTTGCAGTAAAATACAGTTTATTGTAAGTAGAAAATTATTACTAGGGGCAAAAAGAAAAAAAAAAAGCCGTGTCTTTTTGTAGCATTTAAATTTTAATTAAATGGGTCTTAGAGTAAATTGTAAAACCTTCTTTTGTTGAGACAACTGACACTGACAAAATATTAATTAATGAATATTCAGAGAGCTCTCTGGATCGCTCCTCTCTTTTTGAAATATGTTCTGCCTCTGTTTTTAAAAAATCAGAAGAAAATTAATAAGCATTGCTTATGTGGAATATTTCCCAGTATGAAGACCTGCCAAACAGAATCTAATGCATTGCATTAATGTCAATGAACACTTTTGAACCAGATGTGTCTATGAGTCTTTTTCATTGTTTTCTCTAAAACTGAAGCTGGGATGAAACCCAAAGATTAAGACTTGACATGAGGAGAATATCTTTCTGTGCTACTATTAGGTCATTTCCCTTTTGCTGTGTAAATTAAATTGTGGTCTTGATTCAATCTGGGACCATTTTATTGTTGTTGGTTTTAATACAATGCACAAAAAGTTCTTTTCTTTGGAAGTATCATTATGATATAACTTAAATGAGTCATTGTAATTGTTTGCTCATTAGCATCTGAAGGGATTATTTCGGTTATTTTGTTTCTGGGATCTTTTCTTTCCCCTCTCCTCCTGGGCAGCCCAGTTAGGGTGTGCCTTGCAAGCAGTTAATTTGTGTATAGTAATATTTAAGTGGGTTATTGTAGTTTTTGTGTGTGTGTGCATACACACAGCCCACTGGGGCAGCCCTTAAAACCTGTTTTAGGAACCCTGAGGTCTTTGTCCCCTCCCGGTCCTGTCCTTGTGCGGCCACTTCTGCACATGGTCCTTACCCACATTCTGAGCCAGACCCTTGGCTCCCAAGGGATTCAGGGCACCAACAAGCTCCAACAAGGCCAAGACACACAGTTAATTTTTTTGCTCCCCTCCCATTCCCTGGGGACTGTGAGACCTGCCTGTGTCCTGGGCCCCAGCCCCCTGACACTTACTGCTGCTCAGAGGGGAAAAAGAAGGAGGGAAAAAACAACAACAACAAAAAAAACCATAAAGATGGGGGGAAAAATAAAAGAAAATGCAAAGGTGTAGGGGGGGATGAAGGGAGTGTTTGCCTTGGCTCACTTGGCAATTAAAAATACATAAGGGAGAGAATTGCCATGAACTTGCCCAAAGGGCTATAATAAATAACATCCTGCATAACTGGTACATAAAGTGTGCTCGATGGTTTTGAGTGAAATGACTGTGTTTGTTTTTAGGGATGCTGGCTGGGGATTTTTTTCAGAATTATAACAGTCGGAATTCAAATAGGCTTATGTTTCTGTAATTGTGGTAAACATATTTTAAAAATCGCTGTTTGATCAACTGTAAGTATTACCAGTTCAGAGGTTAAATGCTGTTGTTAAAGTCACTCAGGGAAATCCAGCAGAAGTGTAAATATGGCAGAAAAAGCTAAACAATATGGCAAAGGAATATTTGCTGACTTAAGAGTGCAGGATCAACACCAATATTTTTCCAGTGATGCTAAACCTCTTGTAACTGCTAAATTGGATTTGTAGTTGAATGAAGTATCAGCTGCTGTTGGACAAGCCCATAAAGGTCGGACGGCTGGCCTTTTGTAGGCAGGGCTTAGAGGACGATTGATATGTTTTAGCACTTTTGGGATTATTGTGATTAGGAGGAAGCCATTCTGAATGATAGAGAAAAGGATGTAAAAAACACAGCCCACAGCTGGTAAGCAGCATGTGTTTGCTATAAGGAGAGGTCATGACTAGTTGATCCTGCTGGTTCAGACACTGATTGACAGTCAAGAAAACTTGATATTATGAAGCAGACCCTTCTGTTTTCTCCTTTTTTTTTTTTTTTTTTTTTTTTTTTAATCTCCTAAAGAAATGATGGTTCTGTTGTGTTAAGTCAAAGTATTACAAAATCTGGAACACTCTCACTTGTTGCAAGCTAAATGTTCAGGGACACAGCTGCAAGTTTGAAGTTGTTAAAATATCGTGCAGGAATTAGTATTCAACCTGTATCGGTGAGAACAGTAAATGGAAGTTACAGAATTAGCCCTGGTGTTTCTGTGCTTGCCTTTTTCACATGTGTTAGTCTTAACAAAACTGCTCTTTGCCATCTACTAGAACATTTATGCTAAGTATGAGGAAATTTCAAGTCTGCTGAACCTGTTGACTATTATGTGCCTGGAATATCCAAGATTTTTAGCCAGGAATAATATGTGTAAAAATATTTTACCAGGCAGAAAACAGCTTTATCATTTTATTTCTATTAACCACCTGCCTCAGAGGACGTGTAGGTTATTTCCTCTTATCTCCACTATCCACTTGGAAATGTAGAGCTGCTTTTTCCTCCTCTTTTTTTTTTCCTTTTTTGTTTTCCTTTTTGTTTTTTTTTCTGTGAGCAGCCATCCGAAAGCTCGCATATGCACATTTAAATAGTTGTATCCCTGACTCTTTTTAGTGGGGCTGTACCTCTTTCAAAATTTGAGTTTAGCATACCACACAGGAAAGAACACAAGCTTGCCAACTCCCGCTGAGCGTTTTTTCAAGCCTGTGAAAAGAATGAATTATTCAGCAGTAAGCATGCTTACAGCTGGCCATTTGGGAGCTTTGATGTGCGAATCAGGCGGTTGCATGAATGCCCTTATTGTCATGTTATGTGTACACAGTGTGTGAATTATTGAAAATAGTGAGGCCTGAGCCTCATCTGGTAGAGATTACAGTGCAGGCATGCTGGGTGAAGGTCTGTAATTGAAAATCCCCAGATGCTGTTTATTTGGCCTCCGTCACGTGGCCCTTCTGCAGAAAGCCTGGCTGAACAAAATGCTGCCCGCCTGGGAAGCGGCGCCCAGCCCCCTCCCAGCCCAGCCCAGCCCAGTGTGCCCGCCACTTAAACACCTGCCCATAATATTTTTAAAAGCTTAAATTAGATTTGCCTATAACGTTTAAATAGAGGATGCCTTACTTAGAGGTTTAGACTGCTTAGCCAGTTGTTGACTCGCAGAGCTCTTTTATCTACAAGAGGCTTTTTGTTGGCCAGTTTAGCTGCGAGGCGCCTTCGGAAAGCGGCGCTGCCGAATTTGGGGCCAGGTCTCCCAAAGCCGGATATTCCGACGGCAAAACAGAGCGGAAAAGTGCTGGGGCTGGGCACCATGAAGAGCAGCTTTTCCCCCACGGGCCGTGGGCTCTGCCGCCCCAGGGCCCCGTGCCCACTTGCTGATGGGGAAAGGGTTCAGAGCAGCGCATCCCTGCTGACGGTGGCCTTGGCTGGGCTGGGATCTGCCTCCAGCTCGTGCTCGGGGGCCAGACAAAGAGCTGGGCGCTGCTTGCAGGCTCTGTCCCAGGAGAGCACTCACAGCTGCTTCCTCATGGAGCAAAAGTCCCACCAGCTCCCCGGATTTGGCCCCCAGGCACATGGGCAGCACTGTGCGTTCAGCAGGCCAAGCAGAAGTGGAGTTGACCAAAACTGGCCGGACAAACCTTTGTTATGGTGTAAACGTGGCTGTGAGAATGATTTGGGAGGTGAAGTTGTGCAGGTCTGTCCCCCAGACTTCTCAGTCAGGATGGGAAATACCTGTTCTGAGCCACAGTCTTGTCAAATTTGAAGAGATTCATACTGTTTCATTATCTGAAAAAAAAATAGGCTTTTCTACTTGGTCGTAACTTGAATTATGTGGCTGAGCATGAAAACTTTTTAAAATTAGCTGTTCGTTTTCAAGTTGCTAGCTGGCTTTATTTCCCACACTTGCCTATTTTTATCCCATTTGGATCGTGCCTATTACTGGGAGCTGGGAGGGCAGAGGTTTAATTTGTGCCATTAATGTTCTAAATAAAGATGCCCGCCGGCCTCACGGCTGCTCAGAGACGTGATGCACCAGCTCCCTGCCCTGTTGCCTGGGTTTGAGCACTGATGCCCGTGGCCAGGACACAGGAAAGGGACACAGTGTGGCCAGGAGCATGTCCACAGCTGGTGCAGGTGCTGGTAGAGCTGCCTGGGATGCTGTGGTGGCTCCGCTGCCGTGGTGCTGGTGCTGTTTCTGGCCCATGAGGGGGATGCAGTTACGCCTTCCCAGTCAGGAGTGGATTTTCACCTTTAGGGCCTTGCTGGTGCTGGCTGAGTGGGGACAAACACACCATTGGCATCACGGGCGAGGCCAAGAGCCTCGCACAGACCCTGTGGGGGCTGATGCCTGGCTGCTTTGGGCTGTTCTTGGGAACAGCCTTGGTGGGGAGGATCCCTGCACAAGGGCCCTCTGTTAGAGCAACAACTGCCTGCCCCGGGCAGAGGCGCTGGGAGCTGCCCCACTTTGCAGCTGCTCCTGCTTGTTGGGAGCAGGAGGAGCAGAAGTGTCAGCTCTCTGCTGCCTGGGAGGCATCCGGGATCACCACACACTCCCCTGCTGAGGGTGGTGGTGCTCAGGGATGGGGCAGTGGGTTGGGAAGGTGGAGGGAGCCTGTGTGCCGAGGCTTGGCTGGAGCAGGGCCGCCCTGGGGACTCGGCTGTGCCCTTGGAGGGGCCACAGTAGAGCTTTGAGAGCTTTGGCTGTCCACAGAGCCTCACAGGTTTTTAGCATCTGCACTGGTTTTTTAGCTGAACTTGCTTTTTACTCCATGCCACAATTAAAAGAGATGTTCCTTTGCACAAAATGCCCTCTTCCTCAGCATCAGTCCAGGGAGAATTATGGTTTGCAATTGCACTGACGACACAGAAGGACATGACAGATAAAGCCTGAATTAACGGGGAAAAAGGCAAACTCTAAGAAGCAGCCTATGTAAAATATTTGTTGTGGCCCTTTCCTGATCTTTTCAAGATCCTTGGAAAAGATTCCTGTGCTGTGAAGATGTTTTATCTATCCAGGCACCTCCCCATGCCTCTCTTTGATACCTGAACCGAAACATTCAAAGTAGGAGACTGTCACAGCATATGACAGGAAAAAAGAGCTGAAAATTTACAGTTCATAAATCTGACCTCTTCTCTTCTGCCAGGCAATTTCCCAGATCTGTATGACAAGGAGACAGAGGGAGGGTGTGTATGGAAAGTATTTCCACAGCTGAGCTCTTCTAGAGAAAACAGATCTATTTATTAATGAGCATTTTTCACCCTAAGTTTCTAAAGGCCAGTTAAAGAAGTTCCATGAGCCTCCTTTTGTTTCAGACTCTTCTCATTCCCAAGAACAGGAAAGGGTGTTTTTAAGATTATTAAGCTTCCCTTTCTTTAAAATGTTCTTTGGACTTCAGCTGGTCTGAAGATAAGATCATTTCTGTCCCTATCTGTCAGAGTTGGTAAAGAAGAGCACCAGTGTTTGGTAGATAACATTAAGGCTGTAAACTTTTAGTTGGGGGCATCTATCTTGTTTATATCAGGCAGTGCTTCTGTTTGTGTTTATGGCTTTTGGTAGCCCAAGAAGGAATTTATGTCTTTTCAGATTGCTGTGGCCAGGGAGAAGGTATTTAGTGAGCCTTCAGTATCTCCTGCTCTGGCTAAACCTGATGCATGTGTCTTTGCTGAGTTGAAAACATGATGGTAAGGAAAACATGTCTTAGGGTTTTACCTCTGCCACTTTTTATGGCTCCTTGTGGAGTTCCTCCTCCCTGCAAGTTAAGGCAAATTATTCCACCCTGTTAACTCTTCTGGAGTTAGGCTCCAGGTTGCCTTCAGCTTAAGGGAAGCAGTCACTTGCCACAGCTGCAGTCTTGTTAGTCACAGCCCTGGCCAGCTAGATAATGGCTACAGAAACCCCCCATGAGCGAAGACAGAGTGTTTCATGGGTGCACTGGGGCTCAACCAGAGACAGCACTCTAAGGAGAGTCTAGACTTTCAGTGCTTGCTGTTTTTAGTAAAGATGCTTTTCCTGTCAAATGGCTGCCTGGGAACCTGAGCTTTCCTTTAAAAGTAGCTTTTTTGCTCTCTTGTCTGGGAGGAGAGCTGTGAGACCTCAGCTGTGGCCCGGGATTGCACAGGGATGCCTTAATGGGCAAGGGGTGGCTGGAGTGACCTGTGCTGTGCCCAGGTATCTGAAACATCTGCAGCACAGGCAGAGGGACAAGAGATGGCATTGCATCCTTTACATCACCTTACAGCATCACTGAGCTGGCACAGTCACCAGCTGCTGATCAGAGCAACCTGACAGTATTGTTGCAGCAAAAAAAAAACCACCATTCTGGGTGTTAGTGTGTGCACATACTGAAACATATGCAAAGCAGGGACTTTCTGGAGGGGGGGCATTCCCCCATTAAATCAGAATGTGCATTTAGAAATAGGAAAATGTCCATATCACCTGTCACACTGGTGATTGCAGGAATGTGGTGATCTCTGCATCTCACCAGGCCGCAGAGGGCTGCCCTTGCAGGCTTCTGTTTGGGTTATGAGAAAGGGCACGAGACCGGGCAGATACAGAGGTGGAGCATGCCCTGGTTTCACCCCATGAGCACAAAGGCACACGTTCACTTCAAATGGCAAGTATTTTGTGAGCACAACAGGCTGCAGAACTCGTGTTCAGCCTAAAGACAAGGCCTTTGCATGAAATTAGGTAACTACCTGCTGCTCTGTTTGCACACGGAAATCCCTCATTTGTGTGCAGAAATGTGGCTGGTTTGTGTAACTGTTTGCTCACGCAAAATTTACCTCTTCAGGTTTGTCCCGAAGAGACCTGCTGGAGAGCTACAAACCAGTGGCATGTTGTGGGAAACGTGGCACACAGTCCAGACCAAAACAAAACCCCAGCTCTGCTCTGAGCTGATATTTCATGTTCTGGCACCCATTTAGCAAACATGAAAGGGACAGGAACCATGAGGCATTTGATACAAAAGACATAAAATAAGGCTTACAGGGGGAGACGGAAGAAAAAGTCTAGTTTGACTAAATGTGTTCAATCTTTCAGTCAACAAAATACACTTCAAACATATGCAGGCTACTTCAAAACTTCCCCGTCTCTCCCCCACAATATTAAAGCTGTAAGGGTTTGAAGCCCTGGCTGATAAAATAATTTTCTGCATTCCCCAGCTGTGTACTCATCCACTTCAAAATAGTTTGGTGGGTGACAAGTTATTTTCTTAACCTCCCCATTTTCAGCTCACTGCTAAATCAGTTTTCTCATTTTCTACACACGGGCTGCTTTTGCCCTGTGCTGAATGCAAATAGCTCTGTAACTTAGAACTTGTTGAACAAGTATGTTTAAGTTATTACAACCCATAGAGAAGAAACATAATATGCAGTGAAAATAAACAGGACACCACATAAAACTTGTGTTATCTTCCCTGTCAGCAATACTTGGGAAGGAAATTATTTGGATAGAAAATGTTAGTTTGCATTAGGTAGCATAATGTGTGACTGAAGAAGAGTCAAAAAGCCATTTTGGAGAGCTGGAAGTATTTCACATTTCCAAGAGAAACAGAGCTGTGAATAACAAACCACCATGTTCATGGGCCCTGCTCCCACGGGAGCATCAGCGCTGCAGGGCGGCCACTCCTGTGAGTTACTGATTGATAACCTGCTGGACTGGGACAGGGATTTCCATCTCTGGGGGAGGCTTTCTGGCAGGAAGGACAGGTTTTGCTGTCCTCCTTGCAGAATTAAAACTTGGAGAGAAGCTGGCACATCTGGGTGATTGGCACTGAGGCTCAGGTAGCACACCACCTTCTCAAGAGCAGCCCCTGCTCCCCACAGGGGTCCAGGGGCACAAAAAACACCTGGAGCAGTTGGAAGCAAAACCAGAGGAGCCCAGACCTTGTGTCAGCCCCAGGACGGGAGGCTCTCCAGTGAGAGATCATGGTGGGCACTGCTGCTGGCCGAGGAGGTGCCTCTCTGCCTGTAAAGGGCTGCAGCACTTGGGTGGGCAGTCACTGAACTCGTGGTGCTCTGCACAGTTCCTGTGGCACATGGAAAGATGGGAGAGGAGATGGAGGAGAAATACTGGAGAACAATGAGAAATACTGGCAAATTGTTTGCAAAGAAAAGGGGAGTACGAGTAAGATAACGAACCTGATATGCATGGAGCTGGTGTGTTCAAATGTGGTGTTTTGATGGCATTTCTGGCTGTGATGCTGCTTGTCCCTTACCATGAATTTCTCTTTGTTTCAGGTAGGAATGAATTGATAGCCAGATACATCAAACTTAGGACAGGGAAGACACGGACCAGGAAGCAGGTAAAATAACCCAGTGGGGAAGTATGCATGTCAATGAATGACAAAACCTGGCATTTTTGGCTGCAGTGGCTGTCTGTGCTTCAGCTCTGATGGGATGATGTATTGACTTCACTATTTAGATTTAATACATGCTGTTTAGACAATATTTAAAACTCTGGGGTTTATGTTGTGGTGGTGTGAGGATTCATTTTTTATTAATCTGTCTGTAAATTAAGCTAATATCCCCCCATATTTCATTAAAAAAATTCAAAAGTTGAAGCAAAACCATAAAGCATTATGGTTTTATATATATAATTATTATTTTGAGATGGTAAATAATAGAACTTCTTAAAAGTTAAGAGAATTTGGCTGTATACTAGAGATTATGATTCTTGGATATGAGAGGTAAATACATAAAAATGAACTAATACTAATCATGCTCTCAGGTTGTAGCCTGTCGTTGCTACAGGACATAAAAATAATTTTAAAATTTCTCTAAGAGCCTTCAGGCTCCTGGTCTTTGACTGTGGTGAGATTTCATTCATGTAAGAGTCTGAATAAACCTTAAAACTACCTTAAGTTTGTTTTAGATGATTACCACATAACCATTAATTTCTCTCATATTACTAAATCCTTTAATTCGCTATATTCTCAGCAATCAGCAGCCGTGCAGAAAGCACAGTTTGTGTGTAGTTTATGCACTGGTTACTGCACTGTCTCACTGCACTCCCCAAATGGCAGAGGTCCCCTGCTTTCAGGTCAGGCGCGAGATTCCCCTTCTGGCCCTGCACGTGTGACCAAGGGCAGGCAGAGGCTGTGCGTGTCCTGCCGTGCAGAGGAAGGTGGCACTGGGTCACACAAAGCTGCCAGCACTCGCATTTGAAGCACTTTGGGTGCTGCTTTGCCCTGGGTGGTGTCCCTTGTCAGTCAGGAAGAAAGCATGTGTGCCAGGGACGAAAAGAGCATCAGAAAGGAGGAGAACTGCAGCACGAGGAAAAGGAGCAAACCAAAGACTGGCAACGAAATGACAAACTAAAGGCAGAGTCCCCAGTTCTGCTCCAGGAGTTGGAAGTTATGCTGGGATCATAAAGTTGCCTCAGGAGTCAAAATGCAGAGCTTGGGCTTAGATCCTTGGCCAGCATGTACCAAGAAAGCAGGAGGGCTGTGATGTGTGGCAGTGTCTGCCTCCATACTTGCACACCCCTCTGTAGTGAGGCGTGAATCACTTTAAACGGGCTGCTTGCAAGAGTTGGTTTGTGGCTACTCTGGAGTTTTAACCCAGCGATTAAACCTTACAGTTGTTCTTCTTGTATAACCTTTAACACCACTAATATTCCACTGAAAGCAAAACAAATGGACCTGTGTGGAAACTCAGTCCAGGTGTTTGACTGCAAAATTGCTCAGTAAGCAGCAGTGTAACTCTGAATTACTGCAAACTGGCTCCTGAGCTGCTTCTCGAAGGTGGCCTTCAGGGACTGTGCTCGTTGATGCATCATGGTTTGCTTCCCTACTAAAATACAGGCTTTTTGGTGCTAGTGTCACAGAATAGTCTTACAGAGGAGGAAATCATTGTTTCTCCTTTTCTTTTGCTTTGTTCTTTCCCAGACAGGAATTGTAACTAATGTAGGAAAAATGTGCATCACCTGATATGGTATGTCCGGGGTCAAAGGAGAATCAGAGATTTCCCTTTAGTGGTTTTTGCCATCACTTCAGGTTTTAAACCTTCACAGAGAATGATGAAGGATGCTGAGTGCTACCAAATGTTGCTGGGCAGCATCATTAAACCCTCATCATGGATTTGAGTACGTCCCTGGGTAAACAGGAATGTGAATTTGGGCCCAGATCCTTCACAGCACAGGCAGCAACCTCTGACCAGTAACTGGTGTAGTGTAGGACTGGGTTTGCACAAATGTCTGAGCAACACAGCCCTGGGCCAGAGCTGGGCATCACTCAGGCTGATGTCAAGTTGCTGGTCCCCAGTTACACAAATGTTTTGTGGGCAGACTTGATGCTGAGATTACCAAGGAAACCAGCAGGGGTTCAGGGACCTGTGTTGTGCCAGTATTTTATCATTTGTGCCAGAATTTAAAGCATTTCAGTGGACTCAAAATGCAGCCCGAATCTCCTCACTGGAGCTGCAGAGCACAATAAATAATGGATAAAATTTCTTGGTGCCAAGTTACATCTAAGCCTAGTGGCAAATGGTCAGAGTGGGCTTCTGCATCCCCAGCAGATGGGTTGGAAATCCTTTGGGCTCCCCACATGAGAGCTCAGGGCCTGGGCATGGATGGGATCGGTATCAAAGCACGTGGGCTGCGTCCAGCTGTGAGCTGTGTCTTCTGTTGTAGCTGAATGCACAACCTGGTGGGTTACACTTTTTTTTTTCCTTTCTCTTTTTTTTTTTTATTTCCTTAATCCAGTCACTGCAGTGACTTGACCTGTATTGTTAAGCCTTGGTGCTAAGAGCTTGGTATCTGGCTGGGAATGTGGTATCTTTAACAGCAGAGCTTACTGAAGGTGCAAATAACTTCCTCCCCTCAGAAAAGTTTCTTTTTTTTTTTCTTTTTTTTTTTTAAAGAAAAAAAAATAGACATTTAAAATTTGATTTGCTTTTTGTTTTTCTTTTGTTTGTTGTTTTTTTTTCCCCTATAAACCTGAACAATGTAGGTGTCTAGTCACATACAGGTCTTAGCAAGAAAGAAAGTTCGAGAAATTCAAGCCGCCATTAAGGTACGTTTGGCTTGCCCAGTTGTAGGGGGCTTTTCATCTCCATGGTTACAGGCTTTTCCTTTGTTTCCTCCCTTCCCCTACCCTGCAGGTGTCTAGTCACATTCAGGTTCTTGCCAGAAGGAAATCTCGTGATTTTCATTCCAAGCTGAAGGTATGCGCTTTTCTGCTTTTGGGCTTGTGGTTGCTGTGCCTGTCCCTTCCTCCTCCCCGCGGTGATGGGCGAGCGCCGGGGCTGCTGTGCCTGTAACCTCCTCTTCCTGCATGTGGGAGCTGTCTGCGTCTCTTTGTGTTTAATCCCCGGGTTCTGCACTAGCATCCACATTAAAAACATTGTTTTAACACTGTCCAAATGCCAAGTGAACTCCTCTTTGTAACAGCTCAGCATCTAAACCTCATTTTTAACCCCTTAGTCCATTTTTTTGTTTTACTTTTTAACTGTCGGGTCCTAGCAGTGTATTTAAGTGCACAGGGGTTCTGCATAGTTGTGTAGATGCCTTTTTTTTTTTTTTTTTTTTTTTTTTTTTTTTTTTTTTTTTCTTTTTCCAGAGGAGTAATTGGGGTAATTGTTTTCCATTCCCAAATGTTTTTTGTCCGTGCTTCTGAACTGACATCAAGAATACTTAAACCAGATCATTTACTCCAAATGCCAGAGAGCACAGCTTATCCAGATTGCTCTATGGTGTTTCTGGACTACAAACTAGTATCACCTCAAGTTACACACTATTTACAAGATTCCCTGAAATTTAATTTTTTTTTTAAAGTAAATTATTGACATTTAATCTTTGGAAAGCCTCAGTCAGAGTCCTGTTCAGGGAATATTAAGTATGTTTGCTTAATCTGACATGATGAATTGTACATGTCCCCGTTTTCTCTGCCTTCCGTAAAATATATTCTAAGGCTGAAAAGAACCTCTTGGAAATGCTTAATAGGGGTTTCTTGGACTGCTTGTTTTTTCAAGTTTTTCAGCAGAGATCTTGAGATTTTTTCTGGGTTTTCTTCCCACACCATTTAAAAGTGGAAGAGGGAGTTTTGCAGCTTTTTGCTGTCGATTTTTTTAAATAAAAAGTGCAGGAACTTGTAAATCTCTTACTTCCCCTTTTTTTTTTTTTTTCTCCTTTTAGTGTGAGTGGATTTTTTTTTCTTTTTCTTCACCCAGATATGAGAACAAATCACGTTTTTGTTCTAGCTGGAAAGCAAAACGTTTTGGGCAGTTCTTTCCCGGCCCTGAGCGGCGAGCACTGCGGATGCTCACCCCCATCCTGGAACTGCAGAGCAGGAATAACAGCCTGCCTTTGTAACAGGCCTCCCTGACAGAAGCACTGGGATTTTCATGGGCAGCATGCTGGCAAGCTTGTCTGGCTGTTGGTGGCTGGCTTTTTAGCTGCACTGGCTGAGCAGTTGGGGTTCGTAAAGAACGACTAAGACAACTTAAACGTACTGCTTCTTAACCCAGGGTGCAATAATACAGAGATATGTAGCATTTTAAGCTCAAATTGTCAAGCCTTGATGCCTAAAATTAAGTATGTAAGTAGGTGGCCTTACTTTCAGAGGTGCTCTGCACCAGCAGCTCCTGAAGTTTTAGAGGACTGGTGAGAGCTCAGGGCTGCAAAATCAGGGCTGTAAAAATCAGGAAGCCCATGCAGGTGCCAAATACAGGCCTAGGAGTCAAACACAATTATTGGATTTACTGTTATAAAATGTTTCTGAATGCCCAAAATACCTTAAAATGTGAAGACACTTACAAGGCATTAAAAAACATTTTAAAGTACTGCACCTGCTGTACTTTAAATAAAGCTTTCCAAAGAACAGAGAGGTAGACAACTCTTAAGAATATTTCATCTAGTCTAGATGGCATTTTCAGTAAATAGAGATCTGGAAGGAATTTTCATTTTAAGGAGTCGCCTGAAGAAGGGAAGATCTGTTTGGACAACAAAATATTTTGTAAGGGCTTCATACCTTGTTGCCTTTTCCCACCTGCCCGTGCCTGCAGCTCCCCCGGTGCTGAGTGGCAAGTGGAGCTGCTGCCATTTCACTGCTAGCAACTGATGGCCTCAGGAAGAGCCCCCAGCTCCAGGCCCCCACTCTGCAGGGGCATTTGCTTCACCTCTCTGCCTCACCACGGTGGGGACAGAATGCCCACAGGTGACAGAGCTTTGCTGGCCCCTGTCCTTGCTGACAAAAGCTGCTCCGGCCGTCCCCCAGTGGGTCTGGCTGGCCATGGTCCCGAGCTGCTTGTCCTAGCCCTGCTCCTGAGGGATGAGCTCGCCATGCTGCCCTGGCGGGAGCTCCCTCAGAGCCCTGACACCACCCCGGTTCCTCCTGCACAGCCCCAGCCTAAGGAGTGCCCAGGAAGGGTGAAGGAGCCAGGCCCTCCCCACCTCCTTCTTCTCAGCCTTGGCAGCGCTGGTCTCAGTGAGCCGGGAGCCATGGCGTGACTCCTGCCCCCTGCACGGTCCCTCCTGGAGAAGGGACAGCCTCCCTTGTCCTCCCCACGCGGAAGAGATGAAACTTTGATGTAGGAAGGTGCCATCAGGGAGCTGCTTAGGAAGAAGAGAGCTCTCGTTCCTCTTGCCTGCTGCAGTTGCTCCCTGGAGGTGGCAGAAGCTGCTGGTTTTGAGCCTGAGATGGAACTTTGCTTCTTCAGACATTTTGTTAGGGCTACTGCCCCTTTTTCTTATTATTTCTGTGTTGAACTATCTGTATGGCCCGCTGTCACTCAGAATCACCTGGAATCATGGACTATTTAGGATTGAAAGGGACCTCCGGAGATCATTTAGTCCAACTCCCCCCTGCCAAAGCAGTTTGCAGAGGACTTCCAAAGCTGCCTGAGAAGGACATCAGTGGTGCAAAAAGAAGACTAGGTGGATACGTTCCAGCACCTCTGAGTGCTCATTGTTTCAACGGGGACCAATTTTGGCAGCAGCCTGAAGAGCCCCATCTTGGAAAGAGCCCCTCCTTGGAAAGATGACGGGCTCTTGCTGCCGTGGAGTGGGTGCAGTCTGCATTCCCTGGTGAGGGGGTGACCAAGGAGAAGATTTAATGCACAGCTTTTTACACCTGTGATTTCTTTATGCAAGCACGTACCGACGGGACAAGGAGGAATGGCTTCAAACTGAAAGAGGATAGGCTTAGATTAGATATTAGGAGAAAAAAATTACTGTGAGGGTGGTGAGGCTCTGGAAGAAGTTGCCCAGAGAAGCTGTGGGTGCCTCAGCCCTGGCAGTGTTCAAGGCCAGGCTGGGTGGTGCTTGAAGCCACCTGGTCTAGTGGGAGGTGAGCTTTTAAAAAAGTCCCACTAGAAGTGGGATTGGAACTAGGTGATTTTTCAGGTCCCTTCCAACCCAAACCATTCTATGATTCTGTGCTTCCCACCCAGGCCAACTCATCCTTTCAACAGTGAGCTGCCACTTGTACAATCTATGATTGGCGGCATCCAGGGAAGCAGTTACTACTTTAAAAAAACAATCCCCTATGGATCTGGTGTCAGCTTTCTTTTGAGATGTGTCTGATCCAATCTGTCCCATTGGTCCCTGCTCCTGTCCTGTTAGTTTGACAATGTTTCCCCCCAGGTAGCTGCTGAGATTATTTTGTACCAAGAGATCTTACTGTCCTGCCTTGGTCTGAAACCTGCTCTTGGAGCGGAGAGCACTCAGGCAAGGCTCCTTGTGCTAATCTTCTGCAAAAATCCACAAGGATGGAAGGATCTCAGAGCTATCTGCACACGTGGCATTGGGAGCTTTCCTAAGAGGCAGCAATCTCACCTGCGTGCTGTAAACCCTGCTTGGTCCAGCAAAATCCCTTTTCTTCAATGAGCAGGGCCTGCAGTCACTGAGGACGGATGGAAGGATGGATCCTTAGCCTGCAAGGAAGTGAAGTTTCACCCATAAACGCTGTTGTGCCTTTCAAGACCACCAGTAAAGAATGTCCCCCCAGCCCTTCCAGGGATGTCACATATTTTAATTCTCTTTGCAGCAGGAAAGTACACCTGTTTTAGAGGTTTTAATCCGAGTATACTGAGGCCATTAGGATCTTCCTGAAGTTAGAGAAATTCAGTCTCATGAAAACGGGAAGAGAGGCTGAGATAAAGTTGTCCTTGGAGGCAGATCTGAAAGGCGGCTCCTCTTCATGGCATTTCCTCTCACGCAGAGGCTGGAGGAGGCAAAGCAGAGGTTTCACACTCCAGTGCTGTGCTTCTGTGTCAAATACAACAGTCCACAGTGTCAGGTCACAGCATTCCCACCTTCGCACTGACAGGGAGCCAAAGTCACCTCTGTCCATTCAGGACAAAAGATGGATTGGAAGTTGTACATAAACAGAGAGTAAAGGTGTTCACAGCAGGATGTACATCTGTCTTAGGCTTTCATAGCAGATTTTCTTCATAGTGCAAGATTAATTAGACAGAGACAAAAAATTAAAATTACACATTAAAATGCCTACAGTTCACATCTATTACATGTTTTTAAATCTATTATTCTACATTCCGCATTTAGGGATAAAAAGAAAATATTGTTGTCAATTATAAAATGCTAAAGATAGCTCTATACTTTTTTAAATGAACAATGATAAAAGCCTTGAAAAATTCCCTTTGATGTGAATGGAGTCTTCAGCATTTTGAAATACAATAAGATGGATTAATTGCTACTCATTAGGCAGCAAGTTGGGACAGCTTTGAATGCGCATTCTCTTCTTGGCATTAGCTATTGCCTGGCTGAAATAGCCAGCTTTTGTATTTACTCCTGTCTTCTCTAATAATAAGCAAATTGGAGATCAGGGCTAGAAACACTGAAGTGCTCTCTATCTTTTGTCCAGAACAATTGTATATTGTCATGATTTGTTTATCTTTTTTGAGCTACAGCTAATTATTGTAAAGGTTATTTGAATCAATATGAGATCTGAGCAGAAATAACATCTGCAAAATTGCTTATTAGGAAGCTATTTTATGCTAGTGTTACTGTAACATCCATTTTGTGAACAAATTGTTGTTTCTTATGGTTTGTTTTTTTCTTACATGAAAAGTTTTGCATTTTTAATACTGGTACAGGTTTTTAATTCTTGAATTAATGCTGCTCTGTTGTGCTTATTTTTCCTCATACTGTCTTAGATTTTTTTACTCCCAAAGTCATAGATAACATGGTATTCAAAGCCCCATTTATCATTCTAGGATAACAGTTTTTATTTTTTTGCTTAAGAACTTGTTTGAACTGATTGATTGAATTATTCTTCTGTTTATGTTGGATTAAAAGAAAGTCAAGCACAAATCCTTTTGTGCTTGTAATGTAAAACTCTTGTTTCATGCAGGGCTTTTATAGATATTAAGATTTATAATTGAATGATACTGGGGAATTATTATTATCTAATTTAACTATGTATTTTGCATTCCAAAATGAATTGTGAAAAGCAAACCTCAAGGGCCTGATTCATTAAAAGTTGTAGTCTTCTTGCATTAGGCGCTTAGAGCTTGCATCTTCCAAAAACAAAGTGTGTGCAACTGCAGCCAGAAGCAGTCAGCCGAAACACGAGACGCATCTTGATCTCCCCTACAGAGATGATATTTTAGGGATTTAGTGGAACTAGACCAGTTTTCCATGGACTGGACTCTAAATCCACCCTGGTAACATTCATTACTAATTATGTACCACAGTGCAGAAGACTTTCATGAGTGGAGGGCGAGGCAGGGGTGAGTGCAGCCTCTTGCTCACTCCGGTGTCATTCCTGGGCAGCAGCAATCCCATCTGAGTTCATCAATTAAGTAGGGTCAAACCAGGTCAGGGCCAGATGGGACCTATCCAAGGAATACCTTAAGCTCCAGCAGGATGTAATGATCCAGTAGGAGATGCTGTCCCCCCAAGCCTCTGCTGAATCTCAGCACAGGACTGCAGCTTGCTGGGCCAAACTTTTATTTTACTACATCAGTGTAAACCACATTGGGCTGAAAGAAATTATTCCAGCTTTAGAAACCAGCACAAGGGAGAGCAAAACCAAACTCTTTCTGTCTTGGACAAGACAGGAAATCAAAATCTTAACTATTTGCAGTCATTAAAAATCCCACAACGTTCCTGTTTCAGAGTAGGGGTGTTAACCCATTTGTCCTGGCCAAATTCCAACCTGGATAATTACTGTAATCTGCCTGTGTAAATTACCCCTGCCGTTTTAATTGGATATATTCCTTCTCTTGCTGCCTAAACTGTGATGTAATACCATTGTGTGTTATTAATCAGTTACCAGGTTTCATCCCAGAAGCGGCCGCCTCGCAGTGATGGGTAGAGAGCCTCATTCCCTCCTGGTTATGAGAGCTCTCTCTTACAGCATGAAAAATCCCAACATACACTTGTTTTTAAGTGGCAGACAAGCTGATATTGCAATCTAAATAAACAGCTTTAAAATGTGGCTATCCCATTCATTTCTGAAGACCATGAAGTCTGCTTGATTGTACAAGCACAGGCAGCTTGCAGCTCTCCAGGAGAACCTGGAGCAGAAGGTGCTTTTTTGCCCATGCAACTCAGGACCTCAGAAGTGTCTGTATGTGACTTTGGATTTGATTTCTGTCATGTTTGAATGTAAAGTTTCTTTGGGAAAAGCTGATCTTTCCCCTGTGCAAAGATTCCTAAGCCTACAAAAGGTGAAACTTCCCATTGGAGTGTACTGGCCTGATGTACCAGATCAGATTAGGAATGGCCCCACAAAACACAGATCATTCTAGGGTGAAAAGCAGCAATTGGTAAGAAGGAAGGCACATACCATTTCATGTCACAAAGGAAAAAAATGTTTTCTCCCTCCAAAAATCCCTGTCACTGTCCCTAAAATTGAGGATCATCAGATTCACTGTATGGTGACTAAGAGCTCCCCAGAAGATTTTGAAGGAAGCGTAAATCTTCAAAAATGTTTCGTAGTTCATCTGTTAGGGTGGGATTTGCCTGCTGCAACTGTTGCTGGGTGTCCAGGCTCCTATTCCAGTCCTTGGATGGCAATAACATTACAGAAAGTAATGCACTTTAGTTGGTTTCAGTGCCTCAGAAGGCAGAAATAAATACAGCTTGTCCTGGAGCTGCACTAGCACTAGCAGGGAATTAGCCAGAGACTTTGGAGGGATAAAGCAAGGCAAGATGAACAATTTCATAGACATAACCTACCTCAGCTCCCAGGAATGGACTTCAATAGCCCGGACAAAGCTTTTACTTTTAAATTCTCCTTTAGTTTAGATCCATCTGATAGCGGATCCAGAAGAGTCTGGCCCCTTGGCAGGGACACAGGCACATCTTGATGTGGTGGCACAGGCATGGCTGGGGGTAGGCAGGAGGCAGTGCAGGAGAGGAGCCTGGAGAGTTACAAAGTAGTCACAAAAGCAGCACTCACGTGGTTTTGGAGATTATTAGGACCCAGAGGCACATGTCTCCTGTATCATTTATTTTACACACAGGATACACATCCCCTGAATGTTGGTTTTTGGTAGGATTCAGCTGGCTGCGTGAGACTCTCATGGTTTGGCATTTCCAAGCCAGCTCTGCTTACAACAAAAGGGTGGAACAGAGAAATCTGGGAAATCTGGTAGGGTTAGATCTCCATATTGCTTCAGGACATCTCACTTGCATCTTTTCATGATGGAGGGTCCTTCTTGCTGTGCAAGAGTGTAGAGGGGTCTGGGGAGCTGCATGAACTGCAGGATCCAGCCACTTCTTAGCACCCAGCTAAACATCTTTTTAGCCTGGTGGTCGGCAGACATCCAAAGGCAGCCAGCAAAACATGCCATGCAGAAACCTCCTGTGCACACCCTCCTACCCTGGGAAGGCAGGGCTGAGAGCCAGGGCTGACCTCCAGCTCTTAACCAGAGAGCTGCTTGTGGTTATATTGGAAAGCCGTGTGAAAGGACTGCAAGGAGTCCTTTCAACTCCCTGTGAAAGGTCTGAGTTTGTCCCTGCACTGAAGGATGTGTCCCCCAAGCACAGGTGAGCCCAGGGTGTTAGAGCTGCTCAGGCAGCTGAGCACAGGGCTGTCCTTCAGACTCACACCCTGCAGTGCACAGGGAATGGTGCTGGGCACAGGGCTGTCCCTCACCCTGCAGTGCACAGGGAATGGTGCTGGGCACAGGGAATGGTGCTGGGCACAGGGCTGTCCCTCACCCTGCAGTGCACAGGGAATGGTGCTGGAGCAGCTCCTGCCCTGCTCCACCTGCTGCTCTCCAGGCTGTGTCCCACAGGGGCTCCTTGCACAGCTCAGGGAAACACACTCAGCAACAATCCCTCTCCTTCAGTATCCACAGCTTTCACACAGGGCGCTGGGGGTTGTTTCTCCCTAGGGCTTTGTTGCTTGGGTTTTTTTCCTTTTTTAACCTTTTTTTCTCCCCCTTTTAATGAATCAGACCCTGGGTGAAAATAATGCATTTGTTTAAAGCTGATATTTAATGCTGAGCAAACTGCTCATCCTTTGTCTCTTACTATTTTGTTCATATTTTGCTAAGAGTCTGCTATTCTACACAAGCATTTTAATAAACTGTTTGTTGTTGTATCCAGGTAACAAGCATGGTAAGTATTTTGACTAAACCAAGTATTATGTACCTTAGCTGTGCTTGGCAGAATTTTTTGGCTAGCTTTTCCTGTACTTTCAGCCTGTGCTGTTTCTAAGGAGCTATTCAAAGGAAGAAACTGCTCACCTATAGTACTACTACATACAAGCTTTGGAGGGAGCATATGTGCAAAGTCATATATCATACATAAGAGCATGCACCTCTTGCCAGCATGCTTGCTACTTCGCTTGTAAAATAAAAGCAGGAAAAAAACCGACCCCAAAATATCCTTGCCTAATACTGCTTGTGTTCCTTCATTCTAAGTGACACACCTAAATACTGGTAGTTATTAATCCTGTACTCCTGGATGAGGAGCCCTGCTGTACCAGCGTGTGACAGTCTGTTGTTTACTCATCTTCCCTGACCTAAGACATCCCCCTGGTTCCCTCTGTTGCATTAAGAGGCCTTCCCTTTCTGTCCTGTGACTGTCCCTGACTGGCAGTGGCTGGGACTCCAAGTGCTGCTCTAACACAAGTAACTGATAACAACCCACCTTTTCCTAAACTCCTTCCTGCGTGCTTGAAAAAAGCAGGAATTTAATGGCTGGTAGCTTTCTGTGGGAACACTGTAAATCAGTAAAATGCCACAACTGACAATTTAAAATGTCATTTACATGTTAGTGACCAAACTTTCGAAATGCTAGTCGTAAAGCTGAGTCCCAAATGTCTCTAAGCATGAAGAAAACTGTCCCTGTTTGCGAGTCAGCCACAGTTCTGTGTTCTCATTTTACAGTGCAGTACGAAAGGCAGACTTCTGTTAGATGGAAATGACAGAGCTCAAATCTCAGTGCTCCCTGTCCTGCAGGCAGAGCCGAGCCTCAGGAGCACGCCCTGTTTAGCCCAGCCTGATTTAAAGTCAGAATTTGCCCAGATAAACAACTGGGCAGTAGTTTGCTCTCCCAGAGCTTCCTGCGTGTTGGCAGAGCAGACTGTCAGGTCTACCATGCATGTCTGAGAGGAGGTTTTGCCTTCAGGTAGTTTGAGTGTTAGCCTCCGTGCTGTATTTTTTTTTTTTCCTGCATGGTTTGCTAATTTTGCATTTTCTGTGTGGCTTTTTAAGTTTTTAGTTATGTGCTTGTAGCTGCAGTTATTTAATGTCATTTGTTGTGCCAAATGTTTTAAGACTCCGTGTAATTGTCATATTAAAGGATCAGACAGCAAAGGACAAAGCACTCCAGCACATGGCAGCAATGTCATCAGCTCAGATAGTCTCAGCTACTGCTATTCACAACAAGCTGGGCCTGCCAGGAATTCCCCGTCCTACATTTCCTGGGACACCTGGGGTAAGTCATTAGCAGAGTCCCAAAATAATCCCTGTATTCCCTAACAATGTTCAGTAGAAAACTAAGATGGAATGAGTGGATTAATGCTTTGGCTTGAGTTTGCAAAAGGAATCGTGCTTGTTCAAAAATACCCAAAGTTCTTCCAGCAAAGAGAACAACTGTGGGCCTGTTTGTTTGTTTTTCCTCTTTCAGTTTTGGCCGGGCATGATTCAAACGGGGCAGCCTGGATCCTCGCAAGAGTAAGTCTGAAAATTCCAGTATGTTTCTCTATGCAGTGTGAAGGGTGGCTTGTGCACTTGGGAGATCAGCGAAGCAAGAACTTGCAAACTTTTCCAAAAAGGAGGTAAAGACAGTTTTAGGGAAAGAAAGAGCCTTTATAGTGATGTGAATTCACTTTCAAAAAGTTATAAGGGATCCCAAACCTCAAAACTGAGGCTGAATACCAGATGGGCACCCTCCTTTGTGTCCCCAAAGCTCCGTGTCCTCTGGGAGTCCCAGCAGCGCCCAGCCCTGGGTGTAACTCTCATCCCCTCTCTTCCCTCTGTGCTGTCTGTCTGTTGAAAATGCTCTGCAAGGAAGAGATGTGTTTGTGGGCAAAGGTCATCAGCCACCTATTTCCCTATAGTGTGTGACGCTGATGGGATTTCCTGTGGATGGCACAGTGTGTGATTTTTGTGTACCTCTTTATTGCAGTGTCAAGCCATTTGTTCAGCAGGCCTATCCCATACAGCCATCAGTCACAGCTCCCATTTCAGGTAATCCTCCCATTTATCCTCTGCCTTAAAAATACTTGAATTTTGTACTGAATGTGATTTATTAACTTCTGCCCTGGGCAGAGCTACTACTCAGGATCTCATGTGTCCTCCAGTCAAAGGAAACATCAATCCCAGAGTCCTATTTATATATATTTATATATATATATACACACACACACATATATATAGTGTGCTATATTATAACTTAGGGAAAATCATTGTGTTTGGGGTTTTTTTAGGTAGGAAGCACTAATCCATATGCAAGGAGTTGTGATGTGTGATTTCCAGTCAGCACTCTGTATTGTAGGAATTACTGTAAAAAATGAGTAATAGGATGAATGTTTCCTTTAGAATAGCTATGTAACAAGCTATGTTTAAATAGCTGTGTTTAGCCTTAAGTATAAAACTTCTCTATGTATCAGGTTGTTTGTAACTCATCCCCTCCTGGAGGTCCTGCTTTGCCTGGTACCACTTTGATAAGTACCTAATTTTATTCTGAATTTCATTGCTCAAATTGATCAAGCCCTTCCCATGGCTACTTCCCTGCTACTTTTCCCAGGTGCCTTCCATGCCTGATTTCATGAAAGCTCATTATTTCTTTGCAGATGATTTCTCATGTTATGTCTCCCTTGCCAAATGACCCAATGCTTCTGACTCTGTGCAGCAAGTTTTTGACTCTTACCCAATTCTTTATGATTTTCTAACTTGCTGCTATTTAATGCTTTGAACTAAAGCTACTTTTCTGCATTCATGAGAATGCCTTTTTCTTGACATCCCTAATTTATAACATTATTTTCTAAGACAGGTATTTTCTATTGTCTTCTTTTATCCATCCATGTTTTCTCTCAGAATAGGAACATCAGTATTTCTGAATCAGACAAACTCGTGCATGAGTTTTTGCTTCATTAGAATTCCTGTTCATGTCTAGCCAGTTACTTTTGTAATTCCCTGTTTTGCACAAGCCTCACACCTTCATTGCCTAAATTTGAGGGTTGGGGCCAGGTACCACATTCCCATTATGGGATATGTTCACACGCTGCCTCTGACCTGTCCCTGCTTCTCAGCCCAGTTCAGGATAATCTTTATTCTCGTACCTTTGGTGCCTCTCCCCTGCCTTTCTTGTGCCTGTGTCCCTCCCAGGATGAGTTTTGCCTGTCAGCTGCTGCCTTTTCCTCTTCCTTCACAGTTTTCTTTCCTCCATGTCCAATTTTCTACAATGAGGACCAAGAGAGAGCATTTATTCCTTCTCTTGAGGTGAATTAGAGAGAGTGGTTAACATCCCTTCTCTATCTAGATCATGTCATTCTCTCTTTATTATCAATTTGAAACATTTTTTTTCTTTTTAGGGTGTGATTCAGCTCTCTACAGTAATTATGTATTATTAGCTGTATCATAACGATGCCTAAAAGCTCCAAAAGAAGTCAAGGCCCAATGTGCAAATACGTAGTAAGAGACAGTCCCTGCCTTGGAAACCTTGTACTCTAAATAGGAGAGGGGAATTGAGAGTGGCAGCAGAAACAGGCAAAAAGAGGGGTGATTTACCTGTAACCTGTGGCACATTAGGAGCCACAAATGGAGTCAGTTCTTTTGACTCCCAAGGCAGTAATGTCTCCTGGGACCCCTGATGCCAGTTTCCAAGGAAGGGTGCAGCTGTAGGTCCAGGTGAAGTCTCTATGAATCTCTGTAATCTAGTATATAATTTAAACAAAAGTCCTACTGGGAGTTACAGCCCCAAGGAAACAAAGTAGTAGCAGTAGTTTTCTTTCTGCCATTATTAGATTGCTGGGCTGCCACCTCTTTTTCTACATATTAGCCTGAGTTTTTCCAATTTTAACTCATCCTGAATTAATTACTTGCTAAAATTAATATAAATATCCAAGGGCTCCACGCATAATTCCCAATTATTTTTAATTGAGAAAATATAAACTGAGGAAGTGTCAGGTTGCTGATGAAGATGTTTCCTCTGTTTCAGGCTTTGAGCCCACATCAGCTCCAGCTCCCTCCGTCCCTGCGTGGCAGGGCCGATCCATCGGTACGACCAAGCTCAGGCTGGTGGAGTTCTCAGCTTTCCTTGAGCAGCAGAGGGATCCTGAATCAGTAAGTATTTATTGCCCTTGTGTCCACTGATCCTCAGCTTTGCCCCTTTACTCCTGATCTTCAGCTTTTCTCCTTTGCTCCCCACCCTCTGGGCATGCCTTCCGTCGTGTATGATGGAACACACCCGGTGTCTCTGTGTTCACTGCTGCTCTGTGCAGTATTCCTGTCACCCCAGGACTGTGTTTTCCTTTCTTGCCCTCTTTTTCCCCATTTGCAGCAGCCAGAGGCCTCTGTGAAAGCAGGCAGGGTTTGCTCTGGCGCCTGTCTTGCTGCTGACCTAGTTTAGCAGGTGTACCAAATTGCATTGTGTTCTTGGCAAGAATTCAGTGCTTGAACTCTAAGTTAAAGCCTAATCTGTTTCCTAACCAAAACAAAATTAAGGACTTGCCCAGAAAGCGTGCATATTGCGTATTGGATTTTTTTTAATGAAGTTTTAAATTTTCTTTTAATTTTTAGTCTGTATACTATATGTGCAAGGGTAGTTTCTGAAGTTGGCTGTAATGTTTCATTACTCCAGTAAGCCTTGAACCTTGACATTAATCACCATATATTTACCAAGAGCTAGGTAGCCTAGCACTGATTCTACTGCATCGCAGATAAATTGAAAGAACTTCCTTCAGCTCGAACCTGAGAATTTTTTTTTGAGATAATTTCTGAAAAGCAAATACTATCCTGAATGGTTGATATGGACAGCCCATTCTTGTTCAGATTCCTGGCAAAATACAGTAGCCCGGAGAAAAGAGAAGCTATCATTTTCTTTTTATAAGCCAGCACTGGAAACCATAGCATTTATGGGCTCTGGCCAGGGGTGTTATCCAAGGAGTGTTTACCCTGCACAGTGGGGATTGGAGACATAGCCCAGAAACCTTACAACAGAGGAATGCTCCTGGCAGGGACACATCCCCATGAAAATGCACCGTATCTCAGCTGTCCATGCACCAACCACGTGGCAGTGTGCTGCTTTGCTCAATGTCAGCTTTGCCAGCCTCAATGAGCTTTGAGGTGCAGCAAATGGCTCCCTCAGTGCTTACCTGACTGTCGGGCCTGCCTGGTTTCCCTGGAACCCCGTTGCCTTCCCATGGTCTCATGGCAATCCTGCCTCTGGTGGGCTTCACCTTAGAGTCCTCCCGACCACTGTGCAGCACCTGCTGCACCCCTGAGTCCCTCTAGGCAGCACTTTGGGTTTCTGCTGCCTGGTACAGCATCCAGGTTTCCCCAGCAGTCACCCTCATCCATGCACAGATTCCCCAGCCCTTGCTGACCCCATGGAACATGTCCCGCTGATTTATGGGCTCTGCCACCCCCAGCCTGCCCCACACCAGGATATGTGTGTGTGCCCCAGCTTACTGGGAAAACAGGATGTGGCCACGTGGCACCAGCCTTGCTGTCTGTGTGAGAATGAAATCTCACTTCTGTGCAGTCTCATTGGCTGTTTTGCCACCTAATTATCCCTTTTCTGGAGGTCTTTATAACATAAATCTACATGCAGAACTCCTGGGCTAATATGGTGGAGTGCCTGTGTGTGTGGGGTTTTATGTAACAGGGAGCAAACAGGGGCTGAGCAGCTGAGCAGCTTTGGCAGTGCAGAGAGAGAGTGGAGCTGTGAATGGAAGCACGGTTACCCAGGATGGCCCCACAAGTACTGTGAAACCTTCCTTGGAGTAAACTAATATTATTTGAAATTCCTGAGGGTGCACAGGCCCACTGGGTCTTGTCCCAGCTTGCAAGAAGACTGCTGAGAAACCCACCTTTCAAATGCATTTATGCAGGAGGGTTTACGGGATGAGCAAGAGCATCAAACTACCCGGACTTGTTTTAAAAAAAGCAGTTACTTGTGCACTGTAACACTGCAAAAATGAGACTCTAGGAAAAGTCAGCTCCCAATTTAGATCGTCCTTGCATCCAGGCGGGGCAGTGCTCTGCATGGGGACAGCCTGCAGCACCCAGACAGGTGCCACGGGGACCCAAAGGATGAGCCCCTGTGGCACTGAGTGAGCATCGCTGCCTGGGAAAGGGGAGTCAGGAGCAGGAGAAGGGTTGCTTACCTTGAATTCAGTAAATCTGATTATTTGGCATTGAGAGGGCATTGGAAAAAGCCCCCAGGGCAGTGTGGCCAGTTCCCAGGGCAAAGGGAGAAGGATGCTTGCTGGAGAGGCTCTGGGCAGAGGCCCTGGTGTGCAGGGGCAGCTCTGTGCCTCCTGCCAGCCTGCCCTGTCCGTGTCCCCCTGCTCAGACCTCTCCAGCAAGCGCCCAGAGCTCTCCTTGGAGCGGAGAGCGAACCCCCAGCCTGCTGTTGTGCCGCTGCAGAAAATGTGGATTCTGCCTGCAGCCTTGCACACCTGTCTCGGTGTGGCTGTTTTACTGCAGGTACAGTTTGCACAGCAGAGGAACAGTGGGGTTTTGTTCCTTTTCACATGAAATCAGCGAGGCAGGTGACCTGAGTGTGTTTCCACAATGTGCTCATGAAGTGGTGCAGGCACGTGCTGTGATTGCAGCCCCTCCTTTGTGCCTCTGCTGACCTCAGAAATGAATGTATTTATGTGCTGCTACAGGAGACGTGCGTAGTTCTCCTCTGTCTTCTGAAAAAGGACACTTACAGGTGCATCACATTGCTGACTTTTCACAGAAAATTACATAAATTAGTATCTTCATCAAATGTGCTTCCAACATTTCATTAACAAAAGGTGACCCTTCCTCCCTCTCTCCCAGCACAGAATCAGACCAGAAAGCCTCACAGTGGTAGAGGCAAGTAGACCAATTCCACCTTAAACTGTAACCTGGAAGTTTATTGAAAACTGTGTATTTGGGGACAGGACTTGATCCTGGCAGACCCCTTGCAGTCCCTATTCCTGCCCAGAAATTAGCAATTTAGGTTTGTCAGCTGTGGTGACTTCCATGGCCTGCAGTGGGGCTGTGCATGGGCACAAAGGTCCCCCCACGGGGAATTCCTGGCAGGAGTGGGGCCTGAAGCATTTCTGTGGCTCTTCCAGTGGCAAATGGTGTTTAAAAGTTTTAAAAGAAGCTCATTGCCAAGCAGTTTAAGAGGTTAGTTTAGATTGGGCATTCTGGGGGGTTGGAAATCAGCTCCATAGTCCTCTCACTTGTGGACAGCAGTTGATCTTCTTCCTTGTGTAGACACAAAATTGTTCTATTTACAAAAAAAAAAAATATAGAAAGGAAACAATAAGCAACCCTCACTGTAACTCTGCATGGCAGAAGATAGTCTGGGGAGCACAAGATGGCACAGTTGCAAAATATGGGAACACTGGCTCTGCAGCTGAGGATGGGTAAAATTGCTCCACCTTTTACATGAAAATCAATTCAGTTTACAAATGTCAAGCTGTATTTTCTTTTTGTGACATTTTGTGCTTAAGTGCAATTCCTGAATGGCGCATAGAAGTTTCCCTTGCGGGTCCAAGCAGCAGCATTCCAGTTACCTTTGGTTATTCCCTGCCCTGTATAACTGATCTCAGCAGATGGAGCAGTTTTTGTGCCCATCTGTTGCTTCCAAGACAGGTTTTCCTTAATGGGGGCTTTCCACTTTTATTGTAGTGGTTCTGTGAAAGTTCAGGACAAATGCTTAAACCCAGCAATCCCATGTTCCCTAACAGATACAAACTGAGCATGCAAGCAGGTTAGAAAGGATCTAAGCAACTGACTGCTACACAAGTGGATATAAAATTCAAAGACTAGAACGGAAATGAAAATAATTCAAAATCTTTATATATGTATGCACATATACACACATACTCAAGCTTGATTTTCAATCAGAGAAAAAAACTCTATCACCACCCAACAAAAAAAGCCCTTTCTTCTTTTTTGAGGCTTCTTGCTCTTGCTGTCACATTTATTTAAATCGGGAGCACTTCAGACAGCTTTACCTTTAAAATATCTATATAGGGCTATAAAGAACATGGCTAATGGACATTTTCAGTATTAGTCCACCCATCCAAACTGTCAGATTGTGTTAGGTCCAAATTTCAAAATGTATTTTAAAAAGTGGTGAAGAAATAAAACATTCTTTATGTTTTAATTCAGGTTTTATTGTTGTTGTAAAAAGACTTTGTGAGCCCGGGGAGAATTGTGCCTGAGAACCAGAAAGGGAAAGCAATTGCTCAAGGGCCATAAAAACAGCCTGCCATCATTAGCCAAATGCAGTAAAATTCACCAAAGTTAATCAAACCACCTAAGTGATGAAAAATAAATGAGATCTTTTCAAAAGAAGCCCTCCATCCTTGAACAATATCCATTGTTGCAAGGATTGTTTATCCTTTCTGTACTCCCTGTAAACAGTATAACAAGCAATCCAGCATTTCACTCACAAGGAAGTCCTTGGTTTAGTGTCTTTGTGCTGTGAAAGGACAAGAAAGCAAACTCACATTAGGATGAATGTCTCAGAGCTGCAGACTCAGGATTTGAGGTCATTTTAATCTGGATTCAGAAGAAGTGTTGCTAAACACAAGGCTCATGTATTTTGCCGTGCTGGAGAGCTGCTGGTTGGCCATGGGATGCAAATGTTCATCTCTGTGAAATGCTCATTTTTGAGTCTCCATAGCTAGAAGTCCCAAGAAAGCGCTTTAAAGAGGTCCAGTAGTGAAACTGTGGCATGGCAGCAGACTTCCCATCCTGCAGGATTCCTGGGGCCCCCCATGGATGCCTGATGGGAATGCCAGGCTGGCTTCCCCAGCCCAGCCGTAGCAGGACATGGACTTTCCAGGGCGGCTCCTGGGGCCAGAGCGGGGTCAGGTGTGTTGGGAGCCCAGCACCGTTTATCCCCCAGAGTCAGCCCACAGCTGGGAAGCCTGCTGGGACCTGGCTGTGCTCTCGCTGCTGCCTTCATGGGCCTCTCTTCCTTCCCTCAAATCCGCTGCCAGGGAAGTCTCCCAGCAAAACTGGAAGTGCAGGGGGCACGTGGGCTGGGTTGGCACTGGAGTGGGGTGGGCTGTGGCTGTGAATTCCCCACTCTGCCTGCCCCCAGCACCTGTCCTGGCTGGCCCCAAGGGCTGTGCAGCTGGCTGTGCCTCTGCCCTGCATGTCCCCAGCTCGTCCTACAGCCCCCCCAGCCCTGCACCCGCCCCAAAACCGCCTGGCCCGGCTGCAGCGCCAGGCTCTCGCAAGTTGGGAAACGTCCCCTGCTCTGCTCTGCAGAGAGCAGATAATGACATGCTCACGTGTTCATTTGTTCCTCTGCTGCATTCAGGGGAGATGTAGATGGCCCTTCTTTGATAAGCAACTATTCAGTAGTTTGTTTTCTTCTGCTGCTGAAATGCGTGGCCCCGTGCCCTGCTGGCTGTGCACTGTCTAACCTCCCTTCCAAATGGAATTAATAATTCCCTCCATTTGCATTTCACAGATGTGCTAGTGCAGTCTTTTTGGATGAAGGAGCATTATTACTCACAATTGACAAACCAAGAAGTTCAGGTGCAAAAGAATGAATGGGCCACTGATTTTGAGGGTCCCCTTTGATTTGTCATGAGCTTGATTTTGCAGAATACTTAACATTATTGAGAGCTTCCTAGAGTCAGGCATAATTTTCCCATCTGAGCACTCAGCACTTCTGGAACTGGGACTGCAGGGTCTTAAATCAGACAGGCCAGAGCTGAAAGATGCATCTTCACTGTTGCAGAAAAGCTGATGGACAGGTTGTGTAAGCACCTTGCCCAACCAGCGAGTGCCAGTTTCACGCTGGGACTGCTGTGGCAGTGGCTGGGAGGTGCTGGGCAACACTAAGGTGTCAGGGAGCTGCCTTCCCTCATCAGCTACCTCTCCGCTTCTGCAACCATAAAGTCACCCAAAATCCCCTTTTACTTCACATTTCTTGTTCAGTCCCTGAGCAGATCCAGGCAGGAGTCTGAATGCCGGGAGGTCCATGAAAAGCCAGGTTGCCCATGGAGCTGTATGGTAGCATACATCACAGAAAGTTCAGTTAACATTTCACAGGAATGTGTTAAAAACCTTAACAACAGGACTTGGTACAGACTCCAGTTACAGCATTAAAATGTCATGTTTATAACTCCCAGTCTGCTTCAGTGGAGGACAACAGCAGCAGGAATTAAATATTCAGTTACTAGTGTTTTGGTAGAAATAAGAAAACTTGTTGGCAGACCAAGTGATTTTCTTACATCAGCAGGAAATTAAAGAGTTTCAGATTTATGAGATACGGCGAGGCAGCAGAGCTGAGGCTGGGCAGGGTTTGGGTTAGAGCTGCACGCAGACTGCTGACACACCGGTGCCTGGGTTCCAGGCAGCCCACCCCACCTGGCTCCTGCTCCCCCAGAAGCACAGCCCCTGCTCGGGCAGGTGTGCCAGTGGGGTTTGGGAGGGTCGAATCACAGCTGTGCCCCTGGTGCTGCAGGAGGGTGCAGCACCCCTGCACTCGGGGTGCTGTGCCCATGAGCAAGGTCATTCCCACAGAAACAGCTGCCCCCTCTCAGGCCACTGCCTTCCACCTTGCTTAGCATCTACATCAGCCTGTGGATGGGGATTCACCCCCCATGTGCTGATCTCTATGGTTGTGTCAGAATATAAGTGCAGAACTGGTGAGGAGCTTTTGCAAATACACGTGCTGGCTGATAAAAGCAGATGTAGGTGGTTTGTCTTTGTTCTGCACCAGCTTAAATGCTTGCATCCCCTGCCATTGGCAATTTGTCTTGGTTCTTTTGAATTCCTAAGTGGATTATAATTTTTCTCGTGGTATTATTTGACAACAGTCATATTTCATGGCTTTACTGCATTCTTTGGATAGTTAGAATTTTTCTAAGGGAAGGAGCTCAGCTTTAAGAGGCAGCCATCTCCAGGGCATGTCGTGTAATGCAGACACAGGAGACAGAGCTGAAAATGTTCTTCCTATTCTTGTGTACTTGTGCACTTGGAAAACACAGGATTTGACTTGTGATGGTTTATGGCATCTAGAGCCCATTATTGCCCCTATGCCAGATGCAAATCCTTTAAATGCTTCAGCGTGAGTGAATTCCTCAGCAGCTAATGTACTTCAGTGACTCTGGAATACTCAGTCTAAATCAACAGCGAATTCTCAATATAACGAGGATGTTTTCAAGCTTTGCAGACACTAATGGGCTCAAAAATATAGGCAGAAAACTTTTCTCCTTTGCCTTTATCTGTGCATCAGTTGCTGTCGTGGAGCGTGTTTGTCTAAAAGCGACAGGGATCGTTTCAGGATCCATCTACCCTGCTCCAGTATTGCATTATCGTTTGTTAGTGTGCAGAAATATGCCACGTCTAATTAGCTTAGTAATGATTGTACTTAGCATAGGAATTGCAGCAACATAAGGAGAAAATAATCACACATTGCAATATCAAAATAAACATTTCTGTCCTAAGAATGTTGTCAGGTGATGTCATACCATCTGTCCTACTGTACCCGCTCAGAAATTTTGCTGCAGCAGCATCTGGTGCTTTGGCGAGCTCTGCAGACAACTGTGGCAGCTTTGCAGCTGCCTCCAACTCCGCTTTTATATTTAAAGAGTATTAAGACTTCACGCTCCATGCCCCTATAAATGTGTTTGCTTTTACTGAAGTTTGGATCCTGAGCAATTTGTATATTTGCCTGGCTTGCAGAATAAGGCACAGTGTGTGAATTGTCTTGGGAGTTTGCAGTGGCCAAACTGTAAAATGCAGCTCTCCCTTCCCCCTTCCCTCCCCAGCCATCTTTGGGCTGGGAGGGAGAGAGACACCCTTCTGGGGAGGAGGACAGTTTACAGGAGAATCTGAGCCCTCAGCTCAGTTTCCATAAAAATGTGGTTATTTGTACAACCTGGAACAACTCCAGCAGAGAAGACTGAGAGGAAACAATCCCCAATTTTTTTTTTTTTTTTTGCTTGTGGAAATGGCTCAACGAGATGTTATGTTTTCCTTTTTCCTTCCACAAAATTTAAAAAGAAATACAACCCTGCAAAAAAACACAGGCTGTATCTCGTTTTTGGCCCCATACCCAGATGAGTGTTCTCTGGTTCTAAATTCAGATTTCACTGTGCTAGATGATTTTTTAATAGATTTCAATTTCATTTCCTAAGTGCAGAAATCCAGCCAGTCCATTTCCTTTTCCCTGGAGTTTTGGACATCTGCTAGGGAAGACTTTGCTCACACCGAAGGAAGGCTCTGAGTGCTTGCCCAATTCATTTAGATTTGTCACTTCAATTTGTTCATTCAGCAGGTACATTGTAAACAAAATAGCTTAAATGAGGTTTGCTTTGGGGTTTTAAATATTTTATTTGTGCCTAGCTTTTGGGAATTGCCCCTTATGTACAGCATCTGTTCAATGTGACAGGGTTCTCTCGTGTTCATTGACTGCATATCGGCTTTCCCTTAACTGAATTAGCAAAATGTTTTGTGAGCTGCGTGGGGAAAACCCCCGGTGTTTAATCCTGCCACTCTGGAGCTCCTTCACTCTGCTCTCGTGACCCCGGGAGGTGCTGATTGACTGGTGGAGGGTCTTTCGTGTTCATCCTTCCAGTTCCGTTTCGGGTGCTGAAAGGTTCTCTCGGAGGAATGGCAGCCCCTAAAGGATGACGTTGGACTCCTTTGGAGTAGACTTTACTGGGCCAAGGATTTCCCCCAGGCAGGAGAGGCACTGCCAAGGTGATTGCTGTGATCATAATGAAGTGTGATGGGATGAAGTTAAGAAATAGGAAATTGAGGCTGAATGTGTTTTGGCAGGGATGGTCATCTACAGAGCTGGCTCCCGAGGGAAGGGGGAAAAGTTGGGCTCCTTAATATTACATGTGAGGACAATGTCTATAGGAGCAGCAGTGCAGGGTAACTGGCCTTCTTGCCATCCTGCAGTCAAAAGGAAATGCCCTCCATCTCTTTTAGTTGAGATGTGCTGCAGATGGAGGTTTGCAGCCTGCATGAGTGGGCTCTGCGGAACGAGCAGAAATTCAGGCTCTGAGGACACAGGGCATTAAAACTCACTGTTTAAAGGAGCAAAAATAGGCCTTCCTCCTGAGCACATTCATCTTCTGTGCTCAGTGAAGGGCTCTTTACCACCGTGCTGCCACTGGGTCTTGCAGGGTAAATTACCCCCTTGCTTTGGGGTTTGCAGTGGGGACGCAGGTGTTTTTTTGACGTTGACCCTTGTTCACAAGGGTCTGTGACACAATCAGTGAAGTTGTTCCTGGAAACCACTCCGCAGAAATCCCAGCGCCAGGAGCGACGTGCGGGTCATTCAATCCATCAGGGCACAGCCCCAAACCCTCTGCTCCTGTCCCGCAGCGCTGATTTTCCTGTTTCTCCCTTGCAGTACAACAAACACCTCTTCGTGCACATCGGACACGCCAACCACTCTTACAGCGACCCCTTGCTCGAGTCGGTGGACATCCGTCAGATCTATGACAAATTTCCCGAGAAGAAGGGCGGCCTGAAGGAGCTCTTTGGGAAGGGGCCTCAGAACGCTTTCTTCCTCGTCAAGTTCTGGGTGAGTAAGGCGTGCTGGGGAGGGCTCTCCTGCCCACAGGGCTGGGGGTGTTCCGCAGCCCGGGGGGCCTGTGGAAGTTGCTCCGTTGTCATGCGGGGTGCAGAGCTGTTTGCCCTCCAGCTGGGACAGAGCTGGGACTCGCTGGCAGCTGCCCGAGCAGGGCAGATGGGCCCCAGCCCTGCCTGGCTCTGCAGCAGCCAACAGGTACCCAGAGCCCCGTTTGGAGATGGGGATCTGCCATCTAGTGGTCCGGGAAAAGCTGGGAAGGCAGGGAATGGAGCCTGCTTTGGGGTATTTCCGAGGTGCAGCTGCTGCCAGGACCAGTCCTGCCGTCAGCCCGTGCTTGTGCGGAGAGGAACGAGCAGGGCGGGAGCTGAGGCAGTGTGAGCCTGGCTCACAGGGCTTTCTTCTTGAGGCACATCTGCTTTCTCCTTGCCTTTCTGTTAGCCAGCCATAGGCCTCTGCTCTGTAACTTATCATATTCAGAGCAAGGGTGAAAAAATATTTGGAATGGAGGGCTGGGATGCTGCATATTGATCTAGTCACGATGAATTTCATTGATAAGCCAGGTTTTTCTTATTGTATTTGCAAAATATCATGTCAGCAATATAATCATAAAATAATAAAACCATTCAGATTGGAAAAGGTCTCTAGGATCATTGAGTTCAACCATCAGCCTAGTCCACCACTAGACTACTAAAAGGTTCATCCAAAAGGATCAGCAAATCTGCAGACTGAGCCTCGTGCTTATACTAAAGCCTTTTATACTCACTAATTTATTGGGGTACTTTTTTGTGGTATACTCCTTTTCATAGCAGCAGTTAGCATGTAAGCATTTAAATTTTTTCTTTTAAAACTTCACTAAAAGGGGTATATTTAGTGTTTAATTACAGGGTGGACAGGTTGAGGCTGAAACCAGAAGAGGTTAATCTCGAGCCACTGCTTAGGATCAGATTTCCATAAGTTTATCTATGGGATTTGAAGTACTCTACACCTTATAAATCCCCCAGACTTCACATCTTTCCAAGAGCTTCTGTGGCACCAGATTTAGGAGTGGAAACTGGAATGAGGGAAACCCTTCTTTTCTCAAATCTGGATGTAGAAGGACTAGGCCACTGAGCAGAAGCTGTGTTGGACTGCAGAAGAAACCCACTGAGAAATTCAGGGGGCTTAAAACTGGGCCTGTGAGCTGTAGACCAAGTGTTTGAGGGCTGGCTGAGCAAAGAGGCCAGAAAGAGCAGACAGCAGAGCAGTGGGAGCTGAAACACAGTGGGTACCAGTGGCCTGGAACAGGCAGGTGAGAATGTGGGATCAAAAAGAGGGAGGCAGTGGGAAGAGGGAGCATTTTGGGGAAGGAGCCTGCAGGGAAACACAGGGATGAAATGTGGCAAAGAGGTTTCTGGGAGGTGAGAACAGGACAAACATAACAGCAGGAGAAATCTGGCTGCAGTGGAGCAGAGCTTGGAGTTAGGGGTCCGTGACCACTAAACACATTTCCTTGTGAAATTTGACTTGAGCTGAGGCCATCATCTCACCAATCCACTCTGTGTAATAAATATTTGCAGAGCACACTGGCAAAAATGGATGTCACTTCACATGCCTGTTCTCATTTCCCACAGAGGACGATAAGCTTCAGACTTTATACTAGACGTGGCTGCAGCAGAGATTTATGATATGGTAATTGATGTATTGTATATTCTGCTTTTTCTCCATATGGAAGTTGATTTTCAGGCATACTGAATGCTTAAAGGTATGCCTAAAGCCATTAGAGACCTTCTTTGGATCATTGAGGTCTGTGGTGTTCTCCTGACTCTGACAATCCGAGCGCCAGCCCTCTGTGCTTTGTCTCCTGCCAGCAGTGCACACCTTTAGCACTCCTGTCCCAGTCCCTCCTCTGTGAGGTGGGGTGACACCACCCCTTCACCTCAAGTGCTCGCTGACAAATCAGACTCATGGCTGCTGTAAGGTCTCAAGGTGATGCCACAAAAAAAAAAAACCTCTGTGAAATGCATAATTCCGTGTTCAGCACAGGTTCTGAGCAGCCCAGGAAACAGCACAGTGAGCAGCAGAGACAAAGAAAGGCTGTGCAGATGTTCAGAGGGTGAGTGTGCAGTTGTGTAGCTAAAGCCTGTGACATGATACAGTTCAGCAGTCAGGATGTGCAGGCAACTTCAATCCAACATTTCCTAACCTCACCGTGCCTTCCAACATAATGGCCTTTTAATACAATTGTGTGCTGTATTAACTTAGAGATTAAAAAATACACAGTGCTAACATCCTTCTGAGTTATACATTAAAATGTGGTAAGAACACTTTCCTGAGCCATGATCTTAAAATAAATCAGTGGATTTTCTCTCTCATCAAGTGAGTGAGGCAGAGAGAAGGTGCCTGGGGTAGTGTTTGAGTGTTGCAAGAGTCACAATGAATGCTCTTCTAGGAAAAACTTCACACCAGGGGCCCCCAGCCCTAAACGTGTGTAGGAATATGTACAGGAAAAGCAGAAGGTATCTAGTCATGAGAATTAGATCCTAAACTGTCAGCTTACTGTCCTTCAGTACTTTCACCCCAGTAGGGCATTTCTTCAGAAAAAAAGGATGCCGTTCCCTTTTTTATGGGGAGTGTTGAAAAACTGTTTTAAACAGTCATAATGTCACCAGGAAAAAGCTGGCACAGGTTGCTGACAGTGGTTTTGACCCTATAAGTAACCTCAAATTTATTCATGTGGAAAGAGATTCATTTTGGCTGAATTAAGTATCTGGTTCTGAATAAGTATCTACTCTCTCATCATCTGCTACCTCCCCTACTCTGTAAGTTCACCTCCTCCCTGCTTCTGCTCATGATGTGTGGTTATTGCTTAGTCCCAATTCTCTGTCTCACCATTTATTTCCCATTTCCCCCTTCCCATCCTTTGTGTTGTCTTCCTCCTTCATCACATGTAGCCATCAATCCTTTGCTCAGCACTGCCAGCTGCTGCATCCCAGGTGATCGTGGCAGTCCTTGTTTTGGTGGGCAAAAGAGGAAAGTGAATTTTGGTTGGGCAAATAATTACAGGTGTGAAAGCAGTCTGAGGAGAAGCAGTGAAGAAAAGGCAGGGTCTGAGTGAAAGAAGTCAAGCAAACCAGAGAAGGGAGGCAGGGGAGTGTCATGACGTGAGAGGCTGGAAAGTGAAGGTGAGGATTTGGTGCCAGAAGGGATGGTGACCCTGCAAATGGATTTAAAGGAAGTCAGCATGCCACTGGAGGCAGCACAAAGGGTGTTTTGTTTAGGCATTAATCGTGCTGTGGAATGGGTATATGGGAAACAGGAAGACCACAGATGAGTACTTGTGCTGAGGATGACTAAGGCAGAAAGCAGCTCAGCTCTGGTAGCTGAAAGAATACTGCTCTGGCTCTTTCCCATTTAGTTCTGCTTCAGGCTGCTCACCAGCACAGTTTTCCCGTTGTCCTGGTTTCAGTAATAAGGTTTGACTACAAAAAAGGTGTGAGGGAAAGGTCTGAGATCTTGCAAGAAGACATCTGCCAGTTGTGGAGTTGACTTAGCAAGGCAGCACCGGGATGGAGTACAAAGCAAAGTTTGTTTTGCTTTGCAGAGCTTTCCTGGTTTATTCAGATTGTATCTCATGGGAAACACAGCCTGATGCTGGGAATGGATGAGCTTCTGGCCCTGGTCCTGGTGACACATCTGGATGTCACACTTTTGGGCCTCTTCCTACCCAGAAGTGCAGGAGGTACAAAAGGAAGAGACTCCTCCTCCTACACCGCCTCAAACCACCAACCCCACGCCCCGCAGTGCAATGCCCTGGTCCTTGTCTTGCACCTGGAATGACTCTGTCCCTCTGCTTTATCCCAGGTAGCCACTGGGAACCACGGAGCTCAGGGAAATTGCCACAGAGACAGACTTTTACACTAGTAGAGGGAGTTTTACTTGGTGTGTTGTAAATAAGGAACAACCTCCTGACGGTGTGGAAGTTTGTGTGACGGGGGTATGAGACTGGAGATTACTGGGTTATAGAACTAAAACAAAAATAAAGGTTCCTAAATGAATGTAAAAGCTGTCCTAGAGCACTGATGCAGAATTCAGAGAAGGCTGAAGAGTATCTGTGGAGGAAACCTTTCCCTGGGCTCAGGTTAATTGCACAGTCCTGCTTCTCTCTCCTTATGGGACTAAGCCCAATCTGTGCAAAACAACCAGGAATGATTTGTGCCATCTAACCTTAATCTGAGTATGGGCAATGTTCCTGGTGGTTAGTTTGTATTTAAACTGCTTTTGTGACTTGGGAACAGCCCCAAAGTTTTCTGCTCTTTGAAGTTCCAGTTAGCCTGTCTAAAAGCTAAGTCAGCACAGGGTGCCGTGCTGGTTTCTTTTACTGGTTCTGTCCATGTTCATGTCTAGTGCTAGCCCCGCTGATTGTTCACTACCATTCCTAAATTCTCTAATTCTAACCAATACACTTAGGCCTCCTAGACTAAATTCTGCTGCTGTAACTTTGTTATTTCTCTCTCAGGTTTTGCCTCAGCCCCAAGTGCAGATTTGGAGGCAGATTTTGTGTGACTTTTCCATGTAAGCTACAGCAGTGTGCAGTGGGTCCTGCCTCCACTGGCATCCTTAATGCTGGTGTAAGCACACCTTGCAATAACGTGCTGGGGTTTCGTGTCTCTCACACTGCCAAATGCTCTGTGCCAACCTCAACTCTGATTTCTGCAGCTACAGGGACAGGTTTGGGAACCAAATATGTCGGAAAGGAGGAAGGATGTTCTCTCATTGGTGACATAGGAAAAAAACAACTGATATAAATTAATGATGGCCTGTCAGGCTTCCTATGGATCTGATCCACTGACTTAATTCTGTGTTTGCAGTAGCTTGAACTATTCTTCTAACTGAGGAAAGCTTAGCCAGAGCTCACTGCAACTCTGAAACCAAGACCCAAACTCATCTGAAGATGCATGGATGATATTAATTGATGTTTAAAATGAATGCCTCTATTTGCAGGAATCTGCAATGCAAACTAGGAGTTTTAGAATGTAATGCATATTATAATTAGGGCAAGCTTTTAAAGATGCTTTGAAGTCCTAAACATTTTTGAAATTCAAATGTGGGATGGAAATAAAGGAATCTACACAATAAAGGGGCATTAAATTATGTCTCCCAAAATTTCACTGTTTTATAGATGTAAATATATGCCATAATTAGTGGTAAGTAACATGAGGAGGATAGTTAAGTTTATTCCTATTCTTATTCAAAACAGCTGTGGCATGAAAAATAATGCTCTTTCTCTTTGTGATACACTGGAACAAACAATTTACCCATGTAATCAGTGTTCAGAAATGGCTTGTGCCTGTGGTCTCCTCCCACCCCCTCCTGAATTTATCCCCATGTGCCTCCAGCCGTCTTAAAAAGTGCAGAGACTCTTTGTGCCCTTCATTCACACACACACAATTGTGGCTATGGCCTTTCTTTTTCTTTCTTTTCTTTCTTTTCTTTCTTTCTTTCTTTCTTTCTTTCTTTCTTTCTTTCTTTCTTTTCTTTCTTTTCTTTCTTTTCTTTCTTTCTTTTTCTTCCCCCCCCTCTCTTTCTTTCTCTCTCTGTAATTTATATTGCATAATCCAGAATCTTGGAGTTCCCTCCACACACACTCTGAGCGTGACTGCCAGATGATCTGCAGCTCACAACCGGGGCCTGTGACGTGACTGGCTCCAAGACCAGCATGCAAATGTATGCAAAACAAGTGAGCACTGGAGGAAAGCAGCCGGGCACTGGAGGAAAGCAGCCGGGCACTGGAGGAAAGCAGCCGGGCGTTGGAGGAAAGCAGCCGGGCACTGGAGGAAAGCAGCCGGGCACTGGAGGAAAGCAGCCGGGCGTTGGCTTTCCCCGGCTCCGTGGCACAGGGAGCAGCACCCGGAGCAGCGCGGCGCTGGGCGGCCGCAGCAGCTCGGCCTGTCCATCGCCAGCCCAGCCATGTGGGATGGACACAATTCCCGAGCTGCACAGCAGCGTGCCAACGCCCCAGATGCTCCCTTTGGAAAAAATTGCTTCACAGTTTGGAATCGCTGCTCTTTGGCGGAGCTCTGCGAGGAGGAGGCGGCGCATGAGCGACCCACCTGCGGAGCCGGTGTGAGCAGCTGCGCAGCCCGGGCTGGGTGATCAGCGACCTTCTGTGCTCGCTGCTCACTGCCGAGTGCCGCTGCAAGCTGCCCGGCCCTCCCCAGATCCCACTGCTCCCAGGAGGTGCTGTTTTCCTTCCACTCAGCAGGATGGGTTTAGACTCTTCTCAGCAATTTTTGCTGGAGTTGCTTTTTTGTTAGCCAAAGCTGTTGTTGTTACACAAGCACTCTACCCTCTGCCCCTGCCTGTAGCACAGAGCCCGAGAGCGCTGGGGAAAGGAATGGAAAGGTGGTTTTTAATTTATTTTTACTCTTTATTTTGGTTGCAGCCATTTCTCCTTAGGTGCAAGCTCCAGCACACTGGCAGAGACTTCTCCATTCAGTGTGTTGAGCACTTGGTGCTCTTAATGTGCCATATTTCCAGTGCTACCCATTGACAAGCTGTGCTTTATTAATGAATTAATCATGCTCTTGCACTGGAGATAGGGTGCCAGAAATCTGAGTGCCTCTTCCACCTCCAAGTGCATTCATATAAAACTCAGTGCCCAGAAATAAATCTAAATTAGAATTTTACTCTTGAAAGTAAAAAGAAAAAAAAAATAAAAATTCCATTTGTGGTTTTGGGTTTTTCCTCCCTAAATTGTATTGATCTTTAAAACTCAGTGAGTAAATGGACTCCTGTTCATTACATGTTCATCCCATAATGTTTGAAATGCCATAATGTTTGAACTCACACCAATATATTTGAAGTCACCATTCAAAGAGTTATGTATCTGTATAGGCAGCAAGAGTGCTCCCCAAGCCCAGTGCCTGGCACCCAGAGCACAGCTGCCTGAGAAGCTGTATGGGAGGGAAAGCTGTTGTACAGCCCAGGAAGGCTTGCAAGCTGTGTCTGAAATGCAGGAGAAGAGCTGGAGACAGAGCACCATGGAAATAATGCACCAGAGCTGGTGACAGCACTCCAGAGGCTTGTTGTCACCTTTTTCACAAGGATCATTGAAACAGGAAATTATAAGGAGAAGACTAATAAGATCAATTTCAGCATTTCAATTTTGTTGTTACTGTAGTCATGTAGCCCTACCTGCCATGTAGCTCAGGCAGATAACCTCACTAAGAAATGTTTGCCTTTGGACAGCACCAAGCCTACTCGACCCAGAGCATCCCTGTCAGATACTCAGTGGGTGAAAAAAGACCCCAAGGTCATTTCTCCTCATCTGAGAATTATGATGGCCAGCATTCCATGGCCATCAGGGTTACCAGCCCCTGCCTTGTTTCCCATTTTGCTTTTGCTTAGCTGCCTTCTAATGCCCCTTTCTGCAAGATCCAATCTAGGAGAAGGCTCTTCCCCATGTAGCAACTTGTAGGCTATGACAAGGTTGTGGAAAAACTTCCCTTGGAAAAAGTAAGTAGATGGAGTTTCATTAGTCATTCACTACAAAGGATGTTTTCCAGACCTGAAATCAGCTCTCTGCTGAACACTTTCCAATTTTCCAACATCCCTTCTAAAATGTAGACATGAGCTGTGGAATCAGCACTGTACTAAGGAGCTAAAGCTGAATACCAGGGCATTCATTTATAACACATCACCTTATTCCCACATCTACAACTCTCACAGCCACATGGGTACTCATGACCTTTTATAGAAGGGAAAAAACACCATCAAAAATTTTATTTTAATTTCATCAGCTTGAAAAATACAATTTAGCTTTCAGATGTATATGTTTAGACAAATCCCTTGCTATTTAAGCCATAATAATATTCTTAAGTCCTTAAGACAAAGTTGTTATGGTACTAAAAGAGGCTTTGGTGTAGCCTTCATTTAAAAGCATTTGCTTGCCAACTCCTGTGATTTTTAATGCTGGTGTTGGACTGTTTTGAAGAGTCTTCAGCTCTCAGCAATCTCAGCAATTAGATGAATATGAAAACTGTTTACAAAGAGAATTCTATCCTTCCTTGAAAACACCTTTACTGTGTGCTAGACTCAAAAAAAAATCCAAGAGCAAACAAGTAAATAAAGGTAATTCTCAACTATATGATCATCATCATGGGACTTTTGCACCCATGTTGTGATTGCATAAGAGGAAATCATGACAATTGAGTGATGGTTTCAAGTGTTCCTCACTGCAACATCAGGCCCCAGCCTGGATGTGTTGTGTACACAGAACTCCCGGCGACTTCAGCAAGGGCTGGAAGAGCTGTGGCAGTGAACAACAGAGTGACAGATGGCCATGTGTTACTTTTCCAGGTTAAATGTCAGCATGTAAATAGAGCAATTAGGTGTTTTTTTCAGCAGGCTTCAAAATCAGAAGGCAGCAGATAAAAAGTTATCCTTTTTTAACTCTAAGCATTTGCTACTGCAGCTCGAAATGCAAGGTCTGTGCAGTTCATTGAGGGGTGGTATAGTTATGATTTCTAAAATATTTTGCTCATATCTGAAAAGAGAGAAAATGCTTTGCTAGTAAAACTGCAATTGTGTTAGCAGCAGGAATAATTGCATTCGAAGAGATTACTGCTGTTATTATTACCATCATTAATTGCAGCAGTGCAGTTGTTTCAGGAGAAATCCCTCTCCTTCAGAAATTGCGGCACGGCAGCGGTGGCGTGGCCGGTGGCTGCTGCAGTTCTCCATGTTTAGATGTTTGCCGTGCTTTGATTGCAGGCCAGCTGTGATGGCAAATTGCTTATTTGCCATGAGCTCTGAGCAATTCCTCAGAGCTCCTGTGACAGCCCTGCTTCAGGTGCACATTAAACATTAACTGCTGACCTGGCGCGAGGCAGGGGCGAGGAACAAGGTGGAACAGCGATAGGATTTCTTCCTCTTGTGCTGAATACGTGACTGTGGGGCTGTTTGTGTCACTGTGTGCAAACCTCAGGAGGCTGCTCCACTGGTTAATTTACAAAGCCAGCCCCAAGTAATCTTAGACCCGTGTCTTGTCTGTACCACAGACTAGCTCAGTGTGTGCTGTTATCAGAATATTGCCTCACAAGGCCGCACCACAAGTAAGGATTGCAGACACTAAGGAGGATTAATGAGTTGCTGCCAAGTTAAAAATTAAGTAGCAGTTAAGTAGCAGTTACCTGGACTGTGGTGAGTGCTCCACACTAGAATCATAGAATGGTTTGGTCACAGGGAACCTTAGAGATCACCTAAATCCAACACCTTCCACTAGACCTGGTTACTCAAAGCCCCATTCGCTCTGGCCTTGAGCACTTCCAGGGATGGGGCATAGGTAAGCATACCTGTAAATAAGGTTTTTAAAAAGTCTGAGGGTAAACATGAAGGTACCTGTCAAGTATTATGTATTCCATTTCTATATTAGGAGTAGAACCAAGCAGAGCTAGACTTGCAAGTGAAGCAGCTGCAGAAGTGCATTTCCCTGCTAAAATGCTCACCTTGGCCTGACTTTCAAGTTCAGGTGATTCTTTGCTGTCATGCTGCAGTAGCTGATCAGCTTTTTCCCCATAAAAGGAAAACCCTGCCCACTCTCTCCCTGGGCATCAAAGATGTCAGTGGAGCTAATGCCTGAATCAACAAATCCAGCTGTGCATATCCCTGGAGTCTGCCTGTATCCATATCAGCGTGCTTGTAAGTGGAGGGCTTTTGAAAGGGGCAGAAATGGGTCCGTGATGTCAAAGAGCAGAGTGGCAGAACAGCTCCAGCACGGCTGTGGGCCCAGGGAGGCTGGATTCAGCAGGTGACCTGCGGGGTTGCTTTGTAGCCAAATTAGTCCTGCTGTGCACAGGGCTTGGATAATGAATAATTGAAGGTAGAGCTGCTCCTCACTTGATCCTGCGAGTCTTGGTCTCTGATGCTGCCTGTCAAAGGCAGCTGGATGGTTACTGAGGCTGCAGGGAAATGCTGGGAGCCAGCAGATCCTTCCAGCAGTGTTTGCTGGTGCTGGGCACGGCTCTGGGCACGCGGGAAGCCTGGGGCTTGTGTCAGGCTCTCCATGGAGTCCAGTGTTCTGCTGAACCAATGCCATATGGCCTGGAAGAGCCTTATCAGAGACCCAGCTGTCTCCTCTGCCATGAGGATTTCATTGCTTTAAGACAAGGAAAGGAGAAAGTGAGCTGTGGGCTCTCTGGAGTGGGGTGGCTGGGCTGAATTCGAATCTGAAGGCAGGTTCACTTCAGAGGGGCTGGCTCTGCAGCCAGGCTCCTCACAGGTGATCATTCCTTTGCTCCAGGGATTTCATCAGCTATCTACCAGACAAGAATGTCACCTGTAGCCCACAGAAATACTGGGACATCTTTTATTGTCTAAAATTTGGATAAATTGCTGATTTCCTAAGGTTTTTACTGCAACAGTTAGGCAGCTACTTCCCTGACGGACTTTTTCCACTGTCACTGTCATCACCATTAAGCTTCCCCCATTATTTCTGAAAAGAATGGTGAGCTAGTGACAGCTTATGCTATTCACACTGTCAAATAAAAATCAAATCTTCACCTTTTTCCCCACAGGCTGACTTAAACTGCAACATCCAGGATGATACAGGAGCGTTTTACGGAGTCACCAGTCAGTACGAGAGCTCAGAAAACATGACAATCACCTGTTCCACCAAAGTCTGCTCCTTCGGAAAGCAAGTAGTAGAAAAAGTAGAGGTGGGTGTTGTGATGGGTATGTGCCTTGAGCCATTTCTTACCTTTGCCACGCAAAGACCTGTGGGCTGTGGTCAGCTCTCTGGCTGGTTTGCTGCACAGTGATATTGCAGCTCAGGGCTAAGCCCCAGACCCACATCTGTCATGTACAAAACAGTTTTGGGGGGAATTTTAGCCTAGAGCTGAAGGTTGAGCCTTTACAGATGTCCTGGTCACTGTTTATGTCCTCCTTAAAATAAGTATGTTTTCTGACCATAACAAAAAAAGGTTTTAATAATTTCTATTGTTCCAAGCTTAGAGACAGCCAAAAATCCTCAGAAACCACCATCTGAGGGATTGGTATCTGGACAGCAGAAGTCTGAGAGTCACAGCCTTACTCTCCCTCAGCAATCTAAGTCAGTCTGCTTTTCTTCCAGCTGTAGTCCTACATCTTTCTGTAGTTCATAAATTGCCTATTAAGTCATACAATAATATATCCATGTTTGTATGTGCACATTTAAGTGCAAATATGTAAGCTTATTTCTGCAGCTCCCTTTGCAGACAGGTGCCTCAAAATTCCTATAAAATCATCTTATCACACTTAATTAATTTCTACTCAGTTTGAGCCTTTATAATCCTCATCTATTCTGTTTGTTAATTTGCAGGTTAGAGAACAAGTGGTGATATTATAATTATTGATAACTAAGATCCCTTGCATTTTTAGCAAGGCATAGCGCAGGTAAGGCAGGGAGCCAGCAAGCAGGCGTGAGTGTTTCTGAGCCACTTTCTCTTTTTCCTGTCTACACAAAAAAAGAAAAGAAAAGAAAAGAAAAACAGATTTACCAGTCACTTTTTTTCCGTCTCTGAATGATCACATTTGAAATGGTGTTTATTTTTTTTAGACTGAATATGCAAGGTTTGAGAACGGCCGGTTTGTGTACAGGATAAACCGCTCTCCGATGTGTGAATACATGATCAACTTCATACACAAGCTGAAGCATTTACCAGAGAAATACATGATGAACAGCGTCTTGGAAAACTTCACAATTTTATTGGTATGGACCGGCTTTTTTATTTTTACACTTCTAAGATACTCTCAGGCTTTGTATGGCTTGCTCAGCTTGTAGTGTTGAGAACCAGTTTCCAAATCCCTTAGTCACTGCTACTTACCATCCCACTGACTTCAGAACAATTCCCCTGGATCTGGGCGCTGTAGACGCTCAGGATGAAAAGGCTCAGCTGGCTTTGAGTGTGAGCAAACATCTTTGTTATTCTCCACAAATTTCAGCTTTCTTTGTGTTTTCCACTCGAGTCTGGGCTTTGCAGGGAGCCTGAGGCAGTAGCTTTGAGCCATTGCGTTCATCTGATGTGTCCTTGCCTCGGTGACGGTGCTGCAGGTGTCAGTGGCATTAACCAGTTCTTGGGCAGGGAAAGCAGGCAGCAGACGCCAGCAGGTGACCTAAAGCACAGAGCATGGCTTTGAGCCAGTCTCATCCAGTGACCCAGCCTGCTCTCCCTGTTGCTCTGTGGTGTCACCCCAGCCAGGCTCTCAGAGCCGCGTGCCGCTGCCGCCAGGGGCTTCGGGCGGGACCGGGGTGACAGGGGTCACTTCTTGTTGCAGCCCTGCCGTTTCCAGGTGTGTGATGTTCTGCCTGCCTCCTCCTTTCCCCACACAGGTGGTAACGAACAGGGATACACAAGAAACCCTGCTCTGCATGGCTTGCGTATTCGAAGTGTCGAACAGCGAACATGGAGCACAGCATCACATCTACAGGCTTGTAAAGGACTGAGCAGTTATTTATATATACACTTCATTTCACTTCTTTATCAAAACACAGACTGTAAACCTCAACACTAAGTGGCAGTGCCTCTGGCCCAACTTTCACCCACATTTTTCTAAATCCTGTTTTAGTGAAGTCATTTTTAATGTGTTCATATATAATTGTAGCTGTGAAATTCTGGTACAGTTGTAAAAATTATTTCTAAAACTAAGTGTTCTTCAAATTTGTAAACCACAGTTCTTTGGGAAGACTGTATTTAAGAACCTAATGCCTCTGTCTGTGGAGGCCTATTTTTAATTCTGATAGAAAAATGTATGACAGAGCATTTGCCATGGGGAAAAACTGACAGCATTTATAAGAATTTATTTTGGGTTTTTTTCCAACATGAAATACTTGTTTTACAATGCAAGTGAAATTGAAACGAATCTTTAGCTATAACTGTAAATGAGTACACAAAGTTAAGAATCTTTATAGAATTATCTTTGTAACTAATTAGGGTGGAAGATATGGACGAATGTAATTCACTAAATTATTTTTTAAAATGAAACATTTTTCTGTTTGAAACCAAATGAAAAATATAGCCTTAAGAAATGCCTGATAGAAACAGACAGGTCCTAAAATTAGGCAAATTTTGTATTTTTTTCTCAACGCTAAAACTAATCTTCTAATCCCTTAAACTTTCAAACAGGTATTGCAGAGAAAGAAAACATCACCCCTTACCCCTAACATATCTAGTGTATTTTAAAAGAGTATAAAGTTGTATTGTACTAATATGAAAATTTGATTATTTAATGAAAAAGATGGCTCATTTTGCAATAAGTAGGTAAATACTGAAGATTTAGACTTGCATTATATGTAGTCTTGTGTGTGGGTTATATTTTATATGGACAACTATGTTTTCTAATAAGTTGAGCAAAAAACTTGCAACTCTGAAATCAAGAGATGAACGGAAACAACTGACATTGCGACAGCATCGAGTCACTCAAAACAGAGAGCAAAACACTGATGTGTTTGAAAGAAGAGTGTGTACACCTCTGAAAGGATCAGCAGCTTTAATATCTGTGAGACGCTAGAAAATCACAACCAGCATCAGGCAAAGAAGAGTGGAAAGTGGAGAATTCTTATTTTTTCTTCTCCTTTTCCTCTTAATCATGGTGCTCTTACAGCTCTCCCAGTTGTCTCTCCAGGCCTGGCAAAGACCTTACCCAAAACAAACACACACCTACCACGTGGAGTCTGCTGTCCTCTTGGAAAGCGTCCATCCGAGTGGTAGTGTTCATCCTTCTGATCAGTTCAGGGAAGACTCCAGGAGGTGAAGCACAGCTGGAGATATTTAATACTGTGGGGCTTGGCTCCAGGGCCAGGGCTGTGAGCGCCTGTCTGGGCTCTGCACACGTGAGAGCAGCAGCCTCACCCTCCCGCTCAGGACGCGGGGTGCTGCTCAGCTCCTCTCCTCCTGCTGCCCTCGTTGCCCAAGCAGGAGTTGTTTGGGCAGGTGCTGGGCCAGCAGAGGCTTCTCAGGCAAGGCATTTGTCTGGAAGGCTGAGGGCTGCCTGACCAAGCACGAGCCGCCGTAGGGATCAGCGATGAGTTATCAGCAAGGAGGGTCTTAGGGCAGCCTCCTGCAGTCCTGGCTCAAAGGCCCCGCTTAGCACGCCCCTCCTCCCTGGCCCCTGTGGCTCCTTCCTGCAACCAGCACAGTCCCTGTGCACAGTGAAAGCGTCCAATTTACTCCCAGGCCCAGTGCTGTAGTCTTCAAACCAGCAACTCTAATCCTTTTCTTTAAATTATATATTCCTGCATAGTCCTTTCTGTTAGAACTGCCCACTGCTGAAATGTCTGTTCCAGACTAGAGCCTAGGCGAGGCAGTGGGTCAGGCCAGGAGCATCCCTAACGCTGGAGAGGTCTGGGCTTTGAGGAGGATGCGAACATCGGCGAGGGGAAGGGAGACTGCTTCAATCCCTCAGCCTGATGTGACTCGAGGGGTGATGGTTTGGACGGTTGCTGTGATGTCTAGCTGCTGCCTGCTTGTGGATATTAGGGCTGATGATCTTTCAGTCGATACTCTGCGAAGTGAACAGAGAAACGTGTCCATGGCAAGGTCTCAATTTTAACGCTCATTTTTAACACTAACAATCACATCAGGAAAAGCACTGCATTGTAACAGCCTAACGGTAGCCCTTTATTCTAAGCACTTGGTGTTACAAGTCAAAAACTACTTTTTGGTTTTTGTTCTAAAGTTGTCTTTTATTTAGGGTTTGAATTGTGGGTTTGGTGATTTTTATTTTTTTTTTAATAACAAGCAAATTCTTTAAGGCATATAAAGTATGTAAGTCAATTTGCAAAACCAGGTACAGTTTGGTTTTTTTTAGTAGGATCTGGCACACTACAAATGCCATAACTATAGGGTATAAACACTCACAATGTTTATTGGTGTTCACATATGTAACGTTAGGGAAACTACTTCCGTCGTCTTTTCTTTCCGATTCTGTAAATGATCCATACCCTGTATATGTTAATTCTTAAAAGCCTTAATCCTTCAACTGTTGAGTGTGGGGTGTGTAGTCCAACAGGCTGCCTGTAAACTGTGAGCTCTTTTGTAAGCTGGAAGTACTTATCTTGTTACTGTTACTTTTTTGTAGGAACCTTTTAATTGAGAGCTGCCAAAGCATTACAATATGCAGTGCCTTAGCATTATATTAGAAGTAACTTTTAGCCTCTTAACATTAAATTTTATACATTGTTTTCCTAATTGGTTCCATTTTTAAACTATCCGTATTTTTCCCTGCAGAAATGCTCTTTGACTGCTTGGTCTGAACCAGCTGTCTGTACAAGTCAGTCCCATTGCAGAGAGATGCCTATACCAAAAGGAGAGGTTACAGATCCCTAGTTCTCCGTGAAAAGTGAATTGTATTAATGAATGCTGCCTTTTTAAATTTCATGACCAAATAATTAATTGTGACTCTTCTGCACTCTAGCATGAAAGTGCCTTTGGTTTGAAATTCCAGCTTAGAAAAGTGCTGCCATAATAATGACAATTTGTAGAGAGACCAAAAATATTTAGTTATCACCGTAATGCCTTTGGTTTATTGGAATAAGTTGAATCTACAGGCCTCCATTCACAAAAGAGCACCATTCATAGCAAAGGGATTTTGCTAATGATCAGCCTGCTGAAGAAGAATCTACTGTTTGCCATTTCTGACAGCATTGCAAACAAGCAACTGATTCGTCTGTGACACAAAAATGAAAATATTCCCATTTATATTCTCTTCATCCAGTCATGCATCTGCATAATGAGAGATCCATATCCTACAGAATTTCAGTGGACAAGCACGGCTTCATCGATCTCCTCTAATAATATCCTGGTATCTGTGGAGATTCTTTGCTTAGACAGCAGATTTTGTTTACAGAGTTGTGCGTGCTGAAGGTCAGATGCAGAGAGCAAGAGGAGCGCGGAGAACTGAGCACAGCGAGGGTAAATGCGATCGTGTGGGTTTCAGCATTGAAATGTGGAGGGTGAGCATTGTGCATCAAGGTGCTGCTGGGGGAACTCTGGCCAGCACGACTCAAAACACAGGGTTGTTTTGTTTTCCTCCCAGCTGATATCTTGGGGAAAAAAAAAGAAAAAAAAAAAGAAATCAGCTCCTCTTAATGATGATGATGTGTCTGTTTTTGATACCTTCTGTGAACGGGGGCCATACTCTCCACCACAACTGAAATCAATGGGAAGAGGAGCAACATTTCAGAAAGAACAAATATCAGCAAAACCAAAAGCTGTCAGAGGGATTATATAGTTGTGAATACATTATTAACTTGATTTTTAAAGTATTTGATGAAAACTAAGATTAACTTTTTATATAGAGAATATTGTGACACTGTGTGGTAAATATTGTGATAATTCAAATTCCCTTTCTCTAAAATATTATTTTTGTTATTCCTTCAAGGTCTAAATCTCACTTACCTCTATCAGACAAATAATCCTGTTGAACTCGATGAGACTGAGGTAGGGCAGAGACACTTTTGGCCCACAAGCAGAACATACTTTTTCAGTTGTTGCCAAACATTTTGGCTGAACTAGTCCATGTTTGTGACAAACTGCACCTCTGTCTCATTCAAACAAGCATAATGGTACCATTTGGGGCTGTTAAAAATTACTACTAACAAACGTAGTTTTACTTACTTGAATTCCAAACTGATGTTGTTTAGGTACTGCACCACTATTTTGAAGGAATCGCAGATCCAATGCCCGTTTCTCTTTCTCCCTCTCCACCACAGCTACGGCTCAGCTTGGCAGTGGCCTGTCCCGTGGAGCCCCCAGGGGACGGGCTCTTGGGAATAATGAAGGGTGTACATTGATGTTGAATGTAAGTAACTGGCCAGTCCAAGGCAGATACGACATTTGATGTGCTAATCCATATCTATTTATTTTTCCACTGCGAGTCCCGGGGCGCGCCTGCTGCCTGAAGCAGCGCCCTGGGAGTTTCCTGGAGCCCTCAGTCAGTCACACTGAGAGCCCTGATGTTGTCCCCCCTTCCTTTTCCCGTGAGGATACGTGTGCCCGGGCACAGGCGGATGTGAGGAGTAGAGCCCGGCTTTGTCCTTTGCTCAGGATGATCTCCTTTCCCCCTCTTATCTTTCATAACCAGATGTTTAGCCCCCCCCAGGAAAGATTGAGGCTGGATAAGTCAAAGTACAAGAAACACTCTGGACATCTTCATCTTTTAACTTTTCAGGTCATTCTTGCTGAGGTCATGTAATTAGTTTTAGTGTGTAAGTTAAAATCTTAAATGCACTCAGTTGACTAAAAGGAGATGGATCCCTGTTACCTCCTTACAGAATATGTGTTTTTGTTTTTGTTTTGTTTTGTTTTATGGGCCTCTGATTCAGGCTCATGACTGCAGACAAAAAATACAATATGTGCCTGAAAAAAAAAAAAGACAAAAGAATTTTATAACATTGAAAACCTGAATAGCCTTTAATTCTTCAGTACATTTTATGTAAAACAGGTTGGGTTTTTGTTTTGTTTTGGGGTTTTTTTGCCATGTGCATTTGTTCACATTTGTAAATGACTTAATGGAATTCTCACTTTATGTTTATTTGTGTAATGTGTATAAAATGGGTTTGTGACTTAAGCATATTCATATATGGTCAGTGGTTACTTTAATATTGTACTGCTGCTGGTAACTTTTGATGTAGAACTTGCCTTTTGATGATAAAGTACCTCTAGGTTAGACAGTGAGGGAAGGCTCTTGGAAAAAAACTGAATGTTCTCCAATGTTTTCTTAACATATTTGCAGAAGCTTTCAAAAGGAGTTTCAGTCAAACCTCTTGGCAGTACAGTATTCTTGTACTTGTTATTGTCTGTGTGTAGGTACTGGTACCTTTTTATTTTTTGTTTAAAATGTTTTAAGTGTTGGCTTTAAAGTGAATTTATCTTTAGTATGATAGTAATATGAAAATTATAGGTTTTGTGTGCAGAGAATTTTTTTATAAAGTGCTTTGTAAAAAAAAAAAAAATGTATTCTAGCTTTCGCGGTACATATGTGTGATAACTTTAATATCCATGACAGTTAAGTGCAATTATTTCATCACTCTAAAAATGCTATTTTTGTGTCGGTTACTGCAGGTGTTTTCATGTCTTTGCAAAGTGACACATTTTGATGCCTTCTTGATAAAGTGGTAGAATTTTTGTAGCTTTCTAGAAACTTTGTATTCATACAGTATCAATTGAAAATAAAGAAAATGAAAGTGTTTTGTGCATTTGTCGTAATCTCTTACCTCAATCTCTTCTTAATGTTGGGTGTAGCTTTCAAAACCTTTTTCCAAAATAGCGCAAGGCCAGACTTGCAGAGCTGCCTGTGTACCTTCCTGAAGGTGCGAGGGAGATCCAGCAGGATCTGCAGGAGCCTGGAGGGCTGGCGCATCCGGAGGCTGTGTTCCGTGAAGAGTCCGTCCTCCCCATTCTTGCCCCTGTGTCCTCCTAAAGAAGGGCGGCAGATTTTCGTGAAACGCCCTTTAAACCTCACCGTGGCCATGGGAAAAGCCCCCCATCTCGCTGAATTCCAGAAGCAGGAATGACCTGTTCAAAATGTTACAGAATAAATGGTACAAATACATCCTTAACTGAGTGAACTGGCTGAGGAGCACCGGAGTTATCTGAGGCTGTTTCTCCCGGGACACTGAGCTCTGGGGGAACTGAGGTCCTAAAAATGGGCCATGTTTTCAAGAGACTCACTTCTTGTTTTTCTTAAACCACCTGCCCCTCAGCTGACAGCTGTACCTGGTATGATGAGAGGATGAAACAGGATCAGTTCACCTCCAGCATTCACAAAGTGAAACCACCTAGCTAGGGGGGGAAAAAAAAAAAAAATATATATATATCTATATCTATATCTATATCTATATCTATATCTATATCTATATATATATATATATATATATAGATATAATAGGGATATCCTGGATCAAATGAAATCAATGGGAAAAAGACCAGGACTTGGTAGAGGGAAAAAAAACTACATCTGGTTCATCTTCTGCTTCCATGGGGGAGCAGAATTTCTTTTTTGAATAAACCACATGCCCCTCCCACACTCCCCAATTCTTCTTTGGGTGGCAGATGTTCCACTGCTCTTTTTAGAGTGGCAGCAGAGCACCCCCCCGTGTGCAGGATGAATGGGGTGAGAACAAGGCACAGATATGTTCTGGTTTGACCCTGTTTTCTCTCCTTTGTTCCCATTCAGTACATGGCTTCAGCCCTTTGAAGTGTGCTAGCTGTTTCAGAAGCAACCTGCTTCTTAATTAAGGTTCTGCTTCTCAATTAATTTAGGTTGAACCCATAAATCTTCCACCTTTGGGAAGGTGTCCCGCGGCATGTGGGGCTGTGTCCCCGTGCAGTGTCACCCTCAGTTTACTGCAGAGCTGGTTTCAGAGGGAGCCTCAGCCCCTCCCTGGCGGAGCGTGGGATTGCTCGGGCCGGTTTGCCAGGGCAGGGAACAAAGGAGCCAGACCAGTCACCCCGTTCTGTGGAGCACAGAACCCACGGGTGCTCCACGGACTTCCCTGTGGATGTTAACTTTTCCTGAAGGCACAGCCTGTTTGGCCCCGCAGATCCAGGAGACATTTCACGCTGACAAACCCGGGAGTGAAAGGCGGGCGCAGAGCTCAGCAATGTGTTAGCAGATGTCCGCAGCCCCCGCACCCAGCCCTAGCTGCTCATCCCAACCCCGACCTTTGGCAGCCTCGCTATTGTTGTGGGGGCCCCTTGAGCAGGAACGGCTGAGCAATCTGTCACCCCAAACAGGGGCAGCTCCAAAATGTTCCCAAACAATTACCTGCCTTGTAGGGAGGCGTGACACTTCGCTGGGTAATGGCTGCGAATTATTGCCCTGTGGTTGCTGATGTTCCCTCAGAGCCAGAGCTCTGCTGGGGACACTGGAAGATGGAAAGGGCAGGAGGGAGTGGGTAGAGACAGGGGAGTGAAAAAGAAAATTGTACAAAAACCAGAGTGCTAGTGACTGTGAGAAAATGAATAGCAGGGCGTTGCTTTTCAACGAAAACGCAAAGCTGAAGACAGGACAAAATAGGAAAAAGAGAGGAAAAGGATCGTTTAGAGACTACCACCATCAAAACACTGTCCATCAGAAGGCAGGAGAATCAGAGTAAAATAAAAGCTCCAAGAAAACAGACAAACACTCACCTAGGTAAAAATAATTTGCTGCTTTTTGGTTTGGAGGTTTTTTTCTCCCTCCTGTGTTACTTTTTATTATTAGCCTTTTCTAGTTTGGGACAAATCCCTTTAAGTTTAAGGGAAAGGAGTGCTGGAGACTCCATTCTTGTGTGCTTCACTGGAGAGACTCAATAAAGTCCAAAAAAGCTCAGCAAGGTACCCTGTGGCTTCCCTGACAGATTGAGAGCTGTCAGCTCCATTTTGGGGAGAGAGAAAGAGCAGAATGAGCGAGGGCCAGAAGAGTATCTGAAACAAAGACACGTGAGTGTAAGTGACTGCTCCCAATTTACCCGTCACTGGGGCTTTCTCAAGCCACCTTCTTTCCACATTTGTGTGGGTTTGGGTGCATGCACACAGCCCATTATAGGTTTAGGTTGGTGAATTCCAAAAATACTGATTTCCATGCCCCTCACTATCCTAGAGCTAAGAGCATAAACGTGTAACTTTGATGTTATCAAATGGGAGCAGAAAGCCAAAAATCAAGTGGGGTTTTTTTTTCATAAATCTGCTTTTAAACCTCTTTATCAGCTTTAAGAAGTGTGCACACACACAGTTTTGGAGCCCTTGGCATCATGGCTGTCCCCTAGCTCTGTTAAAGGCAGTGTCCCACTATGGTGGTGGCGGGGGCCATCAAACAAAAAGGTGCAGGAGCTGTGATTGAGATGTCTGAGTCCCTTTGGATTCCTCTTACTTGTGCAGGTCCATGAGAGGATCAGTCCTTGCCTTGCAATGCACCTCAGGGCTCTGCCTTCTGCACCTCCAGTAGACAGGGTCTGGCAGCAGCTTTCAAACTTACCCTGTGTCTGAACAGAGCACTGAGCTGCTTGAGCAGCTGACTTTGCCAGGGGCTTGACAAGCTGCAAACTGGTTTCTTTTCCGGCCCCAAGCAGCTAAGTTTATTAGCCATATTTAAAGGTACTTCTCCAATTTTTTTTTTCTGTTGGCAGAGACCAAAGAACGAGGTGGGTTTTTCTCCTAGGCTTCTAAAAATTCCTTTCAGCTTGAATCATATATTCTCAGCAGAGTTATCAGAGATTTAATTTTTTTTCCAAGATACTTGTCTTTTCTCATGCTTTCACCTGTGATGTCGAACTTCTTAGTGTGCAAATGTTCCTACTTGGCAAAATGGACAAGAACAGCATCCAGGTTATAACCACTTCCTTTTTGACACAGCTTTATGTTGATTGGAGGAGATGAGGGTGGAACGGGATCTTCTTGCTGTTTGGCCCTTCCATTAGGTTTAACATGAACCCACACTAAAAACTCAGACACTGCACACACACCACAGCATTCCACAGCACAGAGAACCTGATGGCTTCTTTGTGAAATATCTGTAGTGGTTTTACTATGATTACATGATATTTTTGATTAATATCAAAAGGGTTTAAGCTAAGCTTTATCACCAGAACACCACGATGGGTGGAAACTTCTCCCAGCAGTAACCTGTGAGACAGAACACCAGTCTCAGCAGGGCTCACACTGCCTATCTCCTGCAGTGATCTCCTGCTTGGAGGGAGGAGGTGGTGAGTAATACCTGGGAGGTGCCCGAGACTCGCCAGGGACAGGCTCTGGGTAAGTGAAGGAACAGGGGGAAGATGTGGGGCAGGAACAAGAAAACACCAAACCTCCTCCAAACTCTTCTTTTCGTGGCCTGTTTTCACACATTTCCCAGATGACAAAGGACACAGTGTCCTGTGAGCAGGAATTACATGAAAGGGGTGTCTTGAGACCATAGACAGCCCCACCTCATTTTTGCAGAATCTTTCTCTGCAGCTGGGCTATTCCTTGATCACCAGGCTCCACAATTCCTCTTCACTGCAGTGCTTGCTGAGCACTCAGACAGAGCTATGGCATCAGCTTAGCATGTTTTTTTATCCTGTGCAAACAAAACAACGTCCCATTAAGAACATCAGTGCTGGAAACGGTACAATGGTAACAGGAACTCCAAGAGAGCAAGGCTGAGGGCTCAGGAGCCACTGAGGGGACCCACACAGGCGGCCAGGAAGGCTCTCCATGTGTCCTGCTCTAGGCCAGTGTGGTTTCTCAGCTGGGGAGGAGGTGGAAGGAGAACCCGCTACCCCTGCAACCTGTAGCACCCAGGGAATAAGCACAAGCACAGTGGAGGAAATTAGCTTGAAGGTACTGGAGTAGTAATGGGAAGGAGGAATTAGCCCATAGGGATTAGCCATGGTCTGAAGATGAAGCTGATGAAGCAGGAGATAGGGCAAAGGCTGTGCCAGAGAGGAGAAGGGTTTGCCACCACTTGTGGTCAGATGCATAAGAAGGCAGAGCCAAAGTCAGTGTTGGTCAGCTGGAGGCAGCTGGAAATGTATCTGAGAGAGAGGAATGAACCCGGAGGAAAGAGTACAGGGTGCTCATTATTATGCATTAATATGTGTGTGGCCAGTGAGCTCTTAGGGAACCACTGAGGGCAGGAAGGAGAGAACATCAGATAACACCTGAAATGCTGAGAGAACAGGTGCAGAGCTCTCTGTGTTGGAGCAGCTGCATCGTTGCAAGTGACCACTGCCAACGTCAGAAGTCTCTGCACAGATTAGGCTCTCGCGGGTGTGTCTGAGCATGGGAAAGCTGTGGATGCAGCAGCAGACAGATGTACAGATAAGAGAGATCTGGGACGGGGTGGAGAATCCAAGACCAGGGCTGCCCACAGGTTTCCTGTGAATGGAGATGGATGGGAGGGCGAGGGGAGCAAGGAAATAAAAGCCTTGCAGATAGCTCTGCCCAGTCTGGAGCTGAGAAGTGTCTGTCATCTCCAGCCACCAGCCCCTCCTGACTGGGAGAGTGTGGTGGCTGCTCCTGCCTGCAGAACAGGGGAGCAGGGGACTGACAGCCCCCCAGACACACACTCAGGGCTGAGGGAACAAGAGGTCACCTGGAGCTCGTGCTCGGCCGCCCGTTGGCAGCACAGATGAGTATTTCTGCACAGGAGATGGTCAGGGTTACTGAGGGCATCTCTGGGTTTTTGCCACCCTCAGAGTGCCCAAATAACAGGCACCAGGGGGTGGATGTGCCCAGTTTCTTTAACAAGTAGAAATAGAGGAATTCTGTACAATATTTAAGTTTCTTTGTTCAAAGGTGGAATACAAAGATGCTGTTCAGCCATTAGAAAAGTACCCAAGGAGAAGCTGGAACTCTGGACTCTGAGCATGTGCTGCTCAGCTCTGCTGAAAACTAGGAGACAGCCCTGGTGTTGAGAGAGTGCACAGCCCCACACAAGGGAAAACATGGGAAATAGGTAGGAAAATACAGTATAGGAAACACTAGGCATAGAGAGCCCTTGGCAAGAGCCAAAGGAGTAGAAACTTCTCTGCCAGCAAGTGAACGAAAAAGCTTGAAAGTCAGACCAAGAAACAAGCCAAAATGACCTTAAAAGAAACATCCATTCTTCCATCCTTCCATTTCGAGATTGTGTCAATCCCCGTAACAACTGGATTTATCTCTCCACATGATAACCGAGTCAAGGTCTGTGCTTTTATGAAGCACCAGCCTGTGATCTGAACATCTGACAACAGTCCCTCAGCCAGGAGCCCAGAAGGCTCCACATTTTCTCCTCAGCCCTTGCACTGAAGAGGCCCAGATATGTGGGGATGCCCAAGGACAGGATGTGGCCCCAGAGAGCAGCTGTACCCTGGAGGATGCTGCTGTGTCTGCTGCTCTGCAGGGTCGGGTGGGGCAGTGAGGCTCATCGGGCCCTGCTGTGCTCATTTCAGGGCTGCAGAACGGCTCAATCCATTTACCTGCAAGCACCAGGTATAACCGGGTTAGATCAGAGCATTACCACCGTGTGTAACCTTTGGACTTTGGCTTGGGGCTTCTGCTTTCCCTTCTGGAGAGAACGCGCCGTATTTCACTGTCTGCTTTATTTCTTTCTGCTTTATTGCAGCTGTGCTCACTGCCCCACACAGATTGATTTTCCTGGAGGCACAAACAAGCAGATAGAATCCAGAGGAGGCTTAAATAAAGGGAATCATTGTAAATGGTCTTTGAATTAATAAATATATATAAAGATAAATAAGAAGCATAGATAGAGATATATAGGACATATAGATTGTACAAACAAATCATGACCCATCTGTGCAGCGTGCCCTCAGTGCTAGGATATCCTGGAAAGCCATAGGCTTTTCTGGACACGCTTGTGATCTCAGCTGGGATACAGGAAACTTGCCACAATATCCAGGCATTGAAGGATGGATCCCAAGACAATACAGCGTGCCCAGCAGGAAGAGTTTACCCTAAAAAGAATACCTAAAAGGCACAGTCTACCTTCTCAGCTAACTGAATTCAGGCTGACAGAATATGCACTTCCACTGTAGCCACTAGTAATTAGCAGAAGAGAAAAGAACTACCAATTTAGAGATGCTTGTGACCTGTAGGCAGAGGTGGTCACTGATTTTTAACAGATTCTTAAGTTCTCACCTTAAGTTCTCACCCCCTGCCATATTCCTGCCAGCCACTGACCTTCCTTTGGTCTGCTGTAGACCTGTGTGCTCAGAAAGAGGAGCTGCAGCATTCACCATGAATAACTATGCACAGCAGCTCCTTCTGAGTCTCCTTTGGAGAGGGACTTGCTCCTTCCTGCCTAATTAACAGAATATCAAGCAAGACTCTAAACAAAACTGATTTGGTATGATTTTTTGTGAGATTTTTGGACTTCAGAGTCTTCTCTGGTGCACAGTCTGAATACATAAAGTAGAAATTCATCCATCAACATAAATTAGGCCCCAAGATTGGAATTATTTGATTCACCTGAACAAAAAGTACAAGAATGCCTGTTTGTGGTCCCCTTTCTTGCTGTCATCTGGCTCAGAAATGCAGTTTGGTACTTGGGAACAACAGCTTGTATCTGCTACCCCAGTCTATAGATACTTTTAGGAAGCTACCAATATAAGTAAATGCAATACATTGTCTTCCCCATCCTCTCGCACAGCTCTCCTCTGCACCATCAGCATCCTCCCTGCCACTTTCAGTTGCTAAATCAATTAAACATTCAGCTCTGCTGAAAAGAAGGAAACTGTACCAGTCACCATAGCATCTTGACTTCTGCTAATTCTATTTCAGGTCAATTGCTTATCTCTCTGTATTTCTTCACTGCCAGTACAGCAAGCCATGTACTCTCTGAATCCTCTGTCACCTGGCCTGTGTGATACCCTGTGCACATAAAACGACAGAGGCTCTGCCTCTCCTGGAGGCCTCTATGAATAAAAAGAAATTTAAAGTGCCAGTTTACCCCCAGCTTTACTCCCAGCTACTGGGGAAGGTAGGTCACTGGAGGAGACTGACCTCAATTTGAGTCAGACTGCCCTTGCACCCCTCCAAGAGCAAGGCCAAATGCCACGGATACTGGCCCTGCAAGAGATGCTCCAGTAGCTTTGCCAGCCTGGGAATGCAGCTGTGCATGAGATGGTTTAAAAGCTGAGTGAGGCACCTCAATTGAATTACACAGTTCAAGGGAAACCAGGACTGCTAAGCATACAGAAACCATCTGACTCTCCACAGAAAAGTTATTACTCAAAAGGTTTTTGTGCTTACCGAATGATCTGATCTCTGCTTCGTGCAGAAGGGTTTTCCTTTCTCTTTGAACTGAATTTCAATGCGTCCTTGCATGAAGAGCATAATGAATTACATGCCTACAGCAAGGGCTGTTTGAAGCACGGTCCTTTATCCCTAGAGCCATTTCCAGGGGAGGTGAAACTGCAGTGCAGAGCACCTCTGGTTTTATCACAGACCCCCTCTGCTGTGTCACTTTTTTCTCGGGAGATGGCACTTGGGTGGACAGGATTTAGCACAAACACAGCCCAGTGGATGTCCCCTCCCTCAGCTGGGCAGTGGGAGTTGTGTCTCACAGGCAGGACAGAGCCTGTCACCTGGAGGCAGAGCACAGCATTTTAGGACAACTGTGAGGCACAAATCCAAAGATCAGTTGCTTCAGCTCCCGAAGGCGTGCGAAGATAAACACCAAAGAGACAGATCCCAGCAGATTCATGCTGCAGAAACAAAGCTGTCCAAGTTCAACCACAGGAGCTTACGGGCACTACGGAAACAATCCCACCCTCAGGGAAGTGGGGCATTTGAAAGAGATAATCAGGCATGCAGCTCATTTTCAGTGGCTGGCAACTCACACTGGGCAGACCTCATGCAGCCCGAAGATGGCCTCACAAGCAAAATGTAAAGTGTCATTTTGGCCCTTTTTGGGGTGCCATCCAGAAAGGGCCCCTCATGTGCACATCTTCCAATTTCCTGACTGAGAGATGCTGGAAGCCTTCCAGGCCACTCACGGCAGGGTGGCAGCAGCAGGGGCAGCCCGTGCAGGGTGTCAGGCTCTTCCCACACCTCTCAGTCATGAGTGGGAGATCTCTGCCACTCCACCCTGAGGCCCAGGGAAGCATCACTATTTTTCCAGCTCTGCCTTTACTGAATAACTCAGCTAATAGCATCAGACGAAGCAGTGATTTTCTGATGTTTGGCCAAGCTGTTAACATTGTCATTCTAGCACATTTTGACAAGTACAGGCAGGTCTGGGCATTAGTCATATTTTTACAAAGACGGTGGTGGTTTTATTTCCTTTTTTCCTTTTCTAACTTAGCCATTTTACTGGGCTTCAAAGCCGTCAGTGGAAACAGATGTGTGAATGTTATAAAATTAAGCTGCTACGTCAGGGTTTTTTATGGCTTTGTACAAGTTGTACGTCAAAAGACACTTCAGGCCAGAGGGCCAAGTGCTTTGCACTGAGAGAAGTTAGCATGAGGAATTACAGACTGTGAAACGAGGACCCAGTTTTACCTATATTAAAAAAATAAAGAAAGGATTAAATAAATACTAAAACAAAACTCTCTACCCTGACTTAATTTCACTTCCAGGTACACACACACTGTTCCACAGTCTCCCAGTGGGTGCTAGCGGGGTTGGTGTACATCTGAAGGCACCTCAGTACTTTAGCACATCCTCACTGCTCAGCAGGTGGCCCGGTACCCTTTACTGTATCCTGGAGAAGGCCTTTGTGGGATGTGAATCCTTCAGGAGCGGGTGTTTGTTTTCCTGGGGCTCCTCTGCTCAGCAGCTCAGCCTGCAGCCCCCAGCAAGGCTCGCTGGCCTCTCCACCGAGAGGCAAGTGCCACCCCAGGGCCTGCTGGAGAGAAGTTCACAGCGCAGACAGTTTTAATGCCTCCTAGGCTTGAACTGAAGGCTTTCTGAAGGAAGTCTCGCAGGGAGCCCTATTTTTGGGCAAAATATTGCACCCCTCCTCGCCTCACCTATACCAGCTGTTTGCCTAGGATGCGCTTCGCGTGACTTAAGGAATTATCCCATTTCATCCCGGTTTGGAGGCCCGAGTGACTCGCCGCGGGTGATGCAGCAGCCAGCCCAGGCAGAGCTCGGCCGGGCCGTGCCGGGCTGGTTTGGGAGCGCGGTGCCGGCCCCGCCGCTCCGCGGGCCGCGCACACGGAGGCAGCCGGGCCCGGGCTCCCCGAGCGAGCGGCGGATGGCAGAGCCCGGGCCGGAGCCCGGCTCGGGGCCGGCAGCTGCTCCGGGTGCGGGACAGCGAGCCGGGAGCGCCGGGCCGCGGGCAGACGGCTCCCGGTGCCTCCCGGCGCACACGCCCAGGGCTTTGTCCGGGAGCGGAGCGCGGGGCCGGCTGCGCTCCGTGCCCGGCTCCGGGAGCTGCTGCCGGGCGTGAGCGCATTCTGCGCTCAGAGCGCGCTGAGAAACGGGTTTCATCCAGCAACGAGCCCGAGGCGGACTCCTGCTTCAACTCCTTCGCATTTGGCTTTCTATTCACATACATATAAAATACCACAGCTTGAAACAAGTACTCCTAAAATTGTTTACTTTTCCATTAAAAGCTTTGTTGTCAATAGTTTCTTGCTATTAATGATATAAACAGAAAACTGGATGGTGATAAACAGTGACATGTATATGATTTTTTTCAATCCTTTTAAGCAGAAATTTAAGCTGAGGTTAAAAAGAGCAAACCAAAATGATGATTTCCTGGCCGTGGGACTGAGATAAAACGGAAAAGAGGTTCTGTCAGCTTGCTTGTGCAGGAAAAACACGAGGGAAGGCTTTGAAATCCCAGCATGGGTCGCAGCTGTGCTCACCTGAGCAGAGCCATGAGACAAACACCCACTGGGAACTACAGCATGGGGCTGAGACACAGAGATCTGCTCTTATCTCTGCCACTGCCCACCTGCGTGACCACAGAAATCCCTTCAGCCCAACATGAAGAAAAGACAGAAATAAAGACATGGCACTCCTCCCAGCGCGCAGTTTGCAAAGGCCTGCTGGCTGTGGGGCAGACCATGACCTTGCAACACTGACTCCTTCCACGTGAGCCTCACCAAGCAGGGACAGCATCCTCCAAGCCGAGGACAATACCTTTGCATTTTATTCCCTATTGCTGGCACTGTCAGTCTTTGCTCACTTGTCATTTTATGTGTTTCCATGGTGAAGAGGAATCCAAGCCCACATAGGCTGAGAACACTTTGCACACAGACACACAGTCAGGGGCCAAGCAACCAAAGCCAGAGGAGAACTAAGCGCTGCCTCGTGCCATGGGTTGGGACCTGAGACAGACTCTCGCCCTCCACAGATTTCTGCTTGAGCAGAGCCCAAGATGCAGAACTGGGACAGGGAGCTGGCAGCCACCACCACCCCTGAGAGAGCAGCTTGAGAGCAGCCCAGCTGAGAGCAGTTTTCTCTGCTCTCTGCTCCTTTTGCTTTTCAAGAGCTAGCGAAGCGAACACATTGCCCCGAACTGGGGCTGTGGAGTAGCCAGGCCCGAAGTCAAGGGACACAGAGCAAGCTGCTACCACCGTGCTGTAGAAGGAAGAAAGGAGAAACCATGAGGCTGCCCAGAGGACTGAGCTGTGCCGGCTCTGGGAGCCCAAACTCATTAGCCACTGTGGCCCTCGGCGGGTCTCTGAGTTGCTGCATTTGCCCTCAGAAGGTCGAGCACATGCGGTAGGTCTGAGCAGCCCCGACTCCACCGTGCTGGGCAAGCTCCAGCCATCTGTGCAGCAACTGTCCTTCTCAGCAAAGCTGCTCCAGACCCTCTGGACCGGCCCTGGGTGCTGGTGCTCAAGTTTGCAGAGCTCAGCCAATACATCTGGCGGACTGGCTCATCACTCAAAACTGCTGTTCCATCCCCTCCTTCACTGCAAAATCCCAGACAGACAGCCTCAGCCCTCAAACTCGGCCTGCAAAACACTTGTGTGGGGAAAAACACACACAGTTTCGGGGGAAACTAGATTTTCAGTAGTTTCCGTGACATTGAGACCAACCTGACAGGGAAAGGGTGTACGGAGGAAGAGCTTTACCTGGAGACTGGCTCCCTCTGCAGCCGGATCGCCAGCATCCCCAACGTGGCATGTCTTTTGAGACATTTCACTGCTTTTGGACGTTTCACTGCCACTCACAGCGGGAAAACCTTCTGGGAACGAATGGGCTAAGCATGGGAAATCCATGCTCCCCATCAGGAGCAATATCACAGGGATGATGGATAAACTACCCCAGTGAAAAAGCAGGCGGACTTTCAAGTTAAAGTCACACCACTGGCAAAAAAGTCACACCAAAATCTCCTGACCAGGTGGTAAAAAGCACGGCAATTTCTGAGTTTCCTGGAATAACGGAGAGCAGACAGATCTTTACCAAACAGACCGTGCAAACCCTTGGCAGCGCTTCCCAGTTCTTCAAAACCTTCCTGCTGGGTGCTTCTCCAGAGCGGGAACGGCAGAGCCGAGCGCGGCAGAGCGCATCTCCCGTATCTCCGGCATCTCCCGCATCTCCCGCATCTCCGGCATCTCCGGCATGTCCCGCATGCCCCGCATCTCCCTCATCTCCCTCATGTCCCTCATCTCCCGCCTCTACCTCCTGTCCCTCCTGTCCCTCATCTCCCGCATGTCCCACATGTCCCTCATCTCCCGCATCTCCCTCATCTGCCTCATGTCCCGCATCTCCCTCATCTCCCTCCTGTCCCTCCTGTCCCTCATCTCCCGCACGTCCCGCAGCTCCGCGGCCGCGCAGCGACACCGCGCGGGGACCGTCCCGCACCCCTGCGCTGCCCGCGACCGACGAGATGCACAGGGGAGCTGCCACGGCTGGAAGTGTGGAAATTGCCCCCGGACACACCTGCCACAGGCGTGTTCTCGCCGGCATCAAGGGAGAGCACGAGGCAGGAGTTAAACCAGGGAAATGCCACCGTTTGTATTACACGGGAAATCAGATTATCGCCGAGGATGCTGCAGGGCTTAGAGCTGTGAATCAGCTGGCAGGTCAATGGCTCCTGCGTTTCCTTTCCTGAGAGTGAAACCCTGGCTGCGTGCCCCACGTTTTGGGGTGCTCACTCTCTTTATTACACAGCACCCCGCACCCGCTGGCCGCCCTGCTCAGGCCTCATCCACCTGGCACCAGCTGCAGGGAGAGGAGTTAGCAAATACCCGCCGGGTGTGGCAGCGCTTCCTCCGCCAGGCCAGCAGGCAGGACACTCCTCCCCGTGTCCCTTCTGTCCCCAAAGCCGTCACATCCAGCAGCCCCGTCAGTGCCGAGCAGGAGCTGCAGCTGCCGTGGGATGGGGCCAGTGCAAGCCACTGGCCAAGGCAGCGAGCCCAGGGCAGCGCGGAGGAGCCCTGCGCCGCTGGACCTGCGCGCTGAGCACGGGGAGCTGGAGCTGCAGGCACTGCCAAGGCGGGCTCTGCCTTTACCACAGGTTCACTGGAAACAGATGAGCGAAGTTCTGTCAACTTCAGCCCGCCACAAACCATCTCATGCACCCCAAAAAACATGTGGCAGAGTTTTCCAAAAGAAACTTTTCAAGGAAAACTTTGCTGTTACCTTTTGGTGCTTCCAAACCACTGTGCCCCATAATGGAAACCATCCCATTTTACATTTATAACCATAGACTTCTACACATCCCACACAGCATCCCAGGCCTGGCTCTTAGGCCAGTGCTAAATATTGAGCCATATCATAAAACTGTGGGAATTGTCAGCACTGAATAGAGTGCACATTTATGGAGACAAATAACCCCATGCAGGCAGACACAAATAACCCTCCTTCTCTGCTGGGCAGCAGCCAGTTCATTGGTGAGTGCCTCTTCCAAGCTCCAGACTCAGTGCTGAGAGCCCAAAAAACCATCAGCCCAGAGCATTAGTCAGTGTGTCAGCGCAGGCAGGACAGCTAGGGCACTTAGAAGGAGATGCCACATTTACTTGGCTGCGTGAAGAGTTCAGGGCTCATCTATTCCTGAAACAAGAGCATGTTTTTCTCTGTTTCCTCTCTTCAGGATTTGTGTCTGGATATTTCAACAGCCACTCGTGGCAGCTGGATGGATAGTTATTATGCATAGAAAACTTTAGCTAGCTAAGAGTCAGGAGAAAACCTGAGTAATGGCTCTGAAGTTTCAGAACACTGCCCACAAAGTGAAAAGGCTGCATCGTGTCCCCACAAAAGGAGAAAAATAAAACCAAAACCTGCCTGGTAGCATGAATTGCTTATTTGCTGTAGAAAAATAAAATCCAAGCTGGTATAATACAAAGCCTGGTTCTGAACACATCACCTCTTTATCTGCTGCCAACTATCAATATTGTAAATTGGCTTTAGCCATCACACCTCTCATCTGTGTTTCATCTGTAGACACGCTTATTAAAGCCAGGTGAAAAAAGCCAGGCCTTTCCAGTGCCTCCCACCGGAGTAAAAGCTCATCAGCAAAACTGTGACAGCAGAAGTTTGCACAGACCACCTTTTCCAGGTGAGAGCAAGGCTGGAGGAAGGCTAAAGGACAAGCTGAGTTTTGACATCAAGCTGCAAATTTGCACCAGCACTCCCGAAGTATCCTGTCCGAGCTTGGCAGCTGAAAGCTGCAAATGGACAGTCAGGAGATTCCAGTATAGGCTTCCTACGTGCCAACTACTTGCCAGAAGATCCCATTCTCCTACAGTTCACCTTCAAAGAACAGTTGGAAGGAGGCCCGACCATCTGGAGAAATTGTTCATAATGCTCTATGACATCAAAAATTAAAGCAAACAGCCTGGCAAAACACAAACCTGCTATCGTGCTAATTCCCACTTGCCTTCCCTTTTGTGGAGCTGCACGCGAGCCTCCAAAAAACGTTGGGATAAAGCAGCAGGTTTGGCTCCTCCAGCCAGGCCCTCCCTAGCTACAGGTGGCCAGCTGGGAATCCTCAGCCACCTGGCTGCAGGGCTTGCTTTGCTCGGGGGACAATCCCATCTGCTGGCTTGGGTGGCAGCCTCCTCCCGCCCCTGGGCTGGCCTCCAGCATGCACAGAACACCCCCCTGGGCTGGCAGCACCTTGGTCACCCTGCAGACAGCTCCACCAAGCAACACCGAGCAGGAGGCACCTGCATCACAAACCGGAGTGCATTGTGCTCCAGACTGAGAGGCAGAAGCTCAGACGTGTGTGTTTGTAAGCAGTTTAAACTCCAACGTGGTGGAAAGTTGATCAGCCACTCTAACGCTTTTGCAGGAGTTCCATGGAATGATGGCACCATCTCAGGTAAGGGTCTTAGCACGTGGATTGCAGGATTCAAGCCAGCTGGTACTGAAAGAAAGCATTCTGCTCACTGAGTTGTAGATTTATGTCCTTCCCTGCTCACAGGGGAGCACAGGATTACATTTCTGTTAACAAGGATGTGAACCTGCCAGTACTCTGGAGTGCATCTGTGAAAGAGAATTACACCCAGAAGCTGCAGTGACCAAAGTTTTCAGGTTCCTGGCTATTTTCATTTTTTCCTTCTTCTTTATTATTCTAGCCTCATTCTTTGAAGTTTATCTATCCTCTGTTGCTAGTGAATCTTTTGAAGAGATCTTCCTGTTCTGCAAACAATTTATTTTCATGCAGAGAGAGCAGCAGACCACCTTCAACAGAGAATGTACACAATTCTCCTAAACATGTCAGTGAACTGGTTTACTATCTCAATACAGAGAGAGATTCAAATAAAAGCATTAGGTTTGGGCTTCAAATGTGCATCACAGGTCTGCTGTTCTCAAGAGTGGGTTAAATCCAGACATGGACACAAACATCCAAATAATCTCACTTTTGAGTTTGAAGTTTGCTATTTTAATTTCAGATGTTTTGATTTGAATTTTGATGTGCTTCTGAATAAAATGAACTGCTGGCTGAAAGGCACTCTAAGCCAAGCCAGAAGACTAAACAATCCCCTGAATAAACTTCATGAGTGAATCCTAAGTGTATATTTAGGAGCTGTTCCACTGGTCGTAGCCATGCCCTTCAGTGTACCGCAAGTAAGAATGATCACGAGCATTTTTTCCCCCATAAGAATGTGCTACAAAACAGAGAAAAGATTCAGCAAGTACGACTTCAGACTGAGACCCGAGATGTAAATTTATATTTCCAAATCAGTTTCCTGCCAGGACCAACTAAATCAAAACAGAGCTAACAGAGTAGAGCTGTGGTTAACAGAGAAGACACTCAGCACTTGAATGAAAAACACAAAAAAAGCTTCAAAAGAAAAAGGGGGGAACAGTAGGGCATCAGTCTCTTGCCTTTCCCCAGGGCTTCTTTGCATGTCCTGATTTTATTGACACTATCATCTCCTTCTGTGTTCTTAAAGCTCAGCTGTGGTGTGAGGCAGGTTCTGCAGCACTGCCAATCCTGTGAACTGAACCAAGCGCTTCTTGCAGGATTGGCCTGGGGCCACTGATTTCAATGGGAGCTGCTGGACGCCCAGCATGACTGACAGTTAGGCTCTCTGTGGATCAAAAATCAGAATAATTTTGTTCCATCTGGCATTTTTCATCATCCCCACTGTGCCCAATATTGCAGTCACAACACCTCGCTTTTTAAAAATCACCACTCAGCCAAAGGCATAAAATGTAACAAGCACTTGAGCAAGTGAAATAGCGGCAGCAACAAAATTCTCGCATATTACCATTATAGTAATGGCACTTAGTAAGTATTGGAAACTCCTGAAACAAACCTACTTTGTCAGGGAGGGAATGCTTCAACTGCTTTTTGGAGTGCTTCGTCACTGGTAACTAGAAAATGTAGAAGGGTGTCAGGCTGATCAAATCTTTTCTAGGTCTTTTCTAGGTCTCACAGGAAGGATTTACTGCAGGCCAAAAAATGAATCTCTGAAGAGGACCTAAAGGAAGTAGAAAATAGCAGAGGTAGGCAGGATGGCAGAGAGCACAGCCTGATAGGTGGAAAAACCAAGGAGAGTGATAGAAAAAATATAACACAGAGAGAAAAGAAGCTGACGTGAAGGAAGAGAAGTTTTAGACTAGAAACATAAGAATTGCTGGACTTTACAGCAGGGTACAGCCCAGTATCCTGTCTCAGTGGGGCTGAATGACTGATGGAAGAGTAAGAAAACAGAAGTTTATCCACTTTTCCCTGACAAACTCTTTCTGTTTTAAGATACACAGGGCAATAACCTCAGAACCAGAGATGGTAACAAGCGTATTTCACAGCTTTTGGTGGAGTTTGCCTCTGTAAACAGGTCTAGTCTGAATCCAGGTACACTTTTGGCATTGACAACACCCTCTGCCAGGAATGCTCACAAGTGTACCTGTGGTGCTTTAGAAAAAGCATGTCTGAATTCCTTTCAGGTTTGCCACACATTTATTGAAATATGAAAAATCATAAATTATGTTTTTCTAATCACATTCTCTGCTACATTAATGATTTAAGTACTATTTTATCTCATGCCCATTCAGTTGGTTTTTTCCTAAGGTAAAAACTTCATGTAATGGTCAACACAGAAAGGGGGGCATATCTTTTACTACTCTGCCTGCATCTTTTTTAGCTCTACAATCTTTCTTTGGAGGTGTAATTATGTCAATAACACAGCAATAAAGGAACCTCAATTTATTTCCTCACACTCCTTCGAATGCTTCTGAAAAGCAATTCCTTGAAACCAAATAGTAGAAGATTTAGCAAATCACCACACTTTTATGTTTCTGGAAGTCTTTTCAGAAGCACAGTGACCTCCTCCCCATCCCACATACAAAGTGAGAGCCTAGGATAGGCATCAGGTCCCAGAATACACAAACAAAAGCATGGATGTCGACCCAGCAATGGTCTTACTACGGGCTGCCTTATGGCTCATGAACACTGCACAATGCAGGGAGCACGGAGGAGTGCACATTGCACAAGGCCTGCTCTCTCAGAGGTGTGAAGTTAGAGTTTTCATTGGCTCCGAATTACTTGGGGCAAACAACAAGCCCTATCAAGGTTGTTGTGTGGCTTAAAAAAGAGCAAATTGGAGGTATTTCCAAGCTGCAAGGAAAATACTGAAAATTCACAAAGAGACAAAAGCGGGAAGAATCTGGAAAAAAGAGAGCGATCTCCAGATGGAGGACAGGGGAATGCCAAAAGTCTTGAAGACGTTTTATTTTAATCCCAATTCCCTAAACATTGGATGTTGTTTATAACACAAAATTGCTTGTATTGTTTGTATGTTACCGCTTGATTTCTAAAGCGATGAAACAAGCTGTGGAAGCCACAGCAGGGTTCCCTTTTAAACATTAAATCAATGCACTACATCTGTTGAAATCCTGGAGAGCCTGAGGCAGCAGTGCCAAATTCCAGAGTCTGTCCTCAGCAGGAGCCGTGTGGTAAACGTCTGCATTTGGGTTCCAGCTTTGGCCTGCGAGCTGTCATCCTCTCCAAACTCTTTGGAGGCTCTTCAGTCGAAGAGCTGGAACTGGGAGTTCTTCCCTCCCACCCCCAGCAACTTCTCTGATACAGCTGAGGCTGCAAAGAGCCCTGAGCCATGCAGGGGAGGACAGGGAGGGGGGCTGGAGTGAGCCCCGTGGTTACTTCATGGCTCGATGAAGCAACCAGCAAAGATGGTGTTTTAATGCTTTTCCAGAGAAAGGTTTTCCACCTTTTTCTCTGTGCTGAAAGATGGGAAGGTCTCTGAGCTTACCAAAATGTACCACAGCAGACTTCAATGGAGTCAGGAAGCCACGAAAAGCTCCCAACACCCACATACAGATACGCCTAATGTTCAAAAATAATAAAAAAAACCAACCAAAAATGAAGAATTTACTGTACTGAACCCTCCAAATGCCTGAGGTCTGTCTGTCCTCCCACTGTTTATGCACACAGGAATCAATCAAGCTGGGAACAGAAAAAAAAATACCATGGAAGCCCTGCAGAATGCTGTGTCTAGTCCCATGTGCCTCTGAGGCTGCTCCCACCACTGCCACTCTCAGACCTGTCAGCAGCACACTTCAGCCTGTTCATTCCAGGTGTCTGCTTAGGAGCAATTAAATCCTCAGGTTTTGGGCCTCTTGCTAAAGCACCCTGTCCCTTCTGCAAACTGTCTGGGTGAGCACACCGAGCAGGGTTAAAAGGACATTCCCAGTTCCTAACCCTGAGATGCTGCAGGTTTTCAGTGGGCAGCATCCTCTGACATGCTGAAGCCTGCCTATCTCCCTCAGTGCCTTTGCTCCCAGGAGGGAAATCACTCCTGCTTGTCAAGTGTTGGCGTTGAAACAATCTATAGCCAGCCACTGCTGTGTTCTGGGAATGAATGGGAAAACCACGTCAGGAGCCCTTGCTTGGTGACTGTGCTGCAGTGCACTGCTCCTCTGAGGTGGCGGTGACAGCAGCATGAAGCAATGAGCACGACATGCACCCTCCTGCACTCTGAGCCCTCCCTCCAGTGACAGTGTGGATTGTCACACATCTCACATGGCACTGCCTTCTCTGACTCTGATGTGAAATCCCAAATCTGACCTGAAATGCCAAACGGGATCCATTATTCTTCTTTTGTCACAGCAATTGCCTGCTGATCCGGATGCTCACTTTCCTGATTTGCCAGGCACCTGGCAGAGTGGCCTCTGCAAACTCACAGCACAAACTGCCCAGGGGCATCTGTCCTGGGCTTTTGGCTCCTCTGCACAGCTCTGCACAGCTGGCCTGCTCACGAGCTGTGAGACTGCAGAGGTGTCGTACCCAGAGCTCCCAAAAACTTTACAGCCAGCATGCCTGAGGTGTTACAGAGAAGAATTTGGCTCATAGTTAAATCTAACTTAATATTAGGTGTAGGGACATGGTTGTACCACCCAGGAGTTTTACTGGTTGAGTCCAAGTGTTACAGACAGTAGATTTCATCTCAAGAAGCAGTGAAATTGAAAATCACTTGGGCTGTGGTGGGTAATTCGCTAATTACAGGCCATTGCATATTTCTTCTGCATTAGAAATGTATTACAGCTTTCTTAAGAAAGTATAAACCTTTGGAAAAGCATACTGGCATTCATGACTTAACCTCATTACAAATGACAAATTAAAAATAGGTCCCAAACAGGAACCCCCAGCTCCAGCTCTGATGAGGTACAGTGTCAGAACAAACACAGAGGAAGTATTCTTTTCTTTAGGATTTTTAGGTCTTTTATGAGAAATTTAACTTTTTTTTTCCTTTTAAAGAAAGATGTTATTTAGTAAGTTTAATTCAACAATGCCCAATCTCTACTTCAAAAACCCCCAACAAACAAAACAGAAAAGGAGTTATATATGAATGTGCAGCAGTAACAGCCACAATTAAATTGTATCTGCCTTAAGGTATAACAATTTGCTCCCATGGTAATTCTGAGCCAGCCCTCAAAGAGTGTATGTTAGACTTTTCTCTGGTGACACCAAACCAAAGCAACTTACACTCAGTTTGTCACCTCTGTGCCTTGAATACCAAGAAAAGGGTGGGTGTTTTTTTTGGCAGAGCAGATTGGTAAACCTGTCATGCAAATATTTTGACTGCTTAGTCACTGCAGCTCCTATTCTAGTGAAGTGTCTAGAAGCTGATCCCCATGTCTTGGTGGGTGGAGAGAAGAAGGGGTTGGAAATAGAAAAAGATTGGATCGGGTTACCAGCAATAGGAATTAATAATGTTTATAAAGTGCTCTCAGATGAGAGGAATTACATGAGCCTAAACAGTATCAAACAGTTGAAACTCTAGAAGTGGGGCAGACGATGGAATAAGAGAGGGGTTTTTGTTGTCTGTGTGTCTGACCATTAAGCTTGTTTTGCTTGCGTCTGACCACTTGTGAGATAGTCATGAAAAACCACCCAACAGAGTAACCAACAAAAGCAGTGAATAACAACTGTTGATAAGGCTGTAGGCACAAGCGTGGGAGTTCTGCCTCATGTCCAAAGCTGCTTCAGGTCAAAAACACTGTAAAATTCGCAGGAAATAAACACTTGTGCACCAGGGGATTAAATTCTGACCCCACACTAGTGTCAGTTCCTAAAAACTCCATCAGCCTTGAAGTGCATCACTGTAAGTCTCATTGGGACCTCACTCCAGAAATCACCTTCACTGCAGTATGAGCCACAGAGGAACAAAGCCAGGACAGCACCAGCAGCCCCCAGAGCTACTTCAGACAGCTGTAAAACATCAGCAAAACTGAGAGCCAAGATTTACAAATCCTCCAGCAGAGACTGCTCTGAGCAATGAACAGTGTGCACTCGTGGAGAAATCCTGTTGCACAAACTTCAGCTCTACTGCAACTGCAGAATCAGTGGGTGCAGGGAAAGCGACAGGCTCGTGAGCTGGGCTTTTACTGAGGCATTTCCTGCAGCAGCTCCCCGCTGTACTCCGTTCAAACTGCCTCCGACACAAGCAGTCTGAGGATGGAAAATTGGCAGAAGCTCTATAAACAAAGGATAATGATCAGCAGGGAAGTGTGAGAGGAGGTGAGAGTCTAATGCAGCCCAGCAGGGACTGCTAGCGCCTGTCTCAGTTAGAAAATCTAAATAAAATTAACAGAGGTACAAAGCAGGGGATGGGCCAGTTAAAGGAAGGGGCACTCCCTGGCCACGTGGAGTACTACATCTAAAGAGTTACCACAAAATTTGCTCAGTTCTGTGTTTCTCCACAACAACATATGGAACAGGAGAGGTTAATTTCGTGTGACAATGAGTCCACTGTTGAGTGTCACACACTGCCACAAAATAAGATGGGTTTGGAAACAGATGAAAGTCTGTGTGCACAAAGGAAATTATCTACACCATAGATAATGACTGTGAGAGAAAAATTACACTATTTGGGAGAGGTACCAGAGTATAAATCTTTAACTGCAGACAGAAAGTCACTTGATACATCTTTGCAGTCATCAATTCCTGTCCTTTTCCTAGTTAAGATCCTAAACATAGTTTCCTAGAAAGTTGTGTTTGATTTGAAGAAGGAATAGGAAATGGTAGGAAACCTCACATGTTCTGTAACAAAATAGAGATTTTTCTGGTGCTTCTCCATTTAACAGTTCCAAGAAACATCCTGTCACTACTTCATTATACCCAGCTTTTACACAGAGATACTGTATGAGGGAGAAATCCTCAAAATTCCTTGGACTCTTATTATATAGCACTCCCCTGGGACAAAAATCTTGGAGCTACATAAAAGTTATTGTCCATCTGCTAGAGGTCAGGAAGGATAAGAAGAATGAGTAAGAGATCTGATTAGGAGGGTAAAAGCACTTCCTTTAACCATCATGAGCTCTAAGAAGAACAGCGTTCACTTCCAACACACAGAAAACACCTACAGATGCTGAACAGAAAACCATAAAAACTGGCTGCCTGTAAAACATTTGACCAAATCCTTAACTTTAAATATGCAATTCACAAATTTCAAAAGCCTGCTTTGATTTACAGGTGACACATTGTAAAGTAAGAATCAGCTTACTGTCAAAGCAGTCTGCAACTGAGCTGACCATCCTCAGAGCAAAACACAAGGAAAACTAAACGAGAAAGGGATTTGCTTCACTTCTCTACTTCCAAGAATAAATTCTCTCTTGTAATCATATTTACCCCCCTTAATTTCTTTTCCTGTTTATACTTTCTATTTCATTTCACTTCATTACCAGTAAAATTTACACAAATCTCCCTGCTGCCAGTGTGTGTGTGTGTGATGGTGCAGTGGGAACCTGCAGCTGATTTGCTGCACGTGGGTGGATCCAGGCTCTGGGATCAGGCGGAGCTGGGCTCCGTGCCCTAATGACTGTCCTGACCTTCCCTTGTCACCTGCAGCCAGTTACCCATCTCTGCAAGGTCTCAAAGTAAACTTCTGTGGTGAAGAGGCAAGAGTTTGGGTCAAAATGTGCAGACTGTGCTCCTGTAGTTAACCCTTGTGGCACTCACAGCTGGTACCTGATGCCAGAAGATGATGAGGTTCATGCTCAGGGTTTATTTCCAGTAGCGTGAAGATACACTGAAGACAAAACACTGTGGAAACTCAGTTCCATATATTCCATATAATTAGGAATATTTCTTTCTTTGTTCTGGGGTGTCCTGATCCCCAGGGGAGCACTGACTTTGACCCTCATCCATGGAGAAAGATTCCTAGACTTCAAGATAGGCTAGAAGTGTGAAATAGATTACAGAGAGTAGTGTAGGTGTGTCACTTGGTGAGAAATTGAGGTTTTGGGATTTTTAGTATGTTGTGGATGGGAGCAAGATGGAGGGCACAGGGTGTCATCCTGGGTTTCTTCTTCATGCTTCTTCTTCCTCCTTCTCCATGGGTTTGGGTGGCACTCTGTAATTGGGCAGAAAAGTCCCCATTGGGGCTCTGTGGGATCAGTTATTGGGTTAAAAGGGAAAATAATCTAGGTGTCAGTTCTTTATTGGATAGTTTAGTCTTAAAAGACTTTGTAACAAGAGATTGTTGGCCATTTTGTGCCAGAAGAGGATGCAGTTCGTGCTCGGGGTTTATTTTCAGTAACGTGAAGATACACTGAAGACAGAACACAGCTTTCAACTTCCATAGCTTTCTCCAGGCTGGGTTACAGGGCAAAACTCTAGCATGGCAGAGAGTCACAGAACTTTGTTATTCATTCCTTTCTATTCCTGTCTCGCCTTCTGATGAAACTTTCTCTCTGTTCTGTGTAGTATAGTTATAGTGTGGTCTTTTCTAATGTAATATATATAATAATATAATAAACCAGCCTTCTGAAATGGAGTCAAGATCTCTCCTTCACGTCACCAAGTCCTAACTGCCCAGAAGACCCACGGCGATAAACATGAACCCTTTCCTGTGATGAGGCTGAGTTTGGAACTCTCCCGGCACAAGCAGGAGCTGTTCCTGTCAAGTCACCTCTTCCCTTGGCCATCGGCTGACCTCTGCCTTTCTCAGCCTTGGAAAAAGACATCAAGGAACCAGCATTCTGAACTCTGGCGACTCTGCTGGGAAAAGCTGTTCCCGTGGCATCAGGAAAGCACCTTTCCTGCGGCTTTTGTGCGGGCTGTGAGCGCTGTGGCGGCTCAGGCGGAGCGGGCACGGCGCGCCCTGGGGACCGTCCCGGGCACGGGCGTGCGGGAGGATTTCCTGCCGCTGGGAAGGGCGCTGCCCCTCCTTACCCTCGGCTGGAAGCGGACGAGGCCAGGGCAGCAGGCAGCGGCGCCCGCAGCGCCCGGCAGGGGCCGACAGAGACCGCGGGGCCCGGGCAGGGCCGGCAGAGACCGCGGAGCCCGGGCAGGGCCGCGGAGCCCGCGGGGCCCGGGCAGGGCCGGCGGAGCCCGCGGGGCCCGGGCAGGGCCGGCGGAGCCCGCGGGGCCCGGGCAGGGCCGGCGGAGCCCGCGGGGCCCCAGGGCCGGCGGGCCCCGGGGCCCGGGCGGCGGCGGGGCCGCGACGCTGCTGTCTCGACTGGCCGGCACTGCCCGCTCAGCCGGGGCTGGCACCCGCAGCACCAGCGGCTGGGATCGTCTGGGCTGGAAAGCACAGCACCCAGATGCTGCCCCGCTGCCCAGGATAGGGACAGCTCCTGCTAGCCCGGGCTGCTCTGAGCCCGGCCAGCCCGGCCTGGGCACTGCCAGGGGTCCAGGGGCAGCCACAGCTGCTCCCGGCACCCGGGCCAGGCCTGCCCACCCTCACAGCGGAGAATTGCCTCCCGAAATCCAATCTAACCCTGCAGAGCTCTGAGCACAGCGGTGACCGTGAGGAATTACATGTGTACAGAGTTAGGGACTCCGCAGGAGCTGCAGGCAGGAGGCACAAAACTCTGTCGGGAATCTGAACCCGGAGGTGCAGCGATCTGACACCAGCAGTGTCAGAAGGGCACTGACCCGGTTAAAGCTTTGTGGGGCACCACTCCTGGGAAGGCAGCTCCCACACACACTGTGGAATGTACTTCACCAAACTGGCAAAAATCCTGTTGGCTGATGGCGTCAGAAGGGGCTGGAGAACAGCAGCAGCCAGAGCTGCTCCCTCCTGCCAGTGCCACCCACGCTGCTGTGGTGCCCTACACCTGGCTGGGACACGGCTGGAACATTGGTGGGAGTGAGGTACACTGGAGTCATCCCGGTGTAGTTTGTAAGCAATTACAAGCATTTAATGTACTTTGAAACACAAACCTCAGAAGTGATGTATTAATTCCACAGTGACAGGAAGATTGTGGATGCAAGCATCCCCAGACTCACAGTGACCACACTGGGCTTTGGAGGAGGCTGGGTGACAGGCCAATACCCTCTGGAGCCGTGGAGTGACACCATTCCCTCCACTTGTTCTGACACCTGAAATGGAACAGATTGTGCCTAAAAGCATCTGTAAGACAACAGGAGCTGCAATGGTAGGTTGAAGAAAGAGCTAAACACTACAGAGCAGAGCAAGGTAGGATGAAGGTGCCAGGTCAAACAGAGTGGAAGGGAAGATGGGGGAAATGCTCCCCCAGTACCTGTTAGGAAGGAGATCCTGTTACTGTGGGCCTAAATCTTAGCCCAACCAGTGCAAGCAGCTGTTCAAATTAGAAGGAGCTCTAATGATGGAAGAGACTTGCAGAAAAATTACTTTGACAGGAAACAGTGGTAGCAGAGGTACTGATGGAAAGTGAAATAAGGAAATCAGCTTTCCAGGATGAAGGACTGTTGAGTTACATTGCCACGTTTTGTCACTACAAATACACTTGAGCAAAACTAACTGGAAAGATCAAATAACTCATGCAAAAATAGTTAACCAACAGTGCATACACACTGCTCAGCAGAAGATCATAGTCCAAATTCCCAAGCAGCAACATCTCTTTCTCTCCCATTTTTTCTTTTTCACTGTGGACTCTTCACTTTTCTCTTACGGTTGTCTCTCACAAAATCTTGAATAATCTTAGGATTATCTCTTACAAAATCTCAGAGACAGGGTCACGCTGTGCTGAGCAGGCTGCTCATTCCCTGGATGGCCATCCCTTTCACGCACAAAACTCTCCTGGGCTCTGGCATGTTGCTTTTCACAGAGCCAAACCTGAGCTCAGCCTTCCTGCTGGAGCGTGAGGCAAGCCCAGAGCAGAGCCCAGTGCTGAGCACAGGGAAATCCTGAGAACAGAAGGACCAGGCTGCACAGCAAACAGCCCTGCGCCCCACTGTTGCTCCCTGCTGCTGGATCCCTGGAGAGGATTCCACCAGCTGGAGGAAATTAAAGGGGACTCAGAATCACGGTGCTCTAAGACTGGCTGGAGTTCTGCAGGTTTGCACCATACAGAATAAATGAGATCCTGCTAAGTGCTGAGGATCAGCAGAGTCTTGGCTCAGAGCTGCAGCTGCCTGAATCTCTTCAGCAAATCTCCAAGGCACTGGGAAACGGGAGCGTTCACCAGCCCAAACACAGGATTGCAGGATCTGCTCTTCAACAGGATAGTGCTGCAATCATGGGCAGGATCTCTGTCTCAAGGAGTGAAACACTGGTGAAGAGGAAATGACTGAGGAGGTTCCAGGGTTTGGGATTTGCTTCTTGCCTCCACTGTTTCCTTTGGTCTATGGAAACAGTCACTAAATCTGCATCAGTTCCCAGTTCCTGTAGCCTGTAAATCAACCAGAACTCCCCTTGACCTTGGTGGGAGGCTTACATGATTAAAGCCAGCAGAAGAGAGACAGCAATGAAAAATCACATACAAGCATACAAGAGCCTTTCTTCTCTTCTCTTTCTCTCTCTCTCTCTTTTTTTTTTTTTTTTTTTTTTTTTTTTTTTTTTTTTTTTTTTTTTTTTTTTTTAAGCAAAGAGAAGTATTTCTAGCCATGAAAAATCTTTTCTGCTCCTAAGGGCAAGCTTTGAAAGTGAAGTAACTGTTACACGCATATATCCTATTATTTGTTAGCGGGTTTCACACAGGTAACTTGCTCAAATCACTTTGAAAACATTTCCTTTAATATAGGAACGCAGGAGATAGATTAAAAGCATGCAGGTCTCCTGCTGAATGCCAGAGGCTCTGGAACACTGAACTCAGCACTTTGTAAAATTATCTCCCTTCAAACAAACTTTCTACTGTACTGATTGAAAAGGAGAAGGGAGGGGGGAGCCAAATCATGCTAGAGAGAATTCAAGTCAATTTTCTGCCTACACAGGCTGACAGGACCCCAGCCCTGGCTGTGACCTTTCCAGAGCTCTGCTTACCTGAAGACCTCCAACCCCCCATTTGGAAACAATAATTAGCCCTATTAGTGAATAAAGAGAACTAAATCTAACAGAAAGTTTAAGAATTCAGCGATTCCTGCACTCAGGTTTGATCCAAATCCACTCTAATTAAAGAAGGTGGGAGCTTTGTGGGTATCCAGATATTTTTACCACACCAACCAGCTGCTGCCCTTCCCAGGATCTAGTCTGCTGTTCTTTAGGGCCCTCCCTGTCAAACATGCTGATCTTGGATTTCAGCTTCCTTGCAGCTTCCAGCCAAAGGCTCCATATCACTGACTCGGGCTGCAGGATGAGTGAGCAGGGATTCTAATGAGGGACAGATGAGACTGGAGCTGTCCTGGGCTGTGAAGATTGCGGGATTGTGCCCTACAGCTCTGAGCATCCTAACAAGGGAGACATGAGACTGGAGCTGTCCTGGGCTGTGAAGATTGCAGGATTGTGCCCTACAGCTCTGAGCATCTCCTGCTTTCCTTGACACCTGTGGCAGCAACCCAGAATCAAGTCTTCCCTTATTCAGAGTGTAATTCTCCCAGGATTTTCAGTAAGGTCTATTTTTCACTCCTGACACTGCTTCTATGCTACTAATGCCAGAGTTTCTGCCAAATATGTGTGGCCTCTCTCTTTTTATCCTCCTTTTCCTTTCAAAAATCTCAAACCCCGCAGTGAAGGCTTCAGTTTTCCCTTTCTTTTTTTTTTCTTTTTTAATTGATTGGTTTGCTTTGTTGATTTTGTATAGCACCTTCCCCAGTCCCCAGGAGGAGAGTGTCAGTGGAGCTGGATCATGCACAGCAGTGGCTGAACAGCGTGTTCTGAGGCTGGACACCCAAAGCACAGAGCTCTGAAGCCATAAACAACTTGACAAGGCTGAGGTCGTGCCTCTGAGCAGAACATTGAACACTGACAAGTTCCTTAGGAAAAACAGGCCTCGAGCTGTCAAGAGTGCTAAAACTCTTTAAGATGGAGAAAAATCACTTAATTTTCCTCCTCAAAGGTTAAGAAACACTGCCAAAACCAATGACTGATGTTGGCACAAGGACGATAGAAATGAAGTGCAGGAATGAAATGCTGAAAAGAATAGAGGACTTGTCATAACAATGAGGGATTTAAGTTTTGAGGTGAAGAAATTTTTAGTCTCAGTTTAGACAGTGCCCCTCGCTTAAAAACAATGAGCTGACCAAGTTTTGGAGCAAAAAATGCATTTTCTCATGATAAAATTAAATTTCCTTACTAAAACAAAGTAAATGGGATTCACAAGTTGCCACAAATTGCAACAAAAAACTGTAGGCAGTACAGCTTCAAAAAGATGCCTGAACCAAAGCTTAGGCTGATGTAAGCCATCACAGCTTTAAGAAGTTAATTGACTTTAAGCTACTAAAAATCTGATTTATGATGAATATTCCTAGTAGAAGTAGCAGACTCATTTGTTTTCTGCATATAAAACACACCCAAATTACCTATATTTATTATTTCATGTACTCATTAGTGACACATAAGTCTCAAGTCCACACTGGATGTAAAATATATATATGGGCCATTACAACAGCAGCCTTTGCAGATGGCACGTATTAAATCATTAAAAAATTACTGTTCTTCAGTCATTAATGGCCAGGAAACACCATAAATGTGGCCTTCTGGTGCTATTTTTCCCACTGAAGTGTCAGCTTTTGACAACTGACGTTATAAGCACTGAGGAGCAATGCATGCGAGGCATCCAGAGCAATCAGCTGCCAGCAGAACCCACACCCACCTCCGGAGCCCCACGGGACTCCCTGGGAATTGTTTGTAAAGGCTGAGGCTGGAGGCTCTTCACAGGAGCAAGAGAATGAGGATGCAGAGACCAGTGCAGCCCAAGGAGCTGCTGATGGGTGGAGCATCTTTCTTTCCCCAGTGACAAGTGAACGAGGCAGACACAACCTCACTTTTATTGCCATTGCCAATTCAGAAGCTCAGCTGAAAAGACCCTCGTGCAAAAAGCCCAGCATTACACAGAAAGGCAGGCACGGTGATAAACAGCCTCTTCTTCACTTGCTGCAGGTAATACCTGCATGGTTTTGTGAGGATTTGGCACGGCAGACACCCTGGCTCTCGATCTGGTCCCCATTTCTGCCAAGATCGTTCACTATATTCTACAGTGCTGTGTCAATTCTTTTTCCTATCAATGTTGATGTCACTTTCTTTAAAACAAAGCTCTAGAAAGTGTCAGAGCAGACTGATTTTCTTGACATCCCCTGAATTTCTCTTTTCTTTTTTTCCTTGCATTGCATTTGATGTCATTTCTCCCTCACTTCCATTTCAGTTTCATACATACGCCTTAGCTAGGGTTCACACTGTCTTACTAAGCTGAAGGAAAAGGATCAAGCAAAATTTTTAAAATTATAAATAGCAATGCAACAGGTTCTAAACAATCCAGGTGTCTCCTCCAATGTTCCTGCTCAGACCTGTGCTGGGCCATCCTGAGGGAAACCCATAATTTCCTGAGATCTCACCATCCTTTAGGGCTCTCAGGAAAGCCAGGCTCCAAAGAATAACACATCTCATTTTCCCTGCTGCATGCACCCAACTCCAGGGCTTTTCCCACACGACTTTAACGTAGGTTCCTTTCTCACATTGCATATTACCACTCATGTTTTTTCACCAGCTTGAGCTGCCCCTCATTTTATTTTCTGCCGTTCAGGATGTATTTGCTCAAGGGAAAGAAAGGCATCGTAGAAATCTTGCTTTCTGAAGAGACTTGTGGCCTCTGGAGCTACTTCTGTTGCCACTGTCAGTGTCAGGATGGGGTCAGTGAATACACACTGTCTCTATCCAGCTCATACTCTCTTTAAGTCATTTTTCATTACGTTTTGTTGAAATATTTTTTAAAGCATATGTACTTATTAAACTATAAATTGTATTGACTCGTTTGAATTCCTAATAAAGGCTTGATTCAAGGGCAGCATGATGATCTACCAAGAATACAAAAGAAAAGCATTTAGAAACGGGTCAAAGATATGAATGCCATGAAAAAATAATACAAAAGTTCAGAAGAAAGGCTTTGGGAATGCTTTCTGCAAAGAGTTAGAAGATCACAGCTAGAGAAGATGAGGCTGGAGAAGGTAATAACCACACAGTCTGAATTCAGTAAGGATTTCATTATAACTGAAAAGTAAATTACACCTCTTACCTGTGGATTCATAGCTGCATATTTAAACCTTATCTGAATACAGCTCTGTGCTATAAAAGCTGAAATCAACTAGTGATCATAAAAACAGAACAGGTAAAACAGATTGCTGCTCAGTACATTTGTAGGACAGAGTTCAACCAACTTCATGGTAATACTGGCAATACTGAAAGTTCTGTTCATTCAAGCTCTGAGAATTCATTTGTCCTCATTCCAATCTGCCAGAACATCCTACTGCAATAATGCATCCTGCTTGTACCACAACTCACTTCAGGGAGGTTTCTGAGCTTTTAGAAAATATTTCTAAAAATATATTATAGTGAGATATTTCTCTGGAGAAAAAGATGTCACTAATGTAAACATAAGAGAGGTCCCCACCTGATACAGAAATAGCCCCCATTTGCACACAGAGCTTCTGATTCTTACAGATTTCCAGGTGAACGTGTTTGTGGGGTGATAGGATGAGCATACCCACTTCATAGCCACAGACAGGAACACACGTCACTGACTGTTCTCCAGCTCAAATAGTATATAATTAAACCCAAACCCTCTCTTTGTACCTGCAGGAATTGCTCACAGAGTGCAGCGCGCAGAGCCTGCCTGTGAGCACACGCGAGCTGGACACGTTTGCCAAGACCTGATGCCAAGGCTGATCTCTTCCTTCGTGGCAGTGATGCTGAGGAGCCACATTACTCACACTGCCAGCATGAAAACAGATGTTTGTTCATGCCTAACTGATGGTTCCAACCCTCGGCACTCCAGGGCCAGCTCCCAGCAAAGCGTAAGGCCAAAAGTGAAGAGCTTTGTCATTGATCCCAGCGGACAGAGAGCAGCTCCTCTACCCAGCCTCTACAGAAAAAACAACAGGAGAACTCTTCACTAACCATCATCCCCATTAAGGCCAGAGAGTTCCAGTCCCTTCCACAAATGTAAAAGTGACCTGAAAAAGAGTTCATCTGAGTATTTCTATGGGAAACTCTGTATCCTCTGTGCTGCTGGGAACACAGAGTTTCCTTACTCGGGGGACAAGGTGGACTCCAAAGGAAATTCACAAGTTGGCTTGGGGAGAATCCACAAGAGTATTTGGAGTAGTTAAAAGCCTTCATGATAAATCTCAAGAAGGTAATGAATGACCTAGTTCATCTCTTTTGAGCTGCATGGTCAAAACCAAAGAAAGAAGCACTCGAGAAGTGAGACACTTGAACATGTTCTCAAGGGATTAGAGAACCATTTAACATAAAAGCAAAGAAGTTACAAGTGAAAAATAATTAAAATTACCATATTTGCACTGAGTATTTCAGAATTGTAGACTGTTTTGGGTGGGAAAGGACCCCATAGAACATCTAATTCCAACACTTCTGCCATGAGTCGAAGACCTCTAGACCAGGTTGCCCAAAACTTCACCCAACCTGGCCATGAACACTTCCAGGAATAATGCAGCCACAGCTTCTCTGGGCAACCTGTGCCAGTGCTGCACCACTGTCATAGTGCAGAACCTCTTCCATATGCCTAAATCTACTCTCTGTCTGTTTAAAGCCATTACCCCATTCCTATCACTGCATGACCTTGCACAAAGTCCCTCTCCAGCTCTCTTGTAGCTCTTTAGGCCTGGAAGGAGCTATAAGGTCTCCCTGGAGTCTTATCTTCTCCAGGCTGAAGAGTCCCAGCTCCCCCAGCCTGTGTCCACAGCAGAGGAGCTCCAGCCCTCAGAGCATCATCATCACCTCCTCTGGACTTGCTCCAGCAGGTCCACGTCCTTATGCTGGAGACCCCAGAGCTGGTGCAGTGCTCCAGCTGGGATCTCAGCAGAGCAGAGCGGCAGGATCCCCTCCCTCCACCTGCTGGCCAGGCTGCTGTGGATGCAGCCCAGATTGTTTGGCTTTCTGGGCTGCAAGTGCACATGGCTGGCTCATGGTGAGCTTCTCATCCACCAGCATCCCCAAATCAGGGCTGCTCTCCTCCCAGCCTTTATTTTCCCCTGGGATTGCCTTGCTGAACTTCATGAGGCTTGCCTGAGCCCACCCCTCAAGTTGTCAAGGTCCCTTTGCATTAAATCCCTTCCCTGCAGCGCATTGACTCCACACACAGCTTGGTGCTGTGGGCAAACCTGCTGAGAGGGCACTCGGTCCCACTGCCCACGTTGCCAAGGAAGATGTGAAATGACCCCTGTCCCAACACCAGCCCTGGGGCAGGCCACAAGGGTGTTGTGTGGGGCAGAGTCAGATGTTTTGCACAAGCCCAGGCAGAGGATTTCAGTCGCTCTTCTGGCACGATTTGCCCTCAGTGGCAAAACATGTGGGTTATACTTCCCTGTTTTCTGTCAATGGCAACTTCACTGGACTAGCCATGACTTCTCCAATCTGATGGATAGTGGATTAACAACTTCATCTGCCAGTTACCTTGGGAGCTGTGTCTGCATCTCATAAGGTCCTGTGGATTTGTCCACCTCCAAGTTCCTTAGACGGTCTTTAACCTGGTCCCCTGCAGTGGGAGGTACTACATTACCCCAGTCCCTTTGCCTGCTGCAACGCAGGGGGTGAGGCTGGAGCCCTTGCTGGTGAAAATCAAGGCAGAAGTTTCACTGGATACCTCAGCCTTCTCCATGTCCCAGGTAACCAGGCATCCCTTCCCTTATGGAGACGACCCACGTTTCCCCAGCTTTCCTTTGATCACCAACGTACCTATGGAAGCTCTCTTGTTGTCCTTGATGTCCCTGGTCATCTTCAATTCTGTCAGGGCTTTGGCTTTCCTAACCTGATCCCTGGATGCTTGGACAGTCTCTCTGCATTCCTCACAGCTCACCTGTCCTTGTTTCTGCCCTCTGTAGGCTTCCTTTTGGCACCTGAGTTTGTCCAGGAGCTCCTTGTTCATCCAAGCAGGTGTCCTGATATTTTTGCCTGACTTTTAATTTGTTGGGATACATCACACCTGAGCTTTGAGGAGGCAATCCTTAAATATTAACCTGCCTTTTTGGGCCCATCTTGCCTGCAGGGCTTTATCCCATAGGACTTTACCAAGAAGATCCTTGAAGAGGCCAGATTTTACTCTCCTGCAGTCCCGGATTTTGACCTTGCTGCACACCCTCCTTGCTGCCTCCCACCATTTCATGGCATCTGGAGCCAAGGCTGCAGTATCCAAACCAACAGTAGACCATTTTCAAATACACTTAATACTTTTGGAAAAGGAAGGTATAGCCATCATTTGAGTCTGATCTTCCTTTTATTTTCCCCCAAAGCTCACTGGTGCAGCTCTGCTGACTTACTTAGGATCAAAGCTTTGTGTACCTATTATGCACATGAGAAGGAAAAAGTTTTCTGCTCCGTTTAACTATTTCTGTTCTCTTCATTTATATCAAAAGAAAATCTGAAACAGAAGGTGTGAAGGAAGAAGGATTCTTTTCTGTCCCAAGAGTATATATAACAAAGAAACAAACACAGATTGCTAAAGATCCTGATCAAAGATGAGAAGCTGGAAATCTGGATTCTCAGCACTGATCTCTGCTGTGCCCCTACTCTGATGCATGACATTGGCTGAGCCTTCAAGGCAGGGACAGTCTCCTCCCATGCATTTACATCACATCTAGCCCATCAAGACTGCCAGGCTGCACTTGAATATAAATATACGTCTTGACAATTTTCCTTAATGGCAGTCTATAGACATACCTGCCCTTTGAAAGCACTGCAGAGGGATTTACCCATGCAGCCCCCACTGATTTCACTGGAGATAGTTTCCTTCTGACATACCTGTTTGTACTCTTGGTGTGTGCACATGAAAAAAGAAGACATTGGACGAAGCATTCAAAGCAATATAACCCAGTATCAGCTGCCATTATGCAAACGGGCCACACCACAGTCTTCCCAAAAGGATCTCACAAGGATGGAGGCACCACCAGCCATGTGAGGCAAGGAATGACTCCAGATTTCCAGATATGTCACCTATACTGGTTGCACAGGTGGAGTTCAGAAGCAGGACAGCGCCCATCAGCTGCCAGGAACTGAAGGAAACAGGTCAAGAGGTCACAGAGCTTATTGCTTGCAGAAGCTCTTCAGCTGTTCATTACATTTCTTACAAGTCATCTTTAACAAAAGTGCCAGTTCCTTCATTGTCTTCAGCACAACACCTGAAAGTAAAAAGCACTCTCCAGTCTAAAGCTGCTCAGATACAAACTGAACAACTTTCTTCCAAGTCAAAGTCTAAGACTACCAACTGTTTTGACTGGAGTCTGCATACTGCTGCTAACACAGGGGTTGTTTTTCAAGTGTTTCATTCCGTGCTTGCTAACTAGGGATGATTTGGTTATTCACAGCATGATTTGGTTATTCAGCTTTATACATCAGGAAAAACTGGGTACAAAAGAGAAAAGCACCCGTGAGAGAGTGACCTGCAGGTTCAAGTAGCCCCTTCCCTGTTCATCCGTCTGCAAAGGTCAGCAGCCATTGCAGAAGCTTGCAACACTCCCAGTCAGATTCTGTCCCAGGACTTCATCCACGTTTGTTGGGGCAAAACGCTAGAAAGCAACAAACAAAAGGGACTGAGAGCTAAACCTCACAAAATGAGATGAACAGGAACAGAGGAAGAGGAGCTGGGAAAGCAGCATTGCTGCTCAGCATCACAACAAAGAGCGGCTTCTCCAGACAGTGATGGCTCAAAAGATTACCAGTTCCAGCCTGCCTTTGCTCATCCACCTAGGCTGTATTCTTTTGAACTGTAACCTCAGGAAAAATACGTAAATTGTCCTGAGAGTGATGTAAAAAGTAAAAGCAACTTCACTGTGGAAAAAAAGAAAAAATACCCTGAATGACTCCGTACCCTTTCTCCATTTAAATGCATTTAAAAGAAATTAATTCTGTGTCCCAAATAGAGGGTTCTAAGAGTTCCTCCTCATTCCTGCTATATGAATTATGGAAGCAGAAACTACATTTGTATTTATTTGGTTTCATTTCAAAGAATTAAAGATAAGGTCTTGTATAATTTTATTAAAAAAAAATCAGGGCTGCAATTTCATTGTGATAGTTCAGCTCAAATTAAAAAAAAACAAACCCACAAACCAGAAATAGATACCTCACCATCCAACCCCCTAATAGGAATGCTCTTCTTATCTCAAAATACTTGGTAAGTTAATTGCACACCTCAATGAAAAGGAAAGAATAGAAAGAATGTCATGTGAAATACCATAATATATCTGATTTCTCATCCCCTGGCCTTGTAATTCTCCTCTAGTTCATAAAAATAAACTAGTCTATACCTGGACTTGAACTTTTCGATACAGCCTAAAATATTAACCTCAAAAATCTCCCTTTGGGGCTTAGGCAGCTCTTAAGAGTATCATCAACTTTGAATTTTTGCAATTTATAAAACAAACCAAAACCATACAGGCCATGAAGGAAATTCTGGATAGCGTTCTGCCAAGGAAGTTTGTGCTTCAGAAAAAGAGCATGGTGTCAGCTGTGCAGTGAGAAGGCAGTACAGAAACAGCCTCTGCTTTACAGGAGACCACAGTTACTACTTTTTAAATTTTAATTATGTGATATGCTTGTTGCAGAAGCTGTAGAAGACCTCATGCATCGCTGCTCTGTGGGGAAGGGAGTGGAGAGGGGAGCAGCCGTCCTTCTCTCCAATGTGATATTCCAGTGATGCTGTTGAGTGCTGCTGGTTTGCAGGCACAGTCGGCTGGAGGAGATTTGCCTCCACCAGGGAGGAGACGTTTGAAGGATCCCGTGTGCCACCTTCTCCCATTGCTTCACCAGAGGGAAATACTGTCTGCTGAGCTTGCACTTTGTTTCTGTCACCTTCTGTAGCTGCTGAACTAATATATTCCTCCTCACCTCCCTTTCTAACGGAGGAGAGGATGGGGTTCAGTGCCTAATGGTGCCAGAGTGAAGGAACCTGATTTGCTTCATGATGCTGCCCCTGCCTTGCTGTACAGCCTTAGGCAGGGCTCTCGATTCCTTCATGCCAGAGCATTCTTGTATTTAAAATTAGATAAGAGCGCCACCTTCCTCTGCAGGATGCTTTAAGGTCCTGGGAGGAAAGGCAAAATGTTGCCTGCCTTCGGTTGCCTTTTGGGATTCAGCACAGCAGGGCCCAAACTTTGCTTCAGATACAGCACTATAAACTTTTGAAGCTTTGCCAGCAGTTTCCTGAGTTTGCAGACAGATTAAACCCAAATTCCTGAGGGTCAAACCTGAGATGCAGCAACGTGAATTTTGAATGCCATCTTTTTAACCATGGACTACACACACACACACACACACACACACACACCCCTAATAGGTATATCCTACCAAAGTCAAGTGTTTATCTTCTTAATCTTGATTGTACTGTACTGCTTCCAACCAAACTGCCAACATCTTCATCCTCTCTCTGGCAATGCTGCCTTGGGGGCTTCACTGGGGAGGCAGAGCCAGCTTTCCATCCACAGAGATGCGGTCATGGAAAGGTGGAATGATCATCTTGCAACTTCATTGCACAAAGCCAGGCTTGGATACCGGATAGATACAGGCAGTCAGACGAGTTGGAGCAGCTTGACCTGTGGGGAGCATAAGATGCCTCTTCACATCGCAACCTGCTCTTCCTGTACTGTTCTTTGCCAAAAGAAAATAGGTACAAAGACATTCTCATAGGAAACACATGTAAAACAAGATCAAAACTAAATGGGAAAGGCAAGGAACCACCTGTAAAGGAGTTGGACAGTTTCTCACTGCCTCATGAATCCCTTTGCTGCACCTGATTCTTCAGAAGACAAAAAGGAATGCTCTGTTCTTCCAGCTTTCTGCCAGCCTGATGAAAGCAACAAGGCTTCTTCTCCTACTCTCCTGAAGGGTTTTTTTTTCAAATTTTGAACCTCCCAGAGTCAAAGCTGAATCACAGTGTCCTGTTTCACATCCCTTTCCTGCCCAACACCCTATTATTCTGGGGCAGTGTGAGCTGTCAGGGGTGACCCAGAGTCCTGACCACCCTCTTTGCTAAGGTCATTTTGCTCTCTTACAGGACCACCACCGCTGGACTCTAATTCCTCTGACCCAGAGGCGATGATGCTCTGGGGCATAACCAACCCACTGAACACAACACCTGCACACCTTGGGTACCCTGCCATCAGCAAACACAAAGCACAGCGATCCAGCACTTCTGACACATCCTGAGAGCAAAACATCTTGCCCTTGGAGCTGGCAGTGCCAGGCTTTGCCGTGGGACAGGAATATGCAGCTTTAAGGCAAAGTGGCTGTGGTCAGGAAGCAAATCCAGCCTGCTGCCATCACCCCTATCTCACGTGCCCTCATTGCAACACGCAGTGGCCAGCTGGGTTTGGGATCCTTTGACCTGCAGCAGTACAGGAAAGGGACGCTGGCAGCAGGAGCGTGGTCCCTGTGATCTTCAGCTGCAGGAATGCTGGCGGTCAGTGGTCCCTCAGCCCACTTCCTCGGGGACAGGAGGCTGCACGTCACACACCACCACCGCAATTAGCTGAATTACATAGCCAGAGCAGGGGCAGGATTTCTTCCCCAGGACTGGTCCTTGCGTGGAAATGCAGAAGCTCGCACAGCCACTGCCCACACCGAGCCTGTTACTTTAGGGGAAAAGAGGACATTGGGCTACATGATTGCTCCCTCGCTGTTTGGCGTGCCCCAGCTCCGCTCTTTCTAACAGCAGAATGACAGGAGTTAGGCTGCAATGCCATGACTCCGTTCTGTTCCACTGACTGGAACACAAACCTTATCCAGGCAAAAACCTTCTCCACGCGGCACACCGATTTTATTGGCTCTAAAACTCCCTCGGAAGGTACAGATCAGCCTTCAGGTTTGAGAGAGTTTTCTTTCTTTGCCCATTATAGTACTTTTTTAATCACTTAGAAAAGCCTAGGTCCGTGAACCCTGTGATGCAATCAGTGAAAATCAGTGCCATAACCCTGCGTTTTATTACTATTTTTCACATCTTCTAATTTCAATCGGCACTCCGAGACCGATCCCGTTCCCATCAAAGTACACCACAGCAAGCTCCCATTAAAATCTGGCTCAGCTAGTATTTTAATAACACTTAGACATTCCCGTCCTTTGCATATTTCATCTGCAAAGCGCTTCACAAACATGAATTTCCTAATTACAGGCGGATGATTTACTAAAACTGGAAATTCCTCACTAGTTCTGGCTTTCCCTTTGAAGCTCCAGGATTCGCTCTTGTCCCTCGGCACTTCGGAAGGTCCCCGACGCCGCTCGCTCGCTCGTTCGCGGCACAGGCAGGGCACGGAGGAGGAGGACACGCAGGCGACGGCCACCTGCCCCGCAGTGTCCGCGCTGCGGATCTCTGCGCGGGCCGCGGGGCGTGAGCCGCGGGGCGCCCACGGGGGCACAGCGAGTCCCGCGGGGGCGCGGGCAGCGGCGGCACCGCGCGGCTCCCGGCGCCCCGGGCCGGCCCCCCCGCCCCCGGCGGCCCCGCCGCACCGGGCAGGAAGGGGTGGAGCGGCCGGCGGAGCGCACGGGCGGGGTGCCGCGGGCGGGGAGGGGACGGCAAGGCATCCCGGCCGCGCCGAAGCCGGGCGGACGGGACGGGACGGGACGGGCAGCGCCGCGCCTCCGCGGAGCGCTGCCCATGGAGCGGCTGCCCGACCGGCGCTGAGCCCGCGGCCCCGGCCGCCCGCCCGCAGCCGCCCCCGATGGAGCCCGAGGAGCGGAAGATCTCGGTGTGGATCTGCCAGGAGGAGAAGCTGATCTCCGGGCTCTCCCGGCGGACCACCTGCTCGGACGTGGTGCGGGTGCTGCTGGAGGACAGCCACCACCGGCGGCAGCGCCCGGCGCCGCCCGAGCCCGCCGGCGGGATGCTGTCGGGGCCGCCGCACTCCTACTGCATCGTGGAGAAGTGGCGCGGCTTCGAGAGGATCCTGCCCAACAAGACGAAGATCCTGCGGCTCTGGGTGGCGTGGGGGGACGAGCAGGAGAACGTGCGCTTCGTGCTGGTGCGCAGCGAGGCTTCGCTGCCCAACGCCGGGCCGCGCAGCGCCGAGGCGCGGGTGGTGCTGAGCAGGGAGCGCCCCGGCCGCGGCCTGGGGGCGGCCCGAGCCAGCCTGGCGCTCACGCAGGAGCGGCAGCGGCGGGTGGTGCGGAAAGCCTTCCGCAAACTGGCCAAGATCAACAAGAAGCGGCAGCAGCCGCTGGCCCGGGAGGCCTCGTCGGCGGAGAGGATGGAGACGCTGGTGCACCTGGTGCTCTCGCAGGACCACACCATCCGACAGCAGATCCAGCGGCTCCGCGAGCTGGACCGCGAGATCGACAGGTACGAGGCCAAGATCCACCTGGACCGCATGAAGCGGCACGGCGTCAACTACGTGCAGGACACCTACCTGGTGGGCACGGGCGGCGGCGAGCCCGAGCCGGGCCGGGAGCCGGGCCAGCCCGCCGCCGGCCGCCCCGAGGAGGACTACGCCAGGAAGTGCGAGGAGGTGCTGCAGCTGCAGGAGCAGCGGGCGCAGCAGGAGGAGCTGCTGGAGCACCTGGCCGCCGAGATCCAGGAGGAGCTCAACGAGCGCTGGATGAAGCGGCGGCGGGAGGAGCTGGAGCTGGCAGCGGGGGCCGGGCTGGCCGACACGGACTGCGACACCACGGAGCTGAGCGGCGGCGAGGGCGAGCTGCACCTGGAGCACGAGCGGGTCAAGACCCAGCTGAGCACCAGCCTCTACATCGGCCTCAAGCTGAGCACGGACCTGGAGGCCGTCAAGACCGACCTGGACTGCACGCAGCGGGCGTGGGAGGACAAGGAGCGGGAGCTGCAGCGCCTGCTGGAGACGCTGGGCACCCTGGACGTGGCGGAGGCGCCGGCGGAGCCGCGCGGGGCGGCGGGCGGGGGGCGGCCGGCGGCGGGCGGGGGCGGCTGGCTGGAGCAGGCGCTGCGCAAGGACCGCGCCGACAACGACGAGGACTCGGACACGGGGCTGAGCTCCATGCACAGCCAGGACTCGGACTCGCTGCCCGTCTGCGAGTCCCTGGTGTAGCGCCCGGCCGCCCCAGCAGGCAGCCCGGGCGCAGGGCGGGCGGAGCGCGGTGCCGGGGCAGAGGGCGGCGGAGGACTGCGGGCAAGTGTGGGGCAGGCGAGGAACCTCCCGGCGCAGGAGGCAGTCACACAGAGGAAACATTTTAATTTGAGCTCTGGAGTTTGAACTTGTTCTGACTAGTCGTCCGCGGGCAGCCTTTAGGCTGGCTCGCCGGTACTTTTATCTAAGGAAGAGAAAACCCGCAGCGTGTTTGTGTTTCATTCACTGCTGGGATTGCTCGCTCCTTAAATCCTGCCGCTTGCTTCCCTCCGAAGCTTCTCTTGCCGGGCCTTTTAAGCCTCCGGCTGCCCACGATCTCCCAGGGAGTTAGTCCGGGGCTGCTCCGGGTAAGCTCTTCCCGAGCCAAGGGCCAGGACGCGCTCCCGAGCGGGGGTCAGCATCTCCCGAACGGGTTCCCGGCGTTGCAGAGTCAGACGGTGGCTTGCCGTGGGCTGTACCGGGCCCTACTGGCCGTCACAAATACACCCCGCTCCTTTACAGGCAAAAAGTCGCCACACCAAAGCTGCTGATCATTTAAACACTGCGGAGGGAAGGAGGCGTCGGTCCCGCTGACACTGGGATCTCCCAGGGCGCCAGCTTTTGGACGGTACTGCAGTTCCTTTTGGCAACGAAAAGGGGTGATAAATCACTCCCTTTTTTTTCTTTTTCTAAACAACAAACTAAATCAAGATATAGGTTAAGATGTATTAACTCTGCTCTGCGTAGTGCTTTTCCTTATGCATAGATAAGAGTGCTTTGTTTAAAGGCATACTAAGAAATCTGTTAGTATCTGTAGTCGTTTGACAGTCACGGAAGGCAATTAGCAGTGCCTGTATGTACGCAGCCTTCAACTACATTTTTTCACTAGGCTAGCTGATCTTTGGCTGAGCTTGGTTGTAGATAAACAAAGTACAGAATCAGGTTGAGCTACCGTTTTTAATAACATAGTTCATATCAGGCCAAGAGATGCAAGGATAAAAGCATGACTCAAGCCCTACCTGCACTACAGCTTAATCTTTTCAGTTATTCCAATAAAACAAAAAAGCAGCCATCAGCTGTAACATGCATTTCACTTAACTGCCAAATCTTCCTCTGCAGCTTAACTCTTGCCCAAAATATATGGTCTGCTCTTGCAATAAGAGACATCCAGGATTCTTGTATTCCGGAATAATTGCAGAAATACTTTGAGCAGTGAGAGACCAGAGAATGTTGAGTCAGGTCCCACTGATGGTGTGAACTTTTAAAAAGCTTCTGAGATTATTATTTATGTAAGATTATTTATAAAAGTTTTCATTTAACAATAAGAAATGGTATAAAAAAGGGGTACACCAATAGACCAGTTCTTTATTTTCATTGAAAACCTCGCAGCCTTCTCACCCAAAGACCGCATTCCACGCTTGCGGTGCTCTTGTTGGTAAGAATTCTGATGGACATCAGAAAATTAAGGTTCAGGAGCTGCTCAGATTGAAAGCAAGCAGAGAAATACTGTCTGTGGATTTGCAGAGGCTGTACAATTTTCTATATGCTATGACTCTTGATAAATGTTATTCCACTGAATGGGTCTCAGTTATAACAAACTGTGGTTTATTTTAAACACTGACTATATAATTGTTTTTCATATTTAGTCAACCTTGGAGGATATTTAAGAACCTATTTTTAGAGCTAATAAAACTCTTAATAAGGCTAAACAAGCGTTTCCAATTGAGTGTGATTTAAAAATCGTGCCAGGACTGAGATTCTGTGGTGTTACCTTGTGTGCAAAGCAAGTAGAAAGATACACCAAGGGGTGATGGCATCGTCCCTTCACTTTGTGATGGCACGAGGGGCTCCCTCAGGTACAAGTAGCAGTGCACTGTCCTCAGCTCTGGCCACTGCAGGGGCAGTGCAGTGGCATTTGGAAGCGTCAGACACGTCCAGAGTGAGGAACTGGGATTTTTGTGGAAGCAGAGCCGAAGAACAACTGGGGCAGGGGAGCCCCCCTGCTGTAAGGGCTGGGTGGATGTAAGGATGGGTGGTGCAAGGACCTGCTCACAGCAGGCACTGATGAGAGCCATAAACCTGAGCTGGCTTTGCGCAAGTTCTCCATTACCACACTGGGCAAATAAAAGTGAGCAGCTACAGAAATGAGCTGCGAGAGGCTGCGCATCACTGAGCTGCTGACAGAGGCATCAGGCGCCTGTGCAGCACGAGGTGAAGGCAGGCAGGGAATTCGAAGTTGTAAAGCAGAGTCTGCCCACTCATCCTCAGCTGGGAAAACCCATCAAATCAGGACAAACCCACTTTTGCTTCAGGCTGCTGAGGGCCGTGCTCGTGGGCACCTTGCCCTTGGCTTCTCCACAGCCCAAATGAGACGATGGCCCTGCAGAGCTGCTGGGCCCTGCCCCGTGAGGACAGGGCTGAGAACGCTGCAGGTGGCACTGCAGTCTCAGGGGTATGCTGGGAGCTAGAGTGAACTCTAAGGGGCATTTACTGGAGGTGAAATCTGGTAAATTTATTTGATGTTTAAACAATTACAAGTGCAAGAGGCTCACAGATTAACTCCAGCATCCTCACAAATCCCTATCACTCTCAAACCATTATTAAAACATTAGTATAGAAGAGGAAATCACTGTTTGCATTGGACCAGGCACTTCTCCCTTCCCTTTTTCTGGGCTTGTATATCCTCACTCAGATAATAGAGACAAGCCACAGGATGCTTGTCAGGGAATTTGGCTCTGGGGTTTTGCTGGGCACATGGCCAAGGGTTAGAAGAGCTGATTCAGAATCACAGGTAGAAGGGCAGAATTTTTATCTCCTTTGCAGTTCAGACAGAATGGGAGAGGGAGATAGCAGCAGAAAAAAGCCCTGACCTACACCATGACGGAAATCTACCTTCTGGCACCACCAAGAGAGATCCAACAAACACAGGCTTTGGGGGTATTGTAATACCCTTCTTTTCTATCTTTCAGAGTCGATTCCCACCTAATCTTTCCCTGTTCCTAAGACAGATACAGATAGCCGTGAATTAAATGAAAACCTAACAGCACTACAAACCGTGTATGGTATCAGGTTGCCCTATCTATTCAACAGCCTGCTTCTCAAAGGAATCATCGTGGACGGAGGCCACCAGGCTTTTCTCAGGCAATAGCTCCAGAAATCAAAACTTCTGTCCAGGAGATATAAATCACAGTACCATCAGGCCTTAGTTTCAGGCACCCTTTAAACAAGCATTACAAAGCACTCCTACACAGGTTCTGTGTGTTTGCTGCCCTTGGCCACGTTTTTTCTGACCCTACGTGGCACTTTCTGTTGTGCCTGTACAGGAGTTCATGGGACCAGGCACTGAAAAAAAAAAAAAGGAACTTTAATTTAGGCGAGGCTCTGATGAGGCTCAATGCGCAGTCACACAAATGTTTTTGGCAACGACAAGGTACAGTAAAAATGAGAAATTGAAGGCCCTTGGAAAGGTGGAACTGATCCTTTCAGCAATGGGCACTGTTTTATGCTGACTTGCACGCTGGCAAAAGCTTCCTTCAGGCTGTAAATATGCCCCACTCACAGTGTAAGTGAAGGTTTGGAAAGTGGAAAACTGAGGCTGGAGCTGAAACTTCTTTGACATCAACTACACTCACCTACATTAAACCCAAAATAAGCCAAACAGCACAGCTCTTAGCCTTGACCTTGTTTCAAAAACCCACTATCAAGCAATATCATCAGAATGAAAACTCTGTGTCGAATTTGATATATTTCTAGTTCTTAGCCTGTGTAAGAGAGCTGCCAGTTTGAATAAGCACTTTGTGGGAATATCATTTGATGCCTTCAAGAGGGGAGGAAAATACATTTACTGTAATGAACACCACTGACATGCGAAATGAATGACCTATTAATTATTGCCATAGATTCCAAACCAGCAAGCAGGCAGCCAGATCACAGTCTGGTTGTTTTATGGTGACAGATCCTTTTCCAAAGAACCTGTGGTCCAGGTTTCAGACAAGATACAGTCAAAGGAGGGAAGCAGGTAGGAGGGTGTGAGAAAAGGAAAACATGTCATCAAGCTTTATTATTAACTGCTTGCATGAAACATATGTTCCAGGTTTACTTTAAAAATAATCTGTGTTCCTGTGTCTGGAGACACGTGTGCAGAAACCGACCTCCCTCCCAAGTTCTACACAACTTCAGGATTTTTTTCTCCCCTCTTTAATTTTCACTGAGCTGGGAATGTAGCTTAATACATGAAAAGAGCAGCAGAGGCCTTGAAATAACAGGTCTGGTGAGCTGTGCTGGTTAGCGAGTTGAAATACAAGCCATTGTGGATTGTTGGGAGCAGTTGTCCTTTGAAGTCACTCGATATTATTGCCCCTGAGCTGGCACACAAAGTTTAGAGAAATGAGCATGGCGAAGTGCAGGTAGCCTACATGGATGTCACTCCTTTTCTATAAACTCTCATTGCTAAATGAACTTGGAAGCTGAACAGAAAGGAAAAAATTAATAAACTCAAAGCAAATCTTGGCTCTGTGTGCAAATTAGCCAGCTATCTTCAAGCAGAATTGTCAAACGGTATTTTGAGAAACACTGTTCACATAATTTACTACATCACTTGTGTAAACGCATGAGAGCAGAACCTTCCATGCAGGGTGGGTTGTCACACGCTGTCACATGCTGAATGACACACAGAGCTGGCCACTGATTCCTTACAGTGTTACAGCACTCATTCTGCTGGGGCATTACAGTGTACCCTCAAAATACGACTTCAGCAGGCTTTACACACTCCCTTCATATCAGCTTGTTTACACTTCAGGCTTTATTTGGAAAGTTTTATTACAATCCCCTTACCTCAGTTTCAAAAATTTTCCAGAAAGTCATTGATGTTCCATGAAAAGACAGTTTCCACTCCCAAAAACCTCTTTCCTCCTTCCTGCCAACCTGCTCCCCCCCTAATCATCAGCACCTGCTCTGAATTTCATGAATAGCTTTGTTCAAATTGCTGGGACTCCATGGGTTCAGAATTGGAACCCTACTTGGGAAAGCAAGAAAACAAGCAAGAAAGCAAGAAAGCAAGCAAGCAAGCAAGCAAGCAAGCAAGAAAGAAAGAAAGAAAGAAAGAGAGAGTCTTTCTGTGTCTTGGCAAAACCTCTGTATTTATGTAGTACCTGGCAAGCTCAGCAGTATTTTTGTAGTTGCCATATGGATTAAGGACACGCTTCCACCAGCTCTTTGGTGCTCGTCTTGCTCAACTTCCTTGTCCCCTCTCCCCCCACCTTTTTTTAAATCTCCTTTTAAGTTGTTTCCAAGCCACCTTAGGAATTTTCCCCTTCTCCTGCGTGGACGCGAGCACTTCTCGCAGAGGAAGGGAGCGCATCTCCTCAGGTGACATTGCAGGGTGGCATTGCTGCGGAGCATTGGGCTGGGAGGATACAGTTTCTATTGAAGAATGACTTGAGCAGGGAGGGGTGTCTGATTTCCCTGGCAGAGTCAGCTTTTGGTGCAGGTATTTGCTGTGAGACCGTGCAGCGCCTGGCAGAAGGAGGCCTCATCTGCTCTCGGCCTCCTGGCTACTGCTGTAATGAGAAATGGAACAGTGTCAGGCTTCCTCCTGTGCCTCAGCCCCCCAGCACTGCAGTGCGTGCTCTCCTGCCCTTCTCTGAGCGCTTACGAACAGCCTTTCCCACTTGTTAGCTGAGTGGAAGCACCGCAGAGTGATCTCAGAACACCATCCTGCTAAGGCAGTCTCGGGATTTTATAGAGTTGACTGGGGAAAAAGGAACAAAACAACAAAAAAACCTACACAAAAATCTGTGACTCATGGAAAGAGCACTTACATGTCTGAAACATACTATCATCAGCTTACTAGTGCTGCACTTCACGTGGCTTAATTAGGTGATTATTTAGTCTATTATCTCCAAAAGAACTTGTTTTCATCAGTCAAATTGTGCTCATGAGCAGGTCTATGGATAATGTGTTAAAAGCCTCTAGGAAAAATATTTAATCCTTGTTTCAATTTAATGTAATCCCCTTGTTTTAATCTCTTACAGTGTAGCTTTCTACATGTAATCAGGGTATTAGTTTATGCTTTTAATTATCAGTGTAGCCTTATATGGTTATTTTCTGCCTTCCACCGAATCTCCCCTTGACAGACATATCTTAAGAACAGATGAAAAGTGACTTTGGAAATTAAGAGAGACATGGATGACCTTCTGAAAACATTGGTGCTTATTCTTCCTACCACAAGCATAGAAGAAAATTATTTGCTTTTAACAACAGATGTCTGGTATTTCTGTTTCTCTTTCTTTCACACTGAAGGGTTTCTTTGTAATTCTATTACTGGTTTCCTTTTGGAGTGACCAATGACAGGAATCACGAGTCACCAGCAGGTTAAAACTTCAAACCAGTTTGCCATCTTTTTGTACAATTCTGTTCCTGCACATTTTCTGTGTCCCCTACTTTCTGTCCTTCATTTCAAAAGAGCATTACCCCGGCCAGGAAATAGAGCCAGGCACTCAAATGTTGCCGTCCTTCACAGGAAGCTGCAGCACAGAGAGCTTCAGGTGTCCTGTAACACACAGAATGCTCCATATAGCTGTGCCCATCCACAGGAATGAGCTGGCCAGAAATGCTTTTCCTCAGCTCAGACAGCGAAAGACAGGTTTGAAGTCACTGTATTGTAAATTGCTCACTCTTAGCCCCAGCAGGGGTGGCTAAGGCTCTTCCGCAGGTGATTCCAATGTGAAATAAAGTAACCTAATCATCTGAGTTTTTGGAATTAATTTTGACAGAGTCTCTGATTTCACGGTGCGGATTATCAGTAACAGCATCTCCTGCTCCCTACCTGTCAGGTGAACAGTTAGAAAAGAAAATGGCATTCTGGCTTAGATTGATTTATGAGCCAGTCAGTGCAGCAATGAGTGTGGGCCTTGCTGCTCCCTGTTCTGGTGGGGAATGAAAGCTTTCCTGCCTCTGCCCTGCCTAAGGGAAGAGGGGATGGACAGGGACAAGAGTGTGGAGAGTGGAACTGCGTCAGAAGAGAAGTGAACTGAGCCCAGATCTCACCAGCTGGAGAGGACTTTCCTGAAGGGAACCAACAGGAAAGGACAAAAAGCCCACAAGAAGCCTGGGCAATCAGAAAGCAGCAGGGAGCAGGAATGAGCTCCTACACAGCAGCAAAGAGCCTGTCATAGCCACCACACCTGGTGGTTATCGAGCTGCTCCACTGTCGCCATCCAGCTGGGAGGGACAGGAGATCCAGCCACAGCATCTTCACAGCATAGCAGCACTGCATATCAACAAAATAATGAACACTGCCGCCAGGTGAACAGGGGCAAAGAGACATCGGTGAAACTCCTGTGTTTCCCCTGAGGTTCTCTTCACCCAGCTGTAAAGGCCAGGGGCTACAGATTTTGCCACACACAAGTGGGCTGAGAATTTGAGGATGTCATTCTCTTCTTTTTTTTTTCTTTCAAGTTATACTTGGTAAATATGGAGGAATGAGTGTTTCCCTAGATGATACATAGTTTATATCATCAGTTTCTCTGCAATACACTCATTTCCTAGAGCTGCTGCTTTTATAACCTGGGATGTTGTGTTGCTCTGCTTCCCTACATAATTTGCCAAAAAACTGTGGCACAAAGAAAATGGGCTATTTTAGCTTAATAGGCAAGCTCAAGGAAAAAGCAAATCCAGACCTATTACTCCAGTTTACACAAGCCAGATTGGAAACCATGGCACATGGTTTGCAAGTATGTTTTGTAATCTAGTTTGTGTAACACAAGCCAGCTGAGTGAGACTGAAATTTCAGTTGTTTAAAGTCTCTCATCATGTGTCACCAGGGTGATTCATGTGTAGACCACTTAATCTAGTTAACAAACACAATTACCATTTTTGACAATATTAATTTGGCCTCTATTTACGCTCCTTGCTGTATTTTACCTTCATAACCACCTCCATAATTAGCAACTCCTGTAGCTTTAGTATGCCTAAAGGAACAGTTTACTTTTATAGAATGTATATTTCAGTATTAACTTCTCTTTCGTTTCCCCTCCCTCCAATACCTTCCCCACAGAACTTCCAAGCCTTTCTCTCCTCCAGTCATCAGCAACTGGGCTTCATCTTTGCAATTAGCAAGGGAGAGAGCTGCTGCCTGTTCAGAGGCCCTCTGCCACACGCTTTCAGCTCAAGGCTTACAACTGCTCAGCCACAGCTGTTCAATCTAAGATGCCACACCAGTATTCTGGTATTTCTTTTACTCATAAAACTAAAGAATGGAAAGAATGGGTGTTTTCCTAGTTCAAAGATGGGTAAGACAACCAGCTTATGCAAAAGGGCACAAGCTCCACTCTCTTGCTCAGGATGTCAGAGCCTGCTTGTAAAAGGAGGCAAATTAGAAACCCTGAAGATGTGCTCAGCTAACCCACTGATTTGTACATTTTCAGCTAGAGCTAATTAATATTGTAATTAGCATTGGTACAGCAATAGGACCACACAAGGCAGAAACTTATTATGCTCTGTATTTTCAGGAGACACAGGGCAAGGCAGGCCTTGCTCTGATGAGATCACAGCTGGGGCAGACAAGCCAGACACCAGTTGGGATGATGGCACAGGAGCTGCAGCGGCTTGACTCGTGTCTGCAGAGGGTTAGCATCAAAGGTGTGAACAGAAGCCAATTCTCCCTGTTCCCAGTCCATTTTCCTCCCTGCTAGACCCACACTTCCAGCCTGTGGCGTGGCACAGGCAATGGAGGAGGAGGAGGCATAAATCTATCTCCACCCGCCTGCCACAGGAGCTGTACCCCTGTAAGGTGGGGAGATTTAGTCAAGCATTTGAAGAATACAGGAGGTCAAGGAGTGTAAGGAAAGCATTGCACTAGACTACTGCACTTCACAGCCACATTTCTTGATAGTCTCAAGTCCAGCATTTTATACCCTGAGAATTTATGATTTCTGGAAGATTTTTGAGTCATTTACATGCTGACATAAATCACTGCTGTATCTATAAACAGGTTTCATTCTCCATTTCCTGGACATCTGCATTTCTTGCAGCAGTAAAGAAAACCACACATACTGTAAAGATCTGTCCACAAGCAAAATTTTCCAACAAGTTTTTTCCCTAATACTGTTAGCTGTATTTTAATTTTCCTATTTGACAAAAGTGAAACACTTTGTGAAGAGCGGCTCTGACAAAGGTGCTTCACCAGGTGGGCAGGTACTGCTCCAAAACCTGCCTGGCTTCCTCACAGGTGAGCTCTCCAGCCATTGCTGTCTGCCTGGGACACCGTGTCAACATGAAAAGATCCTCCTTTTCCATATGCCATACCTGGCAATTTCAGGTGAGGAGGTCTAGGGCACTTTAGATTATTTCCTTCAGGCAGTCCATTGCCAGTAGAGCTTTTTGAACTGAGCTCAGTCCTGAGGTTTTCATCTTTACTTCAAAAAATCCATATAAACAGAGTGTTTTAGATCACTGAAGGAAAATGCTATGGAGATCTGTATTGCCACAAAAGGCTTTATTACACAAATATTTGATTTTGCTGAGTAAGAATGCATCTTTCATTAGGGCTCAAAAGGAACAGCTCCAAAGACATTTTATCATGTATTTTTTGATCTGCCTAGATGAAAGCCCTAACCATTATGGAGTACAAGTGAACATTAGGCCTGGTTCTGTTGTCTAGAATCCCACTGTGATTAGTGCTCCACAAGATCCAAAAAGTTTGGTCCCTCATCAAAAGCTTGTACGTGGGAAGGTAGCTGTGAGACTAAGTATGTAATTAACCTGAGAAATTTACATTTCATTCAAATTGCAAATGATCAGAATAATATCAGACACAAGAATGGAAAGTACCAAACCTGGTGTCTAAGCCTGGAAGTATTTAGATATTGAATTAATAACAGCAGGCCCTGAACGGTTCCTGACTGGATGGAAAAGCAGAAATAATGGAAGTCATGGGAAAATGGTGCAATTGGAACTTGCTTTCAACATTTCACATGGCTTTATGAATATTTAGCACATGACATGCATATGCCCTTTTCCTACTGCTTTGTGTCTCCTCTTACGGCAGTTTGAGACACTGCCTAAAACAGATTAGAGCCTTGCAAAATCTTTATTAACAATTAGCCTCAGATACAAGAACTGCATCTGAATCTAGATTAACAGAACATGATCATTAATGTAACTATTCATATTAATCATGACGTAGTCCATTATCAAGCAAAAGAACAAAAATCATGCTCAATCATAAGATGAGATGAAATGAAAAGAATATCTTCTTTTTATCCTTTGCTTTAAATTTGACAAGTAGTCAAAGATTTCTTTAGAAGTAAAGAATTTCTGTGCACGGGAACATGCACTTCAAATTGCAGAAAGAGGCTTCAATTCTCAACAAATTCTTTTAACAGTGTAATATTTGCAAAAATCAGAACACATGTTCATAATCTGCTCAGGTAAACACAGGATGACTAAGGTTAATTTGATTTTTCTTCCTGATGTCATAATTAAAGTATGAATATCATTTAGACATCAGTAGATAAAAAGTATGTCAATGAAGGACAAGCAAAAATTCAAATTACTAAGGAGCAAAATTAACTTAATTTCAGAGTGGAATGTTTGTAAGCAGTGTGTAATCAGTCTTCAGTTTAAATGACTCTTAATTAAATAATCTATTATTATGTGCACTGGGAAATCGAGCCTAAACATGTACAAGTGCAAAAGCTAAAAGATCCAGCTCCCGTCAGCATTCAAATGCTAAGAGCTTTTAGTACAATAACATTGGCCAAAAGTATCTTTTTTCTGGGGGATTTTTTGGGGGGCAGTTGTTTTATGTTTTTAAAAACCCCTACCGGCATGAAACGCAGCTGAACAACCCACTGCAGGTTTCAGTGGGTGTAACAAGGGCCAGATTCCAGCCCAAGGTACAAACCTTAGCACGTTGCTGACACTGATGAGTGTCGTTGGTTGGCATTTGGGCACGGTGTATCCACAAACAAACACAAGCCTGCAACGAGATGCTCTCCGCTGCCGTTCGAGGAGTCCGCTGCTCACTCGTCACTTGGGCACACCCGTGCCCAATTTTCTTTTCAGCAAGCAGCATGATCCTCTGTACCCCCCACTCTGAGGCAGTGACTCATTTCCAGGAATAGTCCCCGAGAGAGCGCGTTCAGCCGTCGTCCGTTGGCGCTCGGCAAACATCGTCACTCGCGGCGTCGTGCCTCGGCTTGGCCCTGCTTCTGGAACAGGATCAGCACAAGCCAACCAGCCTGGCAGGACTGACAGACCTGGCCTTCCATCAAACATCACCTCCACCCCAGAACGTGCCCGCAGGGGCTTCCTTTGCAGGATTTGCTGAGGGGAGAGAGGGTGTGGGTAAGGCACCGACAGCCACCTCGCCTTTGGGAGCCCGAGTCCCGCTGGCAGAAGAGGCACAGGTTTAGGTGTCTGCGACTTCCAGTCAGAACTGACCCTCCAAAGGCTGTTGCTTTTGAAAATCACACATGGACACGGGCCAAAAAATCACTCGGACTCTTCTTGAAAATTGTAGCCCTGCTACAGAATTCAAATGTTATGTCTTTGATACTTAAAGCTGTAAACTAATAAGAAGGGAAGTGTATGGGTTTAGACCAGGACAAAACTTTTGCAATTTCATGCACTGAAACCTGCCCAGAGTTACAACTGGTGACTTTCTTGCAGTCAAAGAAGGGCTCTTTCCTGAGGCCCAGCTTTTCTAGGTCATGGTAATACATGGGTAGAAAGAGAATTAACCCAGCACTGTCCTATTGAACTGTTTGTTCAAGGCTCACGTTCATGACACTGTAGCATTCTCCTGGCTGAGCTTCCACATCTCATGTCAGATCTGAGCTGCTCCACTGAGTAATTGAGCAAGACAATCTTAAAGACTTATTGTGAAACCCTAAATTTCCACAAACCCAGATACCTGACCTAGTTGATGCTTGGCTGATGTGAAATTCGCAGGAGGGAAAAAACCCCAGCAGCTGTCACAGCTCCTGGCCTCTTTCTAGGAAGTGCTTCTGCATCCAATTTACTTACACAGAATGAAACCCAAGTTGAGAGCTGCCAAGACCAACTAAGGACATCTCTAATGCTCCATCAGGATGAACACGAGACATCCCCAAAGGTGGCTGGAGGCAGCAGCCCTGCACAGGAGCCCTCAGCTGCTGGCTCCCCAGCTTTGGAAACCTATCGCTGCCTTTGATCAAGGAAGAAACCTCAGCTCTGCAATCTTGCATTCAGGCTTGCTTGGGTTTTAACCTGCTGCAATTAGCATCACTCAGTGCTGGTGCTGATAACAGAATTGCTTCTGTGGTGTAGGAAGATCCATCCTCCTCGATGGAGTGAGATCAGGAATGGATCCCCACGACAGCCACACATTACTGCCAGAGCAACCTGACTTTGTAGAATCATGCTATGTAGTGTGCCACTTAAATCTTTGTCATCATTTTTGTCCTGACTTTACTACACTGCACAAAATCTGGAAGTAGAAATGCACGCAGAGATCTCTAAGATGTGCTACATTGATAGTTTTGAGATGCTTATGGTGTTAAACTGCATGAAAACAGATGTTTATAGTAAGCCTTGACATTAATCTTATGCTGGTAAATAATGTTAGAGGGGAGAAATTGCACTCAGATGTAAGGCATTGATATCAATCTCCTTTTTTTTTTTTTTTTTTTCTTTTTTCTCTACCATTTGACAAAAGGAAGAGGAGAATCTTAGTCATTACTGCTGGGCGGACTTCTAGCCAAAACTGATTGCTAGAAACATTAAAAAAATCCCTCTTAGCTCAGAAAAAATTGTCACAGAAGAAAAACCACTGCCAAAAGTTTATGTCAGCAAGTTAAAAGAGGCAAGACCATATCACCAGTAATTCATATATTAAAAAATAGTCAATTTTATGTATACTGACAACTCGTACATCCTCAATCTTCAGCACGAGCAGGAAACATTTATAGCCTGAAAACAAACATTCAGGGAGTGTCCAGCCTGGCCTTTCTAAACAGCAAACACTTAACTCCAGGTGAAACTGCACTGCAAACATGCCCAAATCCAGGCTGTGCTTCATTCCCTTGGGCTGAGAGGAGAGCTGAGGCTGAGTGCAGAAAGCCTGGGCAGCCTGCAGAAGATGCATTGCCCTAAGAAAAGCCACAAGGGAAGAAATGGGGCTTCACAGCAGCAAACAAAGGGTAGCCAACAGGTACAGTGGCACTTGCTGCTCTCTTCCTGTGCAACTGCACGACAGCATCCAAGGAAAGAAATGAGCATTACGGAGTAGGGTTTGCAGCAGCAGTTCTAATGTGTTCCGAACGACTCCTTCCTTATTAGGAATCTCATCAGCTAATTGTTCCAGTGCCTGGAAATGTCCTGCCTTTCTGACAAAAGCGAGCTGCTATAACCAGCATCCAAAGCAGCGTGCCCAAGGTTTTCCTCCTCCTTCCCAGCACGGAGCAGCCAGCAGGCCAACTGTTCCATCATGAGTGTGTTACACTGACAGCTGCCCTCCTCCTCCTCTCCTTTCTGCAGGGAAGCCAAGGCAAGGCATGAAGAGCTGCAGCATCTTGGCAAAGGCCCTTGTTAGGCAAAACCCCTCATACTAACCTTTCATGTAAAACATCCGCTGTGGTGCGGGCAGCTTTGACACGGGCTTAGGAGCTGTGGTGGTTTCCTACAAGATATAATCTCCACTGGGCAATGGAGTCTGTTCATCCAGCAGCCCGCCAGTAGGGATAACGTCTGCTGTCTTCACATGGCTGCATCTTCTCCTCGCAGTTGCATTCCTCTGCGTGGTCTCTCCCTCCCACATTTATTCCCTTTCTGCCTTTGGCCCCTGCTTTTCCAGGCCTTCCCCAGCTGCAGGTCTCCAGTTCCCTCAGCATGACTCTGGGTGCCAGTGACCTTGGGGGACTGGGAGCAGGGAGAAAGAGGCAGGAAACCTGTGGGAAGGTGAGCAGTAGGAGGGGGAAATCCTTCCACCAGAATACTGGGTTTCTTCAGGAATTCAAGGCCTTGGAACAGCACAGTGCAAGTGCCATAGCAATATTTCTTCTTCTGAATAGAGACTGTCCCCCTAGGAGATTCCACCTTTATGGGAGCATGTCAATTATTCATTCAGATGCTTTTTAGCTCCACTTTGTTGCTGTTAAACCAGGAACAGAACCACATAACTGAGCAATTTACCAGGCACTTAATTGAGCTCCAGACCTGGAGCAGCACTGTCTCTGCAGCTCAGTCTCATGACTTAATTCCTGCAAGGGTTGAGAGAGAAACCACAGGAAACTACAAAGATGATATAACATGTCTTGATGAGCATTTTTCAAATACAGCACCTTAGGAAAAGCAAGCCTTAGGAGTATTATTGAATGTTCTAATGATTCAGCTTATGGTTTTAGCCAAAATTCCTTTTCTTTTCTCTCTCCTTCACCAAAAAGTTATGACCCTTTCTTTCACAGGATAAACAATGGCTGCTAACTATAACATAATACAAAGCTGGCAGCTCTTAAACCAATCACAAAGATTCACCTAAAAAAAGGAACTCAGCAGCAAAGTGCTGTCACTGGCACTACTCCCAGTCAATCTTGAGGATATATCTGAGAGGGAATTTATGGTCCATAAAAACAATCCATAATTCTAACTTGGTTTGATTTCAGCACAGTAGCTTAAATATTTATGTAGCTTAAATGAAAGTAGCTAGATATATCCTGGACTCTGGTAGTGCCTTCCTTCCTTCCTTCCTTCCTTCCTTCCTTCCTTCCTTCCTTCCTTCCTTCCTTCCTTCCTTCCTTCCTTCCTTCCTTCCTTCCTTCCTTCCTTCCTTCCTTCCTTCCTTCCTTCCTTCCTTCCTTCCTTCCTTCCTTCCGACACTTCCTTCCGACACTTCCTTCCTTCCTTCCGACACTTCCTTCCGACACTTCCTTCCGACACTTCCTTCCTTCCTTCCGACACTTCCTTCCTTCCTTCCTTCCTTCCTTCCGACACTTCCTTCCTTCCTTCCGACACTTCCTTCCTTCCTTCCTTCCGACACTTCCTTCCTTCCGACACTTCCTTCCTTCCTTCCTTCCGACACTTCCTTCCTTCCGACACTTCCTTCCTTCCGACACTTCCTTCCTTCCTTCCGACACTTCCTTCCTTCCTTCCGACACTTCCTTCCGACACTTCCTTCCGACACTTCCTTCCGACACTTCCTTCCGACACTTCCTTCCGACACTTCCTTCCTTCCTTCCGACACTTCCTTCCGACACTTCCTTCCGACACTTCCTTCCGACACTTCCTTCCGACACTTCCTTCCGACACTTCCTTCCTTCCTTCCGACACTTCCTTCCTTCCTTCCTTCCGACACTTCCTTCCGACACTTCCTTCCTTCCTTCCTTCCGACACTTCCTTCCTTCCGACACTTCCTTCCTTCCGACACTTCCTTCCGACACTTCCTTCCTTCCTTCCTTCCTTCCGACACTTCCTTCCTTCCGACACTTCCTTCCTTCCGACACTTCCTTCCTTCCGACACTTCCTTCCTTCCGACACTTCCTTCCTTCCTTCCTTCCGACACTTCCTTCCTTCCGACACTTCCTTCCGACACTTCCTTCCGACACTTCCTTCCTTCCTTCCGACACTTCCTTCCGACACTTCCTTCCGACACTTCCTTCCGACACTTCCTTCCTTCCTTCCTTCCTTCCTTCCTTCCTTCCTTCCTTCCTTCCTTCCTTCCTTCCTTCCTTCCTTCCTTCCTTCCTTCCTTCCTTCCTTCCTTCCTTCCTTCCTTCCTTCCTTCCTTCCTGCCTTCCTTCCTTCCTTCCTTCCTTCCTTCCGACACTTCCTTCCTTCCTTCCGACACTTCCTTCCTTCCTTCCTTCCTTCCTTCCTTCCGACACTTCCTTCCTTCCTTCCGACACTTCCTTCCTTCCTTCCTTCCGACACTTCCTTCCTTCCGACACTTCCTTCCTTCCTTCCTTCCGACACTTCCTTCCTTCCGACACTTCCTTCCTTCCGACACTTCCTTCCTTCCTTCCGACACTTCCTTCCGACACTTCCTTCCGACACTTCCTTCCGACACTTCCTTCCGACACTTCCTTCCTTCCTTCCTTCCTTCCTTCCGACACTTCCTTCCGACACTTCCTTCCGACACTTCCTTCCGACACTTCCTTCCGACACTTCCTTCCTTCCTTCCGACACTTCCTTCCTTCCTTCCTTCCGACACTTCCTTCCGACACTTCCTTCCTTCCTTCCTTCCGACACTTCCTTCCTTCCGACACTTCCTTCCTTCCGACACTTCCTTCCGACACTTCCTTCCTTCCTTCCTTCCTTCCGACACTTCCTTCCTTCCGACACTTCCTTCCTTCCGACACTTCCTTCCTTCCGACACTTCCTTCCTTCCTTCCTTCCGACACTTCCTTCCTTCCGACACTTCCTTCCTTCCTTCCTTCCGACACTTCCTTCCTTCCTTCCGACACTTCCTTCTGACACTTCCTTCCGACACTTCCTTCCGACACTTCCTTCCGACACTTCCTTCCGACACTTCCTTCCTTCCTTCCTTCCTTCCTTCCTTCCTTCCTTCCTTCCTTCCTTCCTTCCTTCCTTCCTTCCTTCCTTCCTTCCGACACTTCCTTCCGACACTTCCTTCCGACACTTCCTTCCGACACTTCCTTCCGACACTTCCTTCCTTCCTTCCGACACTTCCTTCCTTCCTTCCTTCCTTCCTTCCTTCCGACACTTCCTTCCTTCCGACACTTCCTTCCTTCCGACACTTCCTTCCTTCCTTCCTTCCGACACTTCCTTCCTTCCGACACTTCCTTCCTTCCTTCCGACACTTCCTTCCGACACTTCCTTCCGACACTTCCTTCCGACACTTCCTTCCTTCCTTCCGACACTTCCTTCCGACACTTCCTTCCGACACTTCCTTCCGACACTTCCTTCCGACACTTCCTTCCGACACTTCCTTCCTTCCTTCCGACACTTCCTTCCTTCCTTCCTTCCTTCCGACACTTCCTTCCTTCCTTCCTTCCTTCCGACACTTCCTTCCTTCCTTCCTTCCGACACTTCCTTCCGACACTTCCTTCCTTCCGACACTTCCTTCCTTCCGACACTTCCTTCCTTCCTTCCGACACTTCCTTCCTTCCTTCCTTCCTTCCGACACTTCCTTCCGACACTTCCTTCCTTCCTTCCTTCCGACACTTCCTTCCTTCCTTCCGACACTTCCTTCCTTCCGACACTTCCTTCCTTCCTTCCTTCCTTCCTTCCGACACTTCCTTCCTTCCTTCCGACACTTCCTTCCTTCCTTCCTTCCGACACTTCCTTCCTTCCTTCCGACACTTCCTTCCTTCCTTCCGACACTTCCTTCCGACACTTCCTTCCTTCCGACACTTCCTTCCTTCCGACACTTCCTTCCTTCCTTCCTTCCTTCCTTCCTTCCTTCCGACACTTCCTTCCTTCCGACACTTCCTTCCGACACTTCCTTCCGACACTTCCTTCCGACACTTCCTTCCTTCCTTCCTTCCTTCCTTCCTTCCTTCCTTCCTTCCTTCCTTCCTTCCTTCCTTCCTTCCTTCCTTCCTTCCTTCCTTCCTTCCTTCCTTCCTTCCTTCCTTCCTTCCTTCCTTCCTTCCTTCCTTCCTTCCTTCCTTCCGACACTTCCTTCCGACACTTCCTTCCGACACTTCCTTCCGACACTTCCTTCCGACACTTCCTTCCTTCCTTCCGACACTTCCTTCCTTCCGACACTTCCTTCCTTCCGACACTTCCTTCCTTCCTTCCGACACTTCCTTCCTTCCGACACTTCCTTCCTTCCTTCCTTCCTGCCTCCCTCCCTCCCTCCCCTGACACAGCTTGCATTGGTATTTTTGGGGTGTGCTATTTTGTAAGTCATGAAAAGCAGAGTTGGAAAGAGGTGGATGTGCACGCCAGTTATCTTGGCTTTTCACAGTAGTCTAGGTAAATGTATTTTTATCAATTAATGTCAAGAAGTTTTTTCACACTGGAGACCATCAATAAACTCAACTCCAAGGACTAAAAGGAAGAGTCCTCCTCTCCCTAGCTTGCTGTAAAATCAATCCCTGCCTCTCCCCTCCCTGAGCAGGGGCAGGGAATCAGTGCTTGGCCATTGGTGAGATCTTTGTGACAGAGGCTTTGCATGCCAGCTGCTTTAGTGGCTCTACCCCAGACACACTTTGATGTTATGATCAAAACACGCTCTCATTTTGAGCATTTGCATCCCTGCCATGCACAGATGAGCTCTGGCCATGCAAAAGGGCTGTGCTTGCAGGACTATGCAAAACATCCCTGAGGATTATACAGGAGTTTCCAGGATTTGAGAGAGGCAACAGCAAGAAAAGCTCAAGGAGGAACAACAACTCCTTTTATGAGCAATTTATTGTGTTACTCTCTGCTCCCACCTGGGGAAAAGGCTGGATACCCTCACAGGCCCACTAGTGAATTAGATGCAACTTGTACAATAAATACATGGCTCTTGCCAATAGAAATCAGACAGAATGCTCCACAATTAACTGCTAACTTCTGATTTTAGGAGGATGGGTGTCACGGAAAAAAAAATTCCTTCCCTCACTCTGTACTTCTTTTCAATAAGAACAAAAATAGAACCTTGCTATGGTGCAATTAAGGTTATATATTTGAACTACTTGCTAGAGAAATATAGACCTTATTGCTTTTATTTCTTAAAAAGCTGCAATTTGAAATTTCTCAGGCCAAAGGAAATTTCAAACAAATTACTGTTTGTGCAGCACTCTTAGGTCTTCACACGAAAAGCCTGATAGGTGCAGGATGTCTGCCAGAGCAGCTGCACCATGAGTTAAATGTCATGGTTTAGCCAATTTTACTGGCATAAGTTCTCACCCAGTGCCCCATCCAAAGCATTCAGTATTCAGACCTACATTAACCCTGTGCTCAGAGCTAAGTCCTGGATGCATTTCCTTCCCCATACTGGCATCAGTAGCCTGAGATTGTAGGGTTCCACTTGAACAACAAGGTACTCAAATCCACATCTCTATGTGGATAAAACATGCCAAAAAGTCAAAATGCTTTGTTTGCATAGATGCTTGAAAATAAATGCTTATTCCTCTGAGACCTTGGGAAGGGGAGAAGTTCTCTGTTTCACATCTTTTTCATTGCAAAAAGGGATGCTTGAAGGATGTTTTACTACTGTGCTGACAGTAATTAATTTTTTTTTTCCAACCTGTCCATGCCCAGCTGCCAGGCTGGCATCCTGCTTGGTCAGGCCAGCTCCAGCCACCTCCTCCAGGACTCTGGGATATGGTCAGCCTGCCACAAGGAGCAGAAGCACAGGACAGCTTCTGGGAGGTCTGGGAGAAGGGAAAGGTCAGGGTGCTTCCTGGAGGGCCTGGTGTGGGCACAGCTTCAGCAGGAAGGGTGGAGGTGACTGCCACCCAGGAGCAGCCTATAGCACAGAGATTAAGGAGCTCCAAAAGGAGGTGGGAGCAGTGGGTTTGGATCCCCTCAGGCACAGGAGGGCCCCAAACCTGGGTAACCTGCTTTCTGGATGAGACTTCAAAGCTGGGACTGCTCCTGCTCTCCCACTCACACGCCCTGAGGTGTGGTTTTACCCACACCCCTCATGCAGGGCTTCCTGATGGCTCTTCCTAAGGCTGTGCACGGGGGCTGATCCCTGGGGTGGGCTCTGTCCCGAGCTCCAGGTGCCCCTGGATTCTGCAGCTCACCTCAAGGGCCCTTTCTGTGTGCCTCAGGACCCTTCTGATAAAAGGAAATGGCCCCTCACTGAACCAGCGAGGTTTTCTGAAGATAAAATACCTTTTCAGGCTGCCAGAGCCTGAAACAGACCATATTCACAGGGCTGGTGGATGGAGAGAAACAGGAGAGGCTCACGCGGCTCCTCCAAAGCGCCCTGGCTCCGAGCAGGGCCGCGGAAGAGACCTGCCACAGGCTGAAGGGAGCCTTGGAGCTGCCCTCCTGGGATCCCAGCCCGCAGAGCTCATTGCACACCTCTTATGGGGAAAAGAAAAGCAGCTCTCAGTTTTACGGGCAGGGTGCTGGGGGCACCTCCGAGGGCATTGAATTGCACAGGCCGATTGCTCTCTGCGCCAATATGCTTTGCTGAATGCTAAATTAAGACAGCTAATTAGTATAAGTTCAGTTTACATTAGCCACAGTCTGTTTAAGTGATATGGCTGCAACGAGGAAGCCCACAAAATGTTTGGGACAAGAAAATGTTCTGCTTACAACAGAAGAGCTTTCCTTTGGATATATTACATTCCTATTCTCCAATTTGTTTTGAAAAAGTCTGGTTAAGGGTAAAGTACCACTAATGGACTCAGTGCTCGTCCTTTAGCTCTGCTTAGCATAATGAAATAATAACAAATATAATCATAATAAAATATAGGTATTATGAGATATTACTTTCTATTTTCTTAATCTTTTGAAAATTTCAGGAATATATTTCATTCATTGAACTTCTCCTAGTTTAATAACACCATCAAATCTACTTATCTGCTCTAATAGTTACTGCTACTAATCTGTTCCCACTGAAATCAATGGCAAAATTGTTGTTACTGAGTACAGGTTCAGGCCCACGTGGATATAAAAAGTTACCAAAAAAAAAAAAAAAAGACATTTTGAATAAGATATGTTTAAATCTCAGTGTAACCAAATTTCTCACAGTAGGTTCAGTACTTTTCCTCTCAAGGATTTGTATATTGGAATTCAAAAGGTGGGTTTTATTCCTTTGTAGTACTCTTTTATTAATGCCCATAAACAAATATGTAAACAGGCTCAAAAGATTTATTACTCAGTCTGAATGACACAGTCATGCAGATGAACTCTCCAGCAAGCTTCTTTCTTGCTGTGCTTAAAAGATTAGTGACAAAGGAGAAAACACGAAATTTGAATTGCAGGAGCTTAGTGTGTTTCTGCAGCTGACAAAGGAGAGAGATGAATCCCTTCACTCCCACCCAGAGAACAGATATTTCATTGTTCCTCTGCTTGGTAACTGTCCACAACCTGTCTGAATACCTTTCATTTGGTAATGGCCAGGAGCTGAAATCTTACCATCTGACACGGCAGAAGGACAAGATGCTTCTGAATAGAGGAGCAGGGGAAAGGATTTGAAGCAGACAACCATCCTTTCAGCAGCTACAATGAGGCAGGTACAGAGGCAGAAACGTCCTGCACAGGACACTGAGCTGACATTCAGATCCCAGAACAATCTGGAGAATAAAGCAGCAGTGTAATGAAGATCAGCTTCCAGCAGTGAGAATTCACAAACAGAGCAGTAGAGACCTGCTTGAAAAAGTTGCCTCCAGAAGAGATCCTAAGCATTGACAACTTTTTCACTCCCCCATCTCCAGTTTAAACCCCTACAAAACTGAGCTTGAAATAACTCTCACCCAGAGATCAATGTTTTGCCATAGTGTGCCTGATTTTATCTTGCTTGCAGACTGCTTTGATTGATTACACCATTGAGTATTAATTGCAAAGCATTTTAGATCTTACACATCTGGATTTCATGCACCTATTTTCCAGATCAGAACAAATTCTACGTGAGGGTTTCCAAAATACAGGAGAAATCTTTCAAATCAGTCCTAGGCAAAACTAAAGCCTTCTCTCTCCTGAACCTGGAGGATGTATTTATTTGAATTTACATCATTGTCACAACAATGGTTGTTTGCTATGCTTCAAAAGCCACTGACACAAATACACTGATGTGCAGTATTTTAAATCCATTTGTATCAGATAATTTCAAACCATATAGTCTTATTTTTCATCTATTTAAGATGCTTGCATGGGCAAGACAAACCTGGTAAAGAGAAGCAGTGGATACAAGAAGTTGAAGCAATGCAATCATAAAAGAGTTCCTTGAATGAGCAAGGCATTGTCAAATGGAAAACCAGGAAAAACAGAATCAAGAGCAGAGGTGAGTGGCTGCTGAGATAATTTAAGAGCAGCAGACAGTGTCCCAGATTCCTCACTGGATCGTTGTGTTTTCCCTCATCACTCGCTCTTTGTATGGCTATTAAAAAATACAACAACACAAATTAATTCTTCGCACCAAATTAACCCCTTCACACACTGGAACTGGATATCTCCCCACAAAATAATTTCCAAGCCTTTTTTTAAAAACAAACAAACAAACAAACACCTTTCTTGTGAGTGTTCTCCTCTGCAGCACCAGCAGGTGTGTGAAACCAATGTTAAATTAGAGCACTCTGTAGTGGGGGAGTGTCAAACTTGAAATAAAAATATCGGATGCATGGTAAGTCTCAGAGAAAGAAAGTGACACTCTTCAGGTGTCGCTTGTCATGTGTCAGCCCCCCAACAAGGAAAAAAGAAATGCTGGTCAGAATCCAGGAAATCCAGGAAAACCTTCTCCAAGAGCAGGCCCAGATTTCAGGACAAGACCCCTAAAACCTCCCAGGATGAATTCATTCAGTGCTGCTCAGATCTTTGATGCTGCAGCATCCAGCCGACAGCAAAAATCTCCTTTTCACCTTGGGTGGAAGAAAAAATTGATATATTGGAATAACTTCTTGTACACTGGTGTTAGGAAAAAAAGCAATTGATAACATTTTGGCCTGGAATTTCTGCGGATTCTGGAAATAAACAGGTGACAAATGGCTGTACCTGTAATGAGGGAAAAAACCAAAGGGATGAATAAATGAGAATGCAACGTGCAAAGGAAATAAAAGTCCTGTTATATGCAGAACACAACTGCAAATTCTGAAACATTAATTCTGCTAATTTGGCCAATTCTGACAAAAATATTCCATTTGAAATACAAAAACAAACAAACAAAAAAGAACCCCAGCTCGGCAAAGTGCAAAGAGTTTTTTGGAGGGGATTTTTTAAAAGAGCAAGAAATTTCTGATTTATTTTTACAGCAGAAAAAAAAGCTACTTTTAACCCTTTCAGTGCCGAGAAATGCACTGTATTCCAGTCTGGTGAAGGAGGTCTTTGTCAGGCCACAGTGTGCACATTGTTCTTCTGCTGCCCTGGTTATCACAAAGGATGCACTTCACATCAAGGGAGGAACGTGGCACTGCTGGCCTTGGTGGTGGCACGCATCACGTAGAGACAGTCTGCCCCAGCTGCTCCCCTGTGCCAAACCCTTGCTGAGGGGAAATGGAAACAGCAATGGAGATGGCACCGTCAGGGATGTTATGGGGCTCATGGCTGTGTGAAATGAAGTAGGAAATCAATTCATTCATTTCAATCGCCATGAGATGTTTTCACAGACTTGTCCCCAGCATTTTGCTGAAACCCTGTGAGAATTAATATTTTCCGTAAGTATAAATATTCTTTGGATTTCAGCGTCTGTAAAATGTTGATAAGCTTTCATTTGTTTATTGATCAGCTCCTGAAAAATAGTGACAGAACTAGAAATAGTGACTGATTTTGATATTTTAATCTTGCTGATTCTGTGTGAACAAAGCCTGTGAATCTGGAGGAACGTGGAAAAGGGCAATAAGCAAGAGCACCAGGAAACATGTGTCAACACCTCAAGAACAGAAAATGAGAGAATGCAAACAGTCTTTTCTACTTTGGTCTGAAATTTTTCGTCTACATTTGCTAAATTTGGTGTTCTCTTGTATATCACTGAAATAGAAATAGCAACAGGAGCAATACAGAAGTTGAAAGCACCACAAACAACTGGTAATGAGCAATGGGAAATGCTTGGCTTCAGGGAAATGTGAACGGGCTCTGGCTGCCTCTGCTGAATGACTTGTATTGTTGGATGGTTCTGGCATTTTAATATTGCTCAACAGAACATTGAATGGCACACATGAACACAAAGATGCAACCAAAGCTCAGCATGAAACAGGAAATTTTGAATTATAGACACAACATTGGCTGTATAATTTATGCATCATTTTTACACAATAAAGAACCTTTTTTAATGCATGTAAGAGAAGCTCAATGTAAGAATGATGTTTGCAGCAACTTCACTAGTAGGTTAAGAGTTCATTAGCACATTGAATGGCATTTTAATTGCAATATTTGTCAAAATTGGTGGAGCTGTGGTGGCTGAGTCTATAGATAATTTCCTGCAGTTGGTGCCCCATTTTTAGCAGCTGTAGAGAAGGGATGGGCACTCAGAGAGGAGTGAAAGCCCTCCGCTGTCAGGAGAACCACGACTAACCAAAGAGAATGAATGCCATGTCTGTTGTGGAGCAGTGAGGATTTAATAAACAGCAGTATGAGCCGCCTGTTGGCTGCCTCAGGAAGGCCCCTGCTTTGTCCTAATTGATCACCCACAAGCAAAGATTAGTCTAAAAACATACTTCAGACTCCAGTCAACCCTTCCCTAGCAGAATAGTATATTCTCTTCAACTCTGTGGGTTTCACATTGTGTAATTTAGGCAATCTGGTGCTGAAGGGAGGTTGTGGCACATCTTTGCACGCAGATCAGCAGTGAATGGCACAGAAATTCTGCCCATGGTAACAAAAGATCACTGTCACTAGCCCTCCTCACGTAGCAGCAGGAATTGGAAGAGACAGGAAGGAAAATCTCTGCCACAAATACTTCAAAATCCGGCAAAAATTACGAGCTAACACTAAGGTAAAGCAATAGGTCTTACAGGATTCATCTTTCCTGGTGTAGTCTGTGGAAGAGACCAGTGTCAAACCCAGGCATTCTGAATGACAGAATGATGATAAACATATAACATTTCATGCAGCTCTCTTCAGTCTGTCACATTTTAGAGTGTTTTCTTGGTAGCCCAGCAAACAGCAGCTGTGCAGTGTCCTACCTATGGTTCTGCAGCAGGCAAGGGCCTGCAGCCCTGCCACTGAGGAAGAGCTAGGGGAATGAGCTTAGAGCAGGATTTTATAATGGAGAAAGGCAGCTCTGTGTTGTTTTCTAGTGTTTCTACTTGAAACCTGCCTCTGTCCAACATTGCTACGCTGCGAAGTCAGTCCCATCACCACTGCTGGGCTTGCTTGTGGGGGGAGAGCTGCAGTAAAAACAGCATCAGTTGTTCCCAGCTCTCCTCAGCACATCCCAGCCGATTCTGCCAGTGTCAGATTCCTCCTCTTCTGTCTGTTGCTGGCAGAGTGGCACAGAGAGGTGCCCAGAGTCACTCTTTGCCCAGAGCCATGGCCACAGCTGCCCCAGAAGGGACAGACCCCACTTGCCTCCTGCAGAGACAGCAGCTGCCCGAGAGCCTTGTGAGAACCAGAAAATGTCCAAGATGGGCTTCCTTTGGTGAGCCCTCCCTCGGATGCATCTTCTTACAATAACTTCTGAGGATCTGCAAAACAAACCCCTCAGCGGGCAGCCCGAGGGAGTGGGGACGGGTTGAGCCTTTATCCCTCTGTCAGTGCAGGAATGTTGGGTGGTGATGAGCCAACAGCCCTCTCCTGGAGATTGCCTGTGCCTGACACTCCTGCTGCAGAGAGCACCAGCCAGCCAAGAGCTCTGCACCTTGCTCGGAAGGAGAAACAAGAATCCAGGCACATTTGTTTGCTGGGCTGCCTGGGTTGCCAGAGCTGCTCCCGTTCCTGCTGATCCTTCTTGATGCTCCTTTGCACTCAGCAGCAAACAACAGCCCAAGCTCAACAGTGGGACACTAACTCTGCTAAAAAGACCCGACTGAAACTACAGTAATGGCCAACATTTAAATGAACAAGAGAACTATTTAAAAATTGACTCATCCCTTAGAATGTGGAACATATATTAATTTACATATTAATTTAATTCATCTGACTGAAACAGAGAAGGACTGTCTAATTTACAAAGTTTTTCAGGTCACATTGTGTCTTCTCTACTATAATTTTGAAAATAACTGAAGTGGTGTCAGAGGTCACACTTCAGATCTCTAATCAGATAAAACTCACAGCATAACTATTTGGGTACTTAACTTGATTTAATTAGGTGAGGAATGGGGCTGGTGTGGACAGAGAGGATTTCCTGATATAAAGAGATGCAATTCTCATAGACACTCCATAATTAGTGTCCGTGTTTATTTCTCTTTAAGGCCAGGGTCTGGTTTTCCTATCTTAATTTAAAACACTCCAGAATTATGTTGTTGTGATTTTATCTTCACTAGAATTAACTCAAAACACTTGATCAGAATAATCACCACCTATTTTCTATCTTTTTCATGAGTTATGAAAATGCAGCATTTGCTCTTGGAGAAGTATAATGAATAATATATTAAATATGAAAGAGCTCCATTTCTGGAAAGATATTTAAACAGATTAACTACTTGGAGCAAAGACAACAAATCAATCACAAGTTTTGCATGCAAGCAGGACAATTATTAAATATAAATATATATATGCATATATATATATATATATATATATATATATCTCCATGCTTTAAACACCAATCAAAAGTCTCCAGTCCTTATGCTGGCAAGACTGCCTACAAGATCTTGAACTGGAAACACAGCATCTGGCCAGAGACATATTTTCCACAGAACAATCACTACATTTATTTTTTATGTGAGAAAGAACAAAGTGGAGTTGTTAATTCTTCCCTAAAACTAATGGCTTTTTTTTTTTTCCAAGACACAGAAGCAAGCAAGGAGATGAAAATTTTGTTCCAAGTCTTCTCTGAACACAACATTCTTGTGAATAAAATCAAACCAGAATCTTAGCTGTATAATAATATTTTCTAATACCACTAGCATGGGTTTATTAAAACTAAAATACTGAAAAAACTCGCCCATTTCTCATGCTCATTCATTATTTTTGTACTTTATTCAGTTAAGACAACGAGATGAGTGTTTTCCTTTTCCTGCTCCCACCTCCTAGACCAAGGACACAAAGTGCCTTGAGCTTTTGAGATATTTTACAGCTTTTTAGAGATATTTTACAGACACCAAAACTCTTCTGCCTTCACTAAAAACTTATGAAAAACACTACCAGCACTAGGAGGGCAAATAATAAATCATCCCACTGCATCCCGAATCCACAAAATAGCTTTGATGCGTAGCAGTATTTTCATTATTCATTTTCTTTAAGATTCTATTTTATTATTGAGGAGTTTTTTTGATATTCAAGGATAATTAAAGGGATTCAACGATGCCAAAGGCTGGCTTACAGCAGGTAGGGTCCAACACTCAGGTGTGCACACGCCCATCAGCAGCGACGAGAGCAATCTGTTTTTCCAGGCTGACATCCCTGGCTCTCCATCCTCTCGCTGCTGGACTCCTCCAGGGTGGCAGCCAGGGTTTCCTGAGGGAGCCCAGGCACAGAGGCAACAGCGGGGAAGCTCCTCCAGGTCACTAGGGATGCACCGAGGAGCTTCCACGCCTTCCTTTGCCTTTTGTTGCCTTAAAAGCCCAGAAAGGAGGGGACAAGGCCTGGGCACTGGTGGGGGCAGAAGGCCAGGAACAAAAATTATTTTGTAAGTGGCCACCTAAGGAGCTTAAATAGAGGCCCAGAGCAGCACCCCACTGTGGGGCAGCTGCAAAGCCCTCCTGCTCCCCCTGCCACACTCCTGCTCTTACAGGCTTTGGGATCAATAGAGTGCCTGATAATCCCCCTCCAGCTTACTCCTTGCAGTGAACATTCAAGCAAAAGGAAACTTTGGGCAAGCATCATTTATTCCCTCATCCTCACTGCTCTGCAGTAATGAAAGCATTGAAAGGATTCCTGCCCATAAACATTTATGATGGCTGGGTAAATTACAGTTCCCCTGCAACTGGCATCCTCCAAAGTTCTTCTCAAATTATTAAGAAATACAGCTTGGCTGTAATACATAAGCCATTTAAAGAAATGCCCTCAGCCATTCAGAATTAAAATACAGGCTTTGCTTTTGGCCTCCAACTGCTGAGACCTCCAATCTTCAAAAATAATGCAGGTAGAAGGAACCTGCATTTTTACCTGGATCTGTTGAAGCAATTCATCCCTAGAGTTCAACAACAATACACTTTTGCTTATTTGCCTTTTAAGAGTGATCTTCACAGCCTTCCAAGTCAATCCAGTAAGACTTAAAGGATTGACAGCTCTTTAAGGCCTTCAACGGAACAAATTCAACTTGTAGATTTAAGGGCACCTGAACCAGCTCTTGCATATCTCCAGGTGTTTCTAAGACACTTACTACCACATACCACTTCATAATCTGGATTTTCAAGCAGCTACTTAAAAGAAAAGTTGTTTTGATTTGGTTTGGTACTGCAAGCCTGGCTTTAGCAGCAGAAACTAGAATCATGACAACAATAATTTATTGTTTTTTCATAAAGTCAAAATTGCACGTGTAAAAGCCTAGTTCCAGACAGATGGAAAACAACAGCTGCTTAATTCCATCTAAAATAGAAAGAGAATGGAAAGAGACTAGGACCTCTGCCAGGTTCTGTCCCCAGTCCTGCAGCAGCTCATTTATCCACAGCAATTCAGCTCTAAGTCATCGATTGGGGCCGTCACTGGCTCGGGGTAAGGATGCCAAGGAAACATCATTTTAACTCTCTAACATTTCTGGTAGCAAGGAAAGGGCAGCAAACCATTTGTTCCTTGGGGGCAAAGCCCCCTCTTCTTGAAGCTTGGGAAACATCTTCCACAGCTTCTGGCTGAAGCATTTCAACCACACTGCCATGCAAGAGGGACCCCTGCACACGGAGGAAGCAAGAGGAGATGAAAGCAGTGATTTCACCCAACCCCAGAGCACCTGACATCCAGAGCCTTTGAAGATCAAGTGTCAGACACTGTGGAAACACAGTGAACAGAAATACAGACAATTAGTAACCTGCAGTTTTTCAGGCTGCTTCAGAATATCAGACAGCTGAAGCAGCAGTGGGGCTGAACAAGTGCACTTTGCCTTTTTTTTTTTTCCAGAACATTGACATCCCTTATAGATTTCAATATTCCTGCCTTGGTCCAGACAGCTCTGTTGCTGAGGTCTGCAGACTTTCTAAGTGCACATCATGACTCCTAACACATAAAGCATTATTCCAGAGCACTTAAGGAAATGCAAACTTTGCCACTTGTGTCTGCTGACATTCGGCTCCTTTTGATTAGGAATGCTGCATCCATCGTGGCTGCAGTAATGATGATAATGTCACTAGTAACAATTAGAATGTCTCTAGTCATGATATCAGGTGTGAGGAAGCCCTTCAGATCTCTGGTAGTCTCATTTTTCATGCTTAGCTGTACAAGACCTGAGGTCTGCTAAGTGCCTTTTTAGAAGGTTTAAGGAGACCATATTAATATATAAGCATTACTTCTGGAATAACTCCACACAAAAGGATATCAGCAATCTATGTGCTCTTCTGAGGTACTTAAGTTTTCCTTCTCTTCTTTGGAAACAAGCACTGACAAAGATATGATGGAGTGAGAAGCACCTCAACTAGAACCATGGCAGGTGTGCTTCACCAATCCACCTAAAAAGCCTTTAAATATTTAATTTTCTTCCAGATGGCTCCTTACAAAGTAATAGACCTTTCCAGATATTTTGCCCTCATCAATGTTGAAGCACAACATCCTGATAAGAAGGGCAGTGTCGAAACCTGGAGATGTCAACACTGTGAAGTATCAAACCCCAGGGCTCCAAGAACAGTAAAATTCCTTCCCACTGAGAAGAAAACAAGTTTTGTGTCTGCCTTGCCTGTCCCTTCCCCCCGCTCCACCTCCACTAATAACAAAGCATATGAATTATTTACATGTAAACAGCTGGAGCAAGAACAGCTTCAGGCAACATGGGGAGCACTCAACTGGCAGCACTGGTCAGGAGGAGGAAGGGTTATTATTTTCCATGCAGTATCCGATATCTGTCCTGTAAAATGTGAATTGTGTGTATAACAATTTATTACATGCACCGAGTGCTGGTTCCCTGCACTCACAGCAGCTTCACACAGCCCAACCAAGCAGCAGCAATGAAACCACCAACGACTTGCAGTTGTGTCCTCCAAGACATCACTTGGAGGAGTTGTGTTACTCTCATAGATGACAGAAAGAGTCTGATTCCCATTCACTTCGATTTGAGTTTGGGGTCAAGTGACTCGGCTTTCAAAGGCTGCTGCCTCCCCCTGCTCTAAAAAGCAACAACATTCATCACCAAATAAGGACAGAATCAGCCCCGATTTGAGGTTCCAATTCTGCTTTTCAGTGTGACCTCAGCAAGGAGTGGATTTCCTGGTGCGGAAGAGAGAGCCAGGAGCAGAAGGCAATCCTGGCGCTGCTGGCTGAGCAGGGGGAGCTCTCCAGCCCTGCTCCTCTGGCTGGGATTGCCAGGGATGGGAAGCCCATCCCAGCGGGTCTGGGTGCGCTTACGCAAGAGCCAGAGAAATTCCATTCACCTTTCTTTTCCCCCGTGCTTCTCTGCCCCACTCAAAGACATCAGCCTGCCTGCACAAGTTCGGTCCTGCTGTCTTTTTACAGCAAGCTGGAAATCTGAAAGGGGCGGTAGGGGAAATCAGATTTAGGAGGCTGTTTCTCAGCTCTTCAGTGCTACCAGTTCTGCAGGTCATTCCGCTGAGGGGGAGGTGAGCTCTGTGGTGGGAGTTTTTATCCAGCCACAGGGATTTTTAAAATCTGGAAATAAATTGGATTCACCACTATGATGACTTGGGGAAGGTTAAAATGCAGACGTCACAGAAATATTCCTGGCAGAAAAGGTGTCACATTTCCAGCCTAAAAACCAGGTGTAAAACACGCCTAACACTGTGGGGTCAACAAAGGGGAAAACCATGAACTAATGAAAACAAATCTGAAAACAAAAAACTTATTGGTTTAATTTCCATTGGGTTTCAAAGACTTTTCTAAAATATATTTAATTGTAATAATTTTCAGATATTGTTAGAGTAGCCAGTACAGAAATTGATGATTTTGTAAAGCAAGATTGAAGGTTGGTTGGTTTGGTTGGGGTTTTCCTGTGGAGTATGCTTGGGTTTTTTGTCTGTTTGTTGTGGTGTGTCCTGGCAGTGGTGTTTTTCTTTGTTGGTTTTGGTTAGTTTTTTTGGTTTTTTTTTAATAGGTATCAAATCAGGGCTAGTGGTTTTATTACCAGAGGAGAAGCTATGGGAACCTAACCTTCAATTTTGTTTATAGAGTACAGTCTGAACATGGCCATCAGCAAACCACCTGAATTGCTGATCTTGGTTTCCCTCTATTTAAAAGAGAAATAATTATAACATTTCTGAATGATACTGCAAGAATCAGACAATGAAGCTTAATTTAGCTGATGAGTTCATCAAGAACCACTAAACTAAGCATAACTGATAATAAGTAACATTTTGATATTTGAAAATACATTCACTAGCATGAAGTATATTTAATTGTTAGTGATAATTTCTCTAGGGCAGTTTGGTAAAAACTATTCATCTAAATTAACTACCACTTGTTCAAAAAGTCACCATTTCTGCAATGTAGACCTTCTGTGGTTCTTTAACAGACAGAACAGACTTTCTATTGTGGTTTAAAATTGCACCTGAATGAGACTTGACTGGAATCTCAAGGTAGCTTTCAGCATTGAAAAAAAAGCTAGTAATTGTAAAAAAACCTTTGGCCAGGCTCCTTTACTGTGGGGGGAGATGTTGGGAAGAGAGTAAACTGTGATGGACTTTGGTTTTGTCATGCTGCCCTTCCTCAGCACGACAAGAATACCTGTCTGCCCCCATCTAGTGTTGTGTTCCACTCAAAACACTGGGCAGGGAAAAGGAGCCCTGTTTGTGTCCTAGAGAACTGCTTGGAATATTCCCACCACCAACCACGTCCCACTGCTCCAGCCATCAGGAGCACAGAGGTGCTCAGGGCATCTGAATCACACCATCAGTGCCAGGGCTCCGAGCAGGGGGAGGAAACCCCTCCAGGAGGGGAGCAGCAGGGGTGCCAGCAGATGCAAAGGGAGCAGCAGAGGTGCCAGCAGCACGGGCTGTGCCTCAGAGCTCTGCCCAGCCCCACCTCTCATAAAGGATGCTCCTCTTCCAGCAGTCGTGAGCAGCACACAATCCTCTCAGAGACAGGGAATGTCCTCAGGGGTTGAGCTCGCACTCCAACAGAGCAGCAAGAACTGCTGGGGCTTCAGATCTGCTTATTCTCAAAACTGCTTCTCTTAATCCAGCTGCTCGCTGCAGGTCTCCATCCATGGAAGTGTGCTTATTCACTTGGCCAAGGTTTTGCTTGGACAGGCCACCTCTAAAACCCATGACCAGCACCATCACATTGTGTACATTAAAAAAAAAAACCAAACTTTAAAAATTAGATAATTAAAATACTTGCTTTGAAAGTATTCAAATGCATTGCTTGATACAGAAATACACTGCTTGATCTAGAAGTTTTTCTGGATAAATGAAATAAAAGAAAGAAACAAAAACTCAAATCCCATGACTGTCAGCTCCCATTGGGTTTTTCCCATTAGAAATTAACCATAAGCCTCAACAAACGATAAGAAATTTCTTCATAAATTTTCCCTAGTTGGCTTTCCTTTGGTTTTTCACACTGTAAATTAAGGCTACCTCAATGGTGATAAAGATGATGAAATTTGACATTTTAAATATGTATCAGATATTATTAAAATACAGGGATAAGAAGAACAAAAACCCACTGAAAGGCCTTTAAATTTTGTAGCAAAAATGAAAAGGGAAACAGTCCTGTGGTTTAGAATTATTTTGCCAATATAACTTAAGCAATTTCGGTTTGTTTAATCTCTTGCCAAAGCACTGCATACCAGCTGAATTTCCACTTTTGCTAGAGGAAATGTCTGGCCTTACAAAGGAGTTCATTACAGTTCCAGTGCACAAAAAGTGAAGCTGATTGTACTGGTACAAGTATTTAATTTTACATCTCAACCCAGGCTTCTAATTAATAATTTAAACCCTAGGAAATGGTGTCATCCTAAATTTCCTAACAATTGACATAATGCAGCAAAGTATTACCTGATGTAACCTGAGTGAAGGCAGTCCAAAGGTCTGCTTTCTTCAGGTCATATCCATGGGTTGGGTTTTTTTGATTTTAGAACTCAATATGCATCAGCATGTCTGCAGGTAATTATTAGGGATAAGGAGTTCTTTGAAACAATGTCCATAAAATAATCTGTAATTCATGGCCTGGATTATGGAGGAGGTTGGGAGAATGCAGTAGGGACACCATGACAAACTAGTTTGTGCAACTCCACCTGAAAACCTGGCACACAGACAGGGAAGAGTTTTTGTTAAACTTTGTTAAACACAATTGTGTTAAACCGTGTTCAACACAATTTCTCAGCAGTTACCCTTCCCAGGCACAAGACAGAGCTCTAGAGACAGCTCTGACATGTCAGCTACATCCAAACAGATTTTCACATCTCAGCCTTCCTTCTATTCTTTCTTTACGAGGATCTTGCTTGAGTTTCTTGGTTGATATTAGATATGATGTGAAAACATCTCAGAAGGTCCTCCCTGGTTAATTAGCTCTTTGAAATGATGTTTTTCCCTGCATTATCCACGAGGCATGAAATTGCAGTTTAAAGCTGCAATTAATTTGATGGCGTTTCACAGAATTGTCGATGCTGGAAGAGACCTTCAGTCACAGAATAGCCTGAGTTGGAAGGGATCCCCAAGGATCATCAGAGTCCAACCCTTGGCCCTGCACAGGACACCACAAGAGTCACACCATGTGCCTGAGGACAGTGTCCAAACCTCTCCTGAGCTCTGTCAGGCTTGGTGCTGTGACCACTGCCCTGTGGACCCTGTCCCACTGCCCAGCCCCCCTTTTGGGGGAAGAACCTTTTCCTGGTATCCGACCTAAACCTCCCGTGACACAGCTTCAGTGCTGCTCTGCTGGAATACCTGAAAATTTACACTCGAGATAACAAAAATATAAGAAAATTTCCTGTCCCTTCCCACAGGAATTAGGTACAGAATTGTGCCCTCCTCAGAATGTGGTAAATCTTAGTTGTCTGGAATATATTTCACTGTGTTAAGAAAATCCCAATTTCAGACCTGATTTTGTGTTTTACTTTCAACTTTCCCCAAGCAAACATCACACCGCAGAAAAAATGTGATTGATGGTGGAGACATGGAGGATCTCCTTAGCAAGCTCACAGAATTCACAGAAACCATAAAAGAGCTTTGTGTACCTTGATGAACTGAGCCATGAACCAAATACGCCTAGCTTGTACAATGCAGAGTCAGTAAATAAATAAATATATTTTTAGTAAATTTTTATATTTATGTATCTATATTTTACATATATATGCAATCCAAGGTGTGCAGGCATTTCATTCCTCAAAAATGTTCCCAGGCAATGTTACTGACTGGAAGTGCCAAAATAGCAGTGCCCTGTGGCAATGCAGGCAGGATTCCCACTTTGCCTCCTGCTAAAATCACAAATCAGCGGGCTAAGCACACACAAGGGATAAAAAGAGAGCTAACTCCACAGCAGGGTTTTCATGCCTGTGTATGAATGACATCCAGAATCACAGAAGACAGGGATGAGGGAGGTTTAAATTTTCAACTGGGCTGCCCCCACCCTTCTTTTCAGGTGCCGACAGCTCACACCTGGCAGAGGAAATCTGACAAGTTCTGGAGATCTCCAGTGGAAGCCGCACAGCCTGGCAATCATTCCAGCAGCACACGGCTCCTAGCATCAACAAAAACCCCTCCTCGTGTTTAACCTGCTCCTGTCTTAGCTGCTTGAGGCTAACATCAGGAAACAGCAGCTCAGATGAAACTGTGAGAGCACTAAATGGAGGGGAAGATTATTTTACATCTGCTACAAATGAGTCATTTAATTAAAAATCCCTGTTTGTAATTTTTACAAAAAATATCTTAAACACTGTTTGCATCACAATCCACCACAAGCCCTAGCAATTTTTAATGCTTTTTTCTTCAAAATAACAATCTAGCTGGTCCTAAGGGCATAATCTGACATTTTTCTTTATGATTTTCTTTTCCTCAATGTTATTTTACTACATAGCTTTCCAAGCTGTTCCTGTTTTTCCAATTGCTTGTAGCATAGTGTCACCTGTAAATTTAATATGCAAAACCCTTTCTATGCTACCATCCCTGTCACCAAGGAAATAGTGGAATTGTACAAGAACCAGAAGGGAAATCCTGCAGAAATGCCATTAAAACAACTTTCACATTTGGCAAGGGATCACTGGCAGCAAATTCCTGAATGTGCTTTGCCAGCCAGCCAGGATGTGCATTTCAGAATCATCTCAGCAAGTCCAGGTAACAAATGAGATGGTGCCTGACAAGGATGCAAGGCAGAGTTTCAAACCTTCCCTGGTACTGAGGGCAGCTCTGCTATCCATGCCACCCCTACATTTTCCCAGACAGTGTCAAGCTGGCTTGCCACTATTAGTTTGGATTTCAAATGATTAGTATCTGCTGGATAATCAAGGATGTCCTTCTTGGCCTGATGCTGCTGTCAGATCCTTTGTGGACTGATGTTGGTGTAGCCATGCAATGCAAAGGGCTCTGCCATCCAGGTCAGACCTCACTTCCATCAGAGCTCACTAAATGCTTACCCCTCTCAAAATCTGCGTTTCCTGACATCCCCACTCTCCTTTTCCTCTTCTCATCCTGGCCTGGGACTCATGAGTGTCAACAGAATGACTGCCCTTGGGAAATTGTGAAAACCCAGAAAAGAGAGCAATGTTACTCTTGCAAACACATCTGCATCCCTGCCCGCAGCCCCGTGCTGCCCTGCCCGTGGCCTGGCAGTCCATTTTCACTTCCAGGCTCCTCGGGGCAGAGGCAGGACACTTGATCCTGTGGCTGCTCCCAGTGATGTTCTGTGCCTCCCACCGTGGCCTGAGCATGAGCTGGAGCTGCAGCTTCCTGCTGGCAGGGAATGCAGTGCAATCCTGCTAAATCCAAAATGCTGTCCATTGCTGCACGGGGCACTAACACAGACTCTGCCAATGACAGCCTGGATTTAGAACTTCCTGGGAATCTGAAACTTTGGTGATTTACAGCCCAGTTTCGTAAGACAATCAGCAATACACTTTTCCAACTAATTAGCAAACAGAGGCAGTAGTGGAGAAAACCTGTTTTACCATCCTGTTTTAATAATCTTTATCAGCAACATTTCCCCCCCCCAAAAAAAAAATCTGCATTTAGCAAGGCACCAATACATTTAATCACTCTTTGCTGATGTAATGACTTCATCTTCTACTTATTTTATGCCTTGACCAAAGTAACACCTTAGCGACCTTTGGTTAAATGTATATTTTTTTCCATTTCAGCAGAATAATTCATGGAGAAAAAAAAATTCCACCTGCTCTGACATACTTCATTTTTATTTTGGATACACACACCCAAATCCTAGTTTTCCTAGGATTTGGGTGTGTGTATCCAAAATAAAAATGAAGGCCTGTTACATTGTGTTAAAACCCTCCTCCCTTTAAATTATGCCTCAAAATTGATTCATTACTTCAGGAGTTGTTTCAGGTACAGAAAGTCAGTTTTGGAATTCAAGCCTATCTGCCTAAAAAGCTTCAAAAAACTCATTTTCCACACTCCACCCCCCACTGATTTGTCATTCTTCTGTCAGTTCATGCTCCTTCTGACAAACATATGTCCTGATTTGTTTGTTAGTACAAGATGAGGACAAAAAACGTAGAAAAATTACACATAATTAGGTAAAAAATATTTTGCCTGTGGGGGGAAATTAATTAAACCTGCACTCACCCACACCTTCAAGAGTATGACAGCAATTAATTAGAACTACTTTGTAATGAACCACGAGCTGACAAAAAGTACTCAATATTAACCTAAATAGTTTTTGTAATAGTAATAATACTACCAAAGATGGGGGACTTAGTATTTAATTTCTCAGAACTGCAAATCAAATACTACTCTGGCTTTTGGAAGCCAAAACTGCCTACTCTTGACACAGCAAGAAAGTTCAGATGGCTCACTGCATAGCTGAGCTGGGATATCAGAAAATTTCATAGCCTAGGTGGATAATGATGTGTATTTTTAGAATTTCCATAGCCTCTCATCTGTGAGGATCTCAAGCACACCAAAAGCCAGCTCAGCAAGGCCACTGGAGCTTTCTGCAGCCAGCACTTGATGCAGGTTGGATGGGGAGCAGAGCATTTGTGGCTTGCCCAGAGTTAATGGCAGAGCTGGAGCAGAGTCAGAGCTCCTGCTGTGCCTGTGCTGGCCACAGGACCACACAGCCACACCACCCAGCACAGCACAGCCCTGCACTGCAAATCCATTTCCAGTGGAGCTTTTGCTCCCTCTCTCCTGTGCAGCCAACCCCAGCTGGATAACTGAGCATTTGCTGCCAGAGTTACGGTGTTCTCTGGCAGTTTTAACCTCTTGGTATCCCAGCTGAAGGTGCCACCACTGAAAACTGGCCTTTCCACCTAGGTTTTGCACGCACTCAATGAATAATCAATGATAGAGGCATAAAAGCAAGTGAGCTGGGGGAAAGGAGAATTCCTTGGTTTGTTCTTTTACACAAGTAGCTTCATACAGCTTAAAAAAAACCCCAAACTGTAGGAGAAGTGCTGGAATCAACATACTTTGTCTTGTGCTCGCAGAGATGTTTCACAAGCAGCAATAAAAAACTCCCAGGAACAAGAAACCTCCCAAAGCATTATTTTAAACCAAACTGAAACATTTTAAAATTGAATAAATGTGCATGGAGCCACAGGGAGTAGCCAAATGGCTGGAGCTGGCAATAAGCATTGTTTAATAGCCTAAGCTTGGTCATTCAATCATTGGAATTCCTTTAGGTTTTTTGTTGAGGCAGAAATTATGTATTCCCTCATAAAATATGCAGTTTGGATTTCACAGAAGGTCAGTCCATCGATGGCCCTGGAATCCTGTTAAATATGGCTTGATGAAATTGCAAAATGTTTCTAGTAACCTGCAGGGTCACTTCTTTCCCCTTTTTACAAAGGGCCTGTACTAGACATCATTTAAATCCTACTTAAGACATTAAAACAGGATTTAAGTGGGATTTTAAAGATTAATAAACCTCATGTAGGTCTTTTAAACCGTGATGAATTTAATCTGCAATTCCCAGCAGCACATCAGGACAAGCTCACTCCAGTTTTTCTATACTTGCCCTAGGAGTACAGAATACAACATGCAGGGAGTGAAAACATCTGTGATTCCCACAACTATTAATTCAGGCACTGTCCAGACAACTAGGGAATCTAGTTATTTCCAGTCTGCTTCAGCACATTCACCAAATGAAGGGAAAAAACAATGGAAAGCACCAGGAAGCCATCCTCCAACCACAGTGCCCTAGCAGAACAAGCTGCAACATCAACAAGTATTTTAAAATAAATTATATTAGGGGCTGAATGTATTTATACATACTGAAACTGTGTCCAAAAAAATGTGGGAGCACTCACAATGTGGTGAATTTTATGTTCATTCACCCAAGTCCTGTGCTACTGGTATCTATCAATTATTTTCTGTAAAGTTTACCAGGGACCAAAAAAGCTCCTGCTGGGTGAGATTTGTACACAGCCAGCAGCAAGCACACTCAATTATGATGGTGTTTGCTTAACTGCACAACGAAACAGGGCCATGAAGTGGGGCTCTGTCTCAAGGAAATACCAGTGGAAAATGTACCCAGCTCCTTTTTCTCCTTGTTTTGGAGAATGAAGTGCAAAAAGACAGATGCAACTGGCAGCAATTTCAGTCTCAGGCTCAGGAAATGTGGAGCCCAACTCTGACACAATGGATTGAGAATGAATTTAACTTGTCTGTGAAAAGCAAAGTAATCTGTAGGTATTCTTGCACTGACGGAGGGTCAGGTTTGGTTTTTCATTTAACCACCCACCCTGGCTAGATAATAAATCTTACATAAACAAACCCAGACAGTCGGATTAAAGGATAAACATAACTAATGCTCAGATCCTGAGACTGTGATGAATGAGAGAAAAAAAAGCCAAACAAACCCCAAAGGATGCACCATGCACAAACATTGCCTTTAATTTTCCTACCTGACTAAAGTGTATCTCTTTTCCCCTAAACATTAACCCGTATTTAAATACACTTCAGCTGATTTTGGACTTGTTAGGTTATTTTCTGCTATTATCACCTAATAGAGTGGGTTTGTTTTTGTTTTTTTTTTTTCCTGATATAACTGTATTGAAGATTATTAACAGTAAATGCCTGTGAGAATTCATGATTTTATAGATTTGTGTTCAAGACTGCTGGGAAAAACCATTCTGGTGTTTGCTGAGCATGATGAAAGGGAGAACTTCAAGGCACTTGCCAAACATATTTATGCTATTTTATGTTATCCCAATCTTCCATTGTTCCAATAACACCAATAAGAGAATACACATTTCTGATTGCATTACAGCAATCAATTTGTGAAAGACACTTAATATCTGAAAATACTAAACTGAGGAAATAGTGAGAAAATCTAACCCCAAAAACATACACAGAGGAAGAGCATGATCTGAGAAACATGTCCTTGGTTCCTTTCAAACCACTGATATTTGCAGTATCATTAAAAAAAAATTCTCTCTCCTAAAGAACTCATTAAGAACTCCCTCATCTCACGTTCACAACTGAAATAACCTAAATATCACAAAGCCCTTCTGTATTTTTATAAGCTATTCATGAGCCTGAATAGAAATTATTTTACTTATGGTTGTGTTTTTTGAATAATTTCTTTTGCAATTGATTGCATTTGGTTGTCACACTGATTATCTCATTACCAGTTTATTTTTGATGGCAGTGCTTCTGCCACTGAAGTCCCAATCTTTCAAGTCCTTAATTTATCCTTCTTCTCAAAGAATTTATTCTTCTTCTCAAAGAAGCATGAATAACTCAGGAAAAGCATCTACACCACAAAGCAGAGAACTTTCACAGGAGAAATGAAGCAATCCATTCTCCACTTTGCAAAATCAAAGCTGTGGTAAATTTTCTCAGTTATCAACTTATGGACCCCACATTTTCCCATACAATGACAGGCACTAGAAAGCAGGATCTGAATGTCTATACAGATATAATTTACTATCTGAGAAGAGCTAAAATATGTGACCTCCAGGGAAAAAGAAAATAGTGAACCAACATAATTTTAAAAAGATATTAAAGAACAGATTAAGATATATCCATATATGAGAAATAGAAAGACATTTTTGGAAACAAGCCAAAGTCTTAGCATAAGAAAAATCACAGGGCTCTTCCAATGAGAACAATACCAGCTTCCACACATGGCCTTCCCATATTTCACAGAAGAAAATCTGTGCATTCAAATGAAATTATTTTATTCCCCAAATCCCCAGAACAAGTTTTGAAATATCCAGTGGCTTTTTGCTGTCTGGAAGAAAACGTCCTGCCCATTTCAGATTTGATCCAATGCATCAACTCTGGCAAAGCATTTTCTCAGGAGAGAAACAAGTGGAGACACTGTCCCACAGCTCCACACCTCATGTCCAGTGGGAAGTCACCAGTTAGCCAGAAATGTGAATTCACAGCCACACCACCTATCTCTAAGGCCAAGCCATTCTCCTGAATGGAATTTGTTTGAATACAACTCGTTCTCCTGATGCAAGAGAACAGGAAATTTGTTGCCAGAAATTCACAGTTGATTCAGATATGCAAGCCATGTGCTTCTCTGTGGGGGAATAGCTATCTGAAGGGCAGAGCATGAGTACAGCTGGAAATAAACAAAAAGGATTCAAAATCACCCTCATAAAATAAATAAAAATTATATGTTGCAGTAGTTACTATCATAGTAAAACACCCTTTCAGAGCTATAAAAACCTGCATTCTGCGTCTCTGCTCAAGTGAGAGTGTCCAAGTTTGCTAGTACAAGGCTCAAATGGGATTATTAGGTGAAAGACCACTCTTTTCTACTTGCTGTTAACTGCTCTGTACCTCCTCAAATCACAAGTTTTGGAAGCATTTGATAAACAGCAGATGTTTTTTGTTTAAATTCACTTTGTTGCTATAAATCGAATTACACAATCCCTTTAAACACAGAACTTTAGAAACATTGAGGTTGGAAAAGACCTCCAAGATCAGCCCAACCTTTGGCATCAGCAGATAGAAGTACTTTTGTCTGTGGGATGTGAACAGTAAGATAATGCAGTAATCCTTTGCCTTGCTGCACTTGTATTTATTTTTAATAGCAGTTGTAGCCAGTGATTTAATCTTTCTATACCTTGTATACACCACCCTGAAAGAAAACACTTATTTTTCCCTAATGTAAGGATCACGACAGAAATACCTGACTCACGTAGCGTGGAGCTGTTGACACTCGTCTCAGGTGGCTGGGTACAATCATGCTTCTGTGTGCCTCCCTCTTCCCCCTGTACTTTTAGGATAATTTTCACTTCAAGGCAATGCTGAAACCCAGCGAGGAGTGCCGTGAATATGCTCTTTGAAAAGCTGGGGTTTTCCCTGAGGTTCTTGTTACAAGTAGTTTGAGTGATAACCAAACACAACCCCCCCAGGAGATTGCCTTGCACGGCTCCTTATTCAGAATATTGCTCAAAAGTGCCAGAGCCCGTATTGATTTCAGCTCACCCAGGGCTGATGGGATGGCATGCACGGGAATTCCTGTGTGCTGCACAGAGACAGGGTTATTGACCTGAAACTGGGGCTCCCGGGGATGGCACAGCTGCTGCTCAGCACACAGGCAGCACACACTGCACAGCTCACCCCAGCCCGGGAAACCTGAGCAGGGATGTGTGCTTTACTTGTGCCCCTCTCAGTGATCAGGGGGATTTCTTTTAATTCAGCAGGCACTGAGCCCACCTTGAGCTGCTCCTCCTTTTAATTCATCAGGCACTGAGCCCACCTTGAGCTGCTCCTCCTTTTAATTCAGCAGATGCTGAGCCCACCTTGAGCTGTTCCTCCTTTTAATTCAGCAGGCACTGAGCCCACCTTGAGCTGCTCCTCCTTTTAATTCAGCAGATGCTGAGCCCACCTTGAGCTGTTCCTCCTTTTAATTCATCAGGCACTGAGCCCACCTTGAGCTGCTCCTCCTTTTAATTCAGCAGATGCTGAGCCCACCTTGAGCTGTTCCTCCTTTTAATTCAGCAGGCACTGAGCCCACCTTGAGCTGTTCCTCCTTTTAATTCAGCAGGCACTGAGCCCACCTTGAGCTGTTCCTCCTTTTCCCACCCTCCTGCAAGATAAACAGGAGCAAAAAGTGAAGCTGTGTTGATAAACTCAGACCAGAGAGTGGTAACCTGGCATTTACAGTCCACAGCTCTCCGAAGGTAATGTCCTTGAAAGTCTACTCCACAATCCAAAAAGACATGGAAAAGGGAAAGCTACTCTGCTACTAAATGTCATGGACTGAATTTTGCTATCAGAATGCTTAAAAAATGAACAAGGTCAACATTCAGACATTCTCTCACTATTAGTGCATTGTCTGAAGCCAAAGTTAAGTAAACTTGTTAATACTTTGAATATATTCAGAAAGCTATTATAATATTTCAGGTGCCTTTTTCATTTACTCATGAATTTTTATTTCGTCAAAATCAAATCAATACAAAATTCACCAAAATTTCCTCTAGGCATGAAGACTTCTCATATCCAAATTCCCCAAGCTGCAGAAAGGAAAATAATTGTCACCAACAGAGATGACAGGAAAATTCTGAAATCCTTATAGCTTTGTGACTGGGGCTGGGGGAGCATCACCTTCTGACTCTAAGATTCTGGAAAGCAAAGTGATACTTTGCCTTAAGGCTGATGTGGGCATTTGTGTGTGAGGTGACACTTCCTCAACTAGACCAAAGTAAAAACCCGTACTTTGCACAAAATGAAACTACAACCACCCAGGTGGAAAAGAATCTCAGTGAGAGATGGAGTACTTCTTCAAATAAAATAAAAAAATCCACAAAGAGTATGATGTCTCCAACTAATCCTAAAAATATGCAGTAATAAGAAAAATTTCTTTAAAACATCTCTGATCAAAATGGACTGAAAAAGTGCTCTATTCAACAGGCAGTTACAAGTGGAAGCCATTTCCCCATCAATGGTCACTCACATGTCCCCAATGTTTTGGAGCACATCTGAAATCTGGCATTTTTATTAATTCTAGTAAAAGAGGAAGGGGCAATAAATCATATGCTTCTACTCTAGTGATCCTCTAACAGACACGTAAAGATGCTGAAGGTTTGTGGGAGAAGGAGGAATAAATCACTTTAATTAAATTTAATCAGTCACAAGTGCAAAATTATCTCCGTCTCCAGTTTCTCACAGACAACCCTCCCTATGTGCAAACAGCCTGGAACTGAGGACAAGCTAAAACATCTACTTACCCTCTTCTAATTTTCCCTCTGCTTAACAACCTTTCAGACAAGGTCTCCCCACATTTACACAATAGCCACCTGGATCTGCTTTCCTTCCAACAAGTTTCCACTTGTGGAAGTTTTACCAGTAAGCAACTTCGTCAAAGCCTTCGTCAAGGAGCTGGAAGCTTCCTCAAAAGGCCTTGGAACTCCAAGGAGGTCTTGTCCTGCATCCCTTGTGTAAGCTCTGCTGTGCACACCAGCAGGCCTGGTATCAATATATCTGTAAACACCACCCAAAAAAATCAGCATTCTTTGCAGAAAGAAAACAGCGAGGCTCTCATAACCACATCTGTCAGCATTTGGCTTGTAAACAGCAACCAATTCAAATGAAAAATGAACACTGGCACCTTTCTGAAACCAACAGGCTGTGAGCTTATGAGAAATGCAGAGCAAATTAAGGATGAGATCAAGCCCAATAATACTTCCAAAGAGAAATGAATCACTGAAAAACCCCACAGCAGGGAGGAAAAACAGAGCAACACTTTTTCATAAGGGTGAGTAACTGAGGAAGGTTTTGATAGTGCTACCAACTTCTGCAGCAAGAAATGCTAGGTCATGTTAGGAGAGCCCACTAAAGAAGAAATTGTATCCTGAAGTAGCAAAGCTATTTGTCTAAAAAAATTATCTGTAAGAGGACGAGGAGTGCCATCTCCAAGAAAAATACTATGAGATCTCCTATTGAAAAATAAGCAGCTTTGGTTTATGTATCCCTGTCACATCCTTCCATGATAGTCAGCAAAAATGGCAGCAGCAGTGTTTTGCATTACACAGAATGTTGGGTTACTGCTGGTGTATTGCTCGTTTTTGTTTCTCAGCTCCTCATAGATCTGACTCCTTGTTCTTCTTGCACATGAAGAGATTTGTTTCCTGAAAAGTCTTCATAAAGCAGGCTAATTGAAAAGAGCTTGCATAAGTCCACGGAAAACTACAGGCAATTACAGAAAATTGTAACTGGTCATTCAGTCCATAACAGAACCAGATATTAAACCAGTCATTATTTCTCTTATTGAAATATCCTGCAGCAAAGTCTATGAAATAATACCACGTGGAGATATCCCTGCTGGTGCCAGCACTTTATGATGCCATCTATAGACCAAGGAGGTTGGAGATTGGATTTTTTCACTGCCTGCATGCTCTGGAGAGCAAGGCACGAGGCTGCTCACCCCAGCTCCTGAAGCAGAGGGGAAGATAAAAAAAACCCTGTTCCCACACACTGGCTGCATTGCCCTGGGCTGAGCCACGAGCTCGTGGAGATTTCCTGCTTCCTCCCTCTGTTCCTAGAGCTCCCAGCTATTTTATTTACACAGTTCATGCCAGCTGGGAAGTGACCACTGCCTTGGAGGAAGCAGAAAAGTCAGGAACTCTTTTCACAGGAACCTCTGAGCCAGCACACAGCAAAATCTTCTCAGTAGACACAGAGGAATGACAAGAGTGGGGGGGAAAGAATGGGGCAGAAAGATTTTGGGGGAAGACATCAAAATTAAGGTAACAGAGTAAAAAAGCAATATAAATGAAGGGGAAAAAAATCACATTTCAAAGGACAACACAAATAGAAAAATGCTTTGTGTTACAAGGAAGCTCAGCCTAGTCAGTGAAAATGCACATCACAACGATGAGATTGACTGACTGTAAGCTACTAAACACAGGAAACTACCACTGTTCTAATTTTCTTCTGTTTTAACGAGTTTCCATCACTCTCAGAGAGATTTCTTCAGTGGCCTCTTTACATCCCGTTTATGAATAGATGAAATTGTTTGTGGAGTTCAGTGTGTAAATAAACTACATTGAACTGTTGGAGAGCTACTAAAACTGTATTTCCACTTACACATGGGGTGTATTTACTGAGTTTAAATGTGGGTATTTCCAGCCTTTCAGGATTGCAAGACAAGGGACAGGATTGTGTACATTTATGGTTATATTTGTTATCCCTGCTTAAAAACAGTGTCCTAAGAGCCTGACAGATTTATTAGCTGTTTCTGTGTTCTTACGACAGCCAAAGTGCTTCATGACAGGCAAAGAGTTTACCTGTTGTTTTGAGGAAAGTGCTGAACAGGTTAAAAGTGTTATCACTGTCTTTGTACAAACAAAACCAGCCCTTGAAACCAAAGACACTTGTTTTTCTCACAAGGAGAAGTATTTTGAGCAGCAAATGCAACCATGGGACACACCACATAGGAGCTATCCCCATCCAGACCGGCCAACGAAACAAAACTCAAAACACAGCAACAGACCACAAAGTGGGAGTTTACAGAGGACTTGACAAAACATTTATAATCTTCTGCCTGCCAGCTACTAAGAAGTTACTTTGAAAACTCTTCCCTTCCCTGTGCCTAAAAAAGAATGACCCCCCCCAAAACACCAAACCAGGACCAAAACAAACCCAGCTCTTTTTGAAGAAGCACTAACACGGTTGTTTCCTGCATTAGTGTGGCTTGCCCAGAGATCAGCAGGCAGCAGCCACACGAGGATGTAACGGGAGCAAAGAGAAGCTGTGCCCAAAGCAAGATTAGGCAGAGTGACTAAAACCCATGAGCTGTGCAATTAAAATGTTGACAGAGACCTAAATCCCCCTAGCACCTTTCTCCTTTCCCATATCGCTCTTTCTCAACAGAGAACAGTTCATCTAATCATCAGAGAGATTTTGGTGTTAAGACTTCAGCTGTCATTTTAAAAGTTAAGCCTTTTCAACTTACTTCATGATGTCAGTGATATCCCAACAGAAACATGAAATGCCATAAATGTTAAGTTTAATCTCATCACAAAACACACAACATAATCCTTGTTCCTACAGTTGGTTTACTGCCAGATAAAAAACCTTTGCAAAGAGTACAAGTGAATTAAATAATCTGAAAGATTCCCACTGTAGTTAGTGCTGAAATTCCAGATATCACCTGTCCAGTTAAGAAAAATGAATTTTCAGACTCAAAACTTGATTTGAAAAGTGTGAGACGCCTTCTTTTGTAGCTAGTCAGTTAAAAAACTAGCATTTTATGTGATTGACATGCTTCCTTTCTCAAAAAGGCAGAAGAATGCTACTGTTACATAAAAAAAATACACTTAATTTTCACATCTCTCTTTCAGGCTTAATTTCCTCCATCCAGATTCTGCTGCAAAAGAAAGAGGAGAAAGGAAAACTGTAGGAAACCATCACTACTAGCTCTAAATCTGGTTCACTGAGGAGCTCTCAAGTGCTTCATACCAAAACTTCCTGACTGATCTTGTGTCACTTATTTTCAGTAGCTGGTGCGAAAATCCTCAACAGCCAGATCTGCATTCCTTCAAATAGTTTTTGTCAAAAACACATCAGCCCAGTAAGCTCAGGCTGTCTAAAGCAGGGTGCTCCCACAGAGGCACTTCAGCATCAGAGTGTTCCTCACAAGCACTGAGTCTTCCCCAAGGTTTATTCTGAACCTTGTGGAATATCCTCTCTGTGCTACCAGATGTGTTGCACTTACTTGAAGAGTAGGTGATTGTCACCCAAAGGTTGCAGGAGAAGGTTTGTCATGATGAGAAGCAGAGCTCTGGGAGGCGGGGGAGGCTGAGGAACGCGTGCCCACTGACCAACTCCACAGCAGTATGTACAGAGTAGAAAATAGTGCTGGTTTCAGGTAGGAGATATACAGCATAAAGGGGAAAAGATCAGATTTTAAATGGAATTGTTAAGTAACAGAAACTTTCTCAGTGTTATCTGTTCTTTCTAGGAAGAAGATGCCATTTAGCACCGCATTTGCAGAATGACACTTTGGAGCACAGATACCCCAAGTAATGCTATTTGCACAGACCCTTCTTCCTGAGAGCAGGAGTATTCTTCAAACCCTGCAAGAGGCCTCAGGGTTTCACCTTCTTGTATTAAAATCTTAGCACAAACCTGCAAAAATGATAATCACCTCTGGTTAGAGATACAGAAACTGCAATTCTTCCCAATGATGGAAAATTGCTTTTGCTGCCCAGTGATCTTTCAAGGCCAAAATACATCATTTACTGTACCGTTCCCAAGAGGTATCATACTTGGCACACGACCATGCTGGAGTGGAAATTTCCCGACATACCAGATTGTATCAACACAATTTGTCATTGAGCAATAATTCTTTGCATGCAAATATCTGGATAGACTCCAATCAAAACTGTAAAATGCTAAACTACAAACATCCTAATCTTGCAGGCTGATGTGGAATGTTTGACTCCTGGCTGAGGCCTCCTTCCTCAGCATGCGCATTGCAACCAGTTTGCCTGTTACTGTGTCACATTCATCATTAATGTCATAAGGAGAGGAAAAAAACTCAGAAGTTTTTATTAAGATCTAAAAGGAATAAGACAAAAACCAACACCACCAACAAAACCCAGACCAAAAGGACTACTGCAAGTTTTCATGGTCATAGCCCCAGATATATGGCAAATCCACAGCTGTTGAATTTATCCCTGCAGTCTCTCCAGCTGAACACATGTTTTCAATCTGAGCTTGAAACATTTCCTTTTTTTGTTTCACAGCTGTAAGACAATACTTTCTAATCAGAAGATGGTGGTAGACAAGATATTCTATTTTTAAGACACTCTGGGAAAGTGAATTGGCTCAGTCATCTGAGAGGACTGCCAGTGGTGCAATCCGAGATGACAACTTCAGTGTCAAAGTGTAAAATTGCTCACAACAACATTTAGCTAAGAATCTGGTTTATACCATGATCTCAATTTTTTCCATCTTTTTTTAGACGCTAAAACATCCATCATGACAACTTATTATTTAGAAAATGTTAAAGTTAAAACTTTTAAATCTCCCTATGTGTGGGAACATCATCAAGAAAAAAAAAAAGATTGAGATGATACAGAATTACAGCATCAATTGCTTATTTACCACTTCATCTTCTCATTAAGCTCTTTCATATGAAACTACATAGCTGGCCTCATCCAAAGCCCTGAAAATCTGTAATTCCTTGCCTGCAAACTGGGGACTGGCTCACTGGGGTCTCTTTCCACTGCAGCTTTAAAATAAGGATGTTAACTTTGTGGGCACTGAATTGCCAGTACCAAAGGGGAGCTGAGATCCCTTCGGCTCCACCTGGAACTGACTGGTGTAGACATAGATAAATTTAGATTTTTCCACCTCAGCTAGACCTGGCAGGATTCAGTGCTGCCCTGGTAGCAGCAGCAAGCAGAGCAGGCACGGGCAGTGTCACAGGATGAGGGGAGAGATGCTGTGAAGCAGAGAGGGAAAGAAATCTCGAGGGGCTGCTGGAGGTCTGTGGGGAAGAGAGAAGCAGCAGCTGGACACTTCATGGGCAGGAGAGCAAGGACAGACGTGGCTGCAGATCCAGGGAGGGGAGGGCAGCCGGGACAGCAGGAAGGGGTCCCTCACAGAAAGGAGTCAGAAAGAAGAGCCGTGAGGTTGGTGCAAGACAGGAGGAAGAAAATCTCTCTTCTTCTAGCTTACTATTTCATGGGTTACTACCAAAACTAAAGCAAGGAGAGAAAGAACAATTCTGAAACTCTGAAGTGCTTCCCCAATTAATTAACTTTCTTATACCAGTTAAATGTGTGTATTCTTATCCAGAAGTTAAAGATCAGATGAATTCATAGTAATGGACATTTACAGAAATGGGGATGAACATTCATTCCAACTGATTTTTAAAAATGCGTGAAGTGTGTTTGAATTGTGGATTGGATTTTTTTCTCTCATGTTTATCACAACATCTCACATGGAAGCCCAAAGCCTTCCCAAGAAGAAAGCAAGAAAAACCTCACAAAGTCTCTTTCTTCATTTGAGAGCTTCCTGAGATAAAACACCTTACTTAACACACGCATGAAAATTCCTTTTCCTTCCCTCACAAGCAGCCAGTTTCAGGTGAGCACGCCTCCCTGCCAGCGCTCCTGTCCCCTTGCTGTCCCCTCGCTGTCCCCTCTCAGGGCAGTGCAGACTCTGCTGGCAGTGCCATGGCCCAGAGGGCTGCGTGACAGACGGCGTGCCTGGCACCTCACACGGCCCCAGCCCTGGCAGGCGCAGCTCTCTGATGGGGAACAGCATTTTGTGCTCTGGGAATACTCCTCTGCTGCATTTCCAGGGGCTGGGGAGTCTCTGGAGGGCTGTGTTCGTTGGCTTTTGTGTTTGGGGTTTTTTTGTTAGCTTTTCTTTTTCAAACCTATCAGTATTTATTTAGTATAAGCTCTAAATTGCTTGCTTTGCTTGCTTCACCCCCCTCTCCTCCCCTTTTCAGTTTGCCTCTAGAGGCAGCAAGCCAAAAAAGAATGATCGTTAGCTGTGCAACAATGTCATGCCTTAACATGCTTTTCTGTAATTTACAGTTTAACCAGCAGTCCTGCAGCCTATATTCTTAAATCAGCCTTTCCTCTGCCAAAAAAAAAAAAAAAAAAAAAAAAAAAAAAAAAAAAAAAAGTAAATTAATTTCTTTTTTTAAATTGTAAAATTTCTACTAGTTTTTAATATCTGCTCAGGAATTTTATTGGATTTAGGTTTATCAAAATAAAAAAGATTATAGGAACAAAGATGCTTATGAAGTTGTCCCTTGCATAATTATATAGGACAAAATTTATAAAAACACTTTGTTCTTATTTTCAAGTGAATAATCACAGGGTCAATAAAGAAAAACTTCCTTGTCACTTTAGCTTAGAAGACAGAAGAGCTATTCTCAACTCAATGAGAATCTTAACAGCAGCTCCATTTGTTTTTGCAGCCAGACTCAGAATTAAATGCCCCAGAATTCTGTCCACAATTAATATATAATCTCCATTGATTCATACTTCTTGCCTTAAAATAAACATGATTTCCTTCCATGGGAGTTTAACACCTTTCATGTGCAAACTTCGCTGTTCTGTCAGAGGATGGGCCATTGAAGAGGAGACAGTCCCTTATGGAGTCGTGTCCCTGAGTTTTGCCCACCTAACTCAAATTAATTACCTAGACTCCTTCACAGGACGCCGAGCAAGCTGTCAGACAAAGAGAATGCTAAAAAAAAATGGCACTGCAGGTCTCCAGGCCTGGAAAGCTCCCAAAGCTGGCAGAAGACACTGCTTCCATGCTGATAAAACGTGGCCTGGTAATTGAATGAGGGGACCTGCCAGGCAGCTGATGGCAAGGGACCATGTCACCCTCTCAGGGCAGCTTGGTGACAGCAAGAGCTGCCCAGAGATGGCCAAGCAGCTTAGGAGGGAAGACTTGATTCTGCTAAAATGCTAATGCAATAAAGTCCTCAAGATACCAGAAATTTAGAACTCTCCCCCTGCCAAGGTTTGTATATTAAGGTTACTTTAACTGGTTCGTATTATTAATGAATTTAGTCAGTGACAGGATCTTCAAACTAAAACCCCAGAAAGCTTTACCTTTTGCAGAAAACCCCAACAAAACCAAACAAAATCCCTCAAAAGAGGTAAAAAAAAAACCCAAAAAGCACATTTTATGTCCCTATGTTCTTATGGTGAGCTGTCAGCTCTGTTTGGGCACTGAGAGTCTCCTCAGGACAAGGTAATGGCTCTCTTCTCAAAACTGTCCCATGACAAGAAAATTGTACTTACACACATAATTAAGGAAGAGGAGACAAGGTTTCTGATAGTCTCAATACCCAGAAAAGCATGGCAAGATTCTTCACAGGAAAGCAGCTATTTGAACTGTCCTCCCCTTATTGATACATTTCAAATACAAGGAAGCATCAGGCTTAAACTACACCAAGGAAGATTAAAACTGCTTGTTTCTTGCTTCTCAAAAAAGCATTTTGCTTGAAGGCTTGAATCCAAGGCTTCCTTAGGGTTTATGGGCATCACGTCATGATTTCACCAGCACGGTGCGTTTGTGGTGATGTCAGTGTCTCTGCAAGTGCTTATTAAGCAGGTTTTATCAATGGATTAAGAGGCAGCTCAGCTGCCAAGAAGAGCAAAATAAATTTTAGATCAAAGCATATAATCAACAGACATAACAGGTGACTAAGTACCACTGTCAGCATCTCGTTCCGTGAGACAGAAGGGGTATGAATATAAAAACAACAGTGCAGGCATTATATACTTCCTCCCTCTTTTATTTTTTATTTTTGACTAGTATAATCAGCTAGTGTCAGAGTTGAGATTGTGCCAGATAAATTAAGCCAGCCAGGGGCTAATACACAATACAGGCCAATATTTCTTTTAAAATACTTGCATTCCTGAACTGGTGTGGCTTCTCTCAGTGCATGGTGATGCTGACTTTTCTGGAATCCTCTGGTTTTAGGCTTGTGTTGAAGGAATTGCTATTCCACCCTAAGTCAGTCAGTTTGATCATTACAGATGCCAAATTGTTCTCTTTTATTTAAACTAGCGATAGAAGAGCAATTTAGTGTATTTTCCAAAATAAATAACATGGAAAGTAAGTGCAAATTTTCAGGCTTTAGTGGGTAATAAAGATAAATCACTCGGCGCAGAGTTGACATAAAAAATGCTATAGTTGCATAATATCTTCTATTTAACTCATCTTGCAGATTAGAAAAGAAACTGTATTTAAAATGGGAAACAATAACACCTGTGTGAGTTTGGACTTTGCCAGAAGCATGAAGGTTTACTCATTCTCCTCCAGCAGGGCATTCCCACACAGGAGGGCTCTGATCTCTCTCAGCAATATCAGCCCTCAAACCCAGCAGCTCTCTGGACTGGGCAAGACTCCAAGGCAGTTTTGTTCCTGAAAGGCCTCACTTTTATCCCAAACTGGGGGAGCACAAATATTCTTTTCTAGCCCAAAACTGATTTACAGCCACCTCCTGAGCAAATCCCCCTCCCTGCTCTCCAGGCCAGCAGGACTCCTCTGCAAATCCAGCTCAGGGACCTTGTCCTGGGGGATTCTGGAGCACGCTGTGGCACAGACCTAACGGGGAGTCTAGACTCAGGCAACAGCAGGGAAAATCCTGCTAACCTCCCCCAAGATCATACCCTGTGAGATGTTCATACAAGAAAATGCAAGTCCGAGTCTGCCACAGCAAAGTGTCACTCTGCAGAAAGGGAAATGAAAGAAGGAAAAGCAATTCCAGCTTGTCCCAGCCAGTAAGATTTGTTTTCCCCCAGGACCCTGGTCAGCCCAAGCCCTTAGCTGTGTAGCTCCATCCCTGAGGAGCTTCCTGAGCCACCCCTGTCCTTTTGTGCAAGGTGAATCAGGTGTTTGAACTCACTCGGGGCTTTGTTTGAACTCAGGTGTTGGCTCCCAACCACCTCTCCTCAGTTTGCTGCTGCCACTAGAGGCTCTTGGCCTTACAGACAAATATGCAGAAATTCATATTCTTATTAACAGAGAAGCAGGCAATATTTCATCAAGGTTCACAAGACTTTTACAAGAGGATGCTCCCAGGTGGAAAAAGACACCAGAATTTCGTGTGGAAGGCAAAAGTTGAGCTGCTTTTGGTCTGCAGGGGGAAGCTGTCAGAGGATTCAGCTCCCTCTGCTGAGGAGCTTCACTTTGGGCTTTGAAGGGAGGAGGGAAGATGTGAAATGGATGAAGAGGGCAGTGGGCATTTCATTGTTGTAAGACAAAAAATCATCATAGGAAAGGCAAAGGCTGGCCTATTCAGAACAGAATATTCCCATCAAAATGCAAAGCCACAGCAGGAGGACTGGAGGAAGTTTCCTACTACTCAAATGTAGTAGGAAAATCTCACTATAATTTTTCGGTTTGGATTGGTCAAATAAAAAAAAATATAATCTTTCCCACATGGATTTACTGTGGTTGATATTATAATACACATTATTATCTCAATTAACTTTTGAGGTTTTAATAATCTTATTGCAGTTTTACTTCCTGAAAAAAAATTAATCTTCAGAAGTTTACAACAATTTTACCAATACACTTGCAGTTAATTTTCCAATATTTACTCTACAGTGAACAACATATTCTGCACAATGTAAATGTTTCCCCAACCCCCAAGGGTTCCGTTCAAAACAAATTAACCTATTTTCCAAACTAAAATAGAGTGATATTGTAAAAGAATACCAAAAGAGTTAAAATTCTTCTGTTGGTCTACTTAAGAAATCTTGAGTACCAAAGGGAGAAGAACTCAAACTTCTGGATCTGGCAATAAATATAGAAAGTCAAATAATTTACATTTATTATGGTCTATACTAACCCAAGATGATTTATGCTATTTTTCACTCCATATTCACTCAGGCTACCGATCTACTGCAGAACACTAAGATGTAAAAGTCCAGCCTGCAAATTCAAAAATCAGGTTTCACATCCATGGCTTAACCCCCCTCCCTTACAAACCAGCTTTTACTCCCCTCATCAGCACTTCACTGGTCCCTCCTCGGGCAGGGAGGATGTTTTAAACTTCAGTTTCCTCCTCTCCTGATCTGGATTAATTGCTGTGGGAGCTTGCAAGTCCTCCTGAACATTCTTGGCCAGCTCTTAGACCCCAACAGTTCCCTTTATTTATCCCTTGAAATGGAAAAGGCATTCCTGTCATGAATTAACCCTTTCCCTACTACATTCCAGTTTTCCCTGCTGCTTTCATGCTGTTTGTACACTTCCTGTGGGTACTGCAGATGGGACAAGGAAACTTTTGAACTTGTGCTAGGGGCATGCTGCTTCAAATCTACTCTGAAATTAGATTTACGTGCATGTATGCTTGGGATTTTAGATGGAAAGAAGCCTTAGTAACACATAGAGCATGAGTAAAATCTAGGAAATAATCATATTGAAACTTGTTGAAACACTGAATGAAGTCAAGATATTTAACATTACCCATCTTCCTTTGAATCAACATTTGTCCACCATAGAAGAACTCAAAGTTTCAATTTCTGAAGCAGTTTTATGATACTTATGGGAATACTTAGGCTCAATATCTCAAGAGGCCCCATTTGCCCAGTTTATGAAAACTTTTGTCAGTTTCTGTCTCTAGGTCTCAAGCAGTTATTCTGCATTTTTAGGTACCTAATGTTACATTTTCTCTCTTTCAAAAATCATCCCAGGTAAACACCAACTGAAGGTGGACAGCAGGATGCTCAACTGACTTTAAGGTATTACAAGGTGCTTCTGCCAAGAGTTAGCACTTTCACCACGATGCAACTGCCAAATCACTCCCTTAAAATGACAAGAGTCTCAGAAATTATGTTTTAATAGCCTTTTCTTCCCGTGTGTTTTGTCTGCCTTCCTACCACAGGTACTGTCTCACCTCCTGCAGCCTCCTGGCCCCTGGCCAGCACCATGGAACTGACCCCTGTTTGGGATTAGAGCACTGAAATTTAATTTGAAGTGCAGACAGCAAATGCAAATGTTTGCAAAGCAAACCGAGATCAGCTACAAATAAAATCAGAAAATTTTGAAGAGCTGAGCTTGCCTGTTCCATTCTAATCACAGAGAAGGCAGGAGAAACAAATAACTTTTTCCCACCAAAGCAGTAACTGTTCAGAAAATCAGATCTCCTTGCTATTATCTGAATTTTCTGGAGGCATTGTGGGCATCCCTCTGCTCTGAAGCAATCCTTTTGTGCCAGGTGCCAAGCACAAGAGAACATGTGCACTTCTCAAGCTGGCTGGGGTGAAGACATACAGGAGCTCTTGTCACCATTTTCCCATCTTTTACTCTTTTCTACAATAACTAAAGTAACACAAAAGTACTGAGGGTATCTAATTCTTCAGTGAGAATCTTTAATTCTTAGAGCACTTCCAACTTCCAAGTACAAAAATAAAAAGAAAAACTTGTACAAGAAAAATTGCAACTAGTCCTATATGAATAAATAGACTAGAAAGGAACATTTTAAGCCAAAACCATGTTGCTGAAAATAATTTTAAAAACATAAAGACATATCATGTCTATTAAAAACATTCCAGCCAGCACACAGAATAATTGAAAGGCTTTTGGGTGATGTATATATAACTTTAAAAAGAAAATGAAAATAGAGCACACGTTAAAAGATAAAAATCAATAGGTTATCATAGAAATGAACGATTTCCAAATGCCAACATTTTAGGCAAATTCTCATCTCATCTCATGTTGGATTTTCAGAGCTTGTATGGCAAACTGCTGGTTCAAGACCAGAGTGTCCCTGTAAGGTTTGCTTGCCCGGATGGTTCAGCACCTACAGCTCCTGTGTCGTGGAACTGTTGCCTTAAATAAAAAAAATACGCAAGATCTCACGTGGCCTTTTTGATCTTGCAAATGTCAGGCTTCAGGGCAGTTTGTTTTATGGCCCTACGCAGTGATTTATTTGAGGTTTGTTATCACGTATCAGCTGAGCAGCGGAAAGCTGTTGGTAATGATGTTCTCAGCAGTGCTCCCTGCACACTGCGCGCTCCAGCTGCTGCTTCCATTGTCTGCAAAACCACAATTCCCCCAAAATTTGTAACATCACCTGCCAGCTTCCTTGACTGGGTAACTACAAACACACTGGCTCCAAGTGCTGCAAATTCCTGCTTCCATTAAAGCCATGGGGCATTTGCATCTGCATGCTCCTAACCTAGCCAAGAAATGGGCTGCAATTAGGAAACTGTAGCACTTTAAAATGAAAATTTTAGCCAACAGCCTTATTCTAACAGGGACCAAAAAGATTTTTCTAGGTTTTTTAAAACAAAATATATGTTGCTTTTTAGCCTGAAAGTTGATTTTCATGTATTCCCACTTCAGAATAATTAAATTTTCTATTTTGACTTAGCCCTTGAGTGAATATTAGTCCTTAAGTCAGAAGACACCGTCCAAAATGAAGCACATCAGAGAGGAGTGTGTCCAGTGTTCTTGGCAGTGCTGAGCTGAGGACACTCACTGCAGAGTTACCTCAGGATCCAATTTGGCTGCTGCCCTTTCTCACCCACCAAAACAAAAAAATAAAATTCTTCCTTTCATTTTTAAAAGGACTAGAAACCTAAGTCTGAACACTGTTGTTACGTGACCTCTCACAAAATTTCCCCAATGAGCTCACAAGGAAACAAACTTTCCCCACAGTTCAATGTTGTCGTGCCAAACAACATAAGGAAGCTTTGGGATTTTTTTCTCCTGTGCAAAAGAAAAGAGTTACATCTCCAGAAGCACCGATGGCACAGAGAGGATCACCACTGCAGATGCAGTATCTCCAATAAACCTCTGTAGTCTGATGATTAAGACATAGGATTGGGCTGTCCTGGCTGACACACATTGCTCCCTACTGGCAGCACTAAAGGGAAAGGGCTGGGTTCAAGTCCTGTGATCTAGAATTCATGCTTTCTTTCATAGATGATGGGCTGGATTCCTTTACTCTTGTTCACACTGAGCACTACTCTCATTCTTCCAGGGATTATTTGTAAACCAAGAAGGACAAAGGAATCAGAGTCACTAGATGACACAGACACAAAAGACATTTCAAAATGTGAGTTTTCTACGAGGAGATAAATTCAAACACAAGGATTTTTGCCTCAAAGACAGTCCAGACAATAGCTTTGGTAATTATTAATTGCATCTTTCATGTGGAAGTGAACTCTTGAAACTAAACAGCAACTTAAATGTAAAAATTAAGTATTCCACTCTAGATAAGATCTTACTAGAGGGGGACTGGTTGACTTCTTACTCCAATCTTTTTTCTGTTTAACAAAGCCAGCCAAACTCTCTTAAGTGTTCAACACCGCTGCTTTTTATAAAAATAAACCAGTCTTGTTATCAGCATAGCAATGCTCCCAAGACAAATTACACCACTAATCATCTCATGCCAGGAAAACTTCCTGCTGCAGACGTACAATTAATCAGAGCAGGGGTTCTACCCAGTCTGTGAGAAGTATTTTATGTGTGGTTACCCTGTGCAGAGCAGCTTGGGGCTGTTCAGCGCCAAACCCAGGAGAACCTGCTCACCAGGGAGCTCTGTCCCAGATCCTTAGCCCTGTTGGAATCGCCTCCCTCTATGGGGCATTGACCACAAACCCCTTTTCAGAAAGGAGTGGGAACAAGGAGATTAAGAGGGTTTAAAACTCTGATGTGAAATGGGTCCCACACACATGGCAGGATCAGGGCAAAAAACGAAAAGGAAAAAAATCTTATTCTCCTTTATATCTTCTTAAAAATTACTTCCTTTCACAATAAATATTTTCTAACAATATAAGCAACTGAGTTATATGTGTTTTGGGGTGGTTTGTTTTGTTTTGTTTTGTTTTTTTGTTTTATTTCCTAGTAACTTTGACTTGGAATAATATTCAGCATACACCTTCTGAAAATTCACAGATCTCTGAAGAATGCCCCAGGATACCAAGGAGATTTCATTTTGTTCCTGAGTGATCTCGAGCTGTAAAAGAATATGCAGTTTCCCCAAAGCAGGTCTGCTCTCCAGCTCTTGGAAAGAAGCAAGCACCCAGGCTCTTCAATTCCAGCCAAGAAGCAAATCACAGAGAATGCAGAAAGCCCAAAACAAACACACATTCTGAGAGCTAGGTACACACACCGACTGCTCCGCATACCTTGCAAGCACCCTAACAATCCCTGTTTTCTGGTGCTGGCAGAATACACAGAGATGTTTCTGTGTGACTGTTGTAACTTGCTCTGTAATTCTGTGCCAAAAGCAGAAACGTGGTAATGACATTGAATAGGTAATTAGTAACTATTAGAGCAGTATACAAACTAGGGCGTCGCCGAGGTGTGAGCATCTGGCTGAGCCACCTGGAGGGATTTGGCTTCCTAACAAAGCACCAGAGATGGTGGTGCCTCTGTAAAAGTTTCTGTAAATCACTCGGACGGGCTATCAAAGGGTGAAACAGAATTTCATGTTAAATCCTATCACAACAAAAATGAGAAGTACGAGAAAAATTTTATAGCTTTACTGCCCCTTAAAAAAAAGCCACTAACAAAGCCACACACCACAAAACATGACACCATTGTGGATGGAGTTTCAAGGAAAATGGGCTTAGCACCCTCTTTTGGTTTTTTAACGTCAGGGATTTGAGGTGCTCTGTAGACTTCTCCAGTTTCAATCGACACGGGAGGAGTGGGTAAAGTGGTTTTTGAGTGTCCCCACAAAACACTCAAAGCTTTGCTCCCCTGAGCAGCAGCAGCCAGCCCAGCCCCAGAGCCATCAGCTTTTTGTTTCGCTCCTTCCTACCAGCAGCTGCTGCAAAAGCGGGAATTCCACCTTCTTCCTCCTCATCCTCTATAGTAATGGAATTTGCTTTGCTTCCCCCCAGCTCAGACCAGGAAGAGGGAGAGATGACAGACTTTTGTGAACATAACTCAACATTTATGTGATATTAGAAGTGATAATTGTCATGTTCCCGGAGGATTAGTAGAGGATTGGTGACTGATGAATCCACCGCTGGCACCAAACATTCCCAGAAAAGAAATTGCCAGAGCTTGGTCATACTGGAGAATCCTTCTGTGCTTGAAGTAAGTCTGGGGACACAATATTTCTCGAGGAGTAATAACAAACCAAACTACACTCCTGTTTCAGTCAGGTGGAGACAAACCCAGACAGCCCTGGGAGCCCGAACCTTTCCCCTGGATGCCAATTTTGGATCCCGGAGCCTACCCTTGTTTTCCAGGCACATCCCTGCTCATCAGGGTAAGATCAGGAAACCAGCAAGTCAGGCCTTCCCAGTTGTAAGTAGGTTGCTGGATCCAAAGGATGCCAAAAAAATCAGGCAGAGAGCTTTATCTGTTTGGGGTACAAGGGAAGGAGCCCTGCAGGAGCCAGGAGTGCACCAAGCGGGCAGGGAGGTCACAGGGTACAGAGCAAAGCTGTGGCTCCAACACAGAGATGTCCCCAGGCTGGAGCTGCCGCTGCAAGGAGAAACATCAAAAACGCTAATGCTGAGTTATCCCACCCATGGAAAGCTGGGGAGGCTGAAAGGGCATTACAATCTGAGCAGGTAAAGCACTCAGAGATTTATTCTGAACTGACTCATGGACAAACACTGGAGAATTCTCCAAAACAAAGTCAGGGCTTATTACCCCACACAAACTTTTTAGCACTACCATTTCCTGCACAACAGATTTTAGAGTTTGTTTTGAGCTCTTCATGGCCCAGAAGTTATTCTGAAATGTACCTGAACAATCACAGCTCTACTACAGATCAGCCACTGCCTGCTCACAGGCTGTTTAACTTCGTGGCACATTCCTTGTTTAATACAGTGCAAGCAGTTATTCCAAAGAGTATCTATCCATCCGTTAACACTGCACACAGGGGCATGTCTGTGCTTGCACTGAGCTACCCCAGCCCATAGCCCTGGGAAGGCCATTTCCATGGAGCAAAGGGAAATGCACCAGCACAGTTACTCAGGGCTGGCTCTGAAACACCTCAGCAGCCCCAGAGATCTCAAACACCTCCAGGACTTCTCCAGGGCAGGCAGCAACATTAAACACAACATTAAACATTAAACAGACCCGAGGGATTGAATAAATGTATTAAAGATACCAAAAGCATCTGCTTAGCAACTCATACCCAGAAAAAGGAAAATCCTACTGCTTGTAGTTATTTCTAGCTGTCTTCTAGATGCACTAACTACAGAAAAGGGCGAGAGCACAAACTGAAGAGCCCTGCTGTGAGGCTGTCTCCGCATGGTCCGATACAAATCCATATTTCTGACACAGCTAACGCTCTGTGGCCCCCTCACAGACAGACACCAGCCCAAATTCCCAGCTGGCTGAAGGAGAGGTTCCCTCTGGCTGCCCACCTGTCCATGGTGTAGCAGCTGTAATTCCTGGGCCCAGCTGTGGGAGCAAGACGGGGCTTTTACCTGAGCCCTGCTGGGGAGTCAGAAGGGCCCAGGGCTGGGCAGAACAGTAGAGATGGAGCTGCTGAGCTCTCTGGGCACTGCTTGCACTAAAGAGCCTTTGGTAAGAGCAGTGTTAAAGCTTGCGCAGTGTGAAGAGCCAGTTCCAGGCAGGAATTCCACTTCCTGTGCATCCTCCTTGCTCCAGGTGTTCTTGCCCTTCTCTACCAACAGTGTGTGCCAGAATTATCAGAGGCAGCTATCAAGGCTTTAATGCATGATAGGACCACGAAAACGTATTGGCAGCACTGCCAAAACTGAAGTTGCTGTAAATCTGCTGTGGTTGTTAAATGGTTAGTAAATATCTCTTACACCAGGTTTTCTAATTTAAAAAAAAAGTTCATAGTTAGTGGCAGTAAAATTATTGGTTGTTGAAAAGTAAAAAAGGCAGGTCTTAGGTATTGGCAGGATTTTATACTGAAGAAAACATCCTTTGCTATATCAGAACTTGAAACAGGGCAAAACCAGATGCAAATATTTTTCAAATAAGTAAAAAATATAAATCAATTAGGAGTTATTTTCAAATAACAGTACTTCCTTTTACAGATTACTTATTAAACACAAAACATGGAAAAGAGGCAGAACATTGTTGGTTTGACAAGAAAGTCTCAGCAATGCCTAGAATGAAATCAGTAGCTAAATGCAGCTTGCATCCTGCTCCTCACAGGTATGTCTAAGCCTACCGGAAGAAGCTGATGGCTTCTGAACATCAGCCTGCACGAGGTACTGCAATACTGGAGAGCCACTTAAGCTGCCTGTGGCACCAATTATGAAATTTACTTACCTGTAATGCTTGGAGAGAATGTTACAGAAATGTCTTTATCAGAATGTCAGGAAAAAGCCACTCTCAGAATAATAACAATTTCCAGCTCACTGTACCCTGCAAGAGTTCCTTCTGTGGTCCAGCTGAGAGAAAAACAGGCAGCAGAACCCAGGTCTGGGTGTGCAGGAAGGGGAAGGGACAGCCTGTGCTAGGGAAGCCAGCACATTGCTTTTATCCTCTGCTAAATCCTCAAGGGCTCCTTTAAAATTCACCAACAGACAGAGAGCTGCAAAAAGGAGGGGGAGATGAATTCTCACCAAAAAGCCCCCCTGTCTGCCATCCCCTCGGAGGGGTTTTCTCACTGCCAAATCCAGGATCACCCAAGATAACTACATGGCTTCAAGAGCACCCCAACACCACAGCAAGAAGCAAGGTGGGTGTTTGCTTCACGGGCAGCTCCTCTGGCACCCTTCGTTTGGGTTCTGGAGCTCGAGCTACAAGGAGATGCCTTCAGTGCCAGGTGAGGAATCCCAAAGAACTGCAGAGGGAACAGCAGCTGCTGTAAGGCAGTTCCCTGCTCCCAGCAGGTTTCTGTGGGAAAGCAGCGCTGCTTGAGGGAAGGGACTGTTAGAAATGGCTGTTGCAGAGCCCACACGGAAGGCAGTGAGCTTTATCTCACTCTCTTCCAGCACAGAGCTCAGCAATACTGACTGACCACAAAAGCAGGCACAGGAGCACGGTCAGCTTTGCTGATAACGATGATTGTAGCTAAAGGACAAGCAGGAATACCCCCAAGAACCCCTTTTCCTTATAAGTGAGGCTCACTTTAGTTTCAAGTTTTGATTTTTTCTACAAGGGCAATAATTATTTACATTAATAAGTTCATAGGCAGTTTTTCATCACAGCATGTTTTACACAGACATACAGCTTTTTTTTTTTTTTTTTCCCCACCAGAAGATGACAAAACAGTACAAAGTTATTCTGATTACACAATGTAAAGAGTCAATAGGCCAGACAGCTTAAGCCAATTTCCCGGGGCTGCACAAAACACCAGCAGTCAGGATCAGACCATGAGTCCTATTTCTGCTTCCTGCCCTATCTGCAAGGTTTGCTGCCTACAATATTAATAAGAAATGCCAGTTACAAAACACATTATCCTCTTTGGCAGATGGCAGATGTAGAGGGACCCTCTTCTCAGCAGCTGTGATGCAAACAGTAGGTCTATTTGAAACATCTTCAGTGTTGCTTCAAACAGGCATTATGCTTCTTCAACAGTCCATAAATGTTTGGGAAAACAGACCTGTTTTCTGAGCACACTGGCAGGTATAAAATGCAATGCGTCAATAGTCTGTTGCTGTGTCAGTCTTGGGGGCATTTTCCAAAGCCAGGGTAACTGGGATCCCATATGGCACAGCCTTTGAAAGACACAAAAGCTGCTGCCAAAACACCCTGATCTAATGTACCAGCAGCAGGTAGGCTCCAGCACCTATTACAAACCTGTGAGAAAAATAAGCTGTGATCCTGTTTTTCCCTAATTGCGTTTAGTCCGTGGACTGATGCCCTCTGCCAGAAAAACCTAAGTCTCCTCATTCATTAAGACTGTAATGCCATTTTTATGTTGTTTCCCATGCTGCAGAGCCATGACACATGGAAAACAAAGGGTTTAGTACACACAGAGGATAACGTGCTTGGACAGTGACCAGTAACATCATGAAGGGGCTGGCTCTCCTCCTTTTCATGCGGCTCTGAGTAAAGCCCAGCAGATTTTCCCTCTCCTTCAACAGCAGATTGTCTCCTTGCTTGCTGCTGCCCACACACTTAAGGAGTGGGATTAGCAGGAGTGAGGGGATTCGGGAGACTTAGGGCCCCTGATGGCTTTGACTGATGCTGTGTGTACAAAAATCCATCCACGGCCTTGCTCTGCCTTTATCCTGCCCTCTCCTGGGAGCTCCTTCCCACCCCTACTTGTTTTCTGTCAGGCAGATTTTAAAATGGAAAAATGGCCATTCCCAATTAAACTAATGAGACTAAAATGGAAGCGCAGTCAGAGCAGTGTTCCTGGGGAAGGTGGAGCATTCCTACCACAAACTTCTGCTCTCTGTGCATTCAGCCTCATCTGTTTACCTGGCTGCTTCGTCTCATGTATCATTAACAGAGCTGTTAATTAGTGTCCCGGGTCTGCAAGCAGCGTGAAGCAATTTTTGTGACTGGTACCTACATCCTGCCTGCTGTCTCTTTACCACTGAAGGTTGCCCAGCCTTGACTCCAAGTAACCAGGACAAGTTTTTAGAGCTGGTAGATAAAGAGCTTTTATGTGAGGATTGTAATCTGAAAGCAACACCCTCCACAGACAGAGGGCCTTTAAAAAAAAAAAAAAAGTCACTTTTTTAAAATGGAATCTAGCCTGCCACACATATTCAAAGTGAAAAGGAATGGGTCAGTGGGAACTTCTCTAGGAACAAGACCATGGGTCACAGAAGTACTGAAAAACATTTTTGCACACAAGTAAGGCACAACTTATCAGCTGTCTGCTGCTTCTACTGCATGGGCAACATAAAAATAATTACACCCAAGGGCACAAATTGAGGGTTTTTTTGTGGTTTTTTTTGGTTTTTTTTTTTTTTGCAGGCATTCATGGAACTACTTTATTTGCTATTTCTTCTGGAGTATTTCAAACATAATGTAAACTTATGACCAGAATTATAAATTTTGCCTTAAGATTTAGAGGTGCACACAGCAGTTTTACTGACTGCACATGCTTTTTCAGAATGTGAAGAATGCACAGCAACACCTATCCTGTAATCCATTCATATCTCCTTGAAAAGATAATTGATTCATGTCTTGGAAAACATTTACAGACTGTAAACTATATGACAGTTGGAAGTTATTAAACACCAGGGCAGATGTGTCCTTCTCAAAGAAGTGGGACTGCAAAGGAGATCTCTCTTGCTTTCCTGTGTCAAACACAGAGCTGAGAGTGTTTTTGGAGTAAAACACAACATACAGCTGCTCCTGTGCACAACAGCAGATGACTTATTGTCATCAAATACCACGTTTCATATTGGCTTCAAATTTCTCAACTTCCAACTCAATAATTTAAGCTGAAGCATAAATCAGCGTGGTCAGTGAAACCAGGAAAGGGAGGAGGCAGCTGGGCAAGGCATAGTGGCCAGAAATTATTTATTTGGGGAAGAAGTGAGGGAGATTGGTGGGCAATGGATGAGGAGCCAGCAGCAAGAGTATGTTCCTGATGATGGGAAGACGGATGGACACAGAGACAGATGAAACATTGCTAATTACTGCAGGTTCCAGAATTGAATCATAAAAGATGATCACAATTTAGTACTTAAGGGTAGGACAACAGCACCAATCGCAGGCATGTTTCACAAACAATTTCAAATTAATACAAACTGAGGCATTTCCTCCAAGCAATGTGTACATTCATAAACAGGCACGTGCCTACATGGTTTCTGTGCTTCTCTACAGCTACAAACAACAGCACTGCTCAAAATTCACCTTTCTGGCATGCAAAAAGTTTGTGTCTCAGCATGTAGAATTCCAGCTTTCAGAAAACAAATTTATGATTAATCTGAGAATACATGCACAAGATACATATCTACATTAAATCAACTATGCTTCTATTAGAAAGATTTAGCTAAAAATTTAATTAAAAATGCTGATTCGTAAGGGATTTCCCCCAAATTAGTCAACAGGAATGAAAAACATCCAAAGCAGTAGTTCCTGTTCACTTACACTTCTGATATCATTGCACAGAAGGGGAATGGCCACTGCATTGAACTTAATGCTTGTCTTTCCTATGCCTGTGTGTATTTCTCATGGGCTTTTACCTAAATTGCCAAATAATCCAGGCTCATTTACTGATTGGTATATTTGTCATTTTGTTCACAGCAATGCAGAAGACCAGGATGTCTCTTCCTGTGCGATTAGAAGAGGATCAAATTATATTCTCATTTCTCTTCAAATACCTCACCTTCCAGAAATGACTTGAGCAGATACAGAATGGCAAACAGTGGATTCATCTCTAATTCCAGAAAAAGTGCTAGAGCAAAATCACATGTGCATTTGACAAAAAGAACATAAAATAACTGTAAAAAAGGGAAATAAGATCAAAATTTTCTTTCTGTTAAAGATTACAATTGTTAAAAGGTATTTTAGGGATGTAATGAAAAATCTTCCTAATGGGACAAATGAAAAAACTAAGAATAAAAAATAAATGTATATCCAGAATTATGAGGCCAAGAAAAAAACATGCCTGAGTGAATATCAGTAAAGAGAGAAGAGGTAAAGTGCATTAAAAGTTTGATGCTTTCGAATATATAGACTCTATCTTGATTTACATTGTGAGAAATTGCCATATTTCATTTATTTTAAATATATTTCAAAAGATCGACAGAAAGAGAGATACCAACATTTTTCCTTAAGTTCTCTACAGTGCAGTAATTAGTTAACAATGCAGAAATTTAGTTAGAAAAAGTAGCCAAAATTAAAATTTTGATGGCAGCTTTTCTTAAATGTTTGCCCTATTTTACCAAGAATCATTTCTGTGCTTAAAGTATTTCTTTTCAGTTTTAAAATTAGATCCAGGCCCTCCTACTACAAACTTGCTATAGAAGTTCCAGTTGAAATAAACAATTATTAAGGGAAATTAGCTTTAAAATGGCAGGAGTGTGAAGAAAGAGCTCTTTTATTACCTGTAAATTCTTTACATGGCAAAAAAAAAGTTTCAAGGAAGGTATTAATGTACTTTATTCTAAATAAGGTACAATTCAATGCACATTCGATTTATGATCACATATTTGGCAGATATAGCATAAGATTTCCTAAATTAATGTAATGTTTCCAGCTCCTGATAGCCAGCATAATTACATTATTCTTTTGGTTCAACCTGTTGTGTGTCACAAAATGCTGCTGGTTGTTCCTGGTCTAATTCAGCCCTCGGGTGCTCAGAAAGGCAGGATAGCAAACAGGACCATTAGGAAATATTTTAATATTACAAATACATCACCCTTGTTTGCAAGACACTAGGAATTACCTTGGAGCCCAATAAAGGGACATCTGTTGGGGCTAAAAGACACAAAATCTTTGGAGCTTTACACCTTCTTAAACTTCTTCTTAGCTGGCAAATGTTGATGGAAATGAAGACATCTATACCCTTCTCTTCTATTCCCCTCTCCAAAACGATTAAATTTTCTTTATATAAAACAGAAAAGTGTTATAAACACATATAAAAGCGTTCTAAACCACTTTTTTCTCCCAATGGACAAAATTTTCTGCTGGCTCCTGTTTGACTCTTACTTTGTCCGGTACCTGCTCTTAATTTCCACTGCACAAAGTGCATTTGTATCGTTACATGGCTTGAGCAGAGTAGCTTTACAAATATTCAAAGAATAGATTAAAAAACTTACTGAGCTTTATAACAGGGCTTTTCTTGAAAAAAAAAATAAAGCAGATTATACAGAAAGCCTCTCACCAGGGAACCCAGAAGAGGCCCTGTGGTGCTTCCACACCCAGTCAATTAAAGGATTACTACTATTAAAAACCAAGGCTTTCCGTGGGTCTGTAGGTTTAAGCGCATTATCTGAAATTGGTAGGGATCATCTTTGCTTGTAAAATGCCAGTAGCTTTACTGACAGCAAATCTTGAGTTAGGCATCTTGGAGAGCAGCACAAAAAGCCTCAGTGGCTTCTATAATAAACCAAACCAGACCTCATTCCAGCTTCCACCAGAGCAGAAATAGAATTCCTGTATTTTGAGTTGTCTTTTGATAGGGTCATTTATCAGCAAAAAAAACCCTTCCATTTTCTCTTCAATGACTAAGGACTCGTGTCCAAACTGGAAAATAGATCTCATTTGTTGTGTCTAAGGCAATTTATCCTTAAGAAAAGAAGCATTTATTTGACTATCAAAACTATGTGGGCACAGCACAACAGACAGGGGTTTTTTCTGCAGGTTTGGTTTTCCATAGATCTCATACCAACACTAATTAAAGACCAGCAAGGTGTCCACCGTTTTTGTATTACAGACTGGTGTAAGTGCTTTGGCAGCTGGAGGTCACTAGGTTGGTAAAAACCAACCAGGTTTGTTCAGAACAGAGCAGATAATGTGTGTATTGCATGGTGTGATTTTAGGGCTGCATGGCTGTTCTCATCATGAGGGCTGGAAAAGGCAGAAAATAGGGGAACACATTAGGAGAGGTTTTTATATAGACACCATGTGAGAGAGCAATAACAGATACAGGCACAGGCACACCTCAGGCCCAGCTCTGCCCTCAGTGACACTAACCCACAGCAACACTTTTGGGCTCAGCTTGACCACTGTGGCTCACAGATTGGCCAGCCACAAACCAAAATTGCTCTGAGATGGTGCAATTTCTGTCTACAGCCACCTCTGGATTAAGTTCTGTTTTAGGGCTCTCACAACCTCAATTTACTTAAGCACTATTGCAAAAGCTAACAAATATGGTTGGCATTCGGCCTCTCACTGCCTACCACTCATTATTTCCTCACAAAGGTCAGAACTGAGGCTGTATACCTAAAAACAGCTGCAAGCAAAACATTTTTTGGGGGTGGGAAGCTTCAGAGACAGGTTCTACAAGCTTCATCTGAATGGATGGGTCCTGCGCTGCCTCGACTCCACCAGCTGGGGCAGAGACACTCAGCTATAGGTTGTCCTAAAGATACTCGCATGATATCAAGAAGGTAACAGGAAACAAAACAAAACATACTAAACCAAAGAGATTCCCTTTAGGCCAAGAAATCAAGGGTGAGGAATTATTCATGAACGTACCTCTCTCTCTGTTGAATGTGGTTCAGTAGCTGACAGGATCAAAAGTAGCTGTGATCTGGATGTGCCTGCATATTGAAAAGAAAAGGAAAAAAAAAAGAGCAGATGGATGAAACAAAGTGTTTAAGCAGCTTACTTTACAGTAATACTAAATTTTTTCACTTGATGAGCAAATACTGGATGAGTTATGAGTCTTGCCATGGCAGGTGGCACCTACAGCATAGAAAACATATTTAGCTATACCTGAAAAGCTTAGATAAAATTTTTTTAAAAGTCAATTACAAAGGCTGGGACATATTTAGAGCCACCTTTAACTACAGAAGTTTAAAAAAATGGGATGCATGTAGGCTTAACATTATTAAAAAATAGAATGATTTTATCAGAAAGGTATTGATTTTATATACAGAGATGAAATATCTCAATGTTTATTATTAAAAGTAAGTTCTTTTTAGAATATATTTTATCATCCTTTATCCCATAGCAGGGTTCTTCTACTTGTGCTTTTGAAGTCCTTTTATCTTGGTTACAGAATATAGAACCACACAGCAAGCTCTTTGCTCCAGAAATACACCATTTTAATGTGTTGAAGAAGTTAAAGTTCTTTCGTAAAGCTCACTGAAGAGAAGGAGATATAAAGCAAGAGGTGGGGTTTAAAATTCTTCCATGACACACATAGTCCTAATACCTTTAATTTTCCTGATCAGCTTCAGACAGACAAGATCTGAATAACATTCAGGAGAGTCACTGGTCCTGATCATGCTGGGCACAGCTGCTCATGCAAAAGACACAGGATCAAAGATTTCTGTGATGAGAAAATCTCACACCTTTACTAATGGGGCAATTTTGGAACCCTTTCATCTAAAAATCCAAGAGTTCCTTACAGGACTTACCAACCTGCACAGGCAAAGCCCAGCAGTTAAGAAAGCACTACAAGAAGAAGTTGTTATCTTCACCTAACCTGGGCTGAGTTCTGAGCAAATGCCTTTGGTTTTGTCAGCAGCCTCATTTGTTAGCCACAGAAGCAGGGTGGGCCACGAGGGTGTCCTGTGATGCCGACCTTGGCCAGGCCATCTGAAGCCCCCTAATCACCACTCCACCCTGCTCCTAATCAGCTCTCCCTGAAGCCAACCCACACCGCCTGCTTTTCTTGGTGAAGGAAGTTTTAACCAGAATCTGGAAACCTCCCTGTAAAGCATAACAATGAAATAAACTGAGTCCTCCTCTGCTGGTGCCAAATTAACCCAGGGGGTTTTCAGGGGGAAGCAGTGTCCAGTTGAGCAGGGCCAGAGGCACCTGTGCTCCACCACACAAAACTTTATGCCATGCACACTGATATAATCTTTGGGACAAAATGGTTGAGTGCAGGTGGTCACTGCTGGCTGCTAGGAATCAGGTAAAATAACAAAGCCATTTCTCACAACGTCCCTTCAGGCACTGCCAGAAACAAGGAGCAATGCCAAGTCACTGTCTAGAAAGAAATAATGTGTTTATAACTTTGTGTTTAACTGACCCACAAGCACTGTTTCTGCTGCTTTTATCCAGTTTGCTCATGGTCCTGGCAAAAAGGCAATCTGAAATGATTTCTAACTTCTCTACTCCACCCCCTGGAAAGCACAGTACTCACTTTATCTGAAAAATTAGCTTATCATTAGATCTGTGGCAAATTCCCTCACAGATGGTCTTTCTTTATCTTTGCAATGCCTTAATTGGATCTTTATTTTGTGGTGATCAAGCTTAATAAAGGTCCATTTCACAAGGCATCCTTCTTACTGTTATCACATTGTCTACAAATTTTGTCTTCAATCACAAATATTCATTCTGGAATGTTTCTTTCAATATGCTAAATTTATATCCAGACACTTTGTAATGCAGTCTTGCATACTCTCAGAATACAATTAAATCTTTGCAGACTGTTAACACACTGCATTTGTTAGTGATCAAACACCTGGGGACGTTTATAGACAGCCTTTATCCCCATTTTTATTGCAGTGGTTTCTTTAATTTCTACTTTTCATACTAACTCTTCATCCAGTACTTACCTGCACATTTAAATTTCAAATCAATTTTTCTGTAAGCCTTTTCACAATTACAAGTTATCAGAAATCACTGACAAACAGAAGCTATACACTTGCAAATTAAATACATCAAAATTTGCTTTGCCATACTAGCGATTAAACTAAACCAGTTTCTATGATCATTTTGTCCAGATTAAAGAGAAATCTCAACTAAATTGCTTAAGAGAAGTTCAGTGCAATTCCCTCTTCAAAATTAAATCAGAAGGGAAAGGTTAGGTTTACTGCATCTGGGAATCAACTTCTTGGATTACGCTGTCATTGGCTGGAAAAATAAATATGTACTTAGGAATCACAGAATCACAGGATGGGTAAGGTTGGAAGGAACCACTGTGGGGCATCTGGTCCACTCTCCCTGCTCAAGCAGGGCAAAAACTAAACCAAGGAGAATCTAGGACATTGCCTTTACCCTATTTGGGAAATTCACTTCAATACATTGCTATTTTGTGGTGGTATCTGTGCTTCTAACAAAAATGCTGCTATTTTCTGTAATAATGTGATCTCCTTATGATCCCTAGGACAACATGGTTCCCTTCTCCCAGCTTGAAATGAAGATGATAAGAAGTCTTTCAGAGCAATCTGGGGCTACAAACTATTCCTTGCAGCAGCCTCCCCCATTATCACTTCCAAAGCTGCGTAACATGCTAAATTCTAATAGGATTAACTGGGTATCAACTGTAACATGAACTAATGAACACCTAATGAAGTAGCCCAAAGCCCCTGTGATACATAAGTAGATAATTAGATCAGTTTCCCTTCCACTTGCTCATCACCCAAATATTTTGCCTCTTACAAAATTGTGGGATTTCACAGGCAAGCAGAAAATGAGGAGAGGCACCTAGAAATAAATGAAATCTGCATATTATATAAAAACTATGTAGGCTGCTTAAACTTCTTAGGAAATACTATTAGCTGCCTATCTTAATCACTGGACACTTCTAGATCCTTGAAAATATAACCCTAATTCTCTCTCTCAGAGGAGATTTATGCCAGAATCCTCAAAGGGCTTCAGTACTGTCCCATGCAATGCTGCAGGGCCTGATTTTGAGTGTCCTGCAATGCAGTGGAAATCAGCACCTGAGACACAGGAAATGGCATGAGATGGACGGCTGTGGATGAAACACTCAGCTGCAGCACCCTCCTGCTGAGTTTTAGTCCACAATTCTGGAATGGATAAGTTTTAGTTAAGGTACACGACCGCAGTGTGTTTAATAAAGCCATGTCGAGTTCAGTGTTGGTTGAATTTATTGCTTTGTTTGGTACTAGCCAGGAGTTCTCCCATGCTTGGCGAAGTATTATATCAGGTTAGCACTGTTTATTATTATTATTATTATTATTATTATTATTATTATTATTATTATTATTATTATTATTATTATTATTATTACGCATAGTCAAACTGCAGCAGAATTCAGAGGTCCTATTACAGAGCAATGAGAGGACAATGAAACAGCACTGGGGATTTTCAGTTAATACCACACATTAAATACCACAGGGGGAAATGTGAAGCTGCTTGCTGGAGACACTTAAAAGGGCAATAAAGATTGGCACTGCAGATGCCAGATAGTCAGCAGTGCAAGCAAATAAGCAAACAAGGTGTGGTCTGGAAAGTTAAGGGAAATAATCCCACAGCACAAGAGAGGGAACAATGGAACATCAGCACAAGAAGATGAAAAATATTTTCAAAGATACACATGTTGCAAGGCAGTATTTGTTGAGACTAGAAGGAAGATGACTGGAGCTGTCCAGACACGACATGATAAGGGCCTGAGAGAGAGTTCTGGCCACGTGAATGGAGAACAAAGGCTGAATCAGACTGAGACTGAGCAGAAAGGAGAAAAAGAAAGAAAGATGAACAGGCAATGAAGTCTGGTGTGGAACAACGTGTATGGTCATGTATGCACTGCCCTGAGACCGTGGCATTTCAGGTGAGAGCATTTGGGATCCAGTTCCCATTGGACCGTACCTTCAGCTTCCTAAGCAGATACCTCTGGCAAAGCCAGGCTGAGAGTAAAGGTGAGGTGCTGCAGGGAGGCTGTGCAGCTGGTGCTGCAGGCACGAGATACCTCCTCAAGAATTTCCTAAGAAAGCCTTTGATGCCACAGTCCTGCTAGAAATATACTCTTCATACTTCCCTTTTCTTTCTGTAAGCCCTTCCTGTGTTGCTGACTAAAGCACATCCACCACCATGGGATGGGGACTTCCAGTGCTTTATTGCAATTTTCCTCTAGACCATTCCTGGTATGATGTGCATTAAATCTTTTCAATCAGTTTAAAAAAAAAAATTGAGGTGGTTTTATTTTCCCTTCAGCAAATAATTTCTTATTTTATACAACTAAACAAAGCTTAATACTTTTATTTTTAAAAATTATTTATAGAAGACAATTAGCCTGCATTTTATTTTCAGAAGTCTGTTCTTTCTTCTTTTCTGACTAGAAAACTGTGTGCAGCTCAAAGCAGCACTTTAATTCTTGACCCACTCTTAAATGACTCAGTGTGGTCCCATCGATTCATGACAACCTGTTAAAACTTGGAAGAATGAAAACCTTCATGTTAAAAAACAGCCACTCCAAAGGCAATATGTCATTAAACACAACACCATTCTTCTCAAAGGAGAGATCTTTGGCATTTTTCATTAAAAAAACCCAAACATAAAATCAGTTCAGGGTCATTTGGAAAATCTGACTGAGGCTGAATGCATTAGGATCAACTTCTCCCTAGATTCTCCTGCATTAAGAAATGTGAATGTACGTTTTTTGTTTCTTTGCATCCCTGTTTTCTTTGCATCTTTACTGCTGGTGACCCTAAACTCATGTTTTGAGATGACTTTCACATGTAACATTCCTACAGAAACTGTGCAAGGATTATATTGACTCATGTGACAGTGTCCTGGTCTCTGAAAGATGGGTGGGATGAGTTTGGCAGCCATGAAGCTTGTTTGTTAGTGAGGAATGAGAGGCTGTGAAATTTTAAAAGGGATGGTGAGCCCCAAACTGTTATTCATCAGCCACACCAGCTGGACAGGCAGTGGCGAGATAATTTTTTTTTAAGCAAAAAGCAGGTTGCAGCACATTCAGAGTCAAGAATTTATGGAGCAGTTGCACAATTTGGTTATACAGTAAACAATCAAGAGAAAATAAAAATAGAAGAAAGAAATACATAAATCCACTCCAGCAGAAACTGACCAGCTCTTTAATTTTGTTATGTTTAAATGTTTTCTTCCTGAAATTTATAGCTTTATAGTCCCCACTTGTAAAAATATAATACACAAATGTGAAAGGAAAAAGGCATAACTTAAACTAGCCAGGATTATTTTACACAGATGTATCTAATTTAAAAATAAAAAAATCTGAGTTTTGTTGATAACTCAAAATTTTGAACAAAAATAAAATCAAAATTTCAACCTGCCAAACACTCCAACAAAGGGAATTCAGAAGTCACAGCACAAAATTGAGCTGCTGGCAGTAGCTGCCAGCACCACTAAGACACTTTGGTGCTTTGCTAGCAGACTGAGCTAGTTTTTTTCACTATGAAACACAATGGAATTGGCATCATGTTGAACACACAAAATCCCCAGCATTTGGAGGGACAGGCTCCCAAGGACTGCCACGCTTTGCAGCAGCCGCCTCGTCCCGACAGGAACGAGCCTGTAAAGCCAGGAGCGGGTCTGATACAATTCAGATGCACTGCACAGGACAGGCATTTCATTTAATCTGCTGACAATCACTGCTAAAGCTGCTTTTGTGCAGCGGGGTTTAGTTCCTGGGCTGTGGAGTCATGGGCTGGTGCTCAGCAGAGCAGAAAGGTGAGCCCATCCCGCTCAGAGAGGGCATTTCACCCATGGCTCCATCAGCTGGGGGCTGTGTCCCCAACAAAGGGCTCTGCCTGCCAGCCACATTCCCTCCCAACACACCCCGATCCAAGCTGGAAAGGAACCTCTCACAAACAATGGTTAAGCCTCTGACTTGTGGCTTGAAGCGATTTCTTTGTCAGACTTTTGTCCGTGGACATAATTAGTTGTTTGCCAGGGAATTTCTTGGCATGGCCCATAGCCTAACACTTTTAAAACCAGCACTGATTTCCACCCATTGGGAAGAGGGGTCCAAAATACTTAATTGTGAGAAGCCATTAGATTAGGGATATAATCAGCTGGGGAGAAAGTGTTGCTCGAAGGTATCAGTGCCATTTCTGGGGCACTCGTAAGGGAGTTCTGTAAAAACAGAAGGAGGAAACAGAAATGTTAATTATTTATTTGTACCTAACACCCCATTTGTCAAGGCTGCTCTAAGCCTGAGATTTGCATAATGATGTGTGGCACTGAGCCATGCCTGGTACCTGGAAAACCCTGGCGACTTTCCTCGGCTTGCAGAAACAGGAAGAGGGACAATGTCCAGTGTCCCAGGCGCTCCAAACCCCATCCAGCCCGGCCTTGGGCACCTCCAGGGATCCAGGGGCAGCCACAGCCTCCCTGGGCACCCTGTGCCAGGGCCTGCCCACCCTCTCAGGGGAGAATTTCTTCCTCATGTCTCGTGTAAACCCATTTCTGTCAGTTTGAAGCCGTTTCCCCTTGCCCTGTCTCCCCAGCTCCTGACACACACGTGCGATGCCAGCTGTACCACTGGCAGCAGCCATGCTAGTCACTGATAAATATATTCACACAAGAAGGGAATCTGAATGAAAAAATGTTCCTATTTCAAACTGGAAATACTGAAAACAGTCAACCAAGGAACATGAGATATGAACAGATTTCAAGCATGAGACATGTAGATAATTATTATGGCAAAACCTAAATAATTTTATTATGATTAATATTTTTAACTTTATGTAAAAAAAAAAAAAAAAAAGAGCTGGAATAATACCCTTTTAGTGAAATGTTTTAAAATAATGCCACAGAACTGGTTTTCAGTAGATATTACTAATCAGGAATATGTGTGCCAATAGTCAAGATCTGCATCTGGCAGTAAAATCAGATGTAGAGGCTGACTACGAAACTTCTGCTTTCACAAATCCAATGAAGAATGCTGCTGTCCACATTTCTCAAGATAAAATCAGATATTAAAAAAATGCAAACACAGAGCCTCCAGCATAACAAAGTTTCACATAAAATGCTTACATTCACAGAGTATTAGAAGCAATTCAATACTTCCCTCTAAATACTAGACTAGAAAAGATTGAACATTCCCGAAGAGTTAAAAGAATTCACATTATTCTGATTATCACAGATACAATCTTTAAGAATTACAATGTAAATAATACTTAATCAACTTTTAAAATAAGGACCATCAAAAAGCAAAATCAAGGTCATTAATTTTTAAATTATATTTGAATAAGTATAAAAAGCAGAGACAAGGGAACATCTTCAGCAGTTTGGAATCCAGCGCATCCATAAAATACACAATCCATACTTACAGAAATGATTACATTTGGCTTTTTTTTGAAGCAGATGACACTAGATATAAAAATGCTAGAGAATCCAGATGAAAATTTAATTATAAAAGGAATGGAATTATTTATCTTTAAAAAAAATCAAACTCAGAAAAGTGGTTTGGATATTAAATAATGTACACACTATAAAATTGAGTTTCAGTTTTTATTTTATTCATAGCCTTTAAAAATGCTTCAATATTACAGTAAATACGAACTGTATGATTCATAGGGAATTATTGAAATAATTTTAAAATATTGTGTAAATATTTCTAAGGTTTGGCCACCCCCAATCAGATGACAACACAACTTGGTTCTATTATTTTACCCTTAGTTTGAATGCCTGCACTTTCAAAGATGGAGAACTGGCTCAAGGAAGTTACCCCAAAATTCAGACAAGAACAACTTGAAGGCAGTTTTATGAAACTATCAACTCTTCAAATACTGGTTCATGGGATTTTCAGAACAAATTCAGTGACTCAGGAGCAAAAATCTCCACAACTAAAGAGGTGAGTTCGATTTGAAAGGTAGAAACTTTCTGTACAATTTCATGCAACTCCACAACAGCATCTCATGCAGCTTAGAGGGGAACTTAAATTCTGTTTTCTCTGTGTAAAATATAAAGATCACATTTTATTTCAGTTTATCACTCTGAAAATGGACTCTACCTGCAAGACAGTGAAGCTGAACAACTTTCTGAGTACTACCATTTTTTCCCAGTAAAGACAGTTTAAAATTATTCAGCAGTGGAGAAATTAAGACGCAATGCTCCAGTACCAATTCCAGATAGATTTCAGCCTTTCTACTCAGTGCTTGAGTACAAAAGTAATTCCCCAGCATCCAGAGGGGGGGCAGAGGCCAAAATAAGACATACTGCTGGTAAACAGCTAACATAAATACTAATCACAGAAAACAACTGGACTAAAACAAAAAAAGATTTAGCATCTGTCTGTTGGTTACAAAAAGAACAACAGTTCATGGCTTTAAAAAATTGAAATCAACATTTCATTTACAAGTACTTGCACACAGTTCTAAACTGAGCACATTAACCAGACTGCAGGGTCGTAGTTACTTCTCCAGTGAATAAACAATGGAATTAGTCAAGCTGCCAACCCTTTTCCCTAAAGCAGGAATATCACATAGGAGGCCCTACACTCCCTTTAAGCTCTCATTTCTCTCCTGCCAGGTCCATTTTGTTATCTGTGGTGCTAACTGGCTTCATGCAGTGCTCTGGATGGAGCAGCAGCAGAAGGAAGAATGTCAAAATAGAATTGGCCCACCTAAGTTTCACCTTGTTTTCCAACAAAAAATAGAAAGTGCAGCTTAAGAGAACTGGTCCATTTTTGGTTGATATCCATCCCATCCGTAAGCTCCAGCACAGCAGGAACTGATGGATCTGCCCAAAAATGGACAAACATTGCAGAGCAGAGGAGTGTGAACACACAAACAACCAGACAGGGGCAAGCAGCAAGATGGAAGAAAGTGCAAACAAAGGCTAAATGAAGAAGGAAAGAGAATTAATTGATTTCCTCTGCCATGGCAAGCCAACAGAATTCTCCATCATGGGCTTCACCTCCTCCATGCACCTTAACTGGCAACTCCGAAAACCTTTTGGACAGTTTTTTTGTGGCTGGTAAGGCATTGCCACAATTGGGCACAATAATTTCCTTTTGTTTTGTAGCAAACATCACAGCATCAGCATCCTCACAAAAACTTTAAATTTTGACCTTAACGTCCACAAAACCAGAGCTGTCCTAAACCAGCAAGCCTCTAAGCAGCTTACCCCTCAAAAATGTATGCCATGAATACAATCTCAAGAAGGAAACAATGCCAGCTTGGAAATCAGAACATCTGATCCCAGCTGGAGAGATGGTGTGGCTGAGCATAAATTGTGAGAGGTGATATTCAGCAGGCAGGATTACAGAGAGTCATGGGCAAATGATGACAGAAGGCGCAGCACCCTTTGAGCTCATTTAAACTCTTGGAAAATTTTTATCCTTGCAACAGTTAAGGACTTGGGAGCTGAACAGGGCATTTGCTTTTGAGAATGAAAGTCTAAGAACTGTCCACAAAATTAAAATAAAAAATATTCCCCACTTCATGTCAAAAATTGCAACAAGAAGCAACACAACAAGTTATATCTAACCCACAGCTTCAGAAATTCGACCCTAGTAAAACTCAATAAGCCAAAAAATAAGAAGCTCTCAGAGGAAACTTTTCTAGATATGGTAGATACAGATTCTTTGTTTAGCTACAGAATAACACAGATATTTCCTAAAACTCCAGGGGAACAAACTATTCTTTCCAAAAGTAGCAGATATTTGTAGGTAGAATTCTGATCTTTCTTAAACATGCTAGAAGTTCATAAACAGGGAGATGCAAACATTTTGATCTCTAGCAATAGGACATCTGCTTGTTTGCAAGATACAGAAATAAAGACTCCTATTATCTAAATAATTTAAAAATATTGCATAACTATTTCTAAGATTTGTCCACCCCCAATCAGATGACAACACAACTTGGTTCTATTATTTTACCCTTAGTTTGAATGCCTGCACTTTCAAAGATGGAGAACTGGCTCAAGGAAGTTATCCCAAAATTCAGACAAGAACAACTTGAAGGCAGTTTTATGAAACTATCAACTCTTCAAATACTGGTTCATGGGATTTTCAGAACAAACAAAAAAACCAAAAAAACCAAACAAACTCTTATCTTCCCAAAGAAGAAAATAATTGACATTTTCATGTGACAACGGACAACACCAGCTACTGTCTATTGTCCACTTATTTGAACCAGCTCTTGAGAGTACTGATTCAGGAAGAAAAATCCACTCTAAATATAATCTGCATTAGGTTTGAAGCAGCATTCAATGTGATTGCTGTATTTGAGAATAAACCCTGCAATTTCCACTCAGTCAAGAAGCATTTCCAGGCTATTTTGGAAGAAGTGACTGAAAATTGGCTAGGGAATTGATAGTGACTTCATAATGAAGTTTTTACCCTAGTGGAGAGACCAATGAGTTTTATAATTCATTGTAGTACAAATCTTGAGAATTGTGAAAGAAACAGGGTCTCAGCAAGGTGATTTCTTTAATTAAACTTTATTAGTTTACACGGCAATTTACCTGACAAAGGAGAGCATGAGAAGAAATGCTTGAGGCAGTTCATAAGATGGTAAAATCCCAAGCAGGTAATGTAAAATATTCCAGATTACAGGTGAAAGTAAATTGAATAATCTACCATAATTCCTCATGGCTTCAAACATTGTTCACTCACTAACTATTAATATGAGAAGGGCATTTTGAATGAGAAGTCATGAAGGAAAAGATTTACACAGGGATATCTTTACTTGTATGCTACTAAAATTAGAGTCAGACTGAAGGAGACTAAAAAGCCAAGAGAAACTTCTATCTTATGTTTTTTTCTCTAAGAAAAGTGAAGCAGTATGTAGAAGATAAGACTCTAAAAAATTAATCAGATTCAATACTCAAACCAATATTTTTAGGCAATTACAGCCTTGGCTTCATCTGTGGATCCAAATCATCCAGCAAGTTCATACTGACAAGTAAAGCTTGTATTTATTTGCATTTCAAACAGCTAAAAATTAGCTCAAGATGCTCTGTTTATCTGGATCCTTACATACAGATTTTAGTACAGGGCTAATTTGGCCTTCAGCACACAACTCCCTGTTGAAAACGTTACACAGGAAGTTGGGAGTTCTGTCAGATGAATTTGCCAAGGAACAGAGTTAATATTAGAAGCACTTTTAGACTTCAGCTGGATGCTTTTGTTCAAGTGAGTTAAGTGAAAATGAATGTGGGCATAGGAGCAGTGAGGCTCGGGTTGCCAAGTTCTCCTGCCGAGAACCAGGGGAGGATGTCCTTTCAAAATGTTTGGCTTGCAGATGCAGAAACACAAATTGCATCAGTTCACACTCAGGTTTTCAGGATTCGTCTCCCACATAATAACACTCTTGGAATGAGCAGCTGGGTCCTGAGGCACGGTGCTACAGGAAAATGGGCATTCTGTGCCTGCAATATATGAAATATCTGAACTGTTTCACATCAGACAAGTGCTGGGTTAGTGCTTCACAGCCACACTTGTTCTGTAACGGGGCTGGTATAAAAATACTGCACAACTTTGTAGTTGAGTTTATCACGTGAATTCCAACACACAGGTCACATAACTCATAAAAAGTCAATTTATATCAGGAGGATGTAAGTCACAATGCTAGCAATAATTTTATATGTGGGAATTATGGCACTCCTCTACCTCCAAATTATTAGATGGTATCTAATAAAACAGCAAGGCAGTCAGAACTGCTCATACGGATTTCACAGTGCTGGTCCAACAGCCCAGATGACAGGGTCTGAACTGAGAACACTTTGGGCACAGAGATTCTGGGAGATCAATCTTCCTTGCAGCTTGATGAAGAGAGCTGGACAGCTCTTGGGCTGAGACAGCCCCATGTGATCTGCAAAGTGTGCTTCACGTCAAAGACTGCAGATTCCTGAGCCACAGCTTTAAACAAACACCAATCCCCTCTCAGTTCAGACAGAGGTCAACATTGATTATAGCTCCTAAAACAGCACTTCTGCAATAATATTGGTATTTTTTGCCAGCAAAAAATTGTTTTGCTTTTACTGTGAGTGATTTAAATATCCCCCAAATCCTTCTGCCTACTCGCCTGCAGACTGTGATGACACCATTTTAGCCATTTCATTTTGATGGTTTATTGAGCCAATTACACTTTATAAATCTCAGTAATTTGCTTAAGCACACTCCTGCCATTTCTTTAAATAAACAAAAGAAGGCTCAAACCCAACACTAGTAGATTAATTAAAATAAGGTTTATTACATTTACTTACCATTAACATGAATGATTTTTACTGCACCACAGATATTAAGATTCTTTGATTATATCTTTGATTCTTTGATTATATCTTGGAAAAAAAAAAAAGCCACAGAAAAGCTAGCAAAAGACCCTACAATAATAAAGCAAAACCTGTACCAAAACAAACATTGAGGGTCCCTGTCACCTCAGTTGTCCTTTACCCCCTCATTCTCCTCTTCCCCAAGTCCTGCTCTGGTTCTGTCACCCCTTCCCTTTACTCACCTGCCAACCGCTGGGGAAGAAGGTTGGCTTTTGTTCTGAAAAAAACACACTTTATCCACAGCCCAGTTTACCCCAAAGTACATTGATTGATTTAAATCACTCTGAGTGGCCTTTAAATCAGGTTCTCTACAGAAAACAAAATTAATTCTCTCCCTCCATTCAGGTTTTCAAGAGAAACATTGATTTTTAATCTGTTTTACACCTAATACGGCTAATATTTTACAGCAGATATTAAAAATAGGCACTTTGGTTCAGAACATTTTATTCTAAAACTGAAAAAAGGAAAAAATATACTCAAATGATAAACCAGACTATAGTTAGGAAAAAAAAAAAGGGGGGGGGGGGGGAGGGAAGCAAAATAAACTGTATTTACAGTAACAATAGTGAAAATGATAACGCTGTTTCAAGTGGACTCTGGATAGCCCAGTTAAATGCTGCTCAGTGCTATTAATCCTGGAAATTTTCTCCTTCAGAAACGTTCCTTGGCAGCAGAGCAGCAAGGAAACACTGATGTAGAAAATGCACGATTTCTGAACACCCGAGTAACTGGTTGAGGGTGAACATTAAATAACAACTGGCAGCAAAGCTGCTGTTCTCAGACTCATTTCCAGGTCTCGTTTAACCAAACCCCTGTGTGGCTCTGCCCTCTCCTGGTGCGCCCAGCCCCTGCAGCAGACACTGCAAACACACCCAGGAAAAACAACTTTCTGCGAGCAGCACCAAGGCAGCCAGACCCACCGCAGCAGAGGTTACACGCACTGGACTGTCTCACAGTCACTCCCTGGGCTCTGATCTATCGCCTGTCCGGTGTTTATGGACAGAAAAGGATCTTTCCAAACACAAGAGAAATTAAATAATGTATTTACACAATAAAGTAAAATGCAAATTTGGGTTTGCTCTCACTTCATTTGCAGAAAGATCTTAATTAGTGCTTTACTTTAGAACTGCTAAATATTTTTTCTCTTAAATCAAACTAAGTTTCTCTGTGTTAACAGCTATAAATATTTACATAATGAGATCGTTTTGAGAGACATGCTCAGATCTGAGTGGTATCCCCTGATTAGGTAAGTTAAAAATCGGAAGTTTAATTTAATTTGACATTTTCTTTTATCCCAGCATTATGACACTGCCTTGTTTGATACTGTCATGTTCTTTCTTTTAACATACTTCTTGTACACATTGGACAAGCTCTAGGCTTGCTACCCAAAAGCACAAACATTCAAATACAAAAATGTTCCTCATGAGTTAAAAATCTTAAGAAAATTTGCCAAAAACCTCCCTTGTGGCTTCTGTGATATCTTTTCTACCTTGACCTCCAGAACCAGAGTGAGTGGAGAAGGAAGAACTGCAGATTGTTTTGCACTGCTGGGTCCTGGGAAGCTCAGAATCTGCTTTAACAAACTACATGGAACTCTTGGATAAGCACTTCAGGCATTTTTAGGACATTTGTGCAGTGTGAACAAAGATAAGGGAAACTTGTCAAAACATTGCAGAATGACAAGAAAGCTTTTTTTTTAAATTTTTTTCTTTTTTTTTCTTTTTTTTTTTTTTGTAAGAAAAGAATTCCTTATTTTCTGCTCCTGCTTCCCTGAAAGTAACCCTAAAAAGGGATCATTTTTGGGCCTCAGCCTCTCATATTGCTCCAAAGGTTGCAGCTGAATTTATAACATTAACAAGATTTTACAATAAAATAAACATCTGACCCCCCCCTAAAAAGTTTGCTTTCCAAACAATAATAGCTGGAAAAGTGAAGAGAGATTAGAGCAAACAGATGTTCTTGTGGGCACCAAAGAACAAATTTCTTCCAATTTGTACTGCAGGTACTCTAGGAAAAGGCTTATAAACAACTAAACAGCTCTTCACAGAGGGACTTGGCCCAAAGTGCTGGTAGAATCAAAAACTGCAAGTCTGTGGAACCCAGGGAAGGATCAGCTCTAATCTCCCACCCCTAACAGGACTATCTTTGTTTTTCTATAAAATACTTTTTGTCTTATCCATGCCAGAACTATGCTAACATAGTCTAGAAAGGAAGTATTTTCTTAAAAACAATTTTTGTCATATAGGGGGGTCAAGGATCTTTCCCAAGCAAATAGCAAAACTACTGCTCTGAGAGGAAAGTGTATATTTATCCACACACATTCACAAGCTACACACAAGTTCTGCTGCAGCCAACAACAGCTTTAGAAGCACTGATGTAACAATGTGTTATAAAATACTAGAATATTACTAGAATTACTAGAATTGTAACCAATTATGAGGATATTCTAGTTTCCTGATAGTGAGTTTATAATGACTCCATTTCCCATTGAAATTCCAGAAGGGTGGTTTTCTTATTCTGGAGAAGAAGAATTGGTTTGACATGTAATTTGCATTTATCCTGCCAATTTACAGGATTCCAGAACGACTCCACACTAATTATGCATCTACCTAATATTTTCCTTTTCTAACTTGGTTACCTTGGCAGTGACTGCCTGGAGCACTCCGAGTGTCCTGCACTGCTGCTCTTACAGACACACTCCCAAAGAGTTTGAACCCAACCACTCTGTTTGAATAAAAGTACAGGCACAGAAAGAGTGAGAGGACATTCTCATCTCTTTGTGACTGCACTGCTAGGAGAAAACTCTGTGATGAAGGGAGCAGCAGCCACCAACTTCAAAACACGTGACCCTTACCTTGAAAAAGGCCCAAACATTCCTTGGGAGCAGGCAAGCTCCTAAGAATTTTAAACCTGGCAGAAAGAAAATCCTGAGCTCCAAGAGCTGCCATCTCCTGGCACCTGATTCACATGGAAAAGTCACAGGTGGATCTGAAATGTGCTGTCAAAGTTCTCAGCAGCAAACCCTGGTCTTTGTGCTGTCATGCTCCTTTCTAGATGCTTGGTGGCACTTGTGGCATCCTGCCACAACCCTGTCAGGCAGGTTCAGGTCCACAATCCCTGCTCCCTGGGCTACCAGCTGGTCTGACTGGCAGGCTGGGAGCAGGATCTTGGTGTTTGTGCTGCATAATTGCTGTTTCACACATGTGTGAAATGGTCATTGGCACCCAAAACATCCCTGACCATCTAACCTAAAAACTGCAACAGTGAGGTAGCAGTGGGGAGTGGCCAGCCCAAACACCCCTCCAGAGGGCTTTTTGTTCCATTTCCCAGCAGTTCATACATGGCCCATGTTTCTGCTTGGAAGTGTTTAAATCTGTTTTATAATAAAACATTCAGCATTTCTGACACTTTATGTCTGAATATAACCTGTGTGCCAATGCACTCCACTGCCGTTCTGAACACTCATTAACATTCATAATTCACTTTGAGGATGAAGACTATTCTGTTTTACTATTGTCTGTTTTCCAAGTGAGTAGACAGAATATGATAGGTGGTTTTTTGGTCCATTTCCCCCATTAATATACTTCTTTCTCCTCTACCTGTACCATTAAAACATCATTTTACTGTGTTACCTGCTACTTTACCATAAAATCAGCTTATGCCTCTCCTGGCTTGGAGACTTGGCAAATGTAGTACCTCCAACTAAAAAGAAACCTGCCAAAAAGAAAGGGAAAGGAGACATTTTCTCCTCTTCAATTAGGAAGATTCTTTTGCTGTGTGCATTGAAGCAATAACTCTGTAAAGGTGGTAAGAGAGTCTCAGTCTCTCTCCCTGGCAGAGCTTTCTTTCACCCTTTCTCCAGTTCCAGTCAATGCTTCTATCACTGTACAAAACCTTTTCAGTAGACAAGCATTCTCTTCCTATTAGAGACTTTTCTCCAGCTTTCCTTTATCACTCCCTCTCACTTCCCTGCCCTCAGCAGCTCACTATCTGTTCTGTCCTGGCAAGATCCAGAAACCTCCCTTTCATTTGGAGCTCTTCAGCACAGGATACCATAGCAAATCACAGCTACCCGAGTCTATTCCACAGGAAAAAACCTGCTACTGCTTCAGTCTGCGAAATCCTCTCAGAAAAATCACTGCTCCTTGCAGCTGCCTTGTCCTGTTAAGGGTCCCTAACAGCTCTTTTCCACTCACAGAAGGTGCAGCTCTCTGCACTTGATTTACTGGGAAGAATCTAGGCTTTAACAAGAGGTGAGACCTGAAAGTCAGAAGGGGCTTTCTGTCAGTCTTTTCTTAGAAAGAAATGCAGCAATTTGAGATCTGAAAATCTGATGTGGATGTGGCTGCATCTGGCGGACAATACTCTTTTCCTGACCAAGATGGGGCAACTGAGAGACGTTTTAGAAACTTTTATTCCATTTTCAGTCTCATGAGAAGGGTGAGACAATACAGCTGTTATAATTCACACCATCACAATCAGAAGCCAACTCTTTCCTAATTACAACACACTATAAGAGTTTCTTGGCCTATCAGCTTTTGCCACACCATGCTGTGGATGCCTTAAAGCCAATCATATAAAACTGCCCCTCGTGGGTCCCACTACAATGCATCTTTCATAGTTCTGTTTCTCCAAAGTACCTAGTCTTATTTGCAGGGCCATCCTTTGACACTTTTTCCTAGCTCCATTTCTCTCTCAACAACATCTGTCCTGTTCCATGGCATTTCTAAGTCAGCATCTCTTGTCTCAAAGTTTGCACACGGATGCACACTGTGTGCGCCTTCTGTCAGGCCCTGACAACTCTCTACAAATCCATCTCCCACATTGCCCTTTCTCTCTTGAACTGAAAACACTTCTTTGATGGCTTTGTTCATCATTCACCTCGCAGTGAAGCACACAAGGCACTGTCACTGACAATGCCACGATAACTATCAATGCATATAAACCTATTTCCCAAAGCTCCTTCAGCCAGGGTGCAAAACTCCACCCTTCAAACAAGTCATCTAACCATGACCCATTGTTTGTTTTAATTTGATTTGTCAGATCTCTCAGTTTTTGAAGTTCAGTGTGGATGGACACTGAATGGTCAGACAAGCTCATACAACACAGCTCTCTGCACTTGATTTTCTGGGAAGAACCTGGGCTTTAACAAGAGGTGAGACCTGAAAGTCAGAAGAGACTTTCTGTCAGTCTTTTGTTAGAAAGAAATGCAGCAATTTTAGATCTGAAATTCTGACGTGGATGTGGCTGCATCTGTGCTCTTCAGCAAGCTGAAGTGCTTCTTACCTCCACTTGCTCTGTTTTTAACAATAAGCAATAGTACCCACAGTGATGGTTAGTGGTCACTGCTGATTATTTAATCACAGCATAGCTCTGAACCTCCATTGTTTGCTTTAAAGCTGCTGCCTTCAAAATGGGCTGTAAATCCAATCAGAATTAAAAGAGAAAGCAAAAAGAGCCTTCAGATTTTCAGGGAAAAAATCATCTTTACAAAAAGTGTGACACAGCCATAATTGTGGCAAAAGGCTCCAACACTTCTTGAGTGAGTGAAAATTAAAAGTTTTTATTGAAGTGTTTTAAACAATTTTTTCATAGCTACAGTCTAATTTGTTCATTTTATGCTTATGACAAAAAAAAAAGAGACAAAATCACTCTGCCTTAGGGGGTTAACAGAACCCTTGTGACTACTTGTAACCATGGAAATATGAAGAGCTACTCAGAGCCCAACATCAAACTCACAGAGGTGCTGGGAGACAGAAAATAGATATATGATGAATTTGCTACACATGAAAGCCCATTGAATCTGTACCACCTGCGTTAACAACATAAAAAACAAAGTCACAAAGCGTTTTAATTGCTTAAAAGCATATGGCATTTACCATGGCTTCTCACAGGAAATGAAGGAAAAGACCTTTAAAGGTTTGTTTTTAAAGCACTGAGCGCTCTGAACTAGCTTAGAAGCAGAGACAAGAGGTAGAAATGGTTACTATGTGAATAACAATATGCATGAAGAGACTGGAAAGGGCCCCTTTGGAGAAGCAGGGTTTTCATGGATTCCATGAAATTTTCATGGATTTTCATGGATTGCAGTTATGGAGATCATGCAACCCATGGCCACGGACATCTGAGTCAGCCTGCACCAAGCACCATCACCAGTGTGTGCTCATCCTCTGCTGGCAGCCCGAATTTAACGCACACAGAAACACCTCACACACGCAAACCCTCACCTGATGATCGACTGACCTATCTGCCCCATAATAATAAGCCATGTGCACATTTAACTGCCTTGCCTGTGACAGCCCAAGCCACCAAACACAGCCCGAGCCACCAGCCACAGCTGCAGTCCTCAAACACAGCCATCCTCAGAACGAGACCCCTCTGGATAAAAAAGGAAAATAAACGCTTTCCTTGTGGAAATAAGCAAAACAGGACCAACAACAGGAAAAAAAATCTCTTCAATAATTTGTCTCAGCAAATTATATCTACTTGGAAGACACAATAGTGAATAAATAGGAAAGAACCCTACAAGCTATGTGCACAGTGCGTGCATTACCCAGGTGCAGGGTGACTCAAAGAGCCAGAATTTGCCAGCACAATCAGACAGATACTCTCTCTCTCCTGTAGCTTTGGCACCATCAGACAAACTGCTCAGAGCTCACTGTGTGACCACTTTCTTTTCTTTAGCCCACTGATAACTACAGAATCAGACCTGCCTTCCAGGACTAATTGTAGGTCCAAAATGAAACATTCTGGGTCCATGTTAGCTGAATGAAATACACACTTACTGTCTCTCACAGCTATGATTTGTTCATCATGCCACCATCTATTTTCCCCATTTGCCACAATTGTTTTTCAGGTCTTCACTAAATTTTAAATTCAGTTTTTAAAACTAAATTTAAATTTCAGTATCAGGTTAATGTCATGAAAAATGAAGATACCATCTGGACAACATTTTGTTGCAATTTTATGGGCCATTTTATTTGTACTTTCAGTTTCAGAGCTACCGTGCATACCTTTGCAGATATGCTGAGTTAGGGTACATTCATTACACAAACCCACAGATTATTACAAAATCCAAATGGATTCCACAGGGTTACATGAGATATGTAGAATGCATTTTGAGCGTGCCGAGAGAAGCTTGGCCACCCATCGTATTTCCAGTAAGTGTGGGATTTCTTTTTTTAGTCATATTTGGGAACTCAATACTCATGAGAAATACCAAATGCAACAGGTAGAAATGCCTGAATACAGGCCAAGTATTAGAAGTCTGTGGTTTTTTATTAATGCAAATTCTTCACATTGGCCAATTAATATAATTACTGATTAACTTACATTGTTATTTGTGGTGTTTTAGCCTTTTACCCTCTGAACCTCAAGCTAGTACCTAAAATCACAAGCAAAAAGATAATGTGAAAAAATAGTTAGGTGTTCCACAACAGAACCAGCAAAAAGAGCAATGATTTTCATTTTTATCTTGTATTTCAGTGGAGATTCCTGAGAGGCTTTAAAAATATTAAAAAGAATGCTTTATGTTGTTTCATGCCATTGACATAATTCAGTATGACACAGCATCAGGATTATGGAAGCAAACCTAAGGAAACTCAAAATAATTGGCTACCCCAAGCTGCTACTTCCACCTTGGAGTTAGAATTAATTAAAAGATCAAGTGCAAAACAACAGTAGAAAACCACATACCGAAAAGGATTACCCTCCTGAGAAGGCAGGAAAGAATTTTAACATAGTTTTTCTTTCCATAGAAGGAAGAGAGCTGTAGGTATCACACCAAGGCTGGGCTCTCTGGCCGAGGAGCCTGCAGGAGGAGTGGGTGAGAAAGCTCAGAACAGGGCTTTATTTTGTTGGGCGTTGCATGTTTGTCTGTCATTAAGTTGTTAAGACTCCTCTGTAATCTCATGCATCACTTCTCCATCTCTGTTTCAAACATTGGTTGGTAGGACATAAAGCTTATCAATACACAATCTCCAAGGAAGCAAAGAAATGGACAGGGAAATAAACGGGGTAAGTGCCTACACAGAATATCATAAATTTAATTGACATTATGTGAAAATCACAGAAGTAATTCTGGACAAGAAGTGCAACTGCCCACTGGCATTTCTTATTGAAAAAAAATTGCATTCTTTTGGTCATTAAAATGTTCTGATTAACATGTTCTAGAGAAATCTGTAGCACTCAGAGCAAGGCAAAACCGTCTGCTTAGACTGTACCCCCTGCCCTGCCCTGGGCTCCCTCACAGCCCCTCATTTCTCCAGCAGCAATGAGTGTTTCAGTCATGCTCCCTCCACTCCCTCTGACTCCGTGGTCAAGCTGCTGTGTCACACCTCCAAGAAACATCAGCAGGACTGAGTTAAGAGCAGTCTGCCTATGGTCCAGACCAGTCCTTCCATGCCCTTCTTGTCTCCAAACACATGCCCATGGTGAGGGGACAGGTCTGTGTCATGTTTAAGATAAACAGTGCAACAGGTCGCTTTGATGATGATCTTTTTGCTCACCACACTGAGAACTACTGGGTTTTTTTCTGAAGTAAAAAGAAAAAAATATTTGCTCACAAAGCATAGTCTAATCATAGTAAAAAAGCATAGTCTAAATCATTCTGTAAAGGCCCTAATTTTCATTCTTGTGGTCACGTACGGAAATATAAACATCACATTGATATCAAAGAAGTGCAAGAACAGTTCACACTTATGCCATGCCCAGCGACGTGCACGTAATTAATGAGCAGATTCATGAAGCCATGGGGTGGGTGTGCAGAGGTGGGGCCTGTGTCAGGTGCTGGAGGAGCTTTGTAGCTTTACTCCAAGCTCCAACTGTTTGGGCAACTGCAGGAGGAACGAGCGGTGGGTGCAAGCCCAGCAGGAAAGCAAAGCTGAAGGACTCCCATGGTGCAGAACCTCCTGGCCGCCACTCCTGGGGCACAAGGGGAGGTTAAATCCCCTTATTTTCCTTTGTTAAATCCCTCCCTTCAAACCCAAGGGATTGTAGCAGCAGCCTGGGTTAGAATACATCTGGTGTGACATTGCTGTTTAAGATTTCAAGAAGCAGTTGAATCTTTGGCTGGCTAAACACACAGAACACAATGGACGCCACGCTGCTCACGTGGGAAACAAAATGTGTGAAGAAAAGCAGCTTTCCACCTTTCCTAGGCAAGTTTTGCTGCTGAGAAGAGTCAAATCACCCTTCCAGCACCTGAAGTCATCAATGAGACATCCTGACACCACCCAGCTGCAGTTTCCAGTTCACAGCCCCTGAGCAGGCAGGTCAGGTGATGGGAGCAGGGTCCAGGGGCTGGTGGGGCCAAGGGAGGGTGTAAAAGGTGTGGGATTCAGGGGAAAACATCACAAGGGAACCCCACTGGATGAGGGTCCAGTGCCTGCCGCCCCCCAACACTACCTTATTTTGTCCTTTCTCCTCATCAGTCTTGCTCCCAAACATCTCCAGGAACAGGTAACTTCAGCTTCTCTCAGGACTATTTTGTCATTTGTTCAGAGCTGACCGGGATTTAAGATCCACAAAGATGGAAAAGACTTTTCTTTTTGCATGAACAGATAGATGAAGTCTTAGGACTTCATGGCAACATGCAAATTAATCGATAATTGTTGAATTTTGGAATTAGGTTGCAATTTGGCATTCATTTCATCCTTCCATGATGTAAATATTTCCAAGTGAATCTAAATCATGCATGTAGCTCATCTTTGTATGTAATTATTAATACAAACCATCTTTTTTGTTATTTGTGCTAATTGATGGAATTTATCCCCAACATATGTTACTATGGATTCCTTTTCATTGCCTTTTGCAGTCATCAAAATAGCACATCCATTATATGACATATGCTGTATATATATATATTTTTGATCACATCACCACAAAACATCCCTTTAATGCTGTTGATATGTTGACCATTTTTTAACACGAAATGGACAGAAAATGTCCATGGGGAAAGAGAAGACACTAAGATGAAATATGAGTGACTGAGCACAAATATGAGAATAGGCTTTACAGGATTGTGTTAAGTATCCTTTAGATTGTAAAGATGCCAGCTAATGTAAAACTCTAATGTACCAGCTGCCGTCCAAATAGATCACAAAATGAAAGCCCTCATGCTGAGCAGGGCTTAAAATAGAGCAGCTGATGAGTAAGACACTCTCTCTTATATAAACTTCACATTTCATGCACTAAGACATTTCATTGTCAGATATTCGTGGGGCTGCTATTTTCCATGAAAAATCTGCAGCGGAACAAAAGCATCAAACTGTTTCACGTCTCAGGCTCCAAGATTGTTATTTTCATGCCACACAGAAACTCCCTTCTAGTCTGCTTTGTGATTCATGTGTTTGGCTGAATAACTTTCCTGGAACTCAGAACAAGAGGGAAGCCTTCCCTAAGTACTTCCTGTCTTTCTGCATGTACTAATAACAAGACAGAGTCCTCCCACCTTTCCCATTTGCAACACTCCAGGCACACCTACTGGTTGATCTACTCATAAGTCTCAGAATTAGTTTGCTTTTGCTCTGCTTTTTAAATAGCAGCTTTTTCTCTAGCAACAAAAGTGGTTTTTTTGTCTAATGTTAGTATGTACCAAAGCACTATTAATAGATTGCTTAATTAATAGACAACAGAGAAGTCGCAGCTTAGCATCAAACATGAAGGATTCATTGCTGTTTCCCTTTTCTCTGGCTACTGCCACTCATGGCTTTGAAAGCATCCTAATCTTGGAACCCTGGGCAGAAAGGCGTCCTGCTGAGGGGAAGAACAGCCTGGTCACGTGTTCAACCCTGAGAGCTTGCAGGCCTCACTGCAAGCATGGAACCAATGCTGAATTTTGACTGTGAGAATGAAGTAGAAACTCCAGAATAAGGTCTAGAATATTTGCAAGATGAAACAGCAAAAAAATCAAGCCACTGTCCTCTGATAGCCCGTGAATCTGGAAATGTGTCCTCCCACCATGGATTGTTAAGCTCCCATTAGAGTATCATCAGCACTAACTGAAAAGAGAATCAAGCCCCTAACTTTTATAGTTGCAAAAGCTTCTTTCCAAAATACGCCCTAAGCCTCACAATTTCCTTGTGAAAGTAAAATGTTCTGTGTAACTGATATGGAAAACCAAGTGGAGGTGCTGAGTGACTCCCCAAACTCTTCAGAAGGCTGCCATGAGTTGCTCCAGTTCTAATTGTGGTTTAATATGTGGGTGTAATCCTGACCAACTCATTAATCTCCAGGCCTGTTTTCCCAATCTGCAAAAGGGAGGATACTATAATTATTTAATTAATACAGTGTGTGACTGTTTAGTTTAAAAAATACTATTTAAATGACATTTACAATCCCAGCTATATTTTTCTGTTCAACTCTTTCTGCTTCTTATTTACCCTTTAGACCAAGCAAATTGAAGCTGGTTGAAATCCATTCTCTGTTCTGGAGTACCAAAAGCAAAAGTATTGGTGTTTAATGGGACTTAGAAAATTTTAAGACCCCTACAAAGAAAAGGCAGCAAAACTCTACCCTGAATCTTAGTGTCCTCAGTAAATCCTGAAGAAACATTGTCAGCAATTTTTAAGTGTGTCTTTGGCCCAATTCTCTTCTAACAAATTAGCTTCTGGAATTCTTTATTATTTTTTGTGAAGGGAGGGAAGAATCTCACACCAGCCAGCTCTAGGTTTGTATGTGATGCAGTAAAAAAATGAAAAGCAATAAATACGGTGTTGACTCAAAATTACTTCAAGAATGAATACTGATTTCTTATCAACAAAAATGATAAACAAAACTGTAGGAAACATTTTAACAAGAATCCAGGAAAAACAAAACAAAACAAAAAGCTGTTATTTGAAAAGGCTGCAGCCTTTCAGAATTTTCAACTTAATATTTTACATTCACTAAAATTTTCTTAACATATTTACAGTTTACCATGTCTTCTTTGAGTTCAGACTTCCAGACTTTGAAATACAAACTCAATTCCATATATTTTTAATGAAGTAGAAACTCTAAAGTGCTTTAACCTTCATTAAGGTCAAACCCACGTAAAGATAGAAATTCTTTGTCCTGAACCTTCTGTAAAGATCGAAGATATATTGCAAAGAAGTGCTTAGAATTTCTTAATTCCCTGGCTTTAGCCTCATTTTCCTCCTCAGATTCTTTTTCCTGTTCCTGCTATGCTGCCAGGCAGTGGATTGCCAGCTCCTGGGAATTCCCATGGAGTCTCTGAATATTAATTGGTGTTCTCAGAGACCACAGGGCTGAAATCAATGGATTGGATAAGAATCTTCTCTTTTTGCCTGAAACAAGCTTTTAGCCCTTTAAATAATGATAAAGGCCAAGAGGAAGAGGAATGGGTTTAAAAAAAGCTCAGAGGGAAGCAGACACATGAAAAAGTCAATATTTATTGCTTTATATTTATGAAATTAATGCTCAAATGTGGAAACATTGTGGCAGGACGTACACCCTTTAAAGCAGCAAGTGTTTATACAAACAAAAGCAGAAAAACCTAATTTTCCCCTGGCTTAGCTTTTGTAATAACTCAAGAATTTGATGAACTGGGAAAAGAATGAGTCTGCAATAGCTTATTTTGATAAAAACCTTTATTTTGAAGAGGTCTGAGCCAGCCACACAGGAGCTGTGACACACTACAGTCAACAGGTCACCACAGCGTGATTTTTTGCATCAGTCCGCAAGCAATCCAAGCCAAAGTCTGCAGTTTCTTCTGCCCTCACAACTGGGCTGAAGCAAGGCACAACTCTGTGTAACAGGGCCAGAAATAACCCAAATAATCTCTGGAGTTTTTCATGTGCAGACAGAACAAGAGATCCAGAGATTCAAATCATTAAGTCTCGATAATTTTCTGTGAGCTTTGACCTCTCAAAGAAGATACAACATGATAGCTTGCATGTCTAGAGAGAAATGGAGGAAGAGGTTGGCTAAAAGGGTAAGACAAGTTAATTAATCAGTATTAATCAGCATTTCCATGGCTGGAAACCTATAAACAAAGAGCAGCAGGTTAAAATGCTCTGAAGCATCTGGATCCACAGCTAGGTGCTAAAACAGATACCCTATCTTGCACATATTTTGGAAGACATTAAAAAATAAACACATATTATTGTATCTTCAAACCATTTCACAAAAATTCACCCTCCAATGACTTAAGAGATCTGTGCCCTCTGTGCCATGAACTGCGGTCATGAATCATGTTTGAGAGAAACAAAGCTAAAACAACAAAGAACTAATTTGGCTGGTTACTTCTGAACATCTGTGGATGTTCCAGAGATATATCAAGACTGGTTGAAGGCAACCCCTGACCAAAAAAAATCCAAACAAAAAAAAATCTATCAGTTTTTGGGTTATCAGCTGAGAAACCAGATTCCTTTTTCTGCAGGGAAACAGTTATCTACATTTAAAACCTTGCAGACTCTAAAGTGAAACCACTGATATGGCATTATCATACCTTAGGTAGGCTGCATTTAATGGAGATCACATCTGCCACTCTACTTGACACAAAGTCAAAACCCTAAGACCTGGAAAGTTTTTACTGTAGCATTCAAATGTGAATGCAGTAATCAGTTGGAACATGAGCTCCATTTTCCAATATTCTATTAATAAACCACAATTTGCAGCACAATTACCACACAGCACACCCTTTTCCTGCTTTTAAATTGTGACTGTAAGCCAAACATGAGTGTAAACATCGGTGTTTAAACGTGGTGTAACCATTAAGATATTACCATAGCTAAGCAGGCAGCTAACGCTCTGCCTAAGATCTAATTTACTACATTCTTAGAAAGAAAAAGCATAACATCTGAAAATAAATCAGGTGAGAGTTGCATGGATGAGGAAATGCTTCAGCTCTTGTATCAGACACACCAGTGCACAGTGCCCTGAGCTGAGTACACAGCTGAGCTGGTCTGCCCAGCAGCTCCCACGATTTTTGGGGTGCTCTGCTTCCAGCACTCCCTCAAGTACCTCGCAAGGAGAAAATGTTCTGCCTTTGGTCAAGCCTCACCTCTCCCGTTTGCCTTTTGTCTCTTGAAACCTGTGCTAGAAGGGTGGTGCAAACTTCTTTGGCGTCAGGAGCTGAACTGGGTCTTGTCAAATTTAAAATTGCTGTTTCTTAGCTCCTCACCTTTACAGTTTCAAGGTCTAAGATGCCTGATTCACCTGCAGATAGAAATTGCCCGCACTGACCTGACAATCTATTTCAAGGGAAGCCACAGAACACAGGACTGATATACATCATCATATGGTGAAATTGGGAATTTGATTAGCCAGATGCTTTTATTTTCTTTAATATCTCATGAATAGAAACTACGGTGTGAAAACAAAACAATGGCTCCCTGGGAAATCTGACATATGGCCTGCTAAGCTGCTCTCCTACAGAAATAGCTAAAGATCATTACTCTTGGCATCATTCCCTACAACAGGCACTGGGCTCATTAAAACAGACACTGTGTGATTGACTCCATAAGGAAGATTATTTCTACAGATGGGTAGAAACAATGAGCAAAACTACAAAGGCTGAGTTGAAAGAAGTAGTCAAGGAGACTTCTCCACCTCCATAACTTCTGCTAAAACAAATCAAAGCAGCACCATTTTGCTGGAAACAAAAGGATGCATCTTCTCCTCTCTCTTCATGGTACACACTCCCATCCTGCTAATGTACGGTGTTTCGTTTGTCTCCTTCTGCTGGAGGGCTTCTGCCGAGTGGGAGTACCCTGGTGTGAACAGAGAGCTCGTATCCAGCAGGGGCCACTTGTTGCCTGTGTTTAGTCCCCACTCAGTGAGATGGAAAGGAGCTGCTAATGCTGTCCCGGGCTGAGCCCGCGTCCCGCGCCGGTGGATTGGGATAACCACAAGCACGCTGCGCCGCAACGCTGCTGCAATCCACACTGCCCCGCCGATGCTACCCTAGGAAACGTAAACCGAACCTCTGGGACGTGGCATCACAGGACAGGAAATGTTGAGACAATTAGGATGTGGCAATGATAATCTGATGCAGTGATCACGCAATCACGTTTAGCAAAGGTTTGCCTTTGAAAGCAGCTCCGCTGCGATTATGTTCTTGCAACACATCCCCTCTACGCTGCTGTGTGGATTGTCTAAATTTAGACTAGAACATGGTGCGCTGGATGGCTTTACCACGCTCACCGCTGGCCTTTAGCACACCCGAGCAGAAGCGACGCAAATTTAGACTAGAACATGGTGCGGTGCACGGCTTTACCACACTCACCGCTGGCCTTTAGCACACCCGAGCAGAAGCGACGCCGTGAGCGGCTCCGGCGTTGTGCCCGCCCCGGGAGGCGAAGGAACATCAGTGACAGGGACACGGCCAGCACCGCACACCGGCCAAGCTGAAGGCCCGGAGGCGCGGTGTGAGACCCAGCAGGGGCTCCCCGGCAGGCAGCTGTGACCGCCGCACACGGCTGGGGCCCCGCAGCACGGGCGGCTGGCGGCGGGCCGAAGGACACCGCGGCCAGCCTCTGGCGGGCGCGTCGCGGCACAGGCCCGTGTGCTGAGGCGCAGAGCAGCGGACCCTGAAGACGGACGGGAGGTCCCAGCACGGCCCCGGCTGCCCGAGGCACCAGGGCGGAGTGCAGGGCTGCGCCGCGCCCCGCCGGGGGAAGGAGGGAGACGAGGCGCGGGCAGGGCGGCCACGCCGGGGCAGCGCCGCCATGACCTTCACACCTCGCCGCGTGACGTCACGGCCGCGGCTGACGTCACGCGGCGGTGACGCAGCGGCTCGGGAGAGCCCCGGGGAGGGGCGGGGAGCGGGCGGTACCGCGGGCGAGGCCGAGCCCTCCCCGCCGCCCCGGGCACACCCGCCCCGAGCCCTCGCCGACCCCGCCGCCACCGCCACCGCTACGGCCACGGCCACCGCCACATCCGGGTCCCGGCGGCGCCCCCCGCCGCCCCTCAGCCCCGCCCCCGGGCGGGGGGCGGGACCAGGGCCCGGAGCCGCGCTTCCGATTGGCCGGTGCCGCGGGGCCGCCCGGGGATTTGCCGGCGCTCGGGGGGGCGGGCGTTGCCCGCTCGGCGGCCGCCCATTGGGCGAGGCGGGCGCGGAGCCGCGCTGCCGTTGGCGGGCGGGCGCGTCCGGTGCGGGGCCGGGGGAGGGTGCCATTGGCTGGAAAGTAGGTTAGTGGTGCGCCGTCGGGTGGCAAGCCAGGCGGAAAGTAGGTCAGGGACGGGGGCTGCCTGCGCCGGGCGTGCGGCGCTGCCGGGGGGCCGCGACCCCCGCCCGCCCTCCCTTCGGCCGGGCGCGGCGCGGCGAGGGGCGCGCGGAGCCGCGGTGAGCGCCAGGGGCGGCGGGCGGGGGGCGCCAGGGGCGGCGGGGCCGGGGGAGCGCAGCCGCCGCCCCGGGGGCCGCGGCGGTCCCGGGAGGGGCCGGGGGGCGGTGCAGGGGGGCCCGGGCCGGGACATGGCGGCGGTGGGGTCCCCGGCGGCGGTGCCGGGCTGTGTCCGCGGGAGCCGGGACCGCGGCGGGGGCCCCGTTACGGAGCGGCCCCGGGGCGCGCCGGCCCGGCGGTGGGGCGGCAGCGGGGGGACGGGGCCGGCAGGCGGGCCCGGGCCCGGACCCGCGGGCAGAGGCGGGCCGGGGTCCCGCGGAGGGCAGGGGCGGTCGGGGGGGCGTGCCGGGCTGTGCCCCCTCCCCGGTGCGAGTCGCCCCCAGGGACGGGCGGGCTCGGGCGGCCCGAGCGGAGGGGACGGTGCCCCGGCCGCGGGAGCGGCCCTGCCCGAGCGGGGCCCCGGGGTCTCCGCCGGCCGCTCCGGGGTCGGGGAGGCCCCGCGGGAAAGCCGCGAGGATGGCGGTGGCTGGGAATTCCCCGCTCGTGCGGCGCCTGGCGGGTCCCGCCCGCGGCAGGTGCCGGCCCCGCGGCCGGGGCTCCCGGCGCCCGCACGGAGCATCCCGGGCACCTGGCGGGGCCGTGCCCGCGGGGATCCCCCGCGTCCCCAGCGGCTCTCCCGCTGCCCTGGCGGACACCTGTGTGCGCCCTGCCTGTCGCAAGGGGAGGGAAGGCTTTCCTCCGGCAGAGAACGTAACGCACCGGGAACACCGAGGCGGCTTCCCGAGATCAGGATTTTGCGCTTGGGGAGGCAAGGGAATCACTTTGCATTTTTAATTGCTGAGGTTTCTGTTACTCCAGTGCCTCGATTATAAGAGTTTTGGGAAGATTTTCGTGCTTGAAAAACAACGGTGGAGGAACAAGTGGGTGTGTTTTCTTGCCTTGGAAGCAAATATGCCTACTGGCATTTTAAAGTATTTCCTTAGTGTGTGAGGTAGAAAGGGTCAGCTGCAGAGCGTGTTCTAATCTCTTCAAAATTCACTCTTTAAGTAGATTTTTTTTTAATTCTGGAACTTCAACATCCAAAATACTATGTTTCTTTTTTAACGTACTCGTGTTAAAAGTACCTGTCCTGCCTGTTTATATTTTCTTTTATGAAAAGGGCTTTTTAAATGTCAGAGGGACTGATAATACACAGGCTGCAGCTAAGTCTGTAAGAGAGAAAAGAGAGAGTGTTTGTTCCAATTAACTATTAATTCCAGCTAACTGTCTCTGTAGACGGTCTTGCAGGAGGCTGAGGTTAAACGCTGCCCTCTTCATGATGTATGTTTTGTATCCTCCAGGAATATGCAAATGTAAATAGCTCTTTGAAGCATCAGGAACTGCAGACCTCTCTCTGGTTACTCTAAACCACAGCTGCTTATTAAGGAGAAAGGCTTTACTCCTCCTGACTTCTGTGGGTTTGTGCTTCTCATGACCGTTCCTGGGTTTTTACCCCTGCTCGTAGAAATTGAGTGTGTAAAATAATCTACAGCCACAGCATTTCGTTGGGGTTTTATGCTGTTTTAGCCCTTGTTCTCCTCCACACCGTGCATTTCCATTGTCTCTTTGGATGCCAGCTGTGGTGTGTGGGGCTGTGGAGGATCAAGCTCTGTAGAAGAAGTTCCTTGGGAGAGCAGACAAGCGAGAAGCGCCACGGAGAACATGAAGAAAGCTGCTTGGTTTGGTGTCAGGAAGCTGAGGTGGCCGGAGCTGGGATTCCACGGAGCCAGAGCTGAAATTAGGGGCTGCTGCCACGTCCCTGTCACCACGTGCTCCCGAGAGACCTGCTGTGTTTGGGGACCCTTGCTAGGGGTGTACTAGGAAGGTGATGTTTGTAGGGGGGCTTGAAAGGAGATTTGTTTTTCTCCTTCAAATACCTGCTCTCAAGGATTCTTTTGGGCAACCAGGAGTGAGAACAGAGAGCATTCATTGGGTTTTTTTTGGTGGAGCCTGGAGTCGCACACGGTTCTTTGAAGCTGTGCGGGACTGATGGCAAAGCTGAGACCTGTGAGAGCTGCAGGTGAGGAGGGCAGGTTTTCCAAGGGAATTGATGTCAAGGATGCTGGAAGTACCAGGAGGCATGCAGGTTATTTAGAGTACAGAAGTGCTGTTTCCATGCTCGAAGGTAACATTTTAAGGTGTTTTCAGCATGGGGCCCATTGCCTGTGTTGTTATACTTTGATGGGAGCTACAGGAAAACCTGAAGGAATACATTATAGTTAAGTGAAACAAAGTAAATTTGGTGCATCCTGTAGTGACTTTCAGTTCTGTAACCTGCATGCTTTTCGTTCTTAACCTTTACCGTCAGTTTTGTTCATAGCTCTGTTTCTAAAAAAGGGCAGAAAAGCAGTAAAAGGCAGCTGCTTGTATCCCCAGGTGTTAGGAAGTTCTCTGAAGTTAGTTGTCTTCAATAAAAGCTGTATAAAGGCATATCATGTGCAAATGACTGCAAAAAGAGGCCCAAAATAACTACATATTTTTAATCTTGGGAAGCTTTTTGGTTCTCACTAAGTTTACAGAATGCAATATTTAAGCTTTCTCTATTTACTTAGATACAGTAAACATGTTTTGAAACTTTAATTTTTGGCTGTCATCATATTTTGAGAGCTTCAGCCTGAAATAATTGATTTTGATAAATGCAGTCGCTGACTGGAACTCCGTTACCAACTTTTGGAATTTGGTTATTGAGCATTCTGCTTGGTGAACCCACAGAAATTACAATCTGTGTTTTGGAGGTGCTTGAAGATGGAAATGAGGTGGTTGCTGGCGTCTTCAAACCTGGTGAAAGAGCTTTCAGTGAGGGTCTTTCAGTGTCTCTCAGAGTTGCTGTAGGTAGATTTTGGGCAGTAGATTGATGATGGATGAAGCAAAGCAAAGGAGTGCTCTGCCTGTGGGGTGTGTATATATCCCTGCGGGCGTGGTGGTCTTGGGCTGCAGTAGGAAATGTGTTCCACCTTTAGTCAGGTCAAATCCAGACTGGTGCTCGGGTGTTACGTAGTTGAAACTCAAGACATTGAAGCAGAAAAACAATGCACTTAAAAAAATCAGAAGGCTTTTCTCCCTAAGGGTTGGTGTATTGGGTTATTTAGAAAGCCTGCTCAAGTTTTGAGGAATTTTGTGTGTGTGTGTGAAGAAGAAATCTCAGTTGTGATTATCCAATTGGTTTTATTTGTATTTAATGACTCTGAACATTTTCAGATAACCTGTGATGTCTATTAAATTGAGCTGCACATTGCATGGGGTGGGTATCAAGGTAACTCACTGCCATTAACTGCATATGGCACCTGCCTTTTTTACCTCAGTTTGCTGGAAATATGCAGTAAGGCTACTTATCCAAGGCCCAGACTTCATCTCCTTGGAAACCTGATCTTTCACCAGATGTTGAGAAATGTAATTTCTTTTTTAATCCATTCTGCAGAAGAATGCAGATCAAAACAGCGTCTTCAGGCTTTGTTAGTCTGGAATATTAATTACCTAAAAAAATAGTTAATCTGACATTTCAGTCTCTGCCCCAAAAAAGATTGATAGTTTCTGTTGTGTTTGGTATTATTTCAAATTTATTTTATCTGCTGCTCAAGTTCCTGGTTTATAGTTTAATTTGATTCAAGAGCTGCCTGATAGTGGGTTCTTCATGAGGAAAGTACAGGATTGTTTGAGGACCCATGCCTGCAAGGATTTGTCTTTCTTCTCTCTCTGTTCAGGTCACACTTTCTCCTTTGCACTTGCAAAAAGATATTTCTTAGGCAGCACATGGAGAATTTGTAACCTTTTCAGTCTGCTGCCATTTGAGAAGCTGTTATTCAATGTCTGCTGTGTCAGATGCACTTCTGGGTCAGCTGCTGATGTCAGAGCAGCTTGTGGCCCTGTGCTGGAGTTTACTAGGTTGGCCTTGTGCAGGAATGGTGCCAGTAGGCTACTCAGAGAGCAGGAGATCTCCTTGGCAGCACTTGGGAGGGGAGAGCTCACAAGCCAGGCTTTTGGGGCCCAAGGCGCTGACGTTTTCTGCTGACTTTCAAGGGGCCCATTCATGAGTCCAAGCAGCTGAGGCAGGTGGTTGTAGTTTTTGGGGTGGTTTTGGCTGGGTTTTCCTTGCAGGTGTTGGTGGGCTCTGTTTTCCACAGGTACAAGGCAGTTCAGTGGCACCTGCGAAGGGCAGCTGACACATTGCTAAATCCTGAACACTTGTTCCCTGTGTGGCTGGGATGGAAATCCAGCTTCCCATGGGCACTTGTTGTAGCACTGGAGGGATGTTTGGTGATTCCTGGGCAGCCTCTTTAGGCACCATGTCTCTGAAATCACTTTCCTAGGGAGGTACTTTATAGCAACTCTTAGGTGCTCATTCAATTGCAGCCTTTTGCCTTAATCCCTTTGCATGTCAGGTGAAAAATAAGTGAATGGAATCCGTGTATTTTAAAGATTGGATGTATTCTTGATACAGGACTACTCAGAAAACCCTAAAAATTTTATTATCCATTTGGGATTGATGCGGGATTTCAAGGGTGAATGAAATAAGACTACCAGAGAACTCAGAAATCACTATTATTATTGATCTCAAGCCCTTTTTATCTTGGAAACTTCCTTAAAGTGTGTTTACCTTTAATAATTTGCCTGACCAAAACAGACAGAAAGACTGGTAGAAATTTTTAAATAATGCTGTACTGCAGAATATTTATCAGGTGAAGTGAGAAGGAAAAGTTGCTTCCTAGAAAAAACAGGAAAAATAAAGCTAATAAATGTTTATTTTAACTTTTTTCCTCTTTTTTTTTTTTTTCTTTTGTAAGAATGTTTTTTTTCTGTCTTCAAAGCTGTTATTTTATAGTTTCCTTGAACTGGTTTGGTTGGGTTTTCTTTTCCTTAACTTGTTGTGAATGGATTTCTTTGTTGTCTGTGGATTTTTCTTGGAGCATTACAAAATTCAGGAGTTCAGTTCCAATTTGAAGCAAAATGATCTATCACAATATCAAAACTGTCATCCTTTATGTTTGCATATGCATTGTTGTCGTTGAGAGTGGCAGCAAGTTGGCTTTGGTTTGAGTGCTGCTGATACTTTTATCTTTCATTCAAGGACTCTGATAATTGTATTTTAAATCTCCTTGAGTTTTGGGCTTTCTGCTGCACTTTGGCTACTGGCTTATCAGTTTTCATATAACCTTGGAAAATAATATTTATTTTGCCCATAGACTTGAATGGCCTGGTCATTTTTCAGGGATAGAATCTGTGGTCTAGAATAGATTGGGAAAAAAAAAAAAGGTCAGATGTTTGTTTTGGAGGTTTATATTTTTTTTAACCTGGTCTTGACCAGGTTGCAGTTTCCAGTTTGAAGTGCTAGAATTGTTGACTAAGGAACAGGAGGCCCCTTTATTCCTCTGTTTCCTTTCCCGATGTGTGTTGTTGCCAAGGCATTTCATGTAATCTTGGCATTTGCAAATTGTTTTTTTTATTGATGAAATTAATTCAATGAGTTAATGGAAAAAAGTCAGTATCAACGCTGTGCCCTCAACGTACTTAAGAATATTTTTGTGTTATAGTCAGGACATGGCCCAAATTCATAAATCCAGAAATCTTCATATGTTTGTGATCTTAGACGGCTCTGATACCTGGAATAGCTTTTTCTCCTTATCAATCTGATAAAGCACCAGAACATTTGGCATATTTGCTGCCCTGGAGTAACATTTTACTGTGGTTTTAATCCATACCAAATTTACTATGGCTTGGAAGCTTCTGTTACAAATAGTGTTGTTTCCTTCCTGTTTTTATAGAGTTTCTTCTTTGTTTTTTCTTATTTTAAAATATATTTTTACTGCAATGACCAAAAACCAGCCTCTGAATATTGTAGTTTATTTTAGAAACCTGTCAAGTCAGGTTCAGTGACTTCTTAGAGGGGTTTGTCACATAAAATATTAGAATTGCTGGAAATGTGCTGCAATTAAAGAACAATCTGTTCAAAATGTTGTCAAACGCTTTCTATGCAGTTTGGGTCCAAATTCTAGAGGTACTAGAAGTTATTTGTGCTTTAGAAATACAAGGCCAGCAATTGGATATTCTTGTTTTAAGTAGAAAGACTGATAAAGAGTTCATGCTGGTTTGGGTTCGTGTTGGGATTTTCTGTTTCACTTCTGTTGGAAATTTTAGGACTTTTATGTAAATACATTTTTCTCCCTCTGAGATGTGTGCGACTTGGTCAGCTTGTCTGGCCAGGAGACAGTCTGAAGAAAGATGGGTATTCCCCTATTACAGCATTTTAAAATCTAGTTCAGTCTGTTTAAGATATCCCAGCTGGCAGTAATGAGATCTCAATTACTGTACTTGGCATTATTTGTTGAGTGAGGTAATTCCTGTCCTCATTTATCTGACTTGACCGTGAGACTCTTCCATAGCAAAGGCCTACTTTATTTTCTTAGCTGGAGTGGCTCTTTATTTGTCTTACTCAAATGCTTTTGTCATTATCAAAAATAAGATGATGAGGGGGAAAAAGCCCAGCAGAGGAGAAGATTACTGCAGTCAGCTATTGGAGAAACTGTTTCTACATTCCCATTCCTGCTGGGGATTATCTACTCGCCATTTTAGAGCCAATTTTAACAATTGGATACAGCTGATGCCATTGTGGAACTTCTCTGACTGTCCTTTCTCTGTGTGCTTCTCCCAAGAATTCTGCTCTGGCTGATGGATTTTCGCAGGTTTTCAAGGAACATGTGGGAAGCAGGCCACTGTTCAGGGCAGGGTCATCAGGGCTCTGCTCTGGTACCTTGACAGGACAAAATGCTGGTTTTGGTGCCCAGCAGTTTGGTTTATAACGACACATGAGTCCTTTGCATCATCTGTGGACAGCTGGATGAGTTTGGACAGCAGTTTTGAGGATCACTGGAACTGGGTTGTCATGGACAGTGTAGCCTCCATCAGTGCTCCAAGCCCTTCCTGGCTGAGAATTTCCATCTGTGTATCCTGTCCCTGTGCTCCGTGGTGGCATTCCTGATGGGGCAAAGATCCCGGCCTGGGGAATCTGCTGGGTCTCAAAGCGGAGTATTTGCCCCAGAAGGGTGATGTAGGATTGCTGATGCCATACAACTTGTGGCTCCATAAACATTTCTGCTTTTGTGGGTGAGGAAACAGCTCACAAAGTGAGTATTCCTGAAGGAGAGGTGGGAGAGGCAGGAAGTGTGAAGAGTGCTGTTTTAAATGTGTTACACTGCAACCTTCATGTGGAAGAGGAGACTTTGTGACAGAGTATTTTTGGATTAAGCTGTGTTGGGTCATTTCTTTCATAAATCTACATAAAAATTTGATGAAAAAAATCTGGCTTTGGCACTGAAACCCAGAAGCCAGAAAAATAAGCAACTTCTTACTTTCATCTCTGGAGCTATACAGTAGAGCTTTCCAGTATTTATTGTGCCATTTAAAAAAATTCTCTTTTTTAACAAGGAAGAGTAACTCAGGCAGACCTCTGACTCTTTTCCCTTTCCCCTCACTGGCTCGTGTGCCTCTGGGTTTCCAGATGGACAAATATAGAAGTGTTTCAGATACACAAATCTTTTCTCAGGAGCTCATTCACCACTGTCACCTGACTTTGCCAGAGCTGAACACTTACGTGTCCAAGTTGTTGTCAAACTGATAATTTATGTAAAATTGGCAGAGACCCAGCAATGTCTCCAGTTAAACTTGCCAGGAAGTCTGGAGGAAATGGAATATAGGAAAGAGACTGAGGGGAAGAAGAATTTTTTTTCCAAGACAATACACGGTTTGAACTCCATTAATTGTGCACACTTCTGCTGCCTTTGAGGAGGTGACATGTCTGTGTAAAAAAAAAAAAAAAAAAATTGCCGTTTAAGAATGATTCTCAAACTTGGCATAGATCTCATCTTGCTGCCAGTTGGTTTAAATATTCTGTTTTCAAGAAGCAAAGCTTTCTAAAACCTACCCAGGCTTCCATTCAGAGAAATATTGGCACCATAGCTTGTTCTTGATGTTCTTATCAAATAGCTGTTCAGGAGAATCATTCTTGTGTTCAGTGGCATGAAAAACTTTCTAAGACTATAATGTGCCCTTATTAAAGAGATTTACTAAAAATTTTGAACTTTATTTGGACTATAAATGGAACATAAGACAAAGTTTAACTCAGCAGATAACAGGAGAATTCATGCCTTCCACTTAAAGTGAATTGCCTTATTTTTCCCTAGATCATATGAACACTAATAAAGACCAAATAGTTGCACACCTTGGAAAGAAGCAGAACCAAAAAAATAATCTTCCATGTAACAAAAAAGTGAGCAAAAAGTGCCCTATTGGTATCTCGTTCGATACCCCGGTAGTGTTGTGGCATATTGATGATCATTATTCAATATTTTAAGATTCTTAAAGTTTCTTTAAGTGCTTGAATTAGTGTTGCAGAGGTCTTGCTGCTTTTTAGACAAACGGAACATGCCTTTTAGAGCAGGATTTGCTCAGGCAAGTGCTTAAGCCTCCATAGATTCATTCATGGTGTGCTGTAACACTTGTGTAATCTACTTTCTTTGGCACACATTGCGGGTGCATACTTCTTATTTTTTAAAACAAACATTTGGTCGTTCGTCCGACTTGTCCTCTACTTTTAGGATATTTCTGTGGCTTGCTATTTTCCTGTAGCACCAAACCCACTGGAATAATGGTGTCCCTTGACAAACCTGGAAAAGTACTGCTTTCTGCTGTTTGTCAATGGAACCTATTTTTCCATTTTTCTGTTGAATTTTGTTTGGTGACTTTGGAAAGCCTGGTAACTGGTGTCTTAGCTGGCCTCTGACTTTATTTACAGACACAGACACTCAAGCATTCACCCTTGGAATTGCCTGTGTGCGGCTCTCTGTCCTTTTGTCTCAGTTCTGGGAGCTCTTTGTTTGCTCTTTCGTGCGTGTGTGTTTCGTGGCGGTGACGATGTTTTGGAGTGATGCTGTGCTGGCAACCAGGTCACAGAGTAATATTGGGCCAGGTTCTCAGGTTTGCCTGGAGGAGTAGCTGGCAAGTGCACTTCAAAGACTTTCATGAAGCAGAAAAAGAAACTTCCCTGCCCTTTAAACTCCTGGAAGACTGTTGATGCACTAGCTTAAAGGAGAAGCATTAGGGATAACTACAGCTAACTTTGATTGCCCTTTCTGGCAAACCTCGTTGCATGTTGCAGTGAAGGGTTAGATTTTCACCTCCAAACACAACCCAGCATATCCCCTGTAACTCCTCCCTATGACGGAATTTGGCCGAGTCTTTGTTTGGCAGCAGCGGGTGAGTTTCTCTTCAGTCATTCCTCACGGTGTAGTTCTGTATTTTCCACACATCCTTCCAGAAGTGTACTCATCCCAATCATTTCCACATGTGAGCTTTTCCTTATTTTCCACCCTTCAGAGGGCTGGTCACTTTGTTCCTGATGGCTCCTTGTGTTGTGCTCTGCATTTATCTTCATAGTTTTCTCATTCCCACTGCTCAGGCTGTAGGCATCAGTCATCTCAGTGCAGTTAGATTTGACTGTTCCATGTGCCATCCCAGCACAGAGCGATGTTTCTTGACCCTAACTGGAGTAACATTCATCCAGGCTCTTTCTTGGCTCTGTTGCTGTTGGTGGGAGATGGATTTTGCTTGGGTGTTGATTAAACAGCCTTCTACAAAAGGAGCAAATTTATCCAAAGCAGCAGCTCACAAGCAAAGTAAATACATTTCAGAGTGTTTCTTGAATGCTTCTATTACCCTGGAGGCTTTGTAGGGCTGCTTGAGCTGTAATCTGCCTTTGAGAGTTGAGCTGTGTGCTCCCACGCTGAGGTGTGTGTTTGCAAGGGAAGTTAAATGGACACTCACTGATGAGCTCATTGTCTCTCCCCTCCACTGTACAGTGCTGGTATCTGTTTGACTTCTGAATCACCTTACTGTCATTACTCAGACATGTAGCTTTTTAAAAAATTACTTCTTTACAGGATTAGGTTTCATCTATTTTGTATCTCTGAACAGTTCAGTGTGGCGTTAGGTGAGCACCAGTGCTGTATGGGAGTATCCAGCTGAATGCTGAAGCCAGGAGGTTAAAAGCTCTAGCAGTTAGAAAAGGTTACAAGGTTAGATTTTCAACTTCCCAACTAACAAAATCGTGTGAATTCTGTCTTCTGAATCTCCCAAGGAGGAGTGTGTGCTGCGCTGTAAAAATCCACCTAGCCCTGTATTAAATAAACTATCGGACTGATTCATAGTTACTGTGTGTGAGCTGAGTAAGGATTAGTCAGTAGCATTGATTCTGGCAATTTCCACTTGGCTTGCTTGAGAAATACATGTGCCCTTTCTAACTAGCAGCTGAGTCCTGTTCTGTATGTCACACTTCCAAGAGGAAGTGACTGAGGGTGGAAGGACTTTATTGACTGGCAGTTCCTAGGGCAACATCAGAGACGTGCACAAAAGAATCTGTGCCTTGGTAAACAAGGATATCAAGCTGGACTCAAAGGTAGGTTGATCTATGTAGGATGTTAATTATGTCAGGGCTTTAATACTTTCTCGGACTTGATCAAGTGTGAATAGAAAAGTGAAATGAGTTCAAGGAATGACCTGTTTTGCAAACATAAATTTAGAGTGTCAGATGAAGGGAGCACAACTAAACTCACTTAAAGGAGGAAAAAGCAATTCAATGTATTAATCCTTCCGTTAATGAGCTGATAACGTTATCTGGTAGGAGAAAATGAAATGAGGTTTAATAGCACATAGGTGACTTAGTGAAATTCAGGCTACAAAAGTTGGAAGTTAGGAGCCGGGAGAACTAAGCTTCGGAACAGAAAAGGTGGGAGGCGGGTAAGGGATTCTTACAACACATCAGTTCTTCCAGGATATCTTTGTAAAGTAAACTTTGACCTGAATTACAGCATATCAGTGTGTCCTATAAAATAGTAGACGAGGTTGCCTCCTGTTGCAGCAGAGGAGAGCAGAACACAGGATTGTACAAGGGAGCAGATATGAATGAATCTGGTATCAGTGCTGAGATAAAACTTGCCTGCTTATCTGTACTCTTTGTTTGAGTAGAAGGAAGTGCAAGGACATACAGCTTTTACCAGGCTGAGCAGGACAGGGAGGGCCAGAGAGACCTGGAGCAGAGAGAAGGGGACTACAGAGACTCTTGCAGCAAAACAAGTCAAAAGGTTAAAAATACTGCCGGGGGTTCTCGTGTTGTTATTCTCTAAAGCATACATATAATGTAATACCCATGAGTTTTGTCCAGCAAAACTAAAATGCAAAGCAAACACCACTTTTGGTTTAATCTTAATTATTAATCTTAATAATTAAATGGATCAAAATATAACACTTTTTTATTTTGGACTAAGAATATCAATACCAGTGATTTGCTATAAGGTGAAATTTCAAGCACTGATACTGGAGGGAGACAAAAGTGGGACAGAAATCTGAGGAGCTGATACTCATATTTAGGAAAACAAAGATGGAGTGATTTAGCATGAAGGTAGTGAAAGTGCCTTTACATTTGTCAGTTAAATTGCTCAGGGTAAATATTTTGTGTCTAGTCAGTTACTTCAGAATTTGGAGAATATAAATTTAAGCTTGTACCTTTAGGGACAACAAATAAATTCAATGCATGTGGAAGAGGAGACAGAACCTTTGAAGAGAGCTGAAGGGACTTGAACACATAAAAAAGCATTTCAGTTGAGTACCAGATGAGTGACTGAAGAAAACATACATACAAAAAATGTATGTATTTCTCTGTTAAAGTCAGGGCACAATAGTGCATGAGATTGAAGTGAACATTTCAGAAAAGTAGGACTCTTAAAAAAAGCCAAAACCCTTTGTATCTATTGTTTAGTCCATGATCCTTTGAAATATGTGATTCTTTTCTGTTCTAAGCATTTTTGTCTGGTTGGGTTTTTCCCCGTGTGTAATCAAAGGGCAAAGGTTGGGCTTGATGATCTTGGGGGTCTTTTCCAACCTTAATGATTGTGTGATGAGTAACAGTTTGCCTGCTTTGGTGGCTCTTTGGTTTCTTTTAAAAAGAGAATTAACAGTTTTACTTAATGATAGGAAAGATCTGGCACTGTAGGGGAGGTTTGAGGTGTGTGGGGCAGTGTGTATGCCCTGAAGTGCTTGGCAAGGTGAGGCTCAGGCCTGCCATTCTGGTATTTGTTTTGGGTAGTTTGTGCCTACTGATTTTTATGGGATTCCTTGCTCAGTGCTGATGTTTTTGGCTGCTGCAGAGGACTTCAGCTGTTAAAACTGGATTTGAAATTCCATTTAGGAAAGCAGACGCCGAGCATATAAACCTGGCTTCCTGTATTAGACTGGGGGTTTTTTTGATAAGCTAATCTTTTACAAACGGCTTTGCTAAACTTGTAATGTCTACTGATTCAGTTCAGATGTTCCACCTGGTGCTGAGTGGTGGTAGGGTGATAATTGCAGGTGAGTTAACTTAAAACACAGTTGACCTGGAAGGGTTTTTTGAGGATGTTGTATATTTCACACTTTCCCTGTCAGTATGCCATGTATATTGTACTTGTAAATAAAAGTTTTTCTGAATACTTAGAAATGGAGACAATGTTCTTTTACTGATAACAAATGAAGGCAAGAGAGACCACTGTGTGCCATAAAGAAGACCCAGTTGCTGTAGAGTCGTGTCTCCAGCAGGGCTGTGAGTTGCTCCTGGTGAAGGAGTGGGATTGGGGTCCGCAGTTATTTTCTGCTCAGGGACTCCTCAGGCCACCTGTGGTGGTAACCCTTGGCAGAATTCCTTCCCATGAGCTGGTCCTACCTCTCTGTGCAAACCATACAAGCCACAGGAGCTTCCAGGCCTCCTGTTGCCTGGCAGAGAGTTTCCACAGCCTTTCCACCTCATGTGAAGGGCTGTGTTGTTTTGAGCCTTTCAGCCAGGCTTTGTTTGATGTCCCCATGACGCTTAATGAGTTTGTAGATCTTGGTCCTGCCAGCTTTCTAAGCTGAAGAGGACCAGTTTGTTTCATCGTTCCTTAAGCAGAACTCATTGCCTCTATTGTTCTACTGAGTGAAAGTAGAAAGTTTTCCATTTTCTAATAAATTTAATTGCTGGGTATTTGTTGGATGATATCCAAGCCATCCTCTGTTCAGGAGCTGTAAATAATTACGAGCATTTGTAAGTGGTAACTAAGGGACTGCATTATTAATATTTGGCACAAGTCTGCTACTTGCAGAAATAAAATCATCTAAACCTACTTAATCTTTTTTGAGGAGGAATGTGAACTGTCTAGTGATCCTTCCTAGGTCCACTGGAATCAGACTGCGTGGGTCGTGGAATGTTCTCTTTTGGAATTAAAACAATAGGTTGGAGAAAACTTCTGGTTGCAACTGTTAGTCAGATGTCCCTTTGCTCTGTGTTGCATCCCTTCTTGATTAGGTGGGGAAGGAGGTTGTTGTGTGGATGGATCTTTGAGTCAAGGATAAAAAAAATCATTAAAAAAAATCAAGCATGCAGCCTTCAGTTTTATGAAGAGTCCATTTTTGGGGTTGGGTGGCTGTGATGTGTTGGGTTTTTTCTGAACAGGTTTTCTTCCTCAGTTGCTCATATTTGGTCTTGTCAGGATTTTCTATCTCTTGGGTTTTTTTGTATGCGTGTGTCAATTGCACACTGTTCTTTGCAACTCGCATTTCTGTTATTTTTAATTTTTGTAATAGTTGAGATGTCTACATAGCAATAAGGATCCCATTAAGTGAACTGCTGGTGTTCCCTGATCATTCCTTTGCCTTTATAAAGGCTGTCATGATTTGGGAACTTGAGTCTTTGTTCCAAATACAGCAGCAATTTTAAAACTTCTTCAGTTTCAATTGTAATGTAAAAGTATGCATTCAAGCTTGACTGTTGATTTAAATTAGAAATCATGGATTTAAAAGCCTGTCTGGAAAATGCAAGTCTGAGGCTTGTATCCAGCTGGATCTCTGGCTGCTGAATGTCACAGGTTTGGAAATGTGGTGGTTCTCAACATCAGCGTGAATGTACAGAGGCACAAAATAGGAATATGTTGTATCAGCCATTTCTCTAAAGGGCTGTCCTATTGCTGTAGGCCTTTCTCAAGAATATAAAGCTTCTACTCCCACTACAGCAGTGACTACAGAGTGCATGAAAACACTCCTCTACTGTGGCTGTATATTAATAACTTGCCATTCACAAAAGAGCAGAGAAAATGTCACAGTGCAGATGTGGATCAGTGGAAAGGTTTCAGCACACCTTGTCTTGCTCAAACCAAGGAGGGTTGTGTGTGTTGAAAACGAATCCTGTTGGAGTGCTGAAAATATCTTGAAAGTGCAGAAAGGCTGTAACAGGGATATTTTAACTGCTTACTGTAGTTGGATGGGACATTTCTTCCCTTCCCCTTCTCTGGCACGTCTCCTCCCCTTGCTTTGAGCTGCTTCTGGGTACCATCTGACCTTTCAGCAAGGCACTGGAGATTTCTGAGCCCCCAGAAGACTGTGCTTGCTCTCCAGTTATTGTTCAGCCTAATGAGTTCGACACACTGGAATGGCAGGCTCTGAGGATTTCATAAAAGTCTCTGCTGGAGTACTGGAAGGGAAATCTGGGGAAAGAGTAATGAGACTAAAAAAGGAAATAAAGCCATCCCTTTGGCACTAAGGTGTTCTGTCAGCTGTTCTGTGAAACTTTGCTGTGAGGTTTACAAGAGTATCTTGTGCTTATCCTGAGCTAGACAAATACAACTTCTTCCAAGCAATATTCTGATGGCTTTTCCTTAAACTATCACTTGATTTGCTCCATCAAGTTTTACTTTGAATGCTGTAACTACAAACCCTCAAAACCAAAACCGCTCAAAATGCTGGCTTTAGTGAGGTTCATGCTGTAGGGTGTTTGGGGCTCACCTTGAACATGTGTCAATTGTCCAAGAAAAAGAGAAGGAAGCATGAAAAGTAGCTAGTGCTGCAGTAGAAGCCAAGAGCATTCACTTAGGTGTTCAGTATGTGGTGCCATGAGACGTCTAACTTTACCTTTAATGTCCTGCTGAAGGACTTTGGGTTGGCATTGTGGTTTCCCTGTCCTGCCGTCCCATGCCTTATTCCCTAGCAGTCCTGAGCACTGCTCTGGCTGGACAGGGAGTTGTGAGCTACAGCAATTCTGCTCCTAATGTGCTGTGTCAATATTAGTGCTGGCCCGGGGGGCCTTGGGAGCTTGCCCTACTTCTCCGTGTTCTCTGTGGCTGCGCTTCCAACTGCTTTGTGTGGCTCTCTGCGAAGGGCAGAGTGTGGGGGAATGCCCAGTGGGAGCTGTCATGGCTTGGAAAGGCTGCCTTTCTCAGCCTCAGCAGCAAATCCCTGCTTCAAAAACCTGGATTTCAGGTATGGTGGTGGCGTTACCTCTGGAGTGTCGGATTATGTTCTTTTCTGACCCATAGATGGGAAAACTGAGGGGCGTTTTAAAAACTTTTATTCCATTTTCATTCTCATGAGAAGGGTGAGACAATATGGATGTTATAGTTCGCACCATTACAATGAGAAGCCAGCTATTTCCTAATTACAATGCATCATAGGTGTTTCTTGGCCTGTCAGCTTTTTTGTCACATCAGCTTTTTGCCAGTTTACTTACAAATCTATTTCCCACACTGGAGCATTAACCAAGACTTGAAAATGACATGTGTATCTTTTTAAATGTATGTTTCTTTATGTGTTTTCCATAGAATAAATTAGGAAGTGCTAAGCTGTTGCAGTGTCAGGGTTTCACTGTTTGATTTGGATTTAATTGGCAAATAGTGTGACTTCAGGAAAGGAAGCTGCTGAGCTTACTTATGTCAGTGTTTATTGTTGCTCCACCAACAGAGGGACTGCAATTGCAGGTGCATGTGTGGGGAGAAGTTTTGTTAAAACTGGAAATTTGTCAATAATTTTAGAGTTGCAAATTTCTGTTTCCACACGAACTTTAATGTATACAGTAGTTATGCCCTCATTGTACGTTCTCTGGATTATTTTTTTTTTACCAGGTTCTGACTTGTACACTTAACAAAAAGCTGTGATGCCCTCTTATTCAAAAAGCACTGGTAGTGCAGGAGAACAAAAATTCAGTTGAGCCTCTGAGATAGTCTGAAGGAAGAAATGTAGACATTCAGATAGATGTGATGCATTTGTGTTTGACAGCTGATTTTGTGGGAAGTAAAAAAGAGCTTGTAAGAAACCAGTGGGGGAAAATGAGCCTGTAGAGGATATGTGAGCTGGAGGAAGTGGTGGAGAGGCAGCCAGAGTGAGGAATACCCCAGCTTGGTTCCAGGCAGGGTGAGAGTTTCTTCCTTTTCCCAGGGCTTGCTTTAGGATGGAAGGGAAAGTGACAGCCTGTTGGCTTTGCTTTGTCAGGCTGGCAGAGTGCTGAGAGCAGGGGCGGCTTCTTCCAGCCAGAGATGAAATCCAGCAGGACCAGAGGGAATATGCAAAAACTGGAAATGAAAGTATCAGCTATAAATAGAACCACCTGCCTTTGTTCCTTCTGGTGATATTTTTGCCCTCTTGTTCCAATGCTTTGTTCCCTGAAGATATAAAGTATTTAGCTGCAGTTTGGCAGTAGATCTCTGAATGAAGGGTCTTGCGCATGCCAAATGTGTTTGGGTTTGTTGTAGTAGTAATAATATGACTGGAAAACAGCTCCATGCAATATCTTTAAACGTATTTGGACCAGGTGGTTCAACTCAAAAGAAAACTAGGACTTTCACCTTAGTACATGCACTTCAGAGGCTAAAAGAAGTGAGTAATGGTTTAATGTATTCAGCTGAAAAATGGCTAACTTCCCATAATGCATAAACTTTAAAAGTCAAGTGAGAAAATATTACTTGAGTAGTATTATTCATGCCATGGTTTGAAGATATTGTCTGGTTTGGATGCCTACAATGCTGCAGTAAGAGGAGGGAAGAGAATGAGGACCTGACAAAAGCCCAGAAGGACTTGGTGGCTGGAAGCTGGAGTAACTAGTGGAGTACTGAGATAGTGCTGTGCCAGTGAGAAGATGACTTGAGTTAAAGCTTGTGCTCACTTAAGTGTTAAGTGTTAAAGTCAAGAGATCCTATAAAAAGAGATATTAAAGTACAAGCAGTAGTTCTGAGCTTGAGGAAGAAGCTCTGGAAGGGTTTCCGTGGCGTGCCAAGTTGCTGATCACAGGGTAAAATTCTACTTTTGACACAAATGAGGAAGTGTTTTGCTAGGCTGCTGATTCATTTTAAAGACACATTTCTTTGAACTTACGAGAGGATTTTGCCTTTCTGACACTGAAAGGCAACTTTTGAGATTATGAACTACAGGAAGAATATTTGCTGGGTTGTGAGGATCCACGAGCTTCACTGAGCTGCAATAAGGAAATTAAATTTGCCCAGATCATATCACAGTCATAATAATACTTACAGGGTACAGCTGGGCTTTTTTCATCATCTCTAGATTAGAAGATGTGCATTTAAACAATATGAAACTTTCTTGTTCTGTTTGGCTAATTAAAGTCTTTAAGGCCTGTGTCTAAAACATCTGTCTGCTGTAAACTGGTGCTCATATTTAGGGGTTGGATGAAATCTTGAAACAAAAAGCTGCATCTTCTGGACTGCAAGTGCAAAAAGGAGCCATTCCCAGCCGCGAGTTAGAGAGGCACTGATTGTAAATTCCCACTGTTTGTATAACACGGGGAGTGAGTTAAATAGCTTACCTACTTGTTATCTTGAATGCTGCTCCTGCTCCAGAAATGTCAGTCCAGGTTGTGTACAGTCCTCTTACAGAGAAAATTCTAATCTTCTAAAAATTTTGGCTTTGAAGTTGACTCTGCAGTGAATCTTCTGTTGTTGACAGATCAGAAGTAATGTGTACAATTTGGGAGACTTCACAGAACCACTGCCTCCTCAGCTGAGAAGGTTTTTGTTGTTTTGTGGGTTTGGGTGTGTGTTTCTGATCAAAGCATGCTGGAAGTACATAAGCTATTAAAGAAATCAACTTTGGTTAGGTTTTTCCTTGAAGCCCATTAATGCTGGATAATTGATTTACCCACATGGTAGGATGGATTTTCCTGTCTTTCACACGCCCTGCTCTGCCTCCCACCCTCTCCAAATCCCTTGGCTGCCTTAGGGTTGGTGAGCAAGGACTGCATCCTGTGTTTGTGAAACAGTAGGTCCCTCATACATTGGAGGCTGGACCTGGCTTGGAAACTCAGGACTTCAGCTAAGTTTAGATTGCAGTAATTGAGGGGGTGGATTTATTTTGTTGTGCCTGAGTCTGTTTCTTTTTTAACTCTGTCATTACTAAAAGAACAATTCATTTTGATGTCAAATGAGCAGATTGAAATAACTGGCCCAAAGGACTTAAAGTTTCTGTTGTCTTTTAATTTTAAATCTTCTCATTCTCCCCAATCTTGAAAATACAATACCTTGTTTCTTCTCACACATACACAAAATCTTCTGAAGGATTGGAATAAATAAATATTAAATATCGCATCGTAACATAGATTTTGTGAACTTACTTTACCAACATTTAAGTTAGCGGACCCTATTTTTAATGTTACTTTGTTCCATAACTTATATTACAGAAATTCTGGGGTGCTGTGCTGAACAAAATTTTTGAAGCATTGTTTTAAAGTATGTTGGCTTGGGTGTCTTGGGTTTAAATAATTAAAGCACTTCTGACATTGGGCTCAGTCCTTTTTCTACTAGCAGCTGGATTTCTTAGGATGACTGATTTTTACCTAATTTATGGAATAATGGCTATATCCCTTTCCAGTGAAGTCAGTCTGGGTGTTTTGGAACGGCAGGACCTGTTGAAATCCTAAGACATCCAGAGATGCGTGCTGGTTGAGAGTGGATCTTTCATTGACAGATAGACCTGGGTGTAATTCTCAGTGTAACTTTTTTTACTCTGTAGGAGATCAGCTGTTAGCTTACAGGTGTTGTGTGGCAGCTACACATTTCTGGTAAAACCCTCCTTAATGTATCCCTGTTGACATTTGAGGTGAAATACGAACATGTGTTCCTAGAATATCTGTGGTGATCTCAGTGTGTCTGTAAAATGTCACAAGGCACCCAGTAACACACAGAGTGTGCAGAGCTCTGGGGCAGAATTCGGTGCTTCCTGCTCTCAGTGGAGACGCCTGAAGTGCTGGTTCAGTCTCATTCTGTGCGCTGGGGCTGAGTTCAGGAATTCCTGCAGCACTGGGAGCTCTACCCAGCACCTGCTCATGTGAGGACCAGTACTTGGTTCCAGTAGCCTGTAGAGAGCCTACGGTTTGTTTCATGTGTACAGGTTTCATAAATCCCTTCAAGCCTGGCCTTCCAAGAAAGGCAGGTCCCTTTCTGCTTTCCCTGTGGAAGCAGTCTCTTGGCACCTGAGGAGTGCATGTACTGGCAGATTGATTATTGAAGCACGCCAAATTCTTTTGGTAACAGCAGCATGTTAGTACTGATTTCCAAGGGTGTGCATCACCACCTTTTCACAAGGGCTCGATTAGTTCCCTTGTGATGTTTCCTTTTGATGGCTGCCCAGAATGAAATATGCAAACAGGGCAGCATAAGCTCACTTCAAAGAATAAGAGCTGAAAGAGTCTAATCTTGGCTGAGGAGAAGCTTACTCTAGTTCAAGCTTTCAGTAATGGTTGCAAACTGGCAAGCTTTGTTGAAACCCTCTTGCAGCTGGGATTCGATGGGTAGGTAGAGAAAAGAGGCAGACACTCTTGGGATGTGAGGGGAAATGGAATCTCCAGTGGCTGAGGGTCAGCTGGATAATCAGGATGCTGGTAGTGATGATGTCTCCAGTAGCTGTTCTGTAGAATTTTAAGCTAGACCTTGAGCTCTATTGCTACAGGTATATCCTAGTCCCGTCTTAAGGAGGGAAATGCTTCATGTATAGCACAGCTGGTCTAAACAGGTTTGATTCCTGGAGGTGGCATGGGTTGGCTTTGGTTTTGATCCATTTTTCCTTTTCTGCTTTGAAGGTGATCCATGCTTCTATCCACAAGGCCTTCCCATGTGACTACACCACCTTGAAACACATATTTGTCTGCTTCACTGAGGAAAGAGCATGAGCTAGGGTTTTTGGGGGTTGTTTAATTCTATTGGGTTCTCTTTCCAGAACCAGCCTTTCCTTCCATGCTGTCTAAAATGTTATACTTAGAGCTGCAGACAAATGCAAACCTGGGAGGGGTGTCTAAGACACCACATAAATGTGCTACCAAACAGGGGGATCTCTACAGAGCAGAGCAAAGGGTCACCAAAAATCTTGTAAAGAACCTTAGGAAGTTAGCAAAGAGAAATGCCAAGTCCTGCGCCTGGAGAGGAAAAACCCCGTGTCTCAGTACAGATTAGGGACTGAATAGCTGGGAAAGAGCTTGGCAGAAAAGCTATTGATGGTTCATGAGCCTCCAAGGGTGTCCTTGCAGCAAAGAAGGCCAAGAGCCTCCTGGATTGCATCAGGAGTTGTGCTGCCAGCAGGCTGGGGGAAGTGATCCTTCCCATTTACTGGGTGCTGCTGAGACACTTCTGTGTTCTGGGTCTAGTTTTGAGCTCCCCTGTGCAAGAGGAAGTTATTTTAGTTGGCACTTATTCTTGGTTTTGAGGCAATGAGAAGTCCTTTGTTAAGTAGCTGGAAGTAAAGATTGAGGTACTTTCCCTCATAAACAAGGAGAGATAGGAACCAAGACCCCTCTTGATCTGGGAGTCTCAGTGTTCTGTGAACAAGGTAAAATGCATTGTTGTGTGTCTCCATCACCGTTGAGAGAGGCTGGAAAGCCGTGAGGTGATGCCATGATGTGACCTGTTCTGCCTTTTCTCAGAGACTCTGCTGATGAACAGATGCTTTTGGTGTGGGAGTGTACCTGGACAGATTGATCTACTGAGAAACTGCACGTGGAGTTTTTCTTCTGTTTATTGGAGTCATTTTCCCCTCCATGTCAAAATGACTTGACTTGTAGCTTTGTGACTGGTTAAAATTCATGGGCTGCTTCCCTCCAGCCTGCTGCTTTTTGCTTAGGAAAGATGGGGAGCAGCTGTTGGAAGAGGGGTCTCTTGGGCAGCTGAGGGCTGTGCTCTGCCCTCCAGAGAGCAGGGCATCCCCCTGCCCTGTGTTGTGAGGGGCTGCAGGAGGCTGGAGCAGCTCTGGCTGTGTGGTCAGGCTCCAAACATGAGCTGCTGATGTCGGGAGGAGTTCCAAAACTCAGATGTGAATCACAGACTGCCAGGGGCTGATGGCTATTAGTTTCTCTGGGTCTGGATTGAAGGCACTCGAGACAGTAGTTCACGTTCGGACTCAGGTGTTTATTATTTCTTATCAGTAAAACAGTCTCACTACCGTGAGTTCGGCAGCTTTTCATTAGAAGGCACAAAATGGCCAACAATCTCTTGTTACAAGGTCCTTCAAGACTAAACTATGCAATGAAGAACTGACACCTAGATTATTTTCCCTTTTAACCCAATGACTGATCCCACAGAACCTGCAATGCGGACCTTTCTGCCCAGTTACAAAACATCACCCAAACCCATGAAGAAGAAGGAAGAAAAAGATGGAGAACAACCTGCCTGCACCCTAAAACCTCCATCTTGCTTCATATTTATTTCTGTATTCTAAAACCCCAAACTCTTTAAGTTTTCCACCCTGTGATATTACACACTTCTAACCAACTACACACCCCTAATCCCAGTGCTGTTAATCAATTTTGGAAGCCTTCTCCACAGCCTCAAGTCACATGCAGTGTTCTCTTGTGGGTCTGTCCCTTTCAGCACAGAAAGTTTAAAATTCTCAGCATCCAGGATTCCAACAGATGGGCATGCTGAGGACTCAGTGGTAAAAGGGTGACCCCAACAAACACACCAGGGTAAAATCCCTTCTTTGCACCAGAGAGTGTGGTGAGATGCATCTGCATGTGAGAGGAAGCCACAGGGCTTTTTTCTTCTGAAAGTGCAGAGTACTTGCAAATGGTGTTAGGGAGCCATTAAAACCAAACTGTATCAATGCATTGGGAAGATAAGAAGTATTCTGATTTAGGTATTCCTTAAGTACTGAGGGCAAAGAAAACCACCCTGCTTTACTTCCAAGATCTTGTGATTCCTATGGAGTATTCCATAATAAAGGCTCTGATGTTACTTGCAGCACTGAGCCCATGGATGTTGATCTGCATCTTGAGATCATCCTGGGGACACTTGGAGTCCTCGTGCTGCTGAGCTGAAATCTCCCCACCACTGAGTGCAAGTGTGCTGGGAGCCTCCAGCAGCAGCAAACTGCTGCTAGGGAAGATGAAGAGCCTCTTTTTGTTTTGTACCAGCTTGTGCTGTGACAGTTCACTCCAGCAGTGGACTACTGCTGTGAAGGGAAGTAGATGGTTTCCTTTCTGGGGCTGTTTTTGGTTCAGCCATTCCCCATAGGGACAATGAGTATCTTTTCAATGACTTCTTCAGGAAACCACACCACGGTTTTCCTCTGTCATTGCGAAATTGCGCTTTTGAGATACGAGACACTAATGATTCATAAAGTTATGAATTGCGTTTCTTTCAGAATAAATCCTTGCGTGCCTTGGACACGGCTGCCTCTTGCCTGAGGGAAGCCAGAGCTGATGGGGCTTGTGGAAAGAGGTCCTGACTCTGGGTGGGTGCTTGGCTCATGGAGTTGACCTACTTTAGCAGTGACCTTGATTTGCTCGGAGGTGTTTGTGTACTCGTGATCAGCTTTGCTGCATGATTAGGCTGGTCACGTGTCATCTCACTTTTTTTTAAGGGACTAACAGTAAGATTTATTTTTGCTGTCTCATTAGCCTTGTTTCAGGGGATCAGAGGAAGGGGAAATGCAAGGAAGGGGAATCCCAAGGAAGGAGTCCCAAACTACTGTAGAGACAAACTGTCATGGATACAGTGACAAAATACCATTTGATTCTCCTCTGCAGGAGAATTCAATCAGGAAGTAGACTCCATGGCATTTTTTTCAAGTAGGTCCTCAGAGTACTTTGGCAATAAGTTTGGCATCATAAATGGAAGATTCGAACTTTGCTTAAATATATGGCTGACTTTTGTGGTCCCCCTCAGAGAGAATTTTTTTAGGCATTGAACATCCAGCAGATGGAGGCTGAAAAGACAGAAAATATTCAATTTCCTAGGATTTTAAGAAAGCCTTGTGAAAAAACATTTCTCTGAACTGTTCACTATTTAGTGGGGCATGCTGATTTCTGCTCTGATCATTGAGTTGACATCTTCTTAACTTTAAAACTCATTTCAAGAGACATGCATAGTTCCTAACTCCTGTAATGCTAAAATGTAGGACTGTGATTGTTAGGACTGGGTGAGCATCTGGGACATGGTAGAGAAAGGGCTGACTGAAAATTAAATTGAGAATTCTGCTCTTTCTATATTTTTTTCTGCTCAAATGGTCAAGACACTTAAAATAGCTGCTTTGAAACTATCAAATGTAGACAGGTATAAAATAGCACAGCTGAATGGACACTTCATTTTTTTTTCTATAAAACTGATATCAAATTTTTGTTTGAGATGAACAACAAATTGGTTTTTGCATTAGTGCACAGTGACTTGTGCGATGTTCTGGTTCTGAAGCTAAAATGCTGACTGTTGAAGGCATTCTTAAAGAGAGAGGACTGGGGTAAACTTACAAACCCTTTTTCCTCCACCCCTTTTTTTCTTTCTTCATTCCAGCTCATCCCAGCCTTCTGTCTGAGGTCATCATAGGTGGTCCCTGAAGTTTCCTAATGCAGTAAAATGTGAGTTCAGCCAGCACTCTCACATAAAGAGGTGTTCAGAAACACACTAAGTTTAGCTATAACTAATTTCTTCACATCAGCTGAGACTGAAGATAATGGGTTTGGGTCTGAACCTAGCACAGATAAATAGCCAGTGACTGGTTTTACTGTTAAATTGAGATGCAGCAACCTCACCCACCGCAGTAACACCACTGAGTCTGTAGCTGTTGGGCTGCTGGGGCTGAGAGAGAGAAAACAGACAGCTGGGAAAATAGGGAGACAATAGGGCCTGACCTACAAATAGCTATGGGTGTGGATGAAAGCCTTGCAAAAACAAATGTGGTTATGGATTCAATGGCATTTCATAATTTGACTTAAATTTGTACTGATTTAGCTTTGGTCAGTTCTGGTTCCAGCTGGCCTCTTAACATCCACACATTCCAGAAATGGAAAAGGGGGTGGGTTATTTGGGAAAGGACCACAGAGGAGTTGTTGGGTGAGATGGACAAGGGGCCCTCAGCAACAGTTTGGATGCTGTGCTGCTGGAACAGCAGTGATCCTCCCTTCAGTAGCTGCTGGTACCAAGACAATGACTTGCCTGACCTTACAGTGCCAGCTTGTGAAATTCTGAATTTGCTGTTCTGGCAGAGCTGAAGAAAATGGTAACAAGCAACTTTAGATTTTTTTTGCCTAATAACTCATACCATGTCTACATACATGCTTCAGGAGAATTGGTTACAGTGTGATCATGTTGGCAGGATGTTTGGCTTGTAAACTTCTGAGAGTGCCATGGAAGCTGCTTGTTCTGTGTACTTGGGCAGTTCTACTGCTGTCACAGGTTGGAAAGGCAGCCAGGATGTTCACAGGTGCATCAGTCAGAAAACTGTGTCCAGTGGACTTTGGAAGTCTCCTTGCAGGAGGAAAATGTCAAACAGTTTCTAAATCTTCCACAGTAAGTTTTGCTGAAAAACTTGGTTTGTGACAGCAGTGTGGAAGGGAAGGGCATCCACGTGTTTGTAGTATAGTTGAGAGACACATTTAAGGGCTTGAGTTGCAGTATGGGATGTGCATTTTGTATAAAACTTGAAGCCTCCGGAATAAAACCATGTTTAACTCCTGTCCTTCGAAGATGCTAACTGCTGTTACAGTGGAAAACAAAACAGTAAGCCAGGCCCAAAGTTAGGACCACCCTTAGAGTAAGGCAGTCAGGACTGAAGGGTAAGTCTGTCCTTTGCTCTGTGACAGCAATTTAACTCGTTCTGGCAGCATCTGGCAGCAAATGTGCTCCTGGTGGTCATCCTGTGATCACTGTGAGCAGAGGGGGTTTGTGCAAAGACCAGAGCATGGTAAAAAGGGCCCAAAAGGTGGTGGTGCCAGAGATTCCTTCTGCCCAAAGCTTGGTCCGTTGGAGATGCACATCCCAACAGCGAACCCTTTGGATGGATGGATAAAGCTTCTACACTTTGTAAGGAAATGAGTATTTGATCCCTTAGTTGGAAACATCTGTTGCTTTTGTAAGCTGTGTCTAAACTAATTGTTTTTAAGGTGTTTTTTAAGCTTGCTGTTTTTTCCTCCCATTCAGGTTTTTGGAAGTATTTGACCAACAGAACATGAGGCATGGAAGAGTTCTGAGGTTATCAGCTGCTTTGGGCTGAGCATCATCATCTTTGCCCAAGTGGATTTAGGCTTCCAAGACAGGCCTTCAGGTAAAGCCTCTTCTCTTTCACAGCTGATGCTATTTAGCAGGGAACTTTTCGCAGGGTTTCTTCCAACAGTGTAATTATTTGCAGTCTAGAGGATTAAATAGTGAAGATTTGAATTACTTGCAGTCTAGAGGATTAAAAAGCCAATTAGATTAATTTGTTCCTTTAACTAGACTTCTTTGACCACCATCAGGTTATAATATTTTTATATGTGGAGTCTGCTGTGCAGAGGTGTTCATTTCTATGGAAATGTTCTGAATTCAGTGGAAATTTAACTTTAAAAGTTTTGAGTTCTTATATGATCTTCAAATGCAGTGACACATTAAAACAAGTGTTCCCTGTCAGAAATATTCCTGTTCGGAAGAAGCAATTGGCTGGCCAGGTAACATAAGAGTAAGCCTGATTTAGTTCAAGATCATTCTGACAAATCTTTAAAAACAATTGTGTTACATCATGTGTTTTGAGAATGGTCATGGTTTGTGTGCCATACTCCATACAGCAGTAACTGGAAAAGGAGAAATTACCTGTTATTTTTACAGCAAGAGGGAAAAATAGATACTGATTGTTGCAGTTTTTTAAGAATGCTAAGTTTGAGATAACTTTTTTGGTTAAAAATATGTAAGTGTCTGCTTATATTAATGCAGTGTTTTTTGGTTGGGGGGTTGTTTTTTATTTCTTCCCTAATGTTAGACAGTCCAATGGCAGACCAAAGGATGGACATATCTTCTACAATTAGTGACTTTATGTCACCAGACCCTGCTGACTTGATCTCCAGTTCCCTTAGCACTTCAGGAATGGACTGTAATAGGAAAAGAAAGGGAAGCTCAACTGATTATCAGTAAGTTGGATTTCTCTTCAAGTAGCACTGCTAAGAGGAGGTGGTAACATGACAATACAGTGGGGAAGACTATAGAAATATCTATAGCAGTTTTTAAATAACCTCTTCTTTACAACCTGCTTTAAAGGTTTTGATAAAGAAGAGAGCTACTATGCACTAAGAGCCAAGATCATTATTTAATAATAATAATAAAGCTGTCATCTCAGTGCAGCTAGAATTGAGGGCTATCAAATGGGATAAGGCTGAGGAGAAAAACTTCTGTCTGGTGGGGGAATGGAATTAGTATGATGAAATGTTCGGTGTGAAGGTTGATTATATATTGACCATTTACACAGGAAGTACAATGTCTGACTAACAGAAGGGGAAGATAATAAATTTATTGAACACTTGAAGCAAAATTAGGAGTAGTTCCTTTTCTTCACCTATTTTTTGCCTATTTAGTCACTTCCTATCAGTGCCTGCCTTTACCTGATGAAGCTGTTTTGGTCTCTCATTTGAATATGAATCTGAATAGTCTCTGATCTGAGATATTAGAGATGTCTTTCTTTTAATCAACTGGTTTAATCTTGTAGAGGTTCTCAAGTGTAGAAGGAAGTCCCACCACCTCTGCTTTAGAACAGTGAAGGGCACAGCAGAGTTTGCCAAACTCCCAGACCTGTAATGTTTCCTGCCCTGGGAACAGCAAGAGCAGCCTACTTACTGCAAGAGCCTGTGCAAGCCTCCTCTGCATTGTAACTTCACAGAGTGTGGCTGCAGGGGAACTTGTGAGTGGCCACATCCATTATTCATTCATCCAGCCACACAGTCCATTTTTATGTAACTTAGCACAGATTTTATTGCTGAGGGCCTTTGGATTGTTGGCAGCTCTTTTTACGAGGAGGAGCAGAATTTTAATCCATGCTGAGCATCACAATTAAGAATTAGATTCTTTTTAGGAGAACTTAGGCACAAAATATTTAAATACCTCTCTGAACTGCCTTTAGTCTCCCTGAAAAGCACATGTGTCCCTCTAGTCGAATTGTCTACTACAAAATTGAGTGAACAGCCTCAATCCTACCAGCTTCCTCTTCTCTAGAAAGGATTTCTCCATTTTTATTCCTCTGGGTAGGAAGCATTACTCAAGTCATCTTTTCCAAAAGACAGCTTGTTCTTGTATGGTATAATTCTGCCCTTTAGGTTTTGTGTGCATTTTTTAAAATGTGTGAAAACTCTGTTTCCTCGAATCCTTAGTAAAATAAGTTTACTTATTTTGTAGTCATACACTACATAGCACTGCTTATAGTCATACCATAGTTCATTTTGTGTTGCAAAGTAAATGGTGGCTACTAAATATTCCTCTTGGAAAGCAGAACTTAAGGGAGACTACCTTGACCCCTCCTTATATGTGTATGTATGGGCAAATGTTCAGAAATGCTACTGTTCAGCTTCTGCTACCTGTTAATGATTTTATTACATAAATCATCCAAGTGCCCAGTTTGATGTTTCCTGTACTGGGGAAGCCAGGGAATAAGGGAGGCAGAACCAGTGTTTTAGGGTGGTTCTTCGATCACCTCTTGAGTACAAGCAAGAGGAGTCATCAGCTGCAATTTCAGCTCTGCACAACAGCTTTTTAGTTCTTTCTGCTGCAGCTGCTCCAGGAAAATCCCTGCCCAATTTATTGCTGTCACTTCAGCAAGGGCTGGTCAAATGCTGTTGTCCAAGGCTTCATGCACAGGACTATGAACAGTAAATTTTGCTTGGGATTCATGCTTTCAATTGAAATATTACATGATGAGAAAATAAGCTACCCTGTTGCATTAATAGCTTACCTTGTGCCTCTTCTAGATTTGGCTTTCTGGGGGTTTTTACACACAAACATCCCAGAGCTAAAGGTGGTGTCACAGGGGCTGTTAAGTTGTGAGCATCAGGAGTCAGTGGCTAAAACAATAGCTCAGGTGTGCAGACTGGGAGATGAAGAAAACATTTGGTATTATTATTAATATTATTTTAAACTAATCACAAAGATAATTTATATAAGAGTGCAGTGAATAATACGTGAAAGGCTACCGTGTTTATTTTTAAGAGGGCTCATGTCCAGTGTTGAACAGGAATAACTGGTATGTTATTGGCTGAGATGAGAAGACTTTTCATAAGGCTTTTATAAAACATGGCCTCTTATCATGGTAAAGCTCAGTGGTATTTCAGGTCACTTTACAGTCTTGAAGTGATGCCAGCAGTTAGCTTGCATGTAGAAATTCTGTTTAATTTCCTTGTAATATCATGAAGTCTGTATAAAGTTCAGCTTGGGACTTTAGACTAAAGCAAAATGTGCATCCGTCCTGCTGGGCAAGAATCAAAAACTGAGAAACTTGGAATACTTTGTTTTTATTTTTATGTTTTATTTCTGGCCTTAGAGTCCTCTGAAATCCCATTTATCTAACCACAAGGACAACAAGCATAAAGCACAGATCTTTCCTTTCTGAAGATGAAACAGTATCTCAATGATTTGCATAACATAATTTAGGTTAGTTATTTTATTAGTTTTTCACATTAAGTGTAAAGAACTATGCTCTCTTTTCTTAAAAAGCAGAATTATTCTTTCAGAAAGTAGATTAAATTGAACAAGCTTGTTTCTTTAGAAAACGCTCACTGCTATTGTCCTGTTTTCATTGTGCTTTTCATTTCAAATAGAATCTGAATTAGCTTGAGAATTTCAGCAGAAAATGTAAGACATTGTTCTTATTTCCTATATATGGTGTACTTTATTTTTCTTTCTTTTCAGACTCGATGGCTTTCCTTTTGAGTAAGTATAAATATTTTAGTAATTGGTTTCACTTGAAAAAGATGCCATGTTTTTCCCTGCCTTTTGCTTCCATGGACTTAAAATTCACAGGTAGAAATTAGACCAGAATGAGCAGGCCTAGGAATGTCCATGTGAGCACAGTTGTACAGATTTGTGTAAACCAAAGCATTCTCTTCCTAATTATTTTGTCTAAAAGAAGATGTCTAGTCATGAGCATTTAGCTTTTTCTACCAAGTGCAGCTATGAAAACTTATACTCTCCTCTCCTGCTTAGTTGTACACATGTGGCTACAATATTAAATGTAATGAGGGGGATTATTTCTGTTCTTCATGCCTCTCTCCTTACTTCTTTTCTTCACGTTGAAACAACAGCAAACCATGTATCTACACTGAAAGTTGTACTAATTTCCGGTGTGCCTGGTTAGTTTCACCCAGACTTTTATTCTCTCCTTGCACTTGACCATCTCCAGTGGTGTGTTAATTTAGGTTATTACCATTTTCTACCCCAAAATCAACTACTGTAAGGCAAATTGAGCTATAGAACATAAAGGCATCTGTACAAGGTTGGTTTTTTTCCCCCTCCTGTAGTTAACTGAAAAACATTTTTGTAACAGATGATATCTTTGAACTGCAGCATGTTTTACTGTCAAACACATCAAACTGTGCCATTTAGTGAGTTCTGAAGGAGACACAACTAATTTAAGAAAATGTTTTAATGTTACAAAAATCACAGCGCTTCCTTAGTCCTTCCAGGTTGTTGTTTTTATACTCCTGTTTTTTTATTTGTGATTTAGAGCTGGCAGGAATACTTGATTCTGACTTTGTGGTGGTTGGATAACGGTTCTGCCAGTCCTGCTGAATTTGTGATGTGTTGCTTTGTTCTGTTTCTGCAGGGAAGGTATGGATACAGATAAAGATGACCAACATGGAAGGTACTGTTGATACAGTCACCGAAATCTCAGTTCCACAGTTCTGACACAGGATCCTGGCTATGGATGCCTGTTCTCAGTGTCACTGTGGTCCCAAATTATTGCTTTGTTGGGATGAAGCAATAATCTAAACAATCGTAGTTTAAACAGCATGGAGCAGACAAGCTAAAACACCCCCAAGTCTGAGGTGCAATGTTACAGATACTGGTCTTTGCTGTAGAAAGGTTAAATAAACATTCAAATTCTAAAAAAACTGATTTAATGAGGATCAGTAGGATGTGAGATGAAGTAAAAGAGCTGGGTTGAGTGCTTTCAACACTGTAACTTTGTGATGTCATTTCTCAACAGATTGGAGTATGCAGACCAACAAGGCAGGATAAAAAATGCAAGGTAATGCTCTAAACAAATATATTTAAAAGAATTATCTCTTTCTTTTTGCCATGTATGAATTATTTTTGCATGTTTCTTCTGCAAATATCTTTGTCTAGCTTTGAGCTTCCCTTATTTTTCCATATCTTTGCACTGTTGACATTTTTCATTAAGTTTGCATAGAGTGAAACAACTAATTTGGTGAGTAACTTCGTTTTAGTCACCTCACTGCTGTTGAAATTGAAGCCAGATATGTTTCTGGTAATGTTGCATTCTTCATCATTCTTCTTTCAGACTCTATAGAGAGTTGTGAAAGCAGTGAATCTTAATATGGGAAAATATAAACCTGACCAACATTGCTTATAACTGTTCTTTACCCAAATAATTCACATCAAATGTCTGAAGAGTGCCTGCTGTCCTTTCCATGAGGATAACAGGGTAGCTCTCTCACCCTGAGCAGGTTGCTTTGGGCATTGCTCCATGTACTTGACGTGCCCTGCTCTGTGTGTGTGTGTGTGCACGTGTGCAGGGAGGCTCACTTTGGGCATTGCTCCATGTGCTTGACGTGCCCTGCTCTGTGTGTGTGTGTGTGTGTGCAGGGAGGCTCACTTTGGGCATTGCTCCATGTGCTTGATGTGCCCTGCTCTGTGTGTGTGTGTGTGTGTGTGTGCAGGGAGGCTCACTTTGGGCATTGCTCCATGTGCTTGACGTGCCCTGCTCTGTGTGTGTGTGTGTGTGTGTGCAGGGAGGCTCACTTTGGGCATTGCTCCATGTGCTTGACATGCCCTGCTCTGTGTGTGTGTGTGTGTGTGTGTGTGTGTGTGTGTGCAGGGAGGCTCACTTTGGGCATTGCTCCATGTGCTTGATGTGCCCTGCTCTGTGTGTGTGTGTGTGTGTGTGTGCAGGGAGGCTCACTTTGGGCATTGCTCCATGTGCTTGACGTGCCCTGCTCTCTCTCTCTCTGTGTGTGTGCAGGGAGGCTCACTTTGGGCATTGCTCCATGTGCTTGACGTGCCCTGCTCTGTGTGTGTGTGTGCAGGGAGGCTCACTTTGGGCATTGCTCCATGTGCTTGACGTGCCCTGCTCTGTGTGTGTGTGTGTGTGTGTGCAGGGAGGCTCACTTTGGGCATTGCTCCATGTGCTTGACGTGCCCTGCTCTCTCTCTCTCTGTGTGTGTGCAGGGAGGCTCACAGCCAGATCGAGAAGCGGCGCAGGGACAAGATGAACAGCTTCATAGACGAGCTGGCCTCACTGGTGCCCACGTGCAATGCCATGTCCCGCAAGCTGGACAAGCTCACCGTGCTCAGGATGGCTGTCCAGCACATGAAAACACTTCGTGGTGAGTTGCCTGGGGCTGTAGGGCCATTCCAAGTGGCATTTCCCCAAAGCCACGCTTTTCTTCTCCCGTTTTTTCTTACTCCAAAAGGAGTAAGTTAATTTGTCACGTACATTCTCTGGAAAAATCCCTTTGCCCAGGATTTATCTCCTGGGAAGCTGAGAAGCCTCAGAGAAAAAGGAAGACAAAAATTATCTCATTTGCTTCTCCTGTGTTTTGCTCCCGTGGAATGTGTTTGGAGATTGTTCACCCACAGGTGATTGTTTCATTGGGTTCTGCTGTGAGTTGTTTTCACTCTTTGGCCTGATTGGCCAAGCTGTGTTGGGGCTCTGGAGAGAGTCACGAGTTGTTTTCATTATTAGCTTTTTAGCATTCTGTAAGTATCCTTTCTGTATTCTTTAGTATAGTATAGTTTGGTATTCTTTAATATAATATAGTATAATAAAATAATAAATTAGCCTACTGAGAATATGGAGTCAGATTCATCATTCCTCCCTGCCATGAGGGTCCCGTCAATACAATATTAATTCATTTTGGGAGGATTCCTCCCTTCTCTTAGCATCTGATGCTTGGTGTTCATTCACAGCTTACTAGTTCATGGTACAGTAAATACCCTGGTGTGACTGGGGGGAACCTGGGGACGAGAAAAAAATTTTTTTCCATCATCTGAGACCCGTTGATCTCTACTGCCAGACTCCACAGCACCAAGGCAGGTGGGGAGAGGGAGCAAAGGGCTCAAGGGCAGTGCACAGTTGATTCTGGTGCAGTACTGAGCGTTGGTCTAAGCAGGCAATGTACCAGGTGGTTGGATAGAGAGGCTGGATTGTAGGTATGATATTCCCACAGGACTTCTAAGGTTTTGTGTTTGTACCTTTAGCTCTGTGTGAAAAAATAGAGATTACTTTGGAAACTTACTTTTGGTCTTTTTGACCAGTTTCTGTTGCAAGCACTTGAGGGGAAACAGACAGGTTTGGAAGAGTTGAGGTTGTGAGAAATCGCTGTGTGTTCCTAAAGCTTTGTATGGCTGAATCAGTGCTTGGGTACAATTGGTGCTGATGTTAAAAGCTTTAAGCCTTCAAGAAATGCACTACCAAGAAGAAAAAAGGGATGCAGCTAATGGTAAAAAAGATCCTGGTGATTGTTTTCATTTCTAGGAGAGCTGGTGCCTTCAGTCACATTTAGCCTCACAGTTTTGGAAGGCTTGACTTTGCTGCCACTGTCATTTGATGAGGTTAAGACTTTATAACACTTCAGTGGTTACTAATTTGACTCTCCTTTATGAAGAGAATAGAATGAGAAGAATTGCTCCTTAATAAATAGCTGCCTCATTTGTTGCTGGTTTTGGGGTTTTGGCATTGTAAGATGATGTCATTGTAATGCTGGGTTTTATCTTTGGCTTGGAATGAGAGAATTGATTTGTAAATTCCTGTGTGATGATTTGTTTACATAAGCTTGTCGTGTTTTACTGAGTTATAAGGAGAAGAAATAGTTTGAATGTTTTTATTCTTTAATATCTTATTTTTATAATTTCTAATTCTGAGTCTAGGCCATAAATCAATGATAGCCTTTGGGTTCAAAAATATGTCAAGGAATACTTTTATATCTCAGAGGCATTTAATTTGCATTTCTACCTAATGCAGTACTTGTGTCTTAGCAAAAAAAGCTTCATCCTTTTTTAAGTTAATACTAACAGAGCTCATATTGATAGTAAAACCAAAAAAAGTTCATTTTAAAGAACTCCTGCAATGAACAGCAATCTAAGAAGGAGCCAAAGGAAGATTACTCATTTAAGTGTGTAATGTTGGTGATGTGGGAATTGTTTATTTGTTTGTTTTCTTTAGGTGCTACAAACCCATATACAGAAGCAAACTACAAGCCTGCTTTTCTATCAGATGATGAGTTAAAACACCTTATTCTCAGGGTATGTTCCGACTTTTAATTAAGAGCTATTAATATCTGTGGCCATAGCTCTCCCAAAGCCCACCACCACTATTTTTCTGCCTTGTATCTCAGCTTAAAAATGTTTTGATTATTTAAGGAGGATAATTAAGAAATCTGGAGCCTGCTTCACAGAGTCAGTGAGTTTAATGATGACTAGCATTTCTTAATTTAAGCAGAAAGGTTGAAGAGGGGGATTTAGATGGGACCTATTGGAATCTTCAGTTATTACACGAACAAACCAAAATCACATGAATAGTTTTCTTGCAGACTTGCTGCCCGGGGTTACCTTGCCATGATTTTCAGTGTACAATGATACAACAAACACCTTTTTATTGAGGTCACTGATGTAACATGGCTTGGTGTGTTTGGCTGCCTGCTGTTACACTGCTTTTACAGTGTGGAGAGCTTCTCTCATTAGTCAGTACTTTAGCTCTTCTAGTGGCTGTGTAATTGTTGAAGCACTGCAGTGTCCAGATGCAGCATATGCAGAATTTAATTTCTGCAGCATTGTGACTCTGAAGATACATAATTGGGGCCTATTCCTGCGTGCTTGTGTGTGACTAAAAGACAGTACTTTGCAAATAGGAGTTACTTGCCTCCAGGCACAGAAATAAATATCCAGGTTATGGTTGGTTTCTAAAAGAGGAGCTTTTTTAAGTACAGTTAAAATAACATTTTAATTTGAAGGCATTATTAAACATAATCATAATATTATTGGACAAGACATGGGTTCTTTCTTCTCATAAAAGTTATTTTACATTCTGGGCACAATGCCCAGAATCGTGCCAAAAGTGTTTGCAGATGCAAAAACCCCCTTCATTGTAATTTCACATTTTTTCCTGTTGACTCAGTTACCTCTAAATGTTCAGACAGCTCTCCTAGTGTAGAAATTCTGCTGTACACAAAGTGCTTTTAAAGGTTATAAGATGCAATGTGGATGTATAACTTGGGATTTGACTTTTCCCCCCCACCCCCCGATTAGGCAGCAGATGGATTCCTTTTTGTTGTGGGCTGTGACAGAGGAAAGATACTGTTTGTTTCAGAATCTGTCTTCAAGATCCTCAACTACAGTCAGGTATTCTTTTCCATTTTAAGTACATTAGGTCTTAAAAGATTTGAGAGCTTTTTGATGGTTATGCCTTTATCTGGGGGGGTAGGTATGAGAAGAGTCTGAATTGAAAGCTGAGAGGTGTTGCAAAGAGAGAGAGCTTTTCTTTGCCATGTCATTAGAAAAGATTGTTTCTGGTTTCCATTCAAAGCAAGAGGTGAAAAGGAACTAAATTTAATTTACTGATTGAGGCATTCTGCTCAAGGATTTACCCTCAGGCTTGCAAAAGCATTACCTAATTGGGAGTGCAAGCAAATACTGAAACATCAGTCTGGGGTTTTTCCAGTAGCATCACATGGATTTTTCAGCTTAGTTTTCTTTCTACCTTTTCTGGTTTTGCTTGCATGCTTACTGATGGAAACTGGAAAGCAGTTCTATCAAAGCCAGGTTTTTAATATATGCTCAGCATAAGGCTTAAGTTGGACCATATATTGTAAATAATCTTCATTCTTTCTGTCATCTGTGCTCCTCATCAAATTTAAACCTGTATTAGCTTCAAAAGTTTTCCTCAGCCAGCATTTAGTTAGGTATATACTGAATTCATATGTAAATAATGAAAGAGAGCATGTGCAATTCGGATTTTTTTTTCATTCAAATGTATGGTAGAAGTAGTAAGACTGAGAAGAAACCAGAATATTTGGTGGGGGGGAATTGAGCATGCCAATTCTGCAAAACTCTTACTGAAAATGGTGGCAGGATTTACTGTGTAATGTAGCATAACTTCAATGTGCAGAGAAAACCTTCCATCAAATCGTAGAATCATAAAATAGTTTGTTTGGAAGGGACCCTTTAAAGGTCACCCAGTCCAAACCCCCTGCAATGAGACTGGATCTGGATGTTTGGTATTCCTTGGTTACACCTATGTGTAAAAGTTCATACTGGATGTTCATACTGGATGCTAAAATGAAGAAAACCGACTAAGCCATTATTTTACTTTTTGACTGAATGTTCAATCTCTACAGAATGATTTGATTGGTCAAAGTTTATTTGATTATCTCCATCCTAAAGACATTGCCAAAGTGAAGGAGCAGCTCTCCTCTTCTGACACCGCGCCACGAGAAAGACTTATAGATGCAAAAAGTGAGTGTTCCCAGCTTTGGGAAAAATGTCATCTAGAGTCACTGCTGCTGGGGCTTGGCCTCATGGCACAAGTGGGGATGTGGGGGGATGCTGCCAGATTGTCTCATGCCAAGGAAGTTGTAGCTTAAAAGACAGCAAGAAACAAAAAAAGAGAAAAAAAAAGTGTGAAACAGGTTCCTGGAAGCTGTTGGGTTTGGCATGCACTGTGGCCCAGAGGCATTACTGGAACTGGCTTCACCTGTGAGGTGTCCTCTCTCTTCCAGGCATCAAAGCTTTAACTTTTTCCATTAGAACATATGAAGCATGTCTTCTAGTCCATCATTCTAAATGGTCAGAATACACTCAGTATTATCTTGGTAGTCCTTAGCTGTCAGCCAAGATAGAGGATTCATTTTATTTATCTACTTATTTATTGCTTACTGCCATCAATGACCCAGCCTTTCTCTCAGAAGGTTTTTAACTTTGGAATCATTTCCTGCCATGTCTCTTAGCTCTGTTCCACTCTGGTATTTTGAAGTAGTTCTGAATCTCTGCTGCTCTTGGGGTGAGTGGGTGTTTAATTCCCTCTCATAACAGGAGTCTGCACTGCTTGAGTGGAAGGTGGTATCTTACAACTGCAGATTTCCAGGCCATTAAGTCTCATGCTTGTCAGGAGCAGAAATCTCCTGGATCTCAGCTCACAGAAGCCACCAGCTCAACTTCAGAAACTGAAGTTGAGAGAGATCATTTGAGGGCAGGGAGCCTGGAGGCTTCAGCAGAATCAGCTGAAGTTTTTTTCTGGCTCCTGGTTTAATCAGTTGTCAAGCATGAATATCCAGTGCTGCCTCCTGGTTTTTTGTTGGGTGGTTTTTTGGGTTTTTTTTGGTATGGCTCTGACAAAGTTAGGGCAAAAATAAATACTATGAATTACAGTCTTCCCATCTGCTATGATAGACGGATTGGTAGGATTTCAAGAACTCATACTGGTGAAGAGTATGAGGATGTATGCACGTATTTATTTTTGTCTTGGCATGAGTAACTCAGCACAGCTTGTACTCACACCATGGTGCAGCAGTTTGGAGGGCATGTGGTGCAGGGCAGCCTGACCTCCTGGAGATCACCTCACTCCACACAGTGGAATTGTAAGGGAGGCACACTTTCCACTAAAATACTGGAATTGCTGGAATTCCTCCTTCTCTTAAAAGCCCACAAGGCCTGAGAAGTTTTTGTTCATGTTGACAGCTGCTTGATTTTGCATATCCCCATGCAGACATGGTTGGAGTGGATGGCAGGCTGTGGAAAAGTGTGATTTAAATCCTCCACCAGCCCTTGGAGCGCTGGCCTTGCTGATGCCTGTGCTCCTGATGCTTGCCATGGGAGCGTTCCATGCCTTCCCAGAGCCCTGGTGGTGCCAACACTGTGCTGGTGGCTCAGACTGATGTCTTTGGTTGGTTTTCCCACAGAAAAGAATCCCCTGTGAGAATATGATAAAGGATGTATTGTTAGGGCATGTCCATGTGCAATTATTTCTGTGAGGCAAGAGAGACTTCTGAGACATAACTGGAGGTCTTGGGGATTTGCAGCTCCTTCGTGGATCCCAGCTACCTTTTCTCCTCCATCTCTCCCTGGAGTGTCATTTGGACTCTTCTGCTCCAAATGCACATGTGTTTTCTGGGAGGGTGTTGTGATAGGAAAGTGCCAGTCTGAAGGGTCAGGAGCCTCCTGAGTGACTGTGTACAGAATTCTGCTCTGGTTGTGGAAGAGTAATCTCTCTATTTTTGACCAGTTCAGAGAAATTGCAGTGTTTATCACAGGACTTGTGTGGATTTGGCCAATCTCTCGCTGATCTTTGCACTCAGAACCCCATGTTCTCCAGCCCCAGTGTTCTAACAGCAGAAAGCAGAATCAGAAGTTGCAGTGTTGGTATGGATGCCTTAAGGAGCTGGAACAGAGGCTAGACAGAGTTATAGGGAATAAAGTGGATATTCATTGAAGAGCCTGCAAAGGCCACACCCTGGCAGTACCAGAGCCACACCCTGGCAGTACCCGGATGGCTCTAAGATGGAAACAAAAGCTCGGCTTGGTCACGAGAGCTCACATTTTTATAAGTTTTGGTCCATGAGCATATTGGAGCTTATTGTCCAACCACAGCTCCAGCCCATGAAGTCCCATCCTTCTTGTTTTTTCTCTCTTCAGCCCACATTCTTTATGCTCTTGGGCCTGAGACACGGATTGGCTGTCTTTGGGTAGCCAGCTAGAGAAGGAATTGTTGTGTCTACCTACTCTGTGAAGAGAGCTTACTATCCCCTTATATGAAACACAGACCCACACACCAAAGCAGCACAAAATCGAAAAAAAATAAATAAAAAACTAAAACCTGAGGTATGAGTATGGTCAGCTGGGACCTGCACACATCAAAACCTCAAAAGCAGGAGATGCAAGGCCCAGTGAGGTTGAAGCACTGTGGGGTGGGGTTTTTGGGGTGGATCCCTGTGCAGCTGACCCTGCCTCCCTCGCTGTTTGCGCAGCCGGACTCCCGGTCAAGACGGACATCACGCCCGGGCCCTCGCGGCTCTGCTCCGGGGCACGGCGCTCCTTCTTCTGCAGGATGAAGTGCAACAGGCCCTCTGTCAAGGTAGAAGACAAGGATTTCCCTTCAACCTGCTCAAAGAAGAAAGGTAACCATCATGCCTTTATTGCCAAGGCTGTCAGGAGTTTTTTTAATGCTGCTCGTTCGCAGTGGTTGAATTTTTACATTTTTTACATTTGTTTCTTATTAAGATTCTGAGCTATGCCTTGGTCTTCAAACTCCCCCTCGTCCCCCTCCAATATCTCTTACACACCTGTATTAGCATTTAAAGCCAAGTTCTCCACTCTGCTTTCTTGACACTTTTTCAGGCAGTTTGTGCCTGCAGCTCTGGGGGGTTATTGCATCATCTTCAGACATCGGTCAGATCATGTTCAGTCTTGACGACCTGGCCAATGTCTCCAGTAAAGGGGAGCTGTTCCTTGTTCTCTGCCCAGTGATGTGTGGATGGATATCCACCTCAAAAAATGAGTGTAATTCTAAGTTCATCTGTGGGTTTGGTACATTCTGAGTACTGGAAACGTGGTGTTTCTACACCTGGAGTATTTGCTTGTAGCATTAGCAATGTTGGTAATATTTTCTCCTCTGCAGGCTGTTATTCTAGGCATGTTGGAATATATATTTAGCCCAAATGTGAAGGTTTCTTCGTAGAGTACTGTGAATGATACATTCGGTGTTAGTTGAAGTGAAAAGACAGACAGCAGGAGAACAGAGGCAATTTTGGTGCATTCTTTGGCTGTGGCAGCTGCCCCAGCTCCCTGTGAGGTTCAGGCTCAGCCTCAGCCTCAGATCCTGCTTTTGTGCTCACTGCTGAGGAAACCAGTTTGAGTAGTTGGCATAAGCCTTTTACTCCACCTGCCTATGAAAGTCATCTTCCTTGGAGGTTTCAGGCCTGCTCAGTGCTGAGGAATGAGAATTCTTTTGGATACTGACTTTTACTGGCCATTGCAAATCTTCACAACCCCTGTGTGCCCCACATACCTGTTTGGTAGAACATACCCCAGATAGAGTATATTCTGCCAAACATTGGTATTGAGCCTCAGGTTAAGATGAAAGAGGCATTTTATTTATTAATCTGCTAATTTCTTCATACGTTCCTTTGGGTTATTTGCCTCTTCTGCTGAAATAATAAAATGTGATGCAATTTCTGCTCAAAATTACCAAAAGCAACCTTGGTCTGAGCTATGTGATGTTTCAGCATAAACAGTGGTTTTGCCAAGATAAATTGTTTATTGGATTATCTCAGATTAGCTGCATTACAGCAAGAGTGCTGAAAAACCCCCTGGAATCACAGAGTCATTAAGGCTGGAAAAGGTTTCCAAGATCATTGAGTCCCAGCCTTTGACCAAACATCCCCCGTCAGCCAGACTGTGGCACTGAGTGCTCTGTCACTTCTGGAACACCTCCAGAGACGGGGACTCCACCACCTCCCTGGGCAGCCCCTTCCAATGCTGGACAACCCTTTCTGTGAAGCAATTCCTGCTGGTGTCCAACCTGGACCTCCCCTGGTGCAGCTGGAGGCCGTGTCCTCTCATCCTGTCACCGGCTGCCTGGCAGGAGAGGCCGATCCCCACCGGGCTGCACCCTCCTGTCAGGCAGCTCTAGAGAGTGATAAAGCCACCCCTGAGCCTCCTTTTCTGCAGGCGGAACGCCCCCAGCCCCTCCTTAGTGAAGAGTATCCCAAATTTCCTGCATAAGAGAGGAGGTGCATTATTAGCAGAATTGAGTTGAAGTTCTCCAAAGCTGTACCCACGACCTAACTGCTTTCTTGGGTTTTGTTGGTTTGTTATTTTTTGTTTGTTTGTTTTTGTTTTTGGTTTGTTTTTTGTTTTCTTTTCACAGCAGACCGCAAAAGCTTTTGCACTATTCATAGCACAGGCTACTTAAAAAGCTGGCCTCCAACAAAGATGGGCCTGGATGAAGATAACGAGCCCGATAACGAGGGCTGCAACTTGAGCTGCCTCGTCGCCATCGGGAGGCTCCATCCGCACGTGGTGCCGCAGCCCGCCAACGGCGAGATCCGGGTGAAGCCCACGGAGTACGTGTCCCGGCACGCCATCGACGGCAAGTTCGTCTTCGTGGATCAGAGGTGAGAGCCCCCGTGGCAGCTTCCAGCCCGGCCCGCTGCCCAGCGCTGCCTCGCCGACAGCTTGCCTTGCAGCGGTGTGTAAACACCGTCGGGAAAAGAAATTGCTGCCCTTTTGAGCTTTTTTTTACGGGGTTGGCTTTGGAGGTGGAGCTCAAAGCTGTTACTATGCATTAATTCAGCGTGACTGATTAAATTTTTCAAAAATCCCCTGAACTAACAAAAATGTGGCAGAATAACGCCAGGATCTTTTCTGCCAGTTCATTAGGGGGGTTATGTAGGTGTGTAATCTTCAGAAGAAAATGTTTTGAAACTGGACCCTAATTGCTCCCTCTGTTACTTGAAACCTCTTGCAAACACCACGCAGCTGGGAGACTGCAGAGGCTGGGTTAGGCTTTGCTAGCATGTACACTTACATAACTGTTTACTAGGACGCTTTCTGCTGGATTAATGCTTCTCCCTGGGACCCTTTGTGTTTGTAAGAAGGAAAGCTTTTCATAAGGGTTATCTCCTGGAAGCCATTTGAGAACTTGTGCCCGCGTGGTATCTGCTTTCAAACATCAGTTTATTATCTAAAAGGCTAATTCTTTCCTTTTCCAAAAGAAAGGGCTTGAATTTTCTTCAGTAGCAGGTACATATGACCTGAATCTTCATTGAAACTTACTGGATCATGGAGGGAAAAGCAGGAGGTGTAAGGATGTTAATGGAGAGGTTACACTGGGTTGGTTGGAGAGGGGTTGCTTGGTTCCCTTCCTTGTCAAGAGGGATTGAGACTGCCCGGATGAGGCTGTTCCAGTTTCCCTGGGGCTTTGGCTCAGCTGCTTGAGACCCAGAAAACCCCAAACTCCAAACTCTGGCAGAATCTGCTGCTGGAATTGGGTTCAGGGGAGACTCAGCTGATCTTTAGTGCCCTTTGAGAGGAAGTAGAGGATAGTCATGGGATGAATTGAAGTGCAGAGAATATTTTTTTTTGTGTTACTTATCTGTTTCAGAGTGGTTGGGTTTGTGGATTTTGGTTAGGTTGGGTGGGGTTTTTTTTAATTTGTTAGAAAGCTTATGAAAATACCAAGTCCTGAGTGCTCGGAGCTGGTGCTCACTCTGGGAGCTGTGGGAGCATTCAAAGCTTTCTGCCGCTCAGAAAATGCCATTCTGTCTGGTTTATAGACAAGTTTTATTTTCAAAAGATCAGGCTTATTCCCCTGATGTGTAGTTTGAAGGCATTTTTAAAATAGCGAGGCTCAGAAAATGTTGACCCATTGGATTTAAACACATATGCTTTTATTGAATTGCTTTCCAGCTGTACTTTACAATCCTTGGGATGTCAATGCTACTCCAAAGAACTCTTTGAAAGGGAATTTATTTAGAAGAAAGCCTCATCTCATGTAGGCCTGAAGCTGACATCCAATGATCCTTGCTTTTCCTGGAGAATATTTAGGCACCTCTAAAAGTTGAAAACTATTTGTTTCCAAGTCAGGTTGTTTTGTTCATATGGACTTGCACTGTTCGTTTATCATCTGTCCAAGGAGCTCAGGAAAGAAACACTTCCTAAACTCCCTGTGACCTTTTCTGTCTTTGTGATTTCATGGTCCCTGGAGAAGCACAGCCATGGATTAGGTACCAATTAGCTGGGCTGCCACAGCCAGGGAGCTGCTTAACAATTCTCTGTTGGAATGGCAGCCACACTGAGCAGAGTTTTAAGGAGAATCATCTCTCCTCTTACTTATTCAGGACTTCTAATTGGTCTGCATGCTGAATTTGAGAGTAAAATTAAGTTTATTATCTATGCAGATGTCATCAGATACAGCTTCAGGATTCAGAGCTGCCTTGTTAACTGGGAGAAGTGAGCTGAGGAAAAAAGTAAATACAGGATGAAATTCTAGAAGGACACAAAACAATTTCCTTCCTTGCATAACAGGACATGGTCAGATATTGAATGCACCCAGTCTGTTGATGTCTGTAATTTGGTGCAGATTCTGCTTTCCACAGCATCTGCTGTGAAAATAAAAGGGTTGACGAGTTACCTGAATTACCTGTAGCTGCTCATGCTGGTTGTTCCCCCTCTGTGTGGGGTATCCCACCACAGCAGTGCTGCTAAAAGCCTTGGTTACTAAAGTTCTTGGAAATACACTGGAATTAGCTTGACTGGGTTCCCAGCTCTTCCGTTTTAAAGACAGGCTTGGTTTTGCTGCTTTGTGGTTCTCTTAGAGATTGCTTTGATGAGTTTGCTTGGAGTTTTAAGTGGCCTGGCATAAGGCTCACCCTACTAAAGTCAGTTTGAATTCTTGTCTCCTTCTCCAAGGCTGAGGGTGTTGGTCTCTCAGTCAAGGAGGGCTGGAGGTGTCCTCAACTGGTGCTGAAATCTCTTGTGTTTGGGGACATGCAAAAATGCCCCATGATGAAATACTATGGATTTTGTGCTTCAGCTTTTTTCCCCTCTGTTCTTATTCATAATTATTAATATGTACTAATTTCTGCATTTTATAATGTTTAATTTGGGCTTTTTTGAGATTGCAGAAGAGATGTTGATCTACCTGGGTTTGTTCCTTATTGCCCTTCATGTTTAATTTGAATTGGAATGGTTTGGAATTGTGACACTTTTTTCAGCTTCTTCAAGGAACTGTCACTTCTCCCTCAGTAATTTTCTTCTAAGAAATACAGAATTTTATTTCTAAGAAAATTATTCTAAGAATTCTGAGAATTTTCTTCTAAGAAATGTACAAAATCCAAGCCAAGTTTGGTGTGGTGTGGTTCTGTCCCACTCTTGAGTTCTGCAAACCTTTGATGTCTGTAGTGCAGTGGCACTTTGTGCACAAAGCTTTGTGTTATCTCGTGGCTGCTACAAGGCAGCTTTTTTCAGGCTTAAATTCCCAAAATTACAGCAAATCTTCAAAGCTATTTAGAAAGTCTTACATCCCCTCCAGTGACGGTAGGTCAAATGTAATACCTGAGGCTCTGGGTGTTAGGTACTTTTTTAATTACCTGAGAATTAAAAATAGTATTCTTAAGGATTTTTCTTTTACCTTCTAAGCCAAAAATTCCTTTCCGCATTACTTGGGCCTTTCCCAGCCTCAGTGTGAGCTTTAAAAAAAAAAAAAAAAAATCTTTTCGAGTTGAGCTATTCGTCAGAGATTCCTAATTTTCTTCCTCTCCCTCCCTTCCCCAGGGCAACAGCCATCCTGGCATACTTACCCCAGGAACTTTTAGGTACTTCGTGTTATGAATATTTTCATCAAGATGATATAGCACATCTTGCAGAATGTCACAGGCAAGGTATGGTTCTTAATAATTCAGGAAAGAAATCTTGTTCAAAATTTTGGGAACAGTTGTTGTGTATTAAGGAAACCAAACAGACTTGAAAAGATTTGGGTATTGCTGTTTGCAAATGCTTCAGTCAAGAGCATTGTGCTGTGTGTGCCAAACACTGTGATTTACCTTAGACTTGCATGGATTTGTAGGGAATATTTGAGGTTCAGGATGGGTGGGGGGGATGAGGGAGGAATAGCATTTTTCTTGAGGGATGTGGGGAGGAATTAACTGGGTTTTCCCTGATAAGGGCTCTATTTCTGTTGTGGTGCCTGCTTGACACTAATGACTTGCTTTCTGCCTGTCTTCAGTTTTGCAGACAAGAGAAAAAATCACAACTAACTGCTACAAGTTTAAAATAAAAGATGGCTCTTTTATTACGTTGCGGAGTCGCTGGTTCAGTTTCATGAACCCTTGGACCAAAGAAGTAGAATACATTGTCTCCACAAACACGGTCGTTTCGTAAGTGCTTTTCCCTCAGCAGGGGCCTGGGAGTGCCCATTGCTTTGCCCTTTTCTCATGTGAGATTTGACCTAAATATGTGCACACCTTCTGTATGACAATAGGTGTCTTCTCCAGACAACACCCCAGGGAGAAGGGGTTTAGTTTAAAAACTGCAGTAATTTAATTTCTGGTTCTTAGAGCTTGCAGAAAATAGAAATATGTTCTTTCTTTGGGAAAAGCCGGGATTTGGTCTTTGTAGGAACTTAAGGGGCGTGCATTTCTTTGCTTTGGCAGGTATTTCCCCCCCTTTTCCTTTCTCTTGAGGTGACTTCTCAGCAGAATAATTCCTGTAGAGGAGTTCTGTGCTGAGAGAAGCTGTTGGGGTCTGGCACTGCCCACTTTGAGGTGGAGCAGGCTGGTTGATCTCTGTTGTTTACCCAGCCCTGGTGTCAGTCACAGAGGTGACACTGCTGAAGCCCTGAAGCATTCCGTGCCGCATGACCTGGGTTTTAATCACTGGCAGGGTTTTCTACCTGCGGGGTTTTCTCTGCCTGATTTTTCTCATCCTTGCACTCCACAGCACCACGGTCCTGGAGAGCGGGGACGCGGCCTTTCCCCAGCTGGCAGCATCCCCACACAGCATGGACAGCGTGCTCCAGGCTGGAGAAGGTAACTCCTGTGCTCAGCAATCACTGGCTCTCCTGCCTGTGGGGCAGCTCCTCCTGCCTGCACACGTTTGCTGCCCTTCTGCACTGAGATGTGCTAAAATCCTAGGGAAAATGAGGTTTAGCTTTGGGTCTGAGCTGCACCTGCTGAGGGTTGCTGTTGTTAAATATGCATTTCCAGAAGCATTATCCATTCTGGATAAGCAATGCTGAGGCTTTTCCTGCCCTCTCAGTAGGGGTTTTTCTCTGCTTGGAGTATATCAGTCTCTTTCCAAGTGCTCCTCCCAAGTGGAGTGCTTTGGGAGCGCAAGGTGGAGGTGTTCTTTCCAACCTCCCAAGTGCTGTGCAAGTGTGAAATCACATTACAGGAACAGCTCCTAACTGCTCAGACCTCACTTTTCCCTTCACTTTTAGATCCCTGCAGTTACCTGCAGGAGCTTTATTTGCAGTCATCAGCTCCCTTGGGTTTATCTCCTATTGAGTGGAATAGGCACTGGCAAGTTCTTCACACAAAGCAGAGAACAAACGTGTTTGGGGAAGGGCCTGTTAGGGCACAGAGTGGGGCAGGTCTGACAAGGCCATTCTGTACCAGCTCTGGACAAGAGGTAGCACCAGATGCTCAATTCTGAAAGAGAACAGCCAGATTCTAAAAGAGTTGGGGTCTGTCCTGTCCCTGCTGGCACAGAGGGACGTCTGAGACCCAGCACAGCTCCGTGCAAGCCAGAGACTCTCATCCATTTGAAGGCGCTCAGCAGTTGGTGGAACTGTCCGTAAATCCTGTTCAGAAGGTGCTGCAGCCACTCAAAGCCTAAATGCAGTTGCCCTGTGGAGAAAGTTTGCAATCTTTTCCCCAACCTTAAAATTTCTGCTCATTTCAGGTGGCCCCAAAAGGACCCATCCCACTGTGCCTGGAATTCCAGGTGGAACAAGAGCTGGGGCAGGTAAAATAGGGAGGATGATTGCTGAAGAAATCATGGAGATTCACAGGTGAGAGAAAATGGTGTGGAGTTCATTTGTTCAGTTGTTTTATTCCTGTTCTTTAAGAGGAGTTAGACTTCCTTAATTTCCTCTGAAAGAACAATTTATTCAAGCAGAATGAGGAATGATCCAAGTGTACTGAGACAGCTACAGATTCTTGTTCAGCCTCCCTGAGGCAGTCAGCTCCCACAGGGAGAGCATGAAGTTACAGCCTTCCAGCTTCCTGCTGCAAGGGACCGATACTGGCATTTCTTTGCAGTGGTGATGGTGATGGGCTGTTTACCAGAAGCAGGAGTTAAAAAGAGCAGCTACCTAGAAACAAATCCATTCCAGACTGTTCTTTTCCCAGTGACTTGAGGCTGTGAGTGGCACAACCTCCAAATGCCAAAGCTATTGACTGTGTGCCAAAACAGCAATGTTTGTTTTCGTGCAGCCTATTTGCTCAGATGCTTTTGGGGTTGTTAGATGTGCATGATGAGCTTTGCAGTTCCCCTGCAGCTCTTGGAGCAAGGACACAATGCTGGGGCCTTCCCATGGCAGTCAGGATGCGAGGCTGGGTCACTGAGGGACTGTGGGGATCCACAGCTGCTTCTCGTGTTCTCACCTGTGCGAGCAGCTGCTTTCAGTGGGTACCACTTCATTTCTCTTGGCTAAAAATCCCTGTTCCTCACTGATTTCCTCTTGGGAGCTGTGTTTCCTTTCCTGTAAAAGGAGTCTCACCCAGCAGATGTTCAGTGCTAGCAATTTAGCCAGACTGAGCTGCAGTCCAGGAACACATTCAGTCTTTTTCCCATAGTTTTGTTCCTGCTGTAGGCAGGAGACTCCCTCTGTCCTCACTTCAGGCAGCAGCAGACCTGTCCCTAAGGCTGCATTCCTCTCTGTAGGAATAGGAAAAGGGGGAAAGAGGAAAAGAAGAAAAACATGGCTGAATCGTTACTTTGAAGCTTAACCATCCCTTTTAGTAGCTGTAAAACATTTAATTAGCCCAAGTGAGTGTAGTAGTGCAGTAACCACCCATGTTTGCATTTCAGTTCGGACCCTGGGTTAGTTCCAGTCCTTTTTCAGCAGCTGTTACTATTTTCCAAAGCTGCCTTCTGTTCAGCTTTCCCAGGGGAACTCTGCCAAGGAGAAGAATCCCATTTCCATTGCTTTTCTCTGTAACTACCCCTCCTCCCTTTAGTCTGGAGATTCGTTGGTGCTACAGTCAATACATTATTCATTATTAATGATGTTTGATCAGGCTGTGGAAAATGGAAGTGAACAATGTGGCTTTGAGCAGTTACAAACAGCCCAGTGTCCTTCTGTAGCAGGGGCTCACTGGAGGAGTCTGGGTTACTGTGACTGAGGCAGCTGCAGCTCTTAGCTGGTGGAAATTGAAGTAAAATACTCAAAAATGAGACTTTTCTTAGCAGCCAGGACGTTTTCCTTCTGCCTCTGTGAAGGCTGTCCAGGAAAAAAACAGGGAGGAGGTAAAGCTTGCAGATGAAGCAGGCTGGATTTACACAGGACTGTTGGTCTGGCTGCAGATAACAGCATTGCTGCTCCTGCTGGCGTGAGGAACACAAAAAAGGGAGATTACAAAAATGAGGCTCATGCTTTTAGCACCTTATGGCACCTGATACTGAAGTCAGTATTTAAAACTCCAAGTCTCCCAGTCGCTTGTAAATGCGTGCCTTATTTTATGCATGTTTTAGGATAAGAGGATCATCACCTTCCAGCTGTGGCTCAAGTCCCCTGAACATCACCAGCACCCCCCCGCCCGACACGTCCTCGCCAGGAGGGAAGAAGGTAAGAGCAAGCTTCCCCCAGGCTGGGGCAGCCGGGGCAGGGGACGGGGGACTGTGCTCAGGAACAGCTCCTGGCTGCTGGGCTGGAACGGGCCGAGCCAAAGCACTGAGGCGGTCACAGCCCCTGCCCTGCACTGCCTGCAGGGCAGCCAGCAGCACGTCCCAAACTCCAGCAGTGCTTGACACTCACCGGCCCTTTAGGTTGGATTTTGCAGCAGAGCTGCAAGGAACAGCTCTCCTCATGTCTCTCCACCCTCCAGAAACTCTCTGACACCCCGTGCTGGTGAAGGCTGGCAGTGCTGGCACCGGAGCACTGGCTGTGCCCAAGAAATGCCACCGGTGTTCCTGAGCACAAACCAGCACAGCTCAGTGCTTGCCTGGGCACTCAGAGGTTATTTTTAAGCCAATACCGTGCACCTGCCTTGCTCTGAGATTGCTTGAGTAGCACTCAGGTGCCATTACCAGCACTGAGCCACCTGAACTCCTGTCCTGGCTGCTTCCAGCAATCTCTAAATGCTTATGGAAGTTTTATCCAAAGCAAGAGCACTTACCCAGATCCTTGTGCACTGCTTCAGACTTGCTTAACCTATTTTTCTCAGAAATGATGATTTGCTTGTAAGAATTGCTTGTACTGGAACAGACAGTAAGTATTTCTGTCTATTCCCAGCTCTCTTTGTTCTTGAAATAAAACTCCAGGTTGGAACAGAGTTACAATTCTGGTAATAGTTATTCTTTCTTCTTCTGCCCTACAGTATTCAACATGTCCACAGAATAGGGGCTGCTGGCATGGCATAAAGGAAAGTGCGGGTGGAGGGTTGGGTGTTTTCAGCACCCCCTTGATGTTTCTCCTTGTTTGGAAGACTGTTTGTTATAAACCACAGGGTTATTTTGGGAAGTCCATCTACCCTGTATTAACCAGTATAGGACAGTTTAAGGCTTAACGCACCATTTCATGGTGTTTAAGAGCTTCTGTTTTTTCTTTCAAGATCTTGAATGGTGGCACTCCAGACATTTCTTCAGCTGGGCTGCTGTCTGGGCAAATCCAGGATAATTCTGGGTACCCGTATTCCGACAACTCCTCTATCCTGGGTAAGTGAAGTCACACATGAACACCCTGAGGGCCAGCTGAACACACATGGACACTGGTTGGTTTCAGCAGTAACTTGCTTTTACCATCTGCAGGCTCCAGCTGAGGCACAAAGCCCACAGCCAAGCACTCTGTGTGCCCAAAGCGGCACCTGGCAGCCTATTTTGTAAAGTCCCTTCATGCTGGAATTTCCTTAGGCAGTGCTTGGAAGCCTCTTTTCCTGAGGCAGTGTGGAGTAGCTCAGCTGCTGGGCAGATGCTGCTGCAGTGCTGTGTGTGCACTCCGGCACTCAGGTTGTCCCTGTGAGGCGTGGTGGCCCTTGCTGGGGAGTGACCCCGCGTCCCTCCTGTGCCACCCAGCCACCAGGGGTGTCCCTGGGCCCCAGCCCCCTGGCTCTGTCCCAGAGGAGGCAGTGCAGGGAGGGGAGCAGCCCCCTGAGGCACCGGCTGTGCTGTGTTCCTGCAGGGGAGAACTCCCACATCGGCATGGACATGATCGACACGGAGCAGGGCTCCAGCAGCCCCAGCAACGACGAGGCGGCCATGGCGGTCATCATGAGCCTGCTGGAGGCCGACGCGGGGCTCGGCGGCCCCGTGGACTTCAGCGACCTGCCCTGGCCCCTGTGAGTGACCCAGCATCCAACAAAGTGCATTTACTGGTGGAGCTCTGCAGCCTGTGAAACCCGTGGGACTGAGAGGCTTTTATGTGGGAACTTCATAAAAGCTGTGTCAGAATGCAACTCATCCTACCATGTGTAACTTCAGACAAAGTGGAATAACCTGCTACAGTGTTCTGTGTTGATTTGGTTAGCTGTGTATAGCTTGCAATACTTGTATATTTTGGATTCTGTTGTTTGAAATTTTTTTTAAATCACTGTGCAACTCACTGGCATCAGTGGTAGCTTTTATATGCAAATGACCATTTCAGATGTATGGTGTGTTTTTACACTGCAAAACAGTCCCCATGTGGATATTTCTTATACTAATTGTACCATAAAGCTGTTTATTCTTTCTTGTAAGAATCCTTTACTATAAATATTGTTAAAGTGTAATGTATTAGACAGTTAAATATTTTTAAAATAAATGTTTCCCTTGTTCTAAGATGGAGCATTTACTTTGATAAATAAATTTGATAAAACCCTGCTGAAGGTGCATGCCAGAAGCACTTGGTATTTATCATTTCTTTAGCCTTGGGGAAAAAGGGAGGAAAGCCAGTGCCTTACCTACACTCACACGATTTTGTCATGACAATATTCCCAGAGAAGCTATTGTTACTTACTCCTAGCTCCAGGCTGATCCTGAGAAAAGCACAACAGGGACGTGCATTGAAATAGGCTGGTTATAGTTAAGAAACACTTGTTTTTCACTTTAATATTAACCATCCTTCCCCTGAGGAAAGAAAAGCAACTACTTGCAAAATTCATAATTCGCAGATAATTCAAGCCCATTAAAATAATGGAAACTTTATTTGCATGAAAAACTTGTTTACAATCATTAATAAATGAAGAATGAACCATTTGCATTTTCCTATTTCATGACACTTATGAAAAATGTATTAAATAAATATTTGTGAACAGCTTAAGGTAAGGCAAAATTTAAGATAAAGCCCCTGTCCGTTGTTCACAATTTTTGAACATGGCTCACGCTGCAAACAAGTGAAAAAATTCACTAAAGAACTTGAACAAGATGTTGCATGGGTCATTGAATCACGTCCTCAATCCAAGAACCCAAGAGTAAGTAGTTTTGTGCTCAACCATATACAATAACTTTAAAAGAGTCAATCTATTCAGAGCAAAACTATGTACAGTTAATACCTTTGATAGAAGCACTTTGTTAGTATTGTGCAATACATTTATAAAAAATGGCTTCAAATTCCATTTCTCAACCATTTGTAAAGTGCTACTATCAATTCCCACTCTGCTTCCTGACGCCGTGCCACGACAGCGCCGCGGGGCCGCGGAGCGGGGCCAGGCCAGCTCACGAGTCACCAACGTCACAAACCTACTGGTAAACACAGACACGAACGTCACCGAGCCCAGCGCGGGGCTGCACTCCTCCCAGAGCGACCAGGCATCCCCTGGGGCCGTGCCAGGTCCCCGCTGCAGTATCCTAAACACCGGAACACAATGGAAAACTGGCGTTGCAGTGTGGTATGAGCTGGGTACAGTCACTGCAGAGCATGCTTGCGGTGGGGCAGCGCGGTCAGAGCGGCGGGTTCTGGCCCTCGGCCTCCAGCTCACTGCTGCTGGGGGCGGGGTGCATGGGCAGGATGTCCAGCTCGTCCACCTGCGGCGTGGGGTGCATCACCACCAGCTGGTCCTGCGGGATGTCTGCTGCCGCCGCCGCCAGGTTGGTGATGGATTTGCTCTTCACACACTGGAAGTCAACGTGCCGGCTCTTCCCCTCCTCCTTCTCCCACGACATGCGGATGAACGGCCTCTGCACGTAGTTGTAGATCACCTCCGGCCTCCCGCCCGGCCGCTTCTTCACCTTCTCCTTGTACGTGGGGTAACCTGGCAAAGGCAGGAGCACAGCAACATCAGCCCTGACTGCACAGAGCACAGCAACATCAGCACAGCCCTACAGAGCACAGCAACATCAGCACAGCCCTACAGAGCACAGCAACATCAGCACTGCTTTACAGAGCACAGCAACATCAGCACAGCCCTACAGAGCACAGCAACATGAGCACTGCACAGAGCACAGCAACAGCAGCACTGCCCTACAGAGCACAGCCCATCGCCACTGCTGGGACACAGCACAGCAGCCACTGGCACTGCCAGTGCAGATGGTTGTGCTGTGTCCGAGTCACCTCTCCCTGTGCCCCAACAATAATGTCCATTTTACATATTACTGCAGGGCACCAGCATCACGGTTTGGTGCCACAGCTGTCCCTTGTCAAACCAAGAAATGCCAGCAGAAATAATCTGCTATTAGCCAGCATTACAGGCAGGGCCAGTTCTCATTTAGCTAAAAGGCTCCCACCTTGTTCAGCTGAAATTAGTTATTTTAGGGCTCACCAGTTTAAAAGCATTCGCTTTTTCTTGGCAAATTACAAATGTAACTATGACAACTTGGTGAGTGAATGATAGAAATCCTGCTAATTATAAAGGCTGGATTCTAAAATATCTGGGTCAGCAATCAGAAGAAAAATGTAATGCAAAGAAACCCAGTTCTTACATTCATGATAAAAATCAGATTACTCAGTCAGATATTACAGAGCAGCCTCCTAACTTACAAGATGTTTGTTTCAGATCAGTATTTCTTTGCACTTCACTGATCCACTGGACAGTTTTGTACTTCCTGAAAGAAAATGTCTGCCTGCTACTTAACACGACATTTCTCATTTCACGCCCCGGAAAGGATACAGCCCAGGAACACAATATCCAAAACTGTACAAACACCTTGTTACTTCAGACAAAGCACAGAGAAGATTTTGTGTGGGAACTAAAGGGCAAAGGGCATGAGATGCAAGTCTTGAAGGCACTAAGAAAGCACTAAGTTGTAAGTAGAAAGCACTAAGTAGAAAGCACTAAGTTGTCTGCACAGAGCCCACAGCTTGGACACCAGTCTGGAGGCCATAGTCAGGTTTTCTAGCTGCGTACCATTCCCCCTCTGGCCATTCTGTCACCCAGCCTCAGTAGGAAAGACAACATTGACCCCTTGCCTTTCCAGCTACAGAGAAAGCCATACAGCAGAGAAGTGCAGCAGACCCTGAAGGCCAAAGAGGGAGAGCACAAACAATGCTTCCCTTACCTTCAATGCCCAGTCGGATCTTCTTGAGCCCCCTTTCCTTCAGAACTGATTTGGCCACGTCTCTGTTTTCAATGTATTTGAAGAATCTATACAACTTTGTGCTGTAAATAACTAAAAATACATTTTAATGAGAAAAAAATCCCTGTATCCAAATATTAACCTTCTAGCCTTAAAACACCAAAGTTTATTTTTTCCACTGTTTTGCTTTACTCCAGTATTTTTATTTCGGAAGAGGGGAAGAAATTCAAGAACTCTAGAGAAAAACAGCTGAAGATACCAGGGAATGGGTTGGGTGCACATCTTGCAGGGCAGTACAGTCCATTTACAGGTGCTTAAACTCATCATCCACACAACTGTGATACTCCAAAAATAGTAACACTTGGTTTTTTTCCTCAAAAAAACCTCTAGCTGTTCTCCCACAGTCAACATGACTCCTACCCATTTCCCTCCTCAAGCTCTTCCTAAAGAAGTATTTTCTTCCTCCTCACTGGCTAACAATACCTTAATAATAAAAATTAGCTTCTCTTTTAATTATGTTTGAACATAACAAGCAACATATACTTCTGTGAAACAAAATATTAAGCAGAACTACCCAAACTAAGAGGTTTATTTCTGTACAAGAACTTTAAATCAGCGCATTCACTGCTACCTCTACCATGGCATGGCTTGGTGGGAAAAATGAGGATAAACTTACTTTGTGAATACTCCTCTCCCATTTGGGGGGGATACTCTTCATCCCAGTCAACAACATCATCGTCTGTCAGCACAACAATGTGGCACTCCCTCTCCCCACTTTGGGCACTGGCTACCATTAATGGCAGAATCATTTCTTCCAGGTAAAACTCAAATTGCTTGCGAGCACCATCATTTGACAATTCATGCATGAGAGCACCTAGAAGAAAATTTCAAGCAGAGGCACATTTGAGAGCTTGGTAAAGAGATGAAGGCAGCAATAAGAAAGAGTAGATCTGTTTATCTCATAGTATTACTGCAGACAGGTGTAAAGACACTTAGTCTATGAGCTTATGTAGGTTCAGACCTTGTTTGAATATTTACCAGCCTGTCCTGCAGGTATTAATATAGTGTTGGGCAGACTTTGAGACCTCCTGTGCGTTTCACTACTGCTAAATATTTGGTAACTGTGCAAGGCTGCTCTTGGTTTTCCTAAAAGAAACATCATTTAAGCCAGTTGCTGGGAGAGTAGAGCACACAACCTATGTTTCATAAGCAGCAGCTTAAAACCAAAGCTTCTCAGAGCCCCCAGGGCAGGAGCTGCTAAATCCCTGTAAGGACAGAGAGCTCGGGCGTGGGACAGGGGGGATGGCCCCGCCAGGGAAGGCACAAGAAGGGGTTCTGCACAGCATTCCCAGCAGGAATGCCACAGGCTGGCCCTGCACTGCACACACAGGGAGAGCACAGCAACCAGAGGCACAGGCCAAGGCTTGGGCTGTGCTCAGGGGTGAGGGAGCTGGAGAGAACAGCACATGCTGGGAATCCTGGAGCAGCCCACTCCACCCGCAAAGCTGTGCTACTGCCACCAGGGAGACAGCCCCATTCTCCTAAGCAAGGAGCTGAAAAATGATCCTCCCTGTCCTCTGCAAAAAAAGGTACCACTGAATGTTACTGTATCTGTACTGCAAATGCAATCATAGAGCTAAGTATTCCACAGGGTGACCACGGCAGGGAATGAGATGCTGAAATATCAGACATTATTTTTCAAAGAGCATAAATCCATTGGTTTTAAGGCTTTATTACATAAGAGATAAAAAGGGATGGATTTTATTCATGTAGTGCCAGCCATCTTCCTTATAATAAAGGACATGATTTAGAATCAACACACACACCCTTAAGTCAATTCGTATAACTCAAATTATTTTAATAAACTCTGTACTTACTCAGATCTCTGCATTTTATAGTACTATACTCAAAGGAGATACAGAGATAGTCACATGCTTCCCTCAGCTCAGGAATAGATATCCCATCAGGACAGCGTATCACCCCAGTCTTGTAGTAATCCTGCAGGATGCACCAAGAAAAAACACAATGCACAACATCCCCCAGAAGAAACACTACATCATTTCATTCATGATGCCTTCTCCACAAAGAAAGCCCCCAAAATGTAATACAGCAACAAATGTTAAACTTTGTGAATCTTCCTGTCCTCGAATTTATCAGTTTTCAGAGTTGCATTCAGAGCAGTGAGTTCTGGTTAAAAATGTTATTTACGTGACAACTATTAATACTGATAATTTTTGCTGTCTTTTATCTGTACTTCACTGAGCTCTTCCCATTCCAAGGCTGCCAACAAAGCAGTCCAGCAGCTCGACTTCCTTGTGTGGATATTAAATAAGGGGCCATTTCCATCTCAGACTGAAGTTTGCTTTACTCCTGTTAGCTGCGTGAAGTTCACTTCCAGTATTCTGTTTCACCTAATTTAATTTCATCTCTAGAGGGGCAGAATATACTTGAATTTGGTGAACTAAATGCACAGGAAAAGGTGAACTGATTGCTGGCAGCAGTAATTTTTGGTTTCTTTCATGAGTGCTTTCTCTCTCCCTGTCACATGTTCATGTCTAAGAAAAGGGGGTTCATAGCAAGCATCTTCCCCCCTCTAGTAAACAATATAAAGAGCAGTATCTATGCCATCCACAAAATCTAGATATGCAAGCTGGGTTAAACCAAGAGGTTTTACTTCCTAACAGTGCTTGTCCTAACAGTATTTGCCCCTAAAAACTCACCAGAATAGCACGAAACACAGTAGAACCAATTCCTTCAGCAACTTCATACTCTCCTTTTTCATTGGGCCGTGTAAAGTTGTGTTCTCTGCCTGATCCAAACATCCTGCTCAGGAATGAAAGTAATTTGGGTTAGAATTCCTCACTATGGTTTTCTTGTTTGTAAGTAAGAAAAAAAAAATGCAAGAAACTGTAGAGAAACTGCAGGGGAAAAGCAGTGCATTCTGTTCAGTTGGGATTATGTTTTTCACCTCATGAAGTGACTCGTCTTTTCTGAGCACTCTACAAGAAATAATATTTAGAAAAACTAACAGCATACAGGCTTAAGGCAAATAATACATTCTTATTATAGCTACTTTTACCTCCCAAGCTGCTCCTGCTTACTGTCCTGCAGACTGACATTGAGGGAAAGTGGGTTTATAAATAACCTGCGTGTTAGAGCACTATTTCCGTCTCTTTATTAACCTACTTTTCAATTAGCAAAAGATAAAATAAGCTTGTTCCTTGAACCAATCCCAAAGGGAGAATAACTCAGCATCACGCACGCACGAAAAATCCAGTGCATTAGGCAGCACCACTTACTCTGAGGCTGGCCATGGAAAAGGAAATTATTTCATTCTTTTCAGCTGATACACTTGCAGTCTGTCTGGATATTTATATGTATGCATGTATTGTATAATATACAAATGCTTTAAATCAATTATTTAATTCTATTGATTCTTACTTCCATTTATTTCTTTCGACAGTTTAGACAGAGAAGCATTTCTTGCCTTCTCTGTGACTCACCCAACTTTTCACAAAACAGGGATCCAAGGTACTATTAATCCCACATTGCAGTGATTTAAACAGAGCAGAAATTGTTTAATCACATTTATTAGCTGTAATGTGGCAAAGAGATTTATATATGTGTATTTTAAATATGATTATATCATGTGCTGAGAAATAGCTGTATTTTAATGAAAAAGCCAAATCCAAAGTGACACAGACAAACCTTTCTTTTCTTTCTTGAAGCAAGATTTTAAGTGGTGCCCTCTGCATTTGGACAAGACAAAACCAACCAGAATTTGAGCCAGTCAAGTGTTGAATCTTTTCCCACCAAGCAAACACGCTAAATATGTTGCTCATTATAGTTTCTACAGAAAACATCACACACATATTGCAGACTTGCATTCAAGTGTTGATCATTTTGAGTATTCAGCCTCTCTGCTGAGTGGCTCAGGGCTGTTACACTGATTACTTGACATTTCAGAAGATAAATGGGCTGAGTTTGAACATTGTCAGGGTAGGCCCGCTAAGCAAAATAAATTCCTTCAAGATTTTCCTTCTTGCTGTTTTGAAAGAGACTGTCTACACTCACTATGCCACTTTGTTTTATTAAGCACCTAGCTTGAAAAATGAGGAAGAGTGAGGCAGACTGAACATAGAAGCAATGCCCAGGAAGACAGAAAGAAATGGGAACATCACAAAATGGTAATCTATTTATCATCTGTCATCTCAAGGTAATAGACATCTCTTGGCTTTCCTGCCAAAACCAGAGAACCTGCATTCAATTTTTACTTAAAGACATTTGTAAACTGGTAATATTTAACATTAGCAAGATCAGCTGCAGCAATATGAGTCCAACAGCTATTCAAACAGTTTAAATAACCAGCTCTCTACAACAGTTGGGGACTAAGGAAAAAGCCAAAACCAAAAGAGATACAAACCTGCCCAACATTGTGTTAGGTTGTGCAGTGAAGATGGAAGGATCTACAACAAATCTGGTGTTGTCCACGATGAGCGTTACTCGCTCAGAAGTTCTGACGTTCCGAGCTCCCTCTTTGCCGTTTTCATACACAAACACCATTTCCCCACCAGCCTTGCAGCTGCCATCTGAGCTGGACTGGCTGCTGTTCCTGCTGCTGGTGCCCATGCTGACAACAGAACCATTGGGGGACGTCTTCTGGGGCCGGGGGCTGCTGGGCCGAGATGAACTGTGATCCTTCTCGCGATCTTTGGTGGAGACGAGGTGGAAGGAGAAAAAACAGGAAATTAAATTAGAGATTTACAGGGGTCCTACGTAGTTTGCATCTTTCTGGGCACCAAACACATCCATTTGAGAAGTTACGTACAAATTATTTTGGTTAAATCTATTCTGGTTAAAGAAACCTTCAAAAATAACTGCCCATTTATGAGATTCCAAAGTCTGTGTCACCTCAACATCAAATCCACCTCACCTTCCCCAAAAGTCTTTACAAAGAAAATTTACTACTATAGTACTGAAAAAGGAATTCAACATGACACAGAAGCTATTGCATCACAGTTGGTGCTACAGCTCAAAGAAACAAAACCATATTTTGTCACTTAAAAAAATCCCTATTTCCTCTATTTCCAAATACCTAGACCTTACAGAGTTAAGGGGATGTATTCAGTCAATTATCTATAAAAATTGGATTGTTCTTGTGATTTTGAACTAAATAAGAGCATAATGCAGGAACACACACAGCAGACTGGAAAAAAGTTATAGCCTATCAAAGAAGGGTATTCCCAGCCCAGGGCACATGTAAGAAATCTGTATGTTGTGCCATCAGCAAACAACACTTTTCATTGTATTCCTTTAACAAAATAGTACTCAGATTTGGAGAATTTTAATCCTGCGATGTCAGAGATCTGCACACACCAGAATGATACTGTCTTGTTGGTGAAGTGACATTCCTGATGCATGGAGTGAGCTGAGATTCTGCTCTTTCGTGGGATGAGTCACGAGATCTGTCACTGGATCTGCGCCTGTCCCTCGATCTCTCGTGTCCACCACTCGCACCATGGAGGCTCATTTTGGTGTAGTCTATTCCTTTAGCAACACGGGATGAGGTGCTGAAAACAGAAATAAGGGACAGGTTCAGCATTTCAAAGTTTCAGAGACATTACACATCTAAATTTTCAAGGCATTCACACTCCATGGAGATGTTTCCAAGATTAGGATTATCCAGCTCCATTTTCTTTGTTGTACTCGTGTTTGTATTTACAGTTACTTGGAACATTAAGTAGGCAGCAGGAATTACCTGTTTGCTGCTGTGTGATTTACAGAGACAGCGCCTGATCAGCTGAGCCTGCCTGTGAAGACGGATTCACACAAATCTCTTTCAGAATTGGTAGGTCAAATACAAATGAGCATTTTATTTTGATTCTTGGTGTGAAATTAAATGTTCTCAAAGAATGAAATTAGAAGTTAGGGATCTTTTTTTTTTTTTTTTCCCAATGCAACCTATTTTAGCAAAACCTTCTCAGGCCACAGGCTGACTTTACACTTCTCCTGCAACCTGCCCTTTGCAAAGGTAGTCAGTCTTAGATGAGGGCACACATCAAGACACACCAGACAGGAGTTTGTTTCTGCACATTCTGTTTTAAATTTTCACTTATTCTTGGAAAGAACAATAGGAAGCCACTACAATCCAGACATGAACTATACTATCAAAGCCACAACCTACCAGACTGTCAGTAACAAGTAGGATATTTGCTCCCAACCAGCAAATTTAATATAATAGTTATAATAGTTTGAAATGTTTTAGACTGTTATCAAGTTACATTACTCAATTTAAGATATCAATTACATTTTGCAATTATTAAACCAACTAACAAAACTAATCAGTTTTGAGTTCCCACAATTCTCAAAAACTATCTAAAAATTAAAAATCAATGTGCAACAGCTATTGTTTAATTTACCAAAAATCGTTATATCTTCTATTTATAGTCTTGAAAAGAGACAAATTTATGTCTGGACAGCACAGACATGTCTGTATCCCTGCACCCCACCAGAATTCCTAAAGCAGATCTTTGCTGTTTACCTTTCAAGTGTGGGCACGACAGTACTCCTTATTTATGGGTTTAACTGAAGAAATTCCCAAAGCCTGGGGTAGTGGATAACCCAGACAGACACCTGACAGCTACAAGGTTTGCCAGACAAAGCAGTCATGATTTCCCAGAGGAACCTCAATGCCCCACTTGCTTGCAGCCTGCAAATCCCATAACTCCTGCCAAGAGACCTGAAATCATGACTGCAGGAATGCTGCAGGAGAACACAGAGAGCTAAGAATGACGGCCTGGCTAGGACAAGCACAACCAATAGACAAGCAGTCACCGGACAAGCAGACTGAGCAGTGTCCTCTTTTTAGGTTGCTTAGAAGCAATGCTAAAAAAGATAATCAAGGCTTTCCACCAGCATGAGATGTTGCAGTTTCAGGTTTCAGAGATGGATAAGAAGAGGAGCTTAACTGAGAACAAAAAGGCTGTGACAGATGAGCATTTACCACAAGGCAAGGAGTCAGAAATGTACCTCTCACTATGGCACACGAGCTTCTCCCTGCCCTGCTGGAACGAGGGCAGGATCTCCTGTTGACAAAGCACAAGTTTGGTGCAGAGGGAATCTACTGCAATCCTGGTTTCTGCCAAGCTTAAAATATGCTGCAGTAAGAAATGCATCTTTGGGATGTGGAGTCAGCCAAAGGTCTATTGAATAAGGGAAAAGAACTGCAAGCCTTGCTTCTGGCTGAAAACGCTCAGATTTACAGTCCAAGAATAATGATCCAAGCACTTCCATTAAAAGGAAATTTCCTGAGGACTTCCAATGCAGTTCTGAAGGTATTAAAATTTATAACATTTCAGCACAGCTAACATGTCTCCTTACTGGTTTTACCTCTCTATTAGAGAAAGGCAAATTCTTTATTTTGAAAGTGAAATGTGCAAAAGTTTGCAAGAGTGACATCTGCAAACCTCCAAAAAAAGCCAAAAACAATATCAACAATTTGGGAAAACCTTTGCACCTTTCCTTTGAGACACATATACACATACATAATGTAACCACTTTATTAGATACAAAATATGCCCATAAATTATTAGAAACATGGATTACAGTCTCGAATTCAAGACCGAAGTCTAGCCCCAGTTTAAACATGACCATATTCATTAGTACTACAGCCAAACTTCCAAAAAATGGTGATTTTTTTTTTTTAAGAAGCTCTGTATCTCATCTGTGCATTTATATTTGCATGCTAGGGTACAATCACGTGTGCCACAAAAGCGGGTGTGTATGTGTGGAGTACTCAAACACCTACATAGCAGTCTGTGACAAAACATCTCTGCAAATCCCAATAAAGCCTCATGTGACCAGGCCTCTGTTGAAGCACAGCTTGATCCTAGACCTGATAACATTTCCAACCATGCTGTGAGAAAACAGAGTTTTGCAGGTGTCACATTTTATAGTATCAAAATGCATGACTCACTGTTTCTCAGAAACTAAAGAGCTCTATTTGCTTTAAATAAGGGAAACACGCTAGAAAATGAAACTGAACCACTGTAATGGGATGCAGGCTTATCACACATTTTGGCAGAGCAAACACAAATTCCCCTTTAACAGAGAAGGCAATTAAAATGTGATTCTTAATCCAGAAAACCATCTAAAGCCCCATTAGCCTCCAAGCAGTGACTCAGAGTTCCCAGTGAAGCAGGGCAAACCCTAGTTAATAATCTCTTCCAGGAGCTGATAAGAACAGGTGCTACAGGAAGCGACACTGACTCAGCTGGCACCACGCTTCCTCCTGAGCCGTGCCCAAAGGAAGGGCCATGGCAGGCCCAGCTGTACCTCCCTGAATTCCAACTGGAGCTACTTCTGCTTTGCTGCCAGCAGCCAGCAAGCCTGGAGGAGAGGGGCAGCGCTCCGAGATTATCTATCCTGCTCCTGCTGCCAGCCACGGCCATCCCTGCCGAGCCTGGGCCATCAGCTCAGCTCAGCACGCCACACTGGAGAGAGGCGGAGGCTGCCAGCTGGAGGAGGACACGATCCTTGAATAGTAAATCAACTGCTTCTGAAACAGACAGATTAGCCAATAATTTCAAAGGGCTGTTCAAACTGCAGCTGGCCACAGCACTCACTTGCTTACTCCTATGTTGTACCTTCCTCCTTTGATGTTCAGATTGATGATAACTGTGAGACTGACACATCATCTCTTAGCCACAAGACACAAGCCAGAATTGCAAGGTTTTTGAGAATTCAAGCACTATGGCTTGAGAAAGAAACTGGCTGAATCATGAATCTTCATTCACCTCAGTAACAGCCACCTAAAATGTCAGTCTCAAATCTCATCACTGTTGAGTCACAGGTCACAAAAAATAGTTCTTTGATCTGTTGGATATGCAGCCGACAAACTTGAAGTTCCATGTGTTCAACAGCATGAGCACTTGGATCAATGCTACCCCTTAAATACAACTTTGCTCTGCAGTGAACAAGACAACTAACATGAGTTTAAATCTGAACAAAGAGATAATACAGAGGTGGAGCTTAGCATGTCAAAATAGACAGGCATATCACAGGCTTTACCCTGTGATACCTGACCAGAAAAGTTGTATCCCTGAGCTGCTCTATTGTTACTCTGAAAAAGGAGCTCATTTGTGGCCAGCACATATGAAAGAAGACCTGTGACTTTTATTTTCCGGCAAAGAAGCTTTAGAAGAAGTTGCAAGTGTCCAAAGAAAAAGGAAGACATCAGAACTACCAAGAAATTTGGATTTATTTGACAGAAGGACTTGGTCACCTCCTCTTCTCCCCCTATAATAAAGCCAGTGGGGCCGGAGGTTGTTTCTGCAGGGAGCACACAAAGCCTTCACTGCACATCAGCAATGTGAGGGACTAAGGACAAACGTGGCCCCAGTGAGGAAGGCATGACAAATCGGCATTTCCTGGGAGTTCCACAGCTGTGCTGTTGCAGCTTCCTTCCCATCTACACCATGGACATGGGATGGACCAAAGCAGAGCTGCCCTGTTTGAAGAACAGGCAGACAGGAACTCCTGTGGTCCACAAAAGCACCACACAGACCACACACACCACCAGGACTCCTCTGACAGCAGTGGAACACTGCAAGTTCCAAGTTCATTGTCTTCACCCGAAATCTCAGCCACAGCACCCAGTGGAGCCTGCACAGAGCCTGACTTAAAGCCTCCAAGAAAGAGGTCTGAAGCTACAAGGATCATCTCACCCTGAAAAGAAGCTTTTGCAAAGTCAGCTTTCCATGGATTCCTCAGCTGATGACCACCAGCTGCACTCCAGGCTGTGGATGCCATAAGGCACAGCCCCAACCCCTAAGCAGAATTTTCTCCTGCCTGCTGAAGGACACATTACATTTAATTTTAAAGTGTAAGAGAGGAAAAAGAACAAAGAAAACATCATTTTAAACCCTCATCCCTTCATTCACTAAAGCTGGGAAAAGCCCCATATATGTAAGGCCACCTAGCACCCAAAAGTTTATGAAAGGAAAGAACATCTTGCTTTATCAATTAATTTCCTACAGAGAAAAAAAGAAACAAACCCCCCTACTCCCCCACAATAAACAAACCCAAACCAAACCAACTAAACAACCTCGTGAATATTCATGTCTTTTGGCAATATTCACAAATTCAATACTCATTTTTCCCGGTTTCAAAGGAACATTGGAACATGAGCACTACACCCATTCAAGAACTTTAGGGCAGTCATAGAAATTATCTTCCCCCACAGACAGGGATCAAGGAAGCTCTGTCTTTGTAAGGGAATGAGGCATTTTCTTTAAAAGCAGTTGCCTCATGAAAAAAAAACCAAATAAGCTCAAGGTTTTATTTAAGCAAATCTATTTAATATGATGTGAAGGAGGGAAAAAAAAGTACCATGAAAATGGCAACTTGTCATACTGGTAATGCTTCCTATTTTTGTAGTTAAGGGAAGAGCTGTTTTTAAAAAATGTAAATGCTCTTCAATTTAATGATGCTTTGGAGTCATCTGTGGAAGAAGAGCTTCAGTTTGTCTTTATACATAACAACAGATTGCTTTGAATATATTACTAATTATTAGAAGAAGTCATTAGACCGAATTAATCCTACTGCCAAAACAATTAGCTTGTATTCCAACATAAAAGCTCCATGTGCATCCTACTGAATACTGCCAATAAATACACTTGTTTTATACAACCAGCTCGTGTCTACACAGAATTATGGTGCTTAACCAATATATTTATTACTCCCAAACCCATCCTAAAACCTTAAATAAACGAAAAGAACACAGCAGTGGAAATTAACCGAGACTTTCACCATTTCCCCCCCATCCATCTTCTGATACTTACATTAACTCACCTTAAAAAATAAACTTAGACCCATCCTTTGCTAGGGTGATTCCCATAATCAACACTTGTAGAATCAGGCTATGGAGCTTTATCTGTGCACTAAGTTACAGCTGCCATGCTCCGAGGCTTTAGAAGAAATCCCTTCTGCTCATCCTGCCAGGACTTACACAACGACAGCGCTTATGCCCCTCTTCCTCCCCCTCAAGCCCGTTCTTTGTCAGCAGACATTTCAATTGACCTGTGCACACAAAGGACAGCACTTTGCCTTTTCCTCATTCTTCTCCTGAATAATGCCCACACGTTATTCCCGTTAACAAATACGCACCTTCCTCTCGTGTCTATCAGGGAGGAAACACAGAAGCATGGGAACAATTTCGGAATCAGAGCACAAAGGAATTCTGTTCCTTCCAAAACGGCAGCTTTGAAAGCCAGATCAGCATCCTTTGGCATTACTTATTAAGTTCAGCATATTTGATATTTCCATCACGTCTTCAGTAGTCCACGGCACCGTCAGCGAGCCTTACTTTTCCCTCCATCGCAGCCGCTGCAGGATAAGCGCCCGCAGCTCTGCCACGAAGCGCAGGAAGCGGGAGCGCCGCTCGCACAGCCGCCGGCTCCGGAGCGGGCTGCCGGCGGAGCCTGACTCAGCCATGCGTGCTGCGGCTGACGTGTGACCCCGCGGCTCCGCGGGCCCGCAGCCATTGGCCGCGCTGCGAGCAGGGCCAGCGCCGCCGCCGCCGCTCGCCCGGTCCCGCCGGGACGAGGGCACCGCCGCTTCCCGCACGGCGCATCCCGCGGGGCCGGGAGCGGCCCCGACAGCAAAGCACGCGAGGCCGGGCACGCTCCCATTGCTCCCGTTACGTCTGCCGGCATTAACACCGAAAACGAATTCACCTGACAGAGTTCAAAGGCAGGTACAGCAAGAGCCTTTTGAGAACGAGACAGCACAGCCTCCATTTTTGAACTACGAGCACCCCTCTTCCAGCAAGTTTAAGCTAGGGGAAAATTACTCTCCTTTGTAATAACTTGAACATCGTTAGTATATAACTGTATTAACCGGTACATTTACCGATCAGAAATCATTGTGCATTTTCACATCAATAGGTCATCAAGGTGAGCCCTCCAAGCACAAAAAGCAACACAGCAAATTAGTACACAAGTCCGTAACATTTTCTAAAGATTTTTTTGGCGGGAGGATAACTAGGCACTATGAGACAACTTTCTTTAAATTATTCTTTTGAGAATGTCTGCAGGCTGTTTCAAGGAGTCAAAATAACTGAAGGAATAGCTTAAAAATAAGTCCTACAATAAATAACAATCAAGACGTCGTAGGGTGGAAATTAACACATGATGCTAGCTGAAGAAAAGAGGAGGATTGTTCAGCAAATGACTGCTGCAATAAAGAGGGAAGTCAGTAGGAAAAACAAGAGACTTGTGATTAGAAAGGCAGGAGAACATCGGCACTCCAGGCTGAAGAGCCAGCTCTTTACACATGAAGGAAGATTTCTGCTCATACAATTTCAATTACCCAAACCAGTGAATTTTCTCCTGGTTTTAGGGTCTTGTGATGGTTCACACAAGCACCCTCCCCATGCCCCAGGGGAAGAATAACCATCAACCTCGCAAGCCCTTTCTTCCCTTCAATATAAGCCAAGGAAGACATGGCTGTAATAAGCTGCATGAACAGCATGCTGGAAAAACCTCTCTCAGGCACTTTTTGCCTCTGATAGAACAGTCCCCCAGCAGCAAGAGAAAATGCCCTGGTTCCCTAAATGGGGTTTCTTCTCCACAACAGAATTAGGATGTGTTTTCTTCTTTACTCCCACATCAGGCAGAAAAAACATGCCATGGATGGACTGGCTCCCAAATCTCACAAAACCACCCCTCAGGACAGGACATGCACCCATGAAAACCTTACAGAGACCCAGTCCAGAAGCCACACTTGACTTGGGGCTCCATGGAAGGAAGCCCTCAGAAAGAATTCTCACTGATTAATTTGGGGGCTGCCACGGGATCTTCCTTCAGCTCGAAGCAGAAACTCTGTCAACACTTTCCACCCTCAAAATTCTTTAATATTCACATAATTCTGGTCTTCAGTGGGTTCTCTCAGCCATGAGTAATGTACTTCTTAGTAATGCAGTTCCATTTCAGGAAAGGATCTCATGAGCAGAGTCTTCAGTTGCCAAAGGGATTTCTTAAAGCAGCAAGGACTTAACCTTTAGGAGGGAACACATTCACACCTTATGACTTCCACCAAGCTCCCAAACATAAGACTTTCATAAAAGAACGTTAGTTGCCTTTATTTATGTACCGATTCCTGCTGCATTTTCAACACGGATGTTAAATAAAAATCAAACTAAGAAACTCAGAGCAATATTATCCTCCTTAGAACTGGAAAGGGCCTCCATTTATTAAAAACCAGCTTTAGAAGTTCAAATTCTAAAGAACTGGGACCAAACACAAACTATGTAGTCATTACAGTTTCCATTCTCAGAGGTACAAACAATGAAGTGTTGTCCATAAAAAATTGTAGTTCTGAGCATAATCACCTCTGAAGTGCTTTGTGTCCCAATTAAGTGTGTCAAAGTCCACCACAAGGTGCTGAAGAAGTTCAGGAAGATTTAGTGTGTGCTTTTGCCCTGGAAGTCGCTAAGTTTCCCTTCTCAGCAGTGTCAATAAGCTGTCATTGCAGACATGAAGGGTGTCAAAAAGGCAATCAAAACCCCAGTCCTCACAACTCTAAGATCACTCACTATACACTGGGTACCTTGCAGAAGATGAACACACTGGTGTTTTTGAAAGCTATCACTGAGTGCAGCCTATTTTTCTGGATTCCAAGACCAGCTCTTCCCAGCCCACCTCAGTTTCTCCTGAGGGCTTTCCATCCTGGTGCCTACAAAGCCTGGATGAGAAGATTTTGATCTGCCAGTGCCAGGCTGCAATTAGGCATGTTTGCAGTGACTGAAAGCAGGTGATGCACAGTATGACCTGAGCCCCTGGTAAACGAGGCCTCATTATTTTCATGCCATGCCTTGGGCAGGCCTGCCCCATGCTGCAAAATGTTCAACGGCAGAAATCACAGGAAGAGAAATAAAACCTGTCCCACAGTGGAAAACAGATTATACATTCCGATATCCTTCCACAGATGAGAAAGGAACTCTTCTGGTGATGCTTCATGTACTTCACAGAATGCTGAGGCACGTGGTGCTTCCATTCACAACCCATGAATGCATCCTCCCAGCAGGCATAAACAATACTGGGGGAAAAAATCCCAGCAATTAGCATCTGCACAACAATTCCTCATCTATGGACAAGATTTAAAAAGCAACTGAAGATTTTCAAAGATCCAAGAGTCATGGGAACAGAATCCAAGCAGAGTCACGTTTTGTTCATAAATGTAGTAGTGCAGGTAAGACTTTGGATCTAATAATATCTAAACAGAATGAACAAATAAGAAACTGTCAAAAGGGACTAAAACAGAAGCAGACTTAGAAATATCCAGGACAAATCATGAAGAGGCAAATTTAAGCCAAAGGTTTCTTCACCACAACTCCAGAAAAAGCACTCAGTGCAAGAGAATTAGAATTAAAGTCTTCCCACAACAAAAACTCCAACACTATAGAAAAATTACATACGGGAAACTAATAACTGCTGAAAATTAGAATAAAAAGTACAGAACAGCAACATCTAATAATGAAAATATGAATTCAGAGAGCATTTATTTAAACCTTCACCACTATTAATTCAACGTATGGTTCCTGAACATTTTCTTCCTTCTTATTCAGGTACTTAAATAAAAAAGCATCTGCAAGAATTTTCTGTAACAGCTTAGACAAACAAGACTGTTTGTATGATTATTTAGTCATCTTTAACACCATATAAACTCATCCTGACAGGCTCTGCAGATTTATACCAGGGATCATATGCATTATATTTTTAGTCCTTATTTTCCACATCTCTCCCTTCTGAGTTTTCCATTCCATTGCCCATCTCAGAACAAGTACGAAACAGGACGAGAGAAAACAAAAGTACAGCTTGGCAGATTTATAAAACTGGACACTCACTAAACTAGAAAGAACAGGATATAATGTACAAGGACTCAATCCATTCCCCTTTGGACAGTTCTGCTCCTTGTCCTCGGCCCCAGACAGACCTGTGGCTTTCCTTGCTGCCACACAAGCCCTACACACAGGGCTGCTCACAGCCCTAGATTATGTTTTCTACGAGTCAAGAAAATTATCTAACCTATTTTAAGAATGTTAAGGCTGAAGGATTAAACACTCCAAAGCACAAAGAAGTGACAAGCTAAGAATCTATCGCCTATATTACTTCTCTGTTGAGATTATTTATTACAAAGCTCTTATTTCACCGTTATGTTTTCCAAACCAGAAGTACTCTCTTTCTCGATGATAACAAGGCGTATTTTGAGTAAGACAAACAAGACTGGAGTATTCAAACCTTTTAACATAACAGTTCCAGTTATATTACTACAACTTATGCTTCCAGATGCATTTTTCCCCTCACACTGTATTTTTCACATAGACTTTCACTTGTCTGGATGAAAAAGTGTCAAGTCAGAAACTACAGTAATATGTCCATATTCAGCCACACAAAATCCAATTATTTTGTTCAGGCTTTTGAATAAAGTACACCATTTTCCAATAATTAGATTCTCTGAAGTAATCCAGTATCTCAAAGGAATAAGGTAACAAAATATTTATCCTTATTTATCCCTTATTCCATTACAACGTCAAATTACTATTTAGATTCTCAAAGACTTCCAAAACCACTTTATTTGGGGAAAAAAAATTTAAATTATCAGATGTTAGCTTGAGTACTACATCCCTAGCATACAGTTTCCATAAAAATGCTGTTCAGCATTGGAAACAAATTGTGTTTTGCCAGAAATATGTCCACTAGCTGCAATTATCTTTGAGGCATAGAATTCCTACCTTTTGATGTGTGACCCTTGAATTCAGATTGCATGAAAAGATCAACAGTAGCTTTTCTGAAAAGCACAGGCCATGGATGTCCTTGAGTTAACTCCTATCTGCATCCAATAATCTTTGAAGAAAGCTGCAGAGCTTTTTATTGAAACATTTCCCCAACATAGATAATCCACCCCAGACCACACATGGTCAGACACGTGTCCTGTTCCTCTGGGTTGGATTTACCCAGCTGCAGCTCCCAGCTACCACACTTTATTTCAAACTTGCCTGCTGATTACAGCTCATCACCCTAATTTCTGTGAGTGATCAAGAAGTCATTCTTTAACCTTTGGGTTTCCCCTGTCTCAGAAGACACTCAGCAGCTCCTGGACCTTCAGGGAAGTTGTTGATTAGAGGCAATTCTGCACTGCTGACACCAGACTTGCAGTAACTCCACTGCCCACCCAAGAGCCCTTCTGACCACATGTTGTGGGCGACTTGTGTTCTCCGCTCTCCCTGAGGTGGCAGTGCCACATCCTTGACAGGTGACAAACACGGCCATGTCCTTGGCAGGAGACAAACCAGGCTGTGTCCTTGGCTCCCTGCTGAATTCGGTCACACAGAGCACGCGGGTGTTTGCAGGTGTCAGACCCCTCAGACCTCGCTGCGAATGAGCCCCTTTCAGTCCCCAACAGCCCCATCACGGCTCGTCTGTCCCCTACCAGTCTGAGGTTCTGTTCCAGACGCCCGGTCATGGGAGGTCCAGAGCTGAACCGCCTGGACTGGGCTCAGCAGGGAACCGTGGGGGCAGTGTCCGGCCTCACTCCACACAAAGCCCATCCTACCCACACTGCTCACTGCCGAGGCTGTGCCACACGGGAATCCTAAAAACATCAGCTGCATCAGCCACCCCCAGACACCTGAACAAAAACATCAGCTGCATAGAGCTACACCCCTCAAACCTACCCTGAACAAAAACATCAGCTGCATAGAGCTACACCCCTCAAACCTACCCTGAACAAAAACATCAGCTGCATAGAGCTACACCCCTCAAACCTACCCTGAACAAAAACATCAGCTGCATAGAGCTACACCCCTCAAACCTACCCTGAACAAAAACATCAGCTGCATAAAGCTACACCCCTCAAACCTACCCTGAACAAAAACATCAGCTGCATAAAGCTACACCCCTCAAACCTACCCTGAACAAAAACATCAGCTGCATAAAGCTACACCCCTCAAACCTACCCTGACCTGCAGCACCAGCCACCCTCCTCTGGTCTGCCTTAACCACTCCATTATTCACAGCACAGGCCTCTAATTACATGGGTCTCCCTGTGAGCCTTTTAATTACTGCTGCATTCTTTTGTCCTGCCCTCTTGAATTTCTCACAGTCATTCAAGAATTAATGGCAGGAAAATAACCCACAGTATTAATTGCCTAGAGAATACTTTGGACAACACTTGAGTCCAGTTTATCTGCATCTGTACAAGTAAAATGTGAAATGAGTTGCTGGTACTGAAAATGCTCCTTAGCTCTTTTCCTATCATCTTGCCAGTAGGAAAGCTTGAATAACTAACAATTTTAGCTCGTTTACAGAGACGTTTCAGTTATATTTAGCACTTCTAAAAGGGCAAAGTACTTGAAAGATACACACTTATTTGGATGCTTAAATATCTTTCCAGCAATATGTTTCTTCTCATACATTTGCAAGGTGACTAACTGCTTTGCTTAGTTCATTTTTGAACACCGTACACTGGAAAAACACTAATTAATTTCATCGTTTTGTCAAATCAAGAAGCATTTAAAAAAAACATTCTTACTGTGAGGGATGCAGGCAAAAGCAAGATATGACACACAGCTTAACAAAGGAAGTGCTACAGAAAGTGATACTGGCATGCAAGCAACTATTAGTTCTCACCATGGACTAGCTGACATATTTTTAGGGATGTAACTCCTAGCAAGCACCCCCAAAAATTCATATATTTAATCACTCAATCAGTGTTTTGATATGCACACAAGGCATTTAGGTTTGCTTTTTTTTGTTGTTTTGGTTTGTTGGTTTTTTTTAAGGACTAAAATGCAACCCATGGCAAAACAAATCGAAGCACAGATTGGGGAAGCTGACAAATCAGGTCAGAAAACACCTTTTAAAATAATTAAGAAGCGTTCCTTTGAAGAAGAATTACAACGTTTATGACAGGACTTGCCACAACCAGATACAGTAGCCTTTAGGATGGACTTTGAGTGTGGTTTTTGAGATGCAATAGATGGGACACAGCACCTACCTTGAATGTTTACAAAGTTTACGAGGTCTATTATGCAATTTCCGATCCCAATTCTCTGGATCACTGGAGTTACTGTCATAAGGATGAGGCCGTCCTGCCATTCCACTGCCAGCTTCCTCACACTACTGCTCTGAAAAGCACACATGCAGCACTCACAACCTACATTAAGAGAGCAGTGTTTACCTTTAAGTAATGCCACACAGGAAAAAAAGTCAGACATGCAGAATTTAGTGTTGTTAGGTTTTGATTTTTTAAACGCAGATTACAGAAAAACAGGATTCGCTGAAGCAGAAATTGCATGACAATAATGTTTTACACATTTTGCTGATACCTGCACTAAAAAGAGTATTTTGTTATAAAAAAAATATAGTTCTATAAATGCTGGCAGGCAAATTCAATTTTGCAACAATTAAATTCACTGTGTCCAAACAGAAAAGTCACTGGTTATAAAACACAAGACAAACATATCATGATTTTCTTTCAAATATATAAAGTTAATTCAAAGGAGGATCCCAAGTGGAGAACACAGACCAACAGTTTTACAATTTGAATGGCTGACCAAGAGGAAAACAGAATTAACTTTTATATCTGAGTCCTCACTACAACACTGAATTAACAGTAATCCTTAGAAACGCTTGATGTGGTCCATTTTCACCGACTTTTGCAGAGAAGTCACAAAAACTTAATTTAAATAGATATAATAACTACCCTTCCTTAAGTGGGGTCTGATGCTGTGTTCAACTCCTTTTAGAATTCCCTCATAGCTCAAACCACCCTGTGACTGTCAGCAGAGACAGCCAATCTCCACAGGCTGGTGTTCAATCATACCTCTAAGAGGCACCTGTGGTAACACAGTTGGATAATCCAGAACAACCTGGTTACAGAAACTATAAAGCAGCCACAAGTGAGCAGCTGATGACTGCACAACATCTGGAAAAAATTGAATTACAGATAGATAAACCCTCCTAGTAATGGGAAGTCTATTATGTTTCTTTTCAATTTTAAGCTACATATTGTGGAAACATCGTCTCTCTACCTCACCCCACCCTTAATAGACTTGTATTACATTCAATGAAATTTATCCTACGTGGAAGTGAGTCCCAAAGCAACTGAGATTCCTTTAAAACAAAGTTACTCCTCAAATAAACTGTCCTTTAAGTCATGGAAAATGAAATAGCTCTCCTGGCAAATATAGATTCTCCTGCTAAGTTTAAACTCAAAAGTTTTAGTTACAGGGGAAGAGAACAAGCTTCTTTAAAATGTTGGTTGCATCCAAGTTTTGCCTTCATGTTCAGTTTCACGCAAGCAAACAGGTTTAATACAAAGTATACAGTCTCCACCACAGGGTTGGGTCTTTTTCCTGTTACAGCTTCTATAATTAAATGCACTTTGATTGGAAGACTCCTACGGTCAGGTGTCCATATAGAGTCAGGAAAAGGAAAAAAAACATTTTATTTAAAATTACAGGAAATACTCAACTTTCTCATATTAAAAAAAAAAAAAAATCCTGATAAGCATTTCATTGTGTATTACCTGGAAAGTCAGGTTAGCAAAGTACAGTCAGTATGTGAGGATATTACACAGAGAAGGTTGTAGGATCTGCATACATTTATCAGGAGAAACAAGGAGAAACCTACAACCTGTGTCAGAACAGAAAAAGTATTATTAAGGAGACCAGGGGAAGGAAGGCTGGTTTCCAAACCCAGGAGCTGTCGTTCCCAACTCAGGTGCAGCACCAGGCACACAAGCCATACAAGCACAAAGACACTTTTTATCCTGAGCTGAAACAAACCGTGTTCATTAGACTGAGCCTCTCCAGGCAGGTACACAGCGAGCCTGGCTGCCCATGGCAACAGCAGCCTGCGCACCAGAGCCAGGAGCAGCCCTGGCCAGGGACACCACAGCTCCCACTGCGCCATCACCCACCTCTGCTGGCCCTGCTTCACTCCAGGCTTTGCCAAAGCACCACAGCAGCTCGTGGAGCACCACATGTTTCTTTACAAGCTTTCGTTTCTTTCCACAAACCTTCTGTTCCCTTTAAAACCATCCAAGAGCATTACAGACACCTCACCCTCTCAGGTACACACCAAAGCAGGTGCCTTAGGACAAAGAGGCACCCAGCACCCAGTTCTGATTCTTTGCATAGAGGCCACTATTTGAATTTCCCTTTTGCACTCAAAAGATGTGCAAAAGCTGCTGTTTTTATGAGAACTGCAACTGAAAGCAAATTTAAAGCTACTTCCTTAAATTGTCTCACACTCTGCCTTCTCCCCATCTTTCTTACAATGAAAATTCAACAGGAAGATGCAGGTCCACACACACTTGAAGGAAAACGCCTGTTCAGAGCAGGATCAGCTCCTCCACGTGCTTTGCTCTGCAGCTGAAGCCCTCAAAAACAAGAGATGCCACAGAAGGACAGAAACAAACAAATGGAACTGCCTCCCATGAACAACAGCACTCCCAGCTCACAGGGAACCCCAGCAGTGCCACTGATGAAGTGCCAGGCTGGCACCCAACTCAGAACCAGGGCACACTAATGAAAACAAGAGAAACAATCCCAAGTGTCCAAAGCTACATCTTGGGAAACTTCTTGTTTAGTTCCAAGCATGTCACGCCATGAACAGTCTTCCCTCCAGCCTCCACTCCAAGACCTCAACAATTAACACTACTCTAAAAAACAATTTGCTGTAACACAGCCAATTTTTTCTCCTTGACCACAGCTGATAGTGCTTTTGTGCAGATTATAAATAAATGTACTTCTCAATTTTAAGTTTTAACAAACCTTTAGACTAAAGACTATAAACAAAGAACTCTTTTGTTTTGCTCTGTTGAAAAGAGTTTCTTTTTTTCAATTAGAAAATGCTGTATAAACTCTGAAGTAACTAACCAGTCATCCTGATTAATTTTTAAACACTTCTGCAAACCCATTTTTTCCTGCAGCAAAAAAATAATGTTTCAGCTGTGGTTTGTTTTGTTTGGTTTTTTTTTTTTTTGCATGGATTCACAAGGCAGGCAATAAACAAAGCATGTTTTGAGGAACATTCTGACCTTGTGTACAAGAAAAAAACAAAAACAATCCCTGCAAGAGTACCTGGCCCCAAATACTATTTTAAACCTTCCATGAAAACAAGGAACCACATCTGAAATGCTAGTGAAGGTGAAAAGGCACTGGGAGCACACAAAGAATCAAATCCAAACACCCTCAGCAGATCACACAACACTGGCCTACTGGCCAAAGTGGTCGACATTCTGATTAGCTAATTAGTAATCCTCCAGGTGTAAAGAATGATTTCATACCCTTCTGCAGAAAGCAAATACTCCAGAGAATCATCACAGGGAATAATAGGAAATCAGGAAGCAGACTTCAATTTTCAAAGCTTTCAGCACAGACAGCTAGAACACTTCAGATTTGCTAACACCAACTTGAAGCCAGAATCAGCACTAATTTATGAAAGTTGCAGGCTACTGAAATACAAGGGAATTGTAAAGAGCCCGTGGCTTTGACAAGTTAAAAGTCAATGTGGTAGAGCCACCCCAGACATTGCAAAATACAGTAATTAATGTGTTTACAGCACTACTTAAGGAGCTCATGACAGGATGTATCATACACCAATTTGTGATAGATGTTGGACAGATTGTTTTTAATAATACTCAAAGCATATTCAGTTCTGTGCCATGACCAAACAGAATGCACAAAGGTTGCTGAGCAGATCAAGCAAGATTCAGACATCAGGTGCCGGACAGAAGTGGACATGCACTTCTGTGAGAAGCAGGACTTGCATTTTTCAAGGCACTGCAGGCCAGGAGGGGGTAGAAAATGCTCCTTGGAAATCTTTCAGCAAAGAAGTAAAGCTAATCAAAACCAACATCAGTGCATTTCCAGCCAGCCAGTCACTCTGTAATTGCTGAGAATACCTGTAGGCTGCAAAAATCTGGAGTCTTACTAAAAATGATGATTACAATACCCTGCAATTTTGAGGCAGAGAGCCAAGATGTCTTCTGGCCACCAGTTCATCAGGTAGAACAAAGATCTGATGGCTCCTGCTGTCAGTACTGAGGAAAACATTCAAATAACTAACATGTAATACTTCAGGCATCTACTCAGCTCTGAGCTTTAGCCAGAAGCATTTCCAAAAGTAGGACAGGTTTCAGAAGTTCCTCTGCTCTAACCTGCTCCCTGGAAAGGTGACCCAGGAGAATCAGGAAGCTCCAGCACACAAGTCACCAGCAAGGACAAAACCTGGCATTAGTTGTGACAAAGAAACTTCAAGGCTCAGATTAAACATTTAGACTTTCTGTAAGGGGTGACAGTCTGCTGTTCACTGCCTCTCGTCATCAAAGCACAAAAGCAGCAGCAACAAAAAGGAACTTCCAAGTCAGATTTACTGGGAATGCAAGCACGGTGACATTACATCCTAATTAAGAAATACAGTTCAAAGGACACATGCTCATAATGCAAACACCACATACCATGGAAATCCATACCTGTCAAGTGAGTTTCTTGCAAACTACTGTGCAGACATCAGTCACAATTCAGCCACATAAAATAGTTTTATAAATCATCATCACTGAAATGTTATCAAACTGACACTGATTAAAGCCCAGCTCAGAGACATCCTTTGCAATACAGACTCAGCATTAACACAGCAGGTCAGCATTGAAGCTCCTCTTAATGAGCAAGTGGGGAAAACAAAAAGGAAAAAAATAAACCTCAGCAGGAAGCTGGTGGTATTCCTATCTACAGCAGCATAAACAACAGATATCTAGTGACTCGCCTGCAAGCTTTAACCTTTTGATTCCTAAAGGGAACACGATGATAGCACAGCTGTTAGACGCTGGAAGCCTAAAAAACAAGAGGCAGATGACTCCCAGCTCCGCCTCGGTACGGGGGCTCATTGTGTGAAAGCTGCCAGCTCCACCTGTAAAAAGCCCAGCGAATGCAGCAGCTTCTCCCTCCAGAAGCAGAGCCGTGGCTCTCAGCGCAGCAAAGGAGCAGAGCCCAACTCCTTGCCATTGCCACTGGTCCCAGCCCTGGTGGCCCCCCAGCACACAGAGAGGGGCAGGCACAAGCATCCATCACCCCTGGCACCAGGGATGAGACGCAGGGCACCAGAGCAGCAGCCACATCTCCTGAAGGAACAAGCAAGGTCTGTACCCATGGCTGTACCCAGCAGTGACAACACATCTCAGCAAACAAGAAAATTCATACACACAGTTTTCCACACCTGAAATGAAGTCTAAGTTAGCTTTTAAACATATTTTAAAGAGATAGATACTTTCATTGATAAGCAGCGTTGCTAAAGGAAAGCTGTGCTGAAAGGAGCTGGCACAGAATGAGGTTCTGATTTTTGTGTATGAATACAGGACAAAGCAGCCCCAGCCTGACGCACACAAGCTGCAAAAACACACAGTTTATAACAAAGTGACAGAAAACCCAACAGTGATGACATCTGTTACTAATTTAACACACAATGTCATCCACACATCAGCTGCTCACCATTTTCAAATGCAATTGTGCCTAAAAGGAAAAGTGAGCTTTAAGAAGGAATTTAATGTGGGATGTGAAAGCTGCTTTAGCTTGTTGTCTCTCTTAACCCCTGGGTTCCCTGGCATTAACACACAAACATGCTGGAAACACTTCCCAGAGCAGCCTCACACAGCACCATCTGCACAGAGGGCAATGACAAGCACAGGCAGGACGCGTGATGAGGTTTGGAGACAGAAATGGTACAAATCCAGGGGTAATACTCAATGGCTTTTGGCAATCTGGGTCTTCAGAGGAAAAGAAAATAAAACCTCTGTGATGTTTTGCAAGAGACTCACTCCAAGACACACTGACAGACCTGCCAAACACAGCGCAACAGTCTTCCCTAACTACAGGGCAATGGATTAAAAAAAAAAAAAAAAATCCAGCTCCTTTTGACTGTACTTGTGTTCAAGCTATAGAAATTCCAGGTATCCAACACGAGATGATGCAGAGACACGTGTTTCAGCTCAGAAAAAAGATAACAAGTATGTACCACCAGGTTATGAACTCTGAATAGCGAGGTTGATAATCTGAATTGTTTCTCTGGGACACTGGGGTTCTCTAGCAAACCTAGGAGGAAAAGAAAGTATCTTCCAGGAAAATGATCCACAAAGCTAAAGCAACTACAGAGCCAAGTACTCTTTAAACGAATCACTGAAGGTGATCCGTGAAGAATACAGGCAAACAGAAGTAAGGAGAACAGCGTCAACAGTCAAAAGGCTACTGAGAAGCCAGATTTTAAGCATGTATTCGAATTTGTAAGAGGCAGCCAACAATAAAAAACAAAAAGACACAAGGCTCAACCACTGCTTTGGACAAAGAAGCCAGACAAGTGACAGGAACAAACCTGGGAGAGGTCTATGATGAGCTCGATCCAAATTCTGAAAGAAAAGGGTTCTAAAGTGACACACTGGATGGGACCAGAGATAAAGAGGAAAAAGATGCAGACATGGTAGCTACCGACAAAAGTGAACGTAAAGAAAAAAACTTATGACAGGCAACTGCAACAAGTAATTGTACTATGACAGATTTATCATATAAATAGCCAATATTTTCTACAAAAAAAATATGGTAACACGGGAAAAAAAATCATTAAAATACTGGACTCATCATGAAATCGTTTGAGAGTGTAAATGACTGCTCAGGAATTACACGACGGTTGTCAGGCACCACCACTGTCTCTGCACAGGCCTCACAGCGACTGCAGGTGCTACCAATAAACACCAGCGGATGAAAGCCAGGGATCGCAGCCGTGCCCAGCCCGCTCACGACACAGAGCTGCCGCGGCATGGGGCAGGCGCAGGCAGATCTGTCTGCGGGGCTCCGGGGCTGCGAACACCGCAACGCGGCGGCGGGCGGCAGCCGGGAGCTGCCGGAGCCCCTCCTCAGGAGGCATTCCCAACCCACCTGGACGCGCTCCGGTGCCACCTGCTCCGCGGGGCTCGCACTGGGGCGATCCCTTCCGATCCTAAAGGCTCTGCAGCAGGGGAAGCGGCGCCGGTGCGGCCGCGGGAGCCCCGGGATGCCGGGCCGAGGGGTGCCGAGGGCCGCCAGCCGCGCCCGCCCGCCCGCACTCACCGGCTCCGGCGCGGCCGCTCCGCCAGGCCCGGCGCCGCCGCCACCTCTCGCGAGAGCCGCCCCCGCGCCGCGGGGGAGGAGGCGGCAGCACCCGCATCTCGCGAGACTCGCGGGGCGGGGCGGGGCGCGCGCGGGACGCCGTTGCCAGGGAGCGGGCGGGGGCGCCGTGAGGGGCCGGGGCGGGGAGAGGAACCTGCAGCCTGTGAATAAAAACCGCGGCGAGTGACATGCATTAACGAAACCGAAATCGCAACAAGTCACGTAGAAACAAGCTACATCCCCCGCGCAACCCTCCGCCGAGAGTGGGGGCGGCCGGTCTGAGGGGCCGGGGCGGTGCTGGAGAGAGCGCCGCCCGACGGCCGCGGGGCACGGCGGGGCGAGGGAGCCGGGATCTCCTCCGCGGAGCTAGGATCTCCTTCTGAGGAGCCGGGATCTCCCCTGTAGAGCCGGGCTCCCTCTGTGGGGCCGGCATCTCCCCTGAAGAGCAGCGCTGAGGGGATGATAGCGGGCCAGCTGCCAAATAATACAGTTTATATGTAGGTGAGCTGGCGTCTCTGATATCTCAACTTTCATCCAAAAACTGATTCCTGATTTTAGTTGCAACTCTATGCTTGTACAGCCCTAGAGGAAATACGGAGTCTGTGTAATCTGCAGTCTGTTTAGGAATACAATTAGTCGACGTGGCTGTCATTCCATAAGACCCCAGGAGAACTATCCTGTCCTGCAGTTCAGGCACCCTCAAGGTACTGAAGTGTCACAGGTGGCACTAAACCCTTCCCACTCCTCATGGCACAGAGGAAGGAGAATAACCCCATACTGAGCAATACTCAATACGGAGCCCCAGATAGATTCAGATCTAAAGAAAACATTTCTCTTTTTTCTAAAATATTCTGTGATGCATCGTCATTAAATACAAGCATGTTTGACTTCCATACCAGGTGAAAGGACTTTAGAAATCCTTAGGCACATTGGGGAAAGGAGGGGAAGGGGGGGAAAGAGAGCAAGGACTTGTGCCACATCCAAATAACCCATAAAGGATGGCAGCTTTGCCACAACAGAGAGCAAACCATGAATCTGTTAAATGAATTATCTTTTCTGTCCTTTAACAATGGCCAGAGAGACAAACCACCCAGTTCTAGAAAGCCAGCAGCAGAACAATGAGGGGCAAGCAGCTGGCACAAAAGCTGTCAGAATGTGCAAACAAGGCAAGGAGTCAGATGCCACATGCCCAGTGGTGAACTAAGCAACACCAAACACAAGCATTTACAGCAGGCAAGGTCAGCAGCATCTTAGAAAGCCAAATCAGTCAAATAGCCAGTCAGACAAATCAGTCAAACAGCCAGCAGGAGGTTTTACCTACAGATTTCACCATCTGTCTTGTTTCTGTTTGACTTCTTGTGATTTCGGCCTTGCTAAATTTTAATGAGCTTGTTGGGGTATTTTCCATGTACTACTGTTTAGCTCCCCCTGGGGATCAATATTCATATTGGTGGGTTTTTTTCAATGAGTCACCGGTGAGAGACACGACTGATTTTCTCCGAGAATTCTATAAAAAACAAGTGTGTACAGTCAACATGCATCTGCACAGGGTAGGCCTTCAAGGACACAGGACTTGGCAGAAAAGCCCTTTGTCAGATTACAAAGCAAGGTGATCCTGCCCCTCTGCTCGACCCTCGTGAGGCCACATCTGGACTGGTTGTTTGATATACCTTTATCATGCCTCTTTTATTTCTTTTCTGACTGCTGTTGTTACAATTTATTACTATGACATTTATTATCATATATCCTCTTTCTGGTCCCCTCAATCTATGAAAAAGAGATGACCAAAATTGCGCATTTGTCCAGGTGAAGATGAATCTTTGCATTTTTTGGTATTAAAATGTTTTTGATAACATCCTCTGCCCCACACTGAACCTTTTGCTGTTTTAACTGCTGCTACACTGATCAAAAGTTTAAGCTGAAAATCCATAACAAATCTACTTTCTAGATAATTAGTAAGTAATTATATTAATATTACATCTTCTTTTTAATGGGCATTACCTAGCGCTAATTAATCTGCCATTATGTTGTCTCTAGTCCTGACAAGTCATACTGTATGTGTACAGAAAGTTTAAATATTTCTGTAATCATCATTCATCTATTGGACAGCTGAAGATTAGGAGGAATTGTGGTTTGGAGAATAGAATTTTATTTTTTTTTTAGATCAAAACGAAACAGGTTATAATTTTGGCACTTGAAGATTATATAGTTTATGCGTGTGTCATTATTGCAAGGGGACATAAATAGGTTTGTGCTAGGTAAACACTTTTTGTTTAACCACCATTGCGATTTTGTACGCAGGAAGAATGGAAGGGAAAATAAAAATTACTCTCATCATTACTTTTTGTGCTTATTCTGCTGTCATAAAATTAAATGGCTTAATAGTCCTACCACAAATTGTAAATTAAATCCAAACAGTCACAGGCCAGTCAGTTCTTATGCTTTAAAATAATGTCCAAGAGCTTTTGGTCCACTTTATTTGGCAATATATCAGTGAGACATAGGTACAAAAATGCAATTTTATTTATTGAAGTTAGCACAGATGCCTGATTAAAGAATAAATAGAAAGTGCACCTTAAGGCCTCAATCCTACACCCAGACAGTCGGCACAGAACCCTTGAGCCATCTGCTCCCAGCATCAGGGCCTTTGCATTGCTGCAAGGATGGCCGAGAGGATGGGCTGCAGGTCTCTGCTTACAGACACATCTCTAGCCCTCAGCAGCTTGCATCTATATTTGTGGGGAGTGAGGAGGGGCTTGTGAGGCTCCCCAAGGCGTGCCAGACATCAAACAAACAAATAAGAGCCAGCCCGGAAACATCCACTCGGGCTTAGAGCAGCAGTTTGTCTGGGTCTGAGCTCTGCCAGTGGCAAATGTGGAGGCACCCACCAGTATTCCTGCTGGGAAAACCTTCTTATCCATCAGAAATGGCTGGGGCTCCTAAGCACATGTGTGCACAGACCATGCAAAGTCATTTTGTATTTGCTGCTTTTTAAAATCATTGCCATAGTTGATTTTTCCCTATACAATTCTCTCTGAGTCCTGCTTGGAGTTTGAATGTATTCCAGCTAATGGTTCCTCTCCCAGGTTGATTTCTGTATGTTAATGGTTCTCCTTCTGGAGGTCTGGAAAACTGAGATCCCAATTCTACAATAAATTGGTTACGGAAATGAGTAATTTTATTCATGAGAGCCTCTGGTCTCACAAATAAATTACACATGAGGCCTAGCACAACATACAGAAGTTCAAAGACAGTTTATAGAGAAAATGAGGGACAAAAATTATATATCACAAGATTTTTTGTTTCAGTTGCAATTGCCTGGTGTAGAATCATTTCCCAGTTCTACAGTTAGGGCCAGACTTACATATGTGCTATCATCTCTGCTCCCACCGTTTCTGCATTTAATTACAGGGTTTCATCTTTTGGAGGAGGGGAAGGTAATCAAACCTTCCCTTTGTTTCTGTATTTTGCAAAATTCTTCAGAATTTGTTTTAATTGTATCCCTTTGTACTTTAATCTTAAGCTTTGCCTTCCTGTCCTATTCCTTTTCTGTTTGCAGTCTTTAATCCTAAATTATTATCATGCAGCTGTTGCTATGTAATTAATGTTCATCTGATTTTAAGCCTTCTTCTGAAAATAGATGTGGGTTTAATTTATGTATTGCCATTAGTACAAAGTTAAACAAAGTTTAACCCTAGGCCCTTTTCTGGAGACAGGCTCCCCTGCATTTATTCCCTCCTGGTTAACAGTACAAGCAGGCCTGGTGATTACACACAAATACTGCCCATGTAAGAGTTGCAGAACTGGCCTTAAATGGCTTTCTTACTGATTTGGGCTTCTTTTTCCTTTTATGCTGGCAACTTATAAAATACATCAGCCAAAATGTACCCAGCAGTGGTCCTGGGTAGACTGTAAATACATTTTATTATTTGGTTGTGAAATGTCTCACTCGGCTACAGCCTTGGACAGAGCCTTTAATCCTTACTGCAGCTGGAATAAATATGAATGAAATGCCCTACTTGATCAATGCTACACAGACATGTGCTCACGTGGACGGACACACGCTCTGGCTGCTCTCACTATGGCTTTGTTTTGAAGAGGACATCCATGTAAGCCTTGTCCAGATCCATGGATTTCTTCTGCGCTGCTGCCCGCAGGTGCTCCGGGAGCAGCCTCCGGCCCAGCACAATGTCATCTTTGCTGCGAGGCCTCTGGGTGCGAGCATCCTCCAGGGCACTGTGCACGTCCTGCAGCTTCATCTGCAGCCAGTCCTGCCTCTCCACCGTGTGCCGGTGCTCGCCCAGGTTATGCATCAGCTGCATCTCGCTCACAGACCTTCTCCTGCGGCAAAGAAAAGCAAAGACACAGGCCCATGGGAGCCCTTCTTGGGTTCCAGAACTCAGCTCAAAGGCCCAGCTTTGGGAACTTTTGTAAGGAATCACAATACATAACTGTAGGAGCTGCCTGGCTGACCTGTAAGGCATAGAATGACATCTGGAGAAGAGAGTGATGTAGTAATTACATATCCTCTGAACAGAGAGAGGCATGGTTCTCCCAGGAAAATCCTGGGAAGCTGTGTAGAAGCTGTAGGAAACTTTGACGAAAGAATCCAAACAATTATTATCTCTCTTTCTGTAAGCATTGTTTATAGATACGGCTCTCTAGAGTGTGCTATCATTCACAGTTCACCAGTAATGTGAGAGAAGATTCCTAAAGGCCAATCAGGTCTCAGGTCCACCATTGTTTCAATAAGAACGTAGATTTCTGATAATAAAGTGTCTTTTCATGCCTTCTGATGATGGAGTCTCTGTATCACCTTTGGCTGTCCCCAGTACCCCTTTGGTGATAGAGGCAGAGTGGGGGGTGATTTGTTATTGGTAGTGGATATATCAGTGAGAAGGCATCACACGTGGGGAGCAGTTCAGTTTTGGGACATTGTTGTTCCTACAACTTAGTTCAGCTATTGTAGAGGAGCTTTTATAATATTATGTAAGTGATCAATGAAACAATGGCATTTATTCAGTGGTAGTTTTCTGTGATCACTAGAGCTAAGGAAGCGTGATTCCCTGTGGATTTGTATCTCAGCTGGTGGATGTTGGTGTCTAAGTGTGCGTTACAGCTAGATTCTTACAGTACAAAAGATGCCCACCTGTGTAGACCCCCAAGACATGGAGCTTATCCAATTTGAATAATAAGAGAAGAATTACATTATTTTAATCCCTCTACTCAGCTGCCTATTTTCAAAATATATACATACACTTAAGAGTATCTGAGATCTCTAGAGCTCTTTCTGGAGGACAGAGTTAGGCCAGCTTGGCCACAGGGTTCGAAACAGGGACAGAACTTACACACATGCACTCACAGACAAACCACCACGTTCTCAGGAGCAGCAAAAGCCACCCCGTGTGAGAAAGTGTACTTACACCATTGGTCTTCCATCTGAGGTTGTAAAAAAGCACATGGCACATAAAATGATTGCAGCCCGGACCAGGTTTCTTATAGAAGTCATTTTGTCTACAAAGGTAGAAATGAATACACATAAAGTCTGTAATTCAAGTTATTTCTGTTTGTTCCAAACAAATTTAAATTAGGAAAAAAAGTTGAAAAACATCAGACAAGAGTTTTTGAAAAACCTTTCTTTGTGAAACAGGTTAGAGCAAGGAATGGAAATGAAGGATGTATTTCTAGTACTAATTTTGTGAGCAACTTATGGTTACTCCCTAGGCAACTTCATGAATTTTGGTCAGCTTTAGCTGCCCTGCATCATCATCATTGTCATCATCTAGGTACCTATCTCTTCCATAATTGGGTGAAAAGAACCATGTTCTTCCAATATTATTATTATTGTCATCATCATTATCATTATGACTTTGTAGCCTTCAAGTCCAGTGAAATACTTGTGTATAGCTATTCAAATGAAAAAAAAATATAGACTAAAACTTTCTATATTTCTCTATTTCGCATATTCTTTAGAATGAAGAGGCTGACACTTTCCCTGACAATTTTGACACAGAGGCATAACACTACTGAGTTATCCCAGCCACTATTGAGTTACAGAAGAAAAATCAAAATTATGCCCTTCATTTTGTCAGGGATAATCCTGCATTTCTTGTGTGAATTCCCCTCTGATTTTTACATCATCATCAGAACTGCCATTTGGAATAAATATTTAGAAAATATTTACCACTGATGATGCTACAACAGGCAAAAGCAACCCAGTTCCAGTATCAGTTTCTAGTCTGGATTTTCAGTATTGGCAGGCAGAAAAGGCATCTTTTTGTTACCACTTAAGAAATTTGATACAGAGTAACTGAAGCCTAAGAGATATAAAACTCCACTATGCCTTTTTTTGCAACAGTTTCTGCAGCTTTGCTCTAGGTCAGAAAAGCATTTATAACAGTATCAATGAGATCCTGGCAGTCCATCTAACCCAGGATTATAAATTCAGGACTTGAATTCACTTCAAGATATTTCTCACTCACTCTCTCTCTCTGACTTTTTCATTTCACAAATTTAGTTCAGATAACAGAACAGTTTGATCTTACTAATATTCACTTATTTTTTAAGATAGTCTGAAAAGAAATTAACATAAAAATGGGTAAAGAATCAATGACAAAATATTCTAATAAGTCTTCCAGAGAACTTGGAAAAAAGTAGAGTATACTTACCAGATAAAATGTTTAAGAGATTTCTGGCTTGGGTATGTCAGCAAATGACTGTCTCTTGATGTCAAGTATATTTAAAGACCACTGAATTGGTTTAGTGGACCCCTTAAATGTAACTTTAAAATAGAGCTTCTAAGTAACTTGGAAGCCCTTTTATTGTCTCAGTTGATGTCACTGTCACACACACCCTCCTGACCCTCATGTACCCACCCTCAGATGCTTTCGTTGATTTGACATTTCATTTGCAGGGTAGAGAGGCCTCAACAGAAAGTCAGTCCTGGGAAGCTGGGAGGAAGTTTGACTTTTAAATTCAGAATTGTGCCCAAGATAATGTGAGCTCAGAAGCTGTTGGAAGGAATTGCAAAGAAAACTTTGAGTTGTTAAATGCAGGCAGGTAAAACTTGAATGAGACAGTAAATGATCTACAAGTGAAATATTACAACTGGATATTTTTACAAAATACTGGAAAGATAATACTTTTAATATTTGTGGGAAATAAGAATAGTCACTCCAGGTCAGATATGAAGTTTATTTACTAGTAAGGAGCAGAAGCCCCAAGAATGAAAGAGGGTCAAGTTTTTAATGAGGAGCTGGTGCCACTGAAAAGTTGCTGAAATGGTACTAGACCCTCACTGCTCTGTTTTACCTATATCTGTGAATGGCCCTGAATATCCCAAATGTGCTAAGTGGAATGAAGGCATTTGAAGCAGCTGAGATAAAAATTTATTAATTTTGGGAAAGAAATATAGGGTTCTGCCTGCTTTCTAAGCAGTGAAATGTGTAAATCAGCACTATTTTCCCATGTGCATGAATAAAGATTATTTTTGCTGCAAGGTATTTTTCCTGTGTTAGATTCTTCTTCTGATTTCCAGTGTATTTCTCCCCAAAAACTCAAGCAAGCATCCACAAACAAAAACCAGTTAGCATTTGCACATTCTAACCCAGAATTTGGATGATATTATTGCTTTTAACATGAATGCTTTTAGCATATGTTATGGTCCTGTTGTACCTCATAAAGAGTTGTAAAATTACATGGGGAATGGGAGGGAAGAACCAGAAACTCCAAAAAGCTCTAGAGATCTCATGGTTCCATCAGTCTACAGATTAGTGAGTAAAGTGAGAATTAATGAAGCAATTGACTTGAACAAGTCCAGGAAGACAGAGTAAAGACAGCTTCCAGCATCATATTGTCAGCTGGCAATATCCTTCCCTTAAACGCAGCCTACAGGGGTTCACGGGAATATGTTTTATTAGGAGATTTGGATCTCCTGGGAACACCGGGATATTAACCTGAAGGCTAAAATATGACTAAACTATTACTAAAGGATATTCCTAGGCATACTGTGGCTAAAAATGTACAGTGGAATGGCATAACAGGCAAGGATTTTAAAGTCTCCACAGAGCTGGTAATGGAAAGCTCTCTTTTTTAGATTTTACTGTAACATATGCAAAACCTTTAATGAAACTCTCAAGGTAATTTTTTTACAGAGGCCTGGCATTCATATGGAACCCTTAGCATGTGACAGCAAAGGCTTAAGTAAGGGACAAGTGGTAGAAAATTTAGTGTAATTTTTATTCAAAGGTAGTGATGGGTCATACGTAAAATTTCAAGCAAAGATGGCATAACTTGATTACTTGAAAAAGATGCAGTTTGTTTCAGGAGAGTGAAGACACAAAAATAAAAATAGTCAGTATGTACCCATTATTTGTAAGCAAATAGAGCCTGTGATGGTAATAAAAGAAATTTTGCATGGCAGCTCAAAATGGGCATCGCTTTACAGGCAGAAAAAATAACTTACTTGATTTGGATTACTCTCCCTCACACCCAGAAATTATGTTATTTGAAAATACAGCTGCTAAGTTATGCAATGTCATCCCTGTTTGCTAAACTTGGCATATCAAATGTGGGAATGGCAGATAATGGACCAAGTGAATGCAGTTTTTTTACCACACTCTGTAATTGTTTGCACTTTTGTTTGGACACAGTGTATCCAGTGTTTAATGAGGAGCTGAAAATGGTATTGAGCTCCTTGAATGTTTCAGTCGGAGGATGATTCATGTTCAGATTCAAATTTTTCCCTGCCTTAAGCATCCTTTTAATAATTCAATAATTTAATAATCTCTTTTGGGCACTACTGAGCTGATCCCAGGAAACCAGGGCTAACAAGTACTGAACTGCTGTTCAGTAAGAGGCTTAAAACTACCCAAATTTATAGACACTGCCACAAAAAAGAAACAAAAGATAGAAAAATTAAATATTACCTCTTCATTTGAAAGGCATTTAATGATATTTTGTAGTTATAAGACTATGCACATAAATACAAAGGCAAAGTATGGATGAAAAAATCTGCAGGTCCTTAGGAATTCTTTGTGCCTACAAATGAGACCTGACCTATGGAAGACAGTTTTTGCTCCTCTCGGAATAAGAAGAGGGAAAACACAGTGGATTCTGAGTTTTCAAAGAGAGCATGGGCACCTTTTGAGGCTGAAACACAAAAAATTTTGAAGATTTTAGTTCAAATGTGTGACTGTTTTTCATGCACAACAGCAAACTTTCTCAGGCTAGATCTAAGCCTGAGTAGGGTGTTCTCTTCTACCTTCACATAAACTCACAGAATGCTCTATGGACATGAGACAATATAATAATACATTCTCAAAAGTTTATTACAGGAAAGGCTTCTCCATGCCAGGAGGCATTACAGACACAGGGCAGGGGATGGCACTCCTGAGGGTGAGGGAGAGGGCTGAAAAACCAAAGGTGCCGGAACCACAGTGTGGGAGGGAAGAGCTGACCACAGCCTTTTCCTCTGACAAGAGTTTTTCTTGATCAGCCAGCAACCTACCCTTCCCTGACCTTCCCTTATAGATTGTACAGATACCTGAACCAATTGGGCATGAAGAAATCCGTGTTGCTTTGTTTGCAGCTGCTGTGCCACTGACATTGAATTTGTGCCATCGGATGTAATCAGACTCCTGGGCTGAAAACGGGGGGAAAGCAATGAGACAGATTTTACAGCCAGCTAGGTGAACAACTACTATATTGCAAAAATCCTGAATTATTAACTTTTTTTGCATATTCTATTCATTTTGTCATGGGAAAATATTATACTGCATCTTGAAATTAAACCCATACTGAGGTACATCATAAACTGAGGTACATCACTGGAATGTCGTTAAAGGACACAAAACTTTTTAGAATTCTACTGTTCAGTGACTAAAGCAATTCTACTGTTCAGTGACTAAAGCACATTTTCCAAAATGAATGATGTAATCTGGTGTATTAATATTCCTACAGAATACTCCATTCTCTAGATTTAAGGCTTCAATGCTGAAGTGAGATTCCTGCAGTGCTATTTCCAACAGCAGGCTTTTCCCACACTGCTTGTTCCAGAGGGTAGCTCCAGATAAAATGCTTTCTAACTGCAGCTATGGCTTAAAGAATATTAGTAGGTCATTGAGCAGGGGAGCAGAGCAAAGTAATTGATGACACACTGGATGATTGGTGAGGCAACTTTCTAAATGTGTCCCAGGAATGTTTCTGTCTTGACACAATGAAGAGCCCAAGTGACAGTCAGTAAACTCATTAGAACTTCATTTGATTGACAAGATTTGTGGCTTTTCAAATACCACAGCAGCATGTTCAGTAATTTATGTAAGCAATGTTGGGCATCTTCAGGTGGGTTTTGGGTTCATGCAGCCAGATGAGGCTTCAGGGCCATGACAGTTTCCAACTGGATAAAAAACAGCACAAGGATTTCTCAAAAGATCACCTATCACAGTTGTAGTTTGTGTCCAGTCTTCATACAATTTGGTTTTAGCAGCTACTGGCAACTGCATTTGGACATAATTGCTTACCGGTATGTCTTTTCTCCAGTTACATAAAATCTTTCACTTGAGAATCACAGTATTCCCAAATCTCCCTGTTTTCTTTCTGATTAAAGTATATACTGATAATACTTTTTTCCTAGGCTCTGGACATTCAGACAAAGATGGATTAATTGCAAATATCACTGAGAGAAAGATCAGAGAGGGAACAGAGGCTGGCAGATTCTAGTCCCAGTCACCTGACTTCAAGTTCGCTTACCTGGGGAGATGGACTGAGCACTGTCATGATAACTATGACCCACATTCTTTCTAGAGTTAAATAATTCAATGGAACACATGTGATGAATGGACACTTCCTTTTGCCCTCAGTGTAACTCAGCCATGTCCAGTTTATCCCAGAACTTCCCTATTGACCTCTCACGGGCATGGCAGGCTTTGCTGGTGGGATCAGGAATGCAGGAGTGCTTGCTCTCTGCATGCCACTCTGTAGGATGGCTGCCTAGAATGTCACAGAGCATTACGTGGCTCTTTTGAAGACCAGATGGAGGCTCCTGCTTACCTCATCTCTCTCTCATGAGAAGAATCTGAAGCTTGGTGAAGCAGCCCAGAGCAGCCTGGAGGAATGCTAAAATGGCTGTCAAGGGAAGCCATGAGGGAGAGCTACCTCTGAGTCTCTACATATTTCACTGGTCAGTAACAAAAATGCTGTTGAGCATCCTGAACAATAAGAAAAGCCACAGTTAGTTCCAACAAGTACATATTGGCACACTTTTAAAGTTCTATTAGTGAACTGTACACTGAATATGTAAGTATTTCTAGAATTGTCAGCGTAAGTCTAGGTTTTGATTTGGATTTTAAAGTTCTGGTAAGTTATTTATTTCACCCTGGTCAGTAATCAATAAATATCAGCCCTCATGGCACTGAAACCCCATGCTGTCAATGCTCTGCTGAATGCAATGCTATAATGAAAAATACAATACTTTATTACCTTTTCCAGTAGACAGGAAGCTAGTACAATACTCAAAGCTGCTGTTGGATCATTGGATTTTAGGGATAATACCAAACTGGATTATGCACATGCATACTCACACACATCTATATACAGGCCAGAATACCTCCAGGCCCTTGCTGGCTCTGAGTGCTTTGGGCAGGCCTGAGCCCCCTTCCAGTGCATTGCAGAGCACTCAGAGCTCTAATGAAGGCTCAGGCTCTTTTGTGTCATCCCTGAAACCACCCTGGCATCCCTGACAAGCCACACCAGGACAGCACTTCTTGGAGCACAAGTAATCCTGGAAGGAAATGCATCTGATATTGAAACAGGGATGAGTCTAAAATCCACTCACAATCCTTAGCCAGCCTCAAGCACTTCACTCTGGGAAGACTTTGGAACTCAGGAAGTGAAAAATCTGTAAAAATTCTTCTTAAGTAAAAATCTGCACACACAATCACATATACATGCACATTCTATAATATCAACATTTAAAAAGCATTTAGGACATCCACTAAAAAAGGTTTGAATATTTAATATTAGGAACAGCTGATACCTGCAAGTGTCAGGTTTGACCTACCAAAACTAGTGTACGAATGATTGTGCCAGCTCTGCATAAAAGAATCATGAAGACTCAGGATGATACAGGATAAAACAGAAGGACAACAGGTTTTATGCAGGTAGCCATGTATTTTTCTATCCTTCCTCCTGAAAAGATAGCTCAAGTTTATATTCCCCTATTTTTGCAGCCACTGCAGATGAGCAGATAGCACCCAAGCAAGCAGTCTGGAGCCTGATGAAATCTCATGGGAATGATGAGTGTGATTCACGAAAGAAGGATGATATTTCAGACCTTTCCTGCAATCCAGTGACTATCTTGAAAATATCTTAGTCCACAGGCTGCTGAAAAACTCATAAACACACAGAACTGGCATAAATCATTGTTTGGGTTCTGAAAGAAAATACTGTGCTATGCAGGAGATGCAGACCCTCTAATAATGGTGATACTAAGAATGAAAAATATGTTGCATTTAATGCAAAGCTTTTCATTATTTCAGCTATAAATTGCAGCAAATAAAATGCTTTATGTTATACATTAAGGACCTTGCCCCAGAAATAAACCCCTTTAAGTGAAACCTTCTAGGTGAATACTTATCAAAAATTAACTCCATAGATATATATGTTGACCTGAAGTTTCTTCATTATAATCTCTTAATGTACTTTTTCACATATTTATATTATTTGCGAGAGGGATAACACATTTTCTGTACTTTCCCTGCTCTATTTAATACAGCCTTTTCACTAAATTATTGCCTGGACTATTAATATTTGTCAAAATCAAATTCTTGGACTAAAAATTTTCTTCATTTTAAATCCATGCATATTATTTTCATTATACTTTTTTTAAATATTCCTGTGTTGATCAGAAATTTTCTCAAAACTGATTTTTTTTCCTAGCATCTCCTGAAATATCAGTACTAACATGAAAATCTAATACTAATTCTGACAATCTAGTTCACCAAGAAGTATAGCACCTTATATGAATGCTATACAGACTATCTCAATTTAAAAGTTTTCATCTTTAACTGTTTCTTCTTTGCTTAACCTCCACTGAAATCTATTCATAGGTTGTGTCTCCTTCCATATGACATTCAGGCTCTTCATCTTAATTTTTTCTGCTTTTTATAACAGGCCTAGATCACCGTTTGCATGCACTGCACATTGTCACTTTAATCTCTGCAGTTTGGACTAGGTAAAAAATCAAAATTTGCATAGCTTGCACTGGGCGTGAATGACAAACTAGAACGATGAGTAATTGAGGACCTAACCCTGTGTTTCTGTCCTCATTTTCTGTTATTCTTTTTTTTTTCACTGTGATCGCCCTGTCTCATGGGATAGACCAGTGAGGGTAAGAATTAGCCAATTCTGCCCAAGCAATCACTTCATTTTCCATGGTTCCTAGTCACTATTAAAATGGTGAACCCTATAAAATCTAGTCCTTATATTAATTTTTTCTGGGTAAAACTCTCTTAGGAGCAGGCTTTTCATCATTACCCAGATAATTTTCCTCCTGTTGTCTCCTCTGCCCTTTTCTCACTGCCCACTGCCTAAACAAATGGCTGGTTCTCAACATTTAAGAAAAGATAACAATTACTATATATATACAAATATTTATATCTAAAAAACAGAATCCATAAGAAGCAGTCCAAGCCTATACAATCCTTCTATAAACTGTTCCTTCTTTTCTTGTAATTGGTACAGTTTTGTATGACTTCAAGACTGAAGACTCTGAGTACAGATTGTATTTTTTCATTAATTCTGCACAATTACCATCCTGTAGCAGTAACAGTGGGCTTCATACTTTTGCAGTGATCCTATAAATGCATCTTAGAAGCAGAGAATCATGTGAAGGAAGGATCCTAAGCCAACTTCCCTAGCAGCCTTGTGAAATTACACAGCAGAATAATTCAGGCAATTGCTGCATTGGTTGTCCCAAGATTAGTGTCCCTTCTCCTATTTCCTACATCAGGAAGCCTGAAAGGGATCTTGTGTGTGTCTGTAATACAAATGCCCTGAAAGCCAAGGCATGGTCAGAAGCTGGTAGGAAATAGGGCACACTAATGTGACAACAGATGCTGAGGGGGGAGTGCATCCTGGACCCCTGAATCTCTTTGTATCTGAGAGATCTGTAGACATTTGTGAGGTATAAATTCACCTGGGGCACAGAGAAGGTGGCTTGAGCTGAATGTTGTTCTGTGCTGTAACTGCAGGAGCAGACTCTATAAATAGCCCAACCCAGTTACCTTTTCCAGAACTTGGGGGATGGTTGATCCCCAAAATAGATGAATTACATAACTCTGTTCTCTAAACATCCTCATTCACTCTGCACATTGGGTTCTTTGCACACCACTTCAAAATTAGTGCATCCCTCTGGTTTACACTCAGCACTTGCTGGAGCAGCTGCTAGGTTGACATCAACTCAGAGGAGCAAATGCTCATTTTCAGCACCCGAGGATTTGGGCGTTGGTTGCAGATATTTATGAAAGAACATTTAAAAAGAACAGCAGGTCTGAAATATCGAAGTATAACACTGATTCTAAAGTGCAACTAGGTAGGGTCAAAAAGGCATGTATTTGATGCACTAGGCTGGATGCACATGGTTGAGATAGGGAGCAAATATCCAAGCAGAACAGTACACCTTTGTAAGCTGGCTTTGAACTTAAGGTTGCCTGGGAAGCCAGTGAAGTGTTTTTTCCTCTGGAAACCATCAGTATTTAGCAAGCATCATATACTTAAAAGGAAGATTTCATTCTGGAGCTCTGAAATCTGTCCTTAAAGGAGCCACTGGGCCTAGAATATGCTGAATGAAAAAGCTGTTCTTGAATCAAATCCTAACTCTCTAGAACTCTTAGGGCTTTCTACAGTGGAGCTTGGAAGTGCTTGTAAAGAGAACGCCTCAGGATGTTCTTTGTAAGCTTAATGCTCACAAAGGTGTGTCCAGTTCCTGCCTCCTCAGGCTGAGCAATCAGGGTGGCCCAGCACCCTGATTAATGTGAGGAGAGGACAGTGCATTGGAATGGACAGATCTGTGGACATGCTCAAATATGACCCCATCACATTGAGGGCATACTTAGAGAACAGGATGCTTCTGGAAAGGGTGCCCTACAGCTGTGTTGTCACTAATGCCACAACAGGTCTCTTGCTCATGGTAAGTCTCATTAAACAAAACCAGGAAAGCTATGTGCACAAGTCTCAAAGCTGAAATCTACCTGCAGTAATAGGAAATATCACCCAAGGGTCCCTGCATCACTGCTGTGGTGGAGATACCTTTCCATGGCATCAGGGAAAGTTGAGGAGACCAAAAGCTGACCTGGTTTGGTGGGAGAAGTGGCATTCCAGCCATGGGGCTGCCAGGCTATTGCTGCTCTGCTATGTGACGTGCACCAGCTTTGGCACAAGGGACCTGACCCCTGCAAGAGCACAGATATCCCACTCTGCCAGAGCTGCAAGCTCATCTTGTCTTCCCTATATTGATCTCCACACAGGAGTTACAAAAATTTGCAGGCTGTATTTTTAAGCTTCTTGGGTGTTACTAGGTTTTCACTTTATATGTGTCAATGTTTTGTGCTCTCCAGACACACTTATTTTCTTTCCATTAGCCTTCACTATTTTATCCATCTCTGTTGGGGTTCTCGCTGGGATTTTTATTCCTGATTTATAATCAGCCCTCTGGCACACTACATATCAGATTTCTGAAGAAATATTAATTGATATTCTTCTGCTTAGTTTATAACTCTGCTCTTTTGAAGCATGATGTAAAAGCTCTTTGCAAAACTATGAACACTGATTGGAATGATTGTCATTTTTTGGATTTCTGGAGAGTCTCGCACTGACAGCTGTTATTTCTGGTGCCAATCCCACCTCCATGTACTAAAACTCTTCTCTATATTATCTCACTGCACAAGCATGATAAATACTTTGTCACAGGCATTTACTTGCATCCTAGCTCTCCTATGATGGTGAGACACAGGTGTTAGCTCAGCTTCTGTGCCTGCATTGTAAATAGCACATTGTAATTAGACTGACTAGGTGATGATATCACGTCAATATTTTGCATTTCCACAGAAATATCTCACATTTCTATTTTTTTGAGTATAGACCATGAAAAAATGCAAAGGGCATTTAAAATTTATCACTGTTTAGAAGAGGCCACAGTCTGTGAAACATCTTTAAAAGACGAGGCTTTCAACAATCTCATGTTTCCAGAAACACTTAAATACTCAGATGTCCTGTAGCACAAGTGCCTGCCCAAAGCAGGGCTGACAATTAATTCAGAACCAGCATGCTTTATTCAGTTGGGTCTTGAAAATCTGCAAAGAAAAAAATCCTGGAAGCTCTCTGGGCAACCTGGTTAATTACCTTTGAGTGAAACACTTTTTTTCCTTAATCAGAATCTCCCATACTTCAAGCAGCAGTGGTCTTTCCTGCCAGCCCTTGCCCAGCCATTACTACGGCAAGGTGAGTATCTTGCACTAGCCCAGCCCAAGCTGTGATTGCACAGGAACACTGAAAATGTTTGACCTGCAGTTTTGGGGCTCATCCTTCTTGAAGTGAAGGGGGAAACCATGTGCAAGACATGCAAACAACTCAGATCACAGTTTCCACCATGTCTCTGAAACAACTGATTTTTTTTTTTAAAGGATTCTAGGCTGAGGTAGTTACATAGCAGCTTCCAATTAAATAAAAAGCAAGGGGGAAAATAAAGCAAATATCATGTTTAGAGATATATAGAGTGAAGTTGGTTGAAAACAATAACATTTTAGCTGTACAAAGAAAACTGAATTAGGCATTTCAAATGCCACTTAATTATAAGCCAAGTGATGCAGTAACTAGGGAAAGAAACAAGTTGTGTAAGGTAGGTAGAGGATCTTCAGTATTTAGTTTTGTTTACACAAAGCAAAACATTGAAGAGAAATAGCCTCTGTTCCAGGGGACAGTGAGCAGGTTGTATGTGTCTTTGAAAAAGGCTCTTTGGGTAATCTGGTGTATTATACAACACTAAGTTTTATTTAGGTACTTTGGTTGCCTGAATAATTAAAATGGAAACCACTGCAAGAATAACCAAGATAAACAAAGAAATTCCTGCCTCACTCATCTCTTAGAATTATTTGAACATGCTAATAAGTGGTAGACAGAGAAGATGGATCTTGAATATGACCTGATTTAGAAATTTCTGTATTCTTAAGAATATCACATGTCAAGAGATATCATGCACCTGTGCATGAACTTCCCACAAGGATTTTGTCCCCTCACTTTCTGTTTTCATCAGAAAAGGAATCCAGACATAGAAAAAAAGTTATGTGAAAGTATTTATGTGAAGAACACTTATGCATTTGAACAGGGGATTTCCTTTTCCATCAATGAGTTTTACCTCCTTTAGGATTTTTATCATATATTACTTGGGCTGTAAGTTGGCTTTGGCAAGTTACGTAGAAAACTATTGCAGCTCAAGGAGTTTCAGCAAGCACTTGCAAAACACTTGAATACAAAAGCTTTTGAAAATCTGATGTATTTGCAGCATCTCAAGAACAAGTGTCCCATTATAATTAAAATTATGCCATTGGTCATGAATATTTGCAATCAAGGGCGGATCTGCTGAGGTGGAGGTACCACAAAGGTAATTTTCTGCCTACCATGCACTTTTCTTGCCTCATCTTATCATTATATCTGTACATCTAATTGATTTTTCCAGATATCTGTTTCAGAACTAGAAAAACAAAGCAAAAGTACAAAAGATTATGCGGGAGGAGGCGTAGTTTGAATTTATCACACCAAATCGCACACGCAACAAGGAGAAGCAGCCCTTTGTGATGCTTCTCTCTTTGCTCAGTGTATGCACACAGTGCCTGAAATGTTGAATGATTAAGTTTGCTGACCCAAAATGACTGTGGCAACACTTCCAGGAGTTCAGTGGCAGTGGCTTCCTTCAGTGTAAATTCAATGGACCAAATTTTCCTGGGTGGTTCTTGAAACCAGACGGCCAGGGTGTTGGGGTTTTTTATTGCAGTTTTAAACAGACTCTTGTGCGAGGTTCCACTGCTCCCAAACAAGCCAAACGTTCTTGCTGGGAAATGTTCTCTGTGCCAGTGGCCTCAGAAGGAGAATCTGGCCTACAGATCAAATTCCCCAGCTCCCAGCTTTCTGTTTTGAGAGGCAAGCAAGCATTCCCTTGTAAAGGCAGCTCTTTAAATGCTGTAGAGGCAGGGGTGCACAGCAGGAAGCTCAGCCTCGGCAAAGGAAGTTTTTTATTAAATCCTGATATCTGATGTGAGTGTATTGACATCATCAATGGACTCATGTTGTTCAAAGCCACACAAGTTCAAATTTAATAAAAATTGTGTGAACTGTGTCCCTGAGGAGCTGGTGGCATTTTAGGGAGGCCATGGGTTTCTAAGAAACTTCCTCTAACTCTTATAGATATAAGTTCTGGAACTTAGGGCTTAACTGATGTTTGGCCTAGGGACCTTCTTTTCGATGGTTGTTTCTTTTGATGACATCCACAATAAAAGTTACAAGAATCCCCCCCTATACCAACAAGGTATAGGGGTTTGCTTGCCGGGGAAATGAGGAAGAATGGTAAGAATCTTGAGGGGAAATTGCTTATCAGCTTGAGATGGATATTCTTCAATTCTTGAATATATTAGAAAGATATTTTTCTATTTCTGCTGCCCTCTCCTGGGCACAGGGGACCAGCAGGTGCACAATGAATGGGTTTGCTTCTGCTGCTGAAACTAGTAATACTGGGTTCCTCATTCATGTCATTGAGAAACAAATCTCTCACATTTGTGAGAAAAAAACAGATAGCCCAAAACCCTATTCCTAAGAAAAGAAGAATCTGAACAATTTGCTCAAATAATACGGAATATAGAATTATAGAATCATAGTATGGATTGGGTTGGAAGGGACTTTTAAAGGTCTCTAATCCAGAGCCCAGCCAAGGACAGTGACACTTTCTGCTATCACAGGTTGCTCTGTGCCCCATCCAACCTAGCCCTGAGCACTTCCAAGGATGGGGCAGCACCAGCTTCTCTCAGCAACCTGTGCCAGCGCCTCACCACCCTCACAGGAAGGAATTTCTTCCTGATACCAAATCAAAACCCATCCTTTTCCAGTTTGAAGCCATTCCCTGTGACCTGTAAATACTTTTTCCCCATCTTTCTTGCAGGCTCCCTCCAGGTACTGGCAGCTTGCAAGGAGATGCCCCCAAAGCCTTCTCTTCTCCACACTGAACAATCCCAATTGTCTCAGCCTTTACTTATAGGAGAGATGCTCCATCTCTCTGACAGCCTTGGAGGCCTCTCTCTGGGCTGGCTCCAGCAGGTGCATGTCCCTGCAGTGCTGGGACCCCAGGGCTGGATGCAGCCCTGCAGGTGGGGTCACCTCACTCAGCCCGCTGCCCACGCTGCTTCTGGGGCAGCCCAGGTGTGACAGAACCTTTCCACAGTCACTGTGATAACAAAGAGAAACTGGGCCAAGTTCACCCTGCAGGAATCCTGATGGAGCCAATGAGCTGTGGCTGCACAAAGGCTCAATCTGGACTGTGATGTGGCTAATTTCTTGTTCAGTTGAAGGGTTGACAGGTGAACTCCTGTGGATTTAGAAAGAATGCTTTTAGGATGTTACCACCTTTCTGTTGATTTCTCCTCCCAGCTGGGTCACTACCACAAACAGTGAGCTGCACTAATCAGGCACATAAGTATTTCTAATCAGCTGCAGAGCAAAGACTGACAGATTCCTGGACAGAAAAAAAAAAAAAAAAAAAAAAAGCAAGATGCAGTTGCTAGTGATTCACACAGTGGCTAACACAATAGCACTTGCATCAGTATTCTGATGCAGCAGTGAAGTCTTAACCTCAGGAATCGGCAATCTCCAAAGATCTGTTCAGTCTGGAAACAGACTGTGCCAAACTGTTCCTAATTCGGAACTGTCACATGGTTTTTGTGAAAATTTAACTTTTAATACATTTAAAGCGTGCAATTAACAAGCTTTTGAAAATGTTTTTTTCTCCATTTTCCTAGGACTTGAGCTATATAATTTGATCCAATGTAGAAGACTTGAGAGTCACTGATCTATGTTAATTTTCCCACTTTCTTCTTAGTTCCTCCTTAGTTCCAATATAAAAACCATCCCCTAAAACCCAAGGCATGCAGAAAACAAACACCCTGACAGTTTTTTGCTTCCGAATAAGAATAAAATTTTAGTTGCGTATCTTTGTGCTGTTTTCAGCTAGAGTAGAGTTAATTTTCTTTGCAGTGGCTGGTGTGGGGCTGTGTTTGCATTTGTGCCGAACACAGGGTTGATCACACAGAGATGTTGTTGTTGCTGCTGAGCAGGGCTGCACGGAGCAAAGGCCTTCTCTGCTTTTTGTTAACCCCACTGGTGAGGGAGCTGGGGGTGCCTGGGAGGGTGGGAGGGGACACAGCCAGGAGAGGTGACCCCACTGACCAAAGGGACATTCTAGACCATGTGGAATCATGGTCAGTGTATAAAGTGGGGGGAAGAGTAAGGAAGACATTTGCAGTGATGGTTTTTGTCCTTCCCAAGTCACCTTTACTCATGACAGAGTCTTGATCTCTTGGAGAAGGCTGAACTCCTGCCTGTCCATGGGAAGCAGGGAATTAATTCCCTGTTTTGCTTTGCTTGTGTGCATGGCTGTTACTTTCCCCATTAAACTGTCCTTATCTCAGCCCATGAGTTTTGTATCTTTTACCCTTCTGATTTCCCTCCCGCCAGTCCCACTGGTGTGGGAGTGAGCAAGGAGCTGTGTGGGACTGGGCTGCCAGCTGGGGTTAAACCATGACAAACTTTTATGTTGGTTTCCCTGTGGAGAGCCACATATATCCTCAAGGATATAATCTGATCCTCAGAAAATCACAGAGTGTCCTGGGTTGGAATGGACGTTAAAGATTATCCAGTTCCATCCTGTCTGCCATGGCCAGGGACACCTTCCATTAGACCAGGCTGCTCAGAGCCCCATCCAGCCTGGCCTTGAACATTTCCAGAGATAAGGCAGCACCAACTTCTCTGGGTAGCCTGTGCCAGTGCCTCACCACCCTCCCAATAAGGAATTTCTTTGTAATATCTAATCTAAACCTACTCTCTTTCAGTTTGAAGCCACCTCCCCCTTGTTCTGCTGCTACATGCTCTTGAAATAGTCCCTTCCAATGTCTTGTACTGGAGACCCTTGCTTTGAGTGATCTTCTGATGTCCTTAGACCTGAAATTATCCTTCAGACCTGGAATTATCCTTCAAGTAAATTTCAACTGCCATCCCAGAAAAGGCTTAAATCTCCTTCAAAATTCAAAGCCAATTTTGTTCTCTGCTGGAATTACAAGGAGTGGGGACAAGTGCATGCTGTGACATTGTCAGGTGACGCTTGTTCCTAGCACGTGAAGTTAAATCCAGTTTAGCCACATATTGAGCTACATCTTCAATCCTCTGCAGGTGCTGTGTGCAGGTCACAGGATTTCCAGGCACAAAACCTAAAAGAAAAAGAAATCCATGACCACTTAGATCTTATCCTCCTTAGCAAACACTTAGGAAGAACTAGAAGTACAAAGTGTAAGAAGTATTTTAATAATCGTATTAAGACTTTTCCTACCTTAGGATTACATTACTTTGTGATGGCAGAAAAGGAGATGCTGACATCCCAGAGGATGGAAACAAGAGGCTCAATAATTCATCCCCATGATTTAGAGGAATCTTCAAAACCACTGAGAATTGCTGCATCAGTATCAGTGGGAACACTGATTTATAAAGCAGACTGTAATGCCATAAAATGTATACCTAAGGTATCTCTGCACAGCTAGGTGAAGCTACAAAAGCAATAAAGCTTAATTAAATAATCCAGCTACTTAATAAAAGAAGCATGGTGAAGGCCTTGTGGCACGAGCTTCACCATGGCCTGGCAGCTAAAAAAAAAAGATCTCTTCAGATGTTCTTATTGATGCCAGTATGGCTTAAGCCAATCCTTTTTAGCAGGTGTGGATGAACCTACCAAGCTGAAACAACCCTTTCTCTGGCTGGATAGGTGTAGGTAAGTGGCTAATTGCAAACTTCAAACAGCATTGTAATTTCTTGAGAGTGTTTGTCAATTTGGGAATATTTATTAAAAGTACATTGAGATTAATTCTAAAAATCCCTAGAATTCTGAAGGAAAACATAACTACCTAAGGGATTGGTACAGGTTTATGCTACAGTTTATGTTATTTGCCTCTAGATGGTGCTCTCACGTTGAGATGAAAAAGCTTTTTACCACAACTCTCAAAATTAATGAAAAATAGCTAAACATTTCTCTCAAAGTCAAAATTGTCAACATTTTCAAAAGAGCAAGGAAAAAAAACTTGCTGGAATGCATAGGAGTGTGCCATATGGTAGTTTCAGATGACTGATGTCCCCCAGATGGCTTGAGGAAGGGATTTTAATCTTAGGAAAACCAGCACTAAAGCCACACATTACTTCATAAAAAAGATAAAAATTCTAAAAAAATTTAAAGCATTTGTCAAATAACCTTTATGGTTAAATAATATCACTCCAAATGGGTGATCATCCAGCATTGCAAACTGGAAAAAAAAAGGCAAAGGGATTTAGCAATAGTAAAACCCAATGTTTTACTGTAAGGACAAAGCCCACTGTTCCCTGTGTGGTTTGTGCATATTTCTACTCAACATTCTCCTTCACATGATGCAAGCATTATGCCAGAAAGTAGAGGTGATTCAGGTGTCTCAGAGATTTCTCACCATGTCCATTGTGTTTGAGCAGGAGACAAGTTTTTACATCATTTATAAATGATGTGAATTCTTCTGGACCTTTTCTATTTTCAACAAGCAAGTCATCTTACTCGTGCACATCCCTTTTCAGGTGTCCTTCACCAGGAAGAAGCTCTCTCAGTCCCACCATTTGCTCCCTAATTCCTCTGCCGCATGTAGCTGTGACACACACAGGACCATTTTGGTTAACAATGAAACAAAGGAACATTTTGGAGGCCAGTACTGTCTGGCTGATAAGTCTGAAATTGAAGTTGACTCTTTGAGTGTGAGTAGTTTTGCCTGCTTTTTGTACTTACTTAATATCCATCCTAAACTTTTTTTTTACCCTCTCAGCCCTGTAGAGACAATTATGCAGGGCTCCTCTGGTTCCCTTCCTTGCAGATTTCATCTGGTTCCTTTCCTTCTAGGCTCACATTAGGCTAAGACCTATTGAGACACACCATTCTTTATTCTTTTGCTTCTTTTCCTGGATTTTAAGCTTCTGTTCATACCAGCTGATTAAGTTCTAGATATATGGCTGTCACTGTTCCCACACATAAAAATACACATAAAAATTCTGTTTGCTTTCAGGCAGCACGGGATCAGAGCTGTAAATAATACAAAGCTGTCATTTACTGGGCCCTTTACCTTTAACACACAAATACATTGAACAAAAGCAACAGAGACTCGGGACTCAGCAGGACGCCGGAGACTCAGGGCCACAGGCCCCAAAACACCAATGCTGGCCTTTTCCCTGGGAAACAAAACTCACCAGCCCAGGTTCCTGGTGTCAGCTTCAAGGAGGCACTCTGCACTGTCAAAGCAGCCCGAGATGGCGTTAGTAACAGCTTGGGTCTTGGCTAGAAGCATCTGTGTATTCTTCTCCTGACCTGGATTGCACAGGGTCAATCAGCTTCCTGTTCCATCCTCTTCCCCAGAGAAGATGTCCGTCCAGGCAAGCCAGCCTTCTGCCTCGTCTGCTTGGCTTCCGACGTTTGGCCGTCGCCTGCTCCTGCGCCCTTAGGAGGTGATGCTTCCAAAGCCACCAGCACTGAACGACCCCAGTACCTTCAGAAACATTTTCCCCGGGGACCTTGCTTGGCAGTTCCCTGAGCAGCCCAAAGTCTGCTCTCTTCATGCTCTGAGCTGAGGCTTTGCTGGCCCTTTTCCTCTTGTCAGAGGTGCGAGCCTCCGTGGATTTGTGGTGGCTGTGGCCAAGACGGCCGCCAATCCCCGCTTGGTCCAGGGCACGTGGGGCTCAGACTCCAGGGGCCTGGCTCTAGGGGGGCTGAGCTGGAGGGTCTTGGGCTGTGGGGGGCTCCTCCCTTACTGGGAGGAGGCTTCCTGGGGAGGAAGAAGGCTCTGGCACGAGCCGCGAGGCCTGGGGCCCATCTGCCTGCTGCCGAGGGGAGGGAAAGAAAGAGGAAGAAAGGTCCTTGGGGCTCAATCTGAAATGATGTTCTGCTGCTTCTGGTTCTTCTCAGAGCTTTGGAGAGGAGGCATCTGTGTCCCTGACACCTGCCCACCCTTGCAATGCACGCACGGACCCGTGTGTCGCTTCAGGAGACGCACCAAGAAGCCTTTGAAAGGGGCTTTGAAAGGGCAGCTGCTGTTCCGCGGTTGCATTTCTTGGCTCGGCCAAGCCCCTGCTAGCCGCACTACAGCCTGTGCTTGAAGACACAAAAGTACCATCCTGGAGGAAAGGCCTGGAAAGCTTGACAAAAGCTGAAGGGAGCACTCTGATTTGCTCTGTTCCCAAGAGGTTTCTTTAGCTGAAGTTGCTGACAAGGACCAGACTTGACACACTGCAGTGGGTTTGTTGCTGTTTTATTTCTCGGGTCCTCAGTCCTGCACGGGATCCGCTAAGTGGGTGCCACAGAGGCTCCGGCGAGGCATCAAAAACGCCTGCCCCGCACCCAAGGGTGGCGCAAGATCTCCTCCAGCTCCGGCCTGTCCGCGGGGTGCTTGGCCAAACACCAGCGGATCAGGTGCTGGCACTCTGGGGAGAGAAGCCGGAAAGGGCCGGTCACCGGGAGAAGGCTCCCGCCCAGCCGCCCCCGGCGTCCGCGGGGCCCGGGCTGCGCGCCGCCGTCTGCCAAAGCCCGCCTTGGTGAGGCCGGATACCAACCTGGAGAGACCTGCTGCCAGAAGAAGAGCTGCCCCAGCACGATCTCACGGTCGTCCTGGAAGGGGAGGCACCCGCAGACCATGACGTACAGCAGCACGCCCAGGGACCAGACGGTCGCCGCGTGGCCGTGGTAGGAGCCCAGGCAGATCCACTCGGGCGGGCTGTACGCGTGCGTTCCTAGGGGAGACAGGCGGCGCTGTCCAGGCGCGGGCTGCGGCCTTCCGGAGCCTAGCGCCAGCCTCCCGGCTGAGGCAGGGGCTGACCCGCGGCCACAGCTTGCCCCCGAGGCCACCCCGCGTCCCCCAGCCGGCTGGCCAAAGCCAAGAAACCGTTCTGCAAGGCAAAGAGGCCCAGCGGAATGGCCCGAGCCCTCGAGGGCCTGCCGAGCCGAGATTGGCCGGGGCTGCCTTCTGCCGCCCCCCCTCTGTCGGCAGGGCCGGCAGCCGGCTCCCGGGGCACGGCGTCTGCCCCGTGCCCAAGGGCAGCCGGCTGAAGGCCGCAGCCCACGAGGGAGCAGGGCCCGGGCCGTGGGCTCACCGGCATAGTGCGTGAAGGCCTGCTCCTGGAGGAAGGTGCCGCAACCGAAGTCGATGAGCTTGAGGTCGCCGCTCTCCGGGTCCACGAGGAGATTCTCCGGCTTGATGTCCCGGTGCAGGACGCCGCAGGCGGTGCAGTGCCGCACGGCCTCCAGCACCTGGCAGAAAAGCCAGCGCGCCATCTCCTCGCATAGGAACTCCTGCTCCAGCAGGAACTGCAGGAGATCCTGCGATGCCTCCGGACGCTCCATCACCAGCACGAAGCTGTCAGGCAGCTCGAACCAGTCGAGGAGCTGGATGATGTTGTAGCAGCCAGAGCCCACCTTCTCCATGAGCGCGATCTCCATGGGCACGCGGGTGCCGTCGGGCTGTGAGCAGGAGGAGGAGGAGGAGGAGGAGGAGGAGGAGGAAATCCGTGCCTCCAGCGGGACCGATGCTGCCCTGGGGCTGCTGCGCTGCACCCTGCCCGGGATGCCCCAGTGCCCCCTTGCGCAGCCTCCCTGGCGCTCGGGCTTCCTCCCGCCCAGGGGATGCTTGGGGGATGCCCCCTGCCCGGGGGTGTGCGCCGTGCCCGGGCCCACCATGCTGCGGCTCGCACGCTCAGCCCGCGCCCGCTGCCCCCCGCCATCCCCCGCCTCCCACTCCCATTCGGCGCCCCGGCGTTCCCCCTGCCCGCCACGCCTCGCTCTGTCCCGCCGGCCCCGCTCACTCACCAGCTCGACCCACTGCAGGACGCTCTCCCAGGCCACGCGCTTGATGGCCACCTGCACACCATCCAGAGAGGAGCGCTGAGCTCCAGCCCTGCCCCTCCCCAGCGCTGCCGCTCCTCCCACGCCCGCCCGGCCACTCACCGGGCTCCCGTCGGAGAGGCGGATGCCCGAGAAGACGGTGCCGAAGCCGCCGCTCCCCAGCTGCGGGCCCAGCTGGTACAGCTCCTGCAGCTCCTTCCTTTGCCCTGCGGCCGAGAGCCAGCCGTCAGCCTTGCGCCCAGCAACCCCCCCGCCAAAGTGCCCGCCACTGAAGGGCGCCGGGCCGCCGCCGGCCGCGTCACTCTCACCTGCTTCCTGCTGCGCGCCGGGCAGCGGCCACCGCCCGGCAGCCGACGGGCCGGCGAGCGGCAGAGCCGGGCCAGGGCAGCGCGCACAGGCGGCCGCAGGAGCCCCGCTGCAGCGGGCCGGGCCGGCACCGTCGCTGTCCCCGGCGTCGCGGGCTGGACTCCGCTCTTGGCGACGGCCGGGGCTGCAGCCCGAGGCTTCTTCGCCCAGGGGGATCCCAGGAGCAGCTGCAAAGCGAGCAGGGCTTTTTCAAGCCGCGCCACCAGAGGCACTGGAAACAGCCAGCGACTAGGCTGCTCGCAGGGGCCCTGCCCCGGCCTGGCCGCGCCCCTCGAGAGCCCCGGCGGAGCCTCGGGCAGCTCCTCGGGAGATCCCACCTGCTATTAGACGGCCCTTCGTGGCAGTTGAGGGCTGTCTTGGCACAGCTTCCTGGGGATGGAGGAAACTCCTCGGTGTCTGGAAGCTCGGCTCCACCACCAGGCTTGGGCTGTCGCCAGCTGGCGCAAGCGGCACAGCGTCCTGGCCGCTGTGGGACGACCACTGCCGGCTCCTGGACGCTTGCTGCTCTGCCAGCTTCTCCTGAGAAGGCCCCCCTGCATCGGGCTGGGCTCCCACTTGGACTTCTGGGCTCTCCCCAGCCACGTCAGGGGTTGGGGTTGCGCCCTTGCTGTCGCAGTCTGTGAGTCCAAGGGAGCTGGGAGACCTGGCCACGGGGTCTGCACCTTCCCCAGGCTGACAGGTCCCACCGAGCCTCTGCGAGGGATGGAGGCTGTCAGAGATAGCAGGGGCTCCTGGCAGGTGGCAGGGTCTCTGACAGTCTGAGGTTCCTGCATGGATGGCGGCTCTGCCCTGCTGTGCCATCCTCGCAGGCCTTGAGGCTCTCCCAGCGATGGGGAATCTTGCTGGGAGCAGCCTCTTGAAGGGATGGAGGCTTCGCGAGGAGCTGGACCAGCCACAGCAGGGCAGGTGGCCTCGCTTCACCAGCTTCTCCAGTTCTTTCCAAAGCGCCTGCCACATCCCCGAGTAGAGCGGCGCACATCTCCCGCTGCGATCCCAGAGCAGCAGCATCAGCTCCTGCAGCTCCCGGGCCACTGCCACGCCGGGGCCACAGCCGCAGGGCCTGCCCGGGGGGCTGGCGGGAACACGCGGCCGCTTGCGAGGGGTCGCCCGAGGTCTGGGAGACCCGGGAACCACAGGGGCTCCTCGGTTCCTCCGTGAGCCTCTGGGCCGGACCCTGGGGTGCTTGCTCCTCTTCGCTGTCCGTGCCCGCCGCCTCCGTGGCTGCCGGTGGCCAAGGGCCCACCAGATGGCCACAGCGGCCAGCAGCAGCAGGACAAGCGCAGGCATCGGGACGCTCCCGTCTCTCGTGGCTCCGGCTCGTCCCATCGCGACTGCACTGGAGGCTGCGGGCGCCGGCCCGTCTTATATAGCGACGGCGCACCGATGTCACAGTGCTGCAGCTGGCACAGCCCTGGGACATCACAGCCCTGCCTCACGCCCGCGCTCAGCCCCTTTGTGCCGTCACAGCCCAGCCCGCCTGCAGCATCAGCAGAACCGGCTCATGGCCGAAGATGGACCACGGCCAGAGAAAGCCCGGTGGGACTGAGAACGGGAGCTCGGCCCGCTGCCGGGAATCCTTCCCTGGGGCCAGTGGCACACCAGGAAGAGCGCTGGTGCCGGCAGCGTCAAGCCCAGGGCTCCCAGGACCTTTCAGCGTTACCAGCTGGAAACACCCACTGCTCTGTGCCTGAGAAGATCCTGCGGAGACAAAGGCAGCTGAAGTTCCTCTGTCTCTGGGGAGCTCTCCTGAACTGGCTGTCGGGGGTGTAAGACTCTGTCCAAAATTTCTCTCATCTGCCTCACGATCATCGTGAAAAAAAGGCAGAAACTGGGACCACCAAGAGAGGATCCTGTTTCTGACATCCTGGTTTGGTGGGAGTGTGCCAGGGTCCCAAGGCCGGAGCAGAGCTTCTGGTCTGCTGAGCCACTGTTTGCAAGTGTGTTTGCTGTATTGGAACACGGGACCTAGCAAAAGGAGAAGGGGCACCTTGACCTTTCTTCGCCTGTATCTGCTTTGCAACAGTGGCCTGGAGTTTTCCACCCCCAAGCCTGGCTGGACTCTCTTCTGGAATTACCCTTTGGTGGTCTCCACAGAAGACCCTTCATCTACTGTACAACCACCGTGACAGATGGACTGAGATGGGAGAAGCCACTCCCTCCAAGACTGAGACATAAAACTCCTATATGGAAAAGACTCCTTTTCTCCCCAAGGACTGAAACCTGTAACCTGGGGGGGGGGGGGAGGAGGGCAGTGTGTGTGGGGGGAGAACAGCTGATCAAACTGAGATGTTTGCCTGCAGGTAGTGACCACTGGACCAAGAAAACAATGGCTCTCCCCCACTGCTGACCAGATGAGATCATAAGACTATTGTATCTTTTCCCCCCTCCTTCCCAACTTTGAATAGAAAATTCTAATAAAAACCCTCGAGTCAGCTAGCTATCTCGAGATCTGCCCAACGTGAAGGCGACTCCTCAACTGGATTTCGACTGGGCTGGACCTCAAAGAATTACATCGCCTCTACGTTGGTAGATATACCTATTCCCTCTTTCTTTTCCTTTCCTTTCCTGCAGGGTTTCTCTCTTTCTCTCTCTCTCTTCCCCAATCCCCTCCAATGCATTTTGCTGTGATCATTCAATAAAGTACACTGATTTTGATTGTTACTGCAAACCCCTTTGCCGTGTTGGTGTTTTATACCCTGAGATCAGATAATGAACCATCACAATCCTGTCTGTGAGGGTGGATCGTGACAGGGGGCAGCGAGAGTTTCTTGTTAGCAGCTCACCAACTTCTGCTTCTAAATAAATCGGGATTTGCCAAGGAGCGCTCACTGTGCTCCCGCCACTGCTCTGGCTTGGACTGGGATTCAGGTTCTTTCTTCCCACTAGCTGGCACGCCTTTGAGCAGGGAATGCTGTGCACCAAACAGGGGTGCTCTGCTTTCTGCTGAGCAGGCCTTGCCCTCTTCAAGGACTTTGCAGTCTCCTTTGGTACACCGATGCAATGTTTTCCACTGGGAAGGGAGGGATGAGCGTTGAAGACACAGGCAAAGAATGCACCTTAAACACCTTTGCCATGTCTCCGTCCTTGTTTGGGAGGCGACCATCCACGTCCTGGAAGGGGACAATGTTATTCCAGTGTTATTTCTACAATGGGAGTGGGTTTTTTTCCATTCATGTATTTAAAACCACTCTTTTGATTGTGCCCTGCATTTCTGGCCACTTTCATCTCCCGATGAGCTTTCACCACACCAAATTTCTCCCTGTATTACAGGGAGGCATCCTGTGCCGCGCGGAATCTCAGCAGGCAATTGGCCACTCAGAGGTATAGGCCACTGAACAAAATATTTAAATAAATAAATAAATAAATATATATATATATATATATATTTATATCCAGATGCATCTAAAATGGTTTTAGTGTATATACTTAGAATCATGTTACTCAGGGGCGTAAAGGCAGATGCAGTCCTCTTTCACATTTGGGCTGTCTTGGCCGTGATAAGGTCACACTTGTAAAGTTAAAACAGATCAAATGCTCCTTTCCATCGCTTGCCTGGTTTTCGCTGACAAATATGTATTTATTCTATACCTTATTTTTCTCTGTCACAAATCAGAGACTATACTTAGGGATCTTTTCTCAAATTTTCCTTAAAGTAAATGATGTTTTACTTTACACTCTCATGAAGCTAGCTGTCAGGGCAAGTCCATAGTTAAAAGTTTCATGCTGGAAATCTGAAATCACTTGTAGTAAAATCTAACATATTTTAGACACACATTTCAAACTTTTAGCAAAACATCCCCCGTGCTGTTATGCCAGTCCAGTAGGACAAAAAAAAATATGGTAAAGACTAAGATGCAGAAAGATCACAAAAATCCCCTTTTTAAGTAAACAAGCTTAAACAAAAGTCGAAAGTTTTATGTATTTTTACCTATTTTTAATGACTAAGGGGCCAATAGCTTTAAAGCAGGCAGAAGATTTTCTTTGTTGCTCTACCATGATACAAGTCTTTAGCCATTAGCTCAAGGAAAGTGTAAGGCAGGAGGTCTAAAGATTGGATGTGGATTGCAGAAGATGATTTCTCCCTCTATTATTCTTTTCTAAGCAGCCATTTGAACCAATTTCTACTCATGATTGCAATAATCAAGCTATGCATCTCTTTTAAGTTCTCTTTGGATGCATTCAAAGCAGTGGAAATCACAGAACAGACATAGAGAAGATACAGAAATTTTCAGTTTCTGACATCTTGTCCTGTTTTTATTCAAACAGGAGTATTGGTGTGAAAATGTGCCAGAGGCCATACAATGCCCTTGAAGGGCAGTGGGTGAGAAGCAGCTGCTGCAGCGAGCACTGTGATAGGTAGGATACCTTGAAGCACTGCTCATGAGGGAGGAGCTGGTTAACTTCCCGCAGCACGGCTGGAAAGGAGCTGGACACAATTCTCTCGCTCCTGGTCACACCAGCCCACAGCTGTCTCCTGTCCTTTGCTGTCCTCAGCGCTGTGCTCACCACTGGGTTTTCCATGCTGCTTCCCAGCAACTTGTCTTTCACTTTGACATGCAAGCACACAAGAACAGGGCAGGTAGGAGGAAGATCCCATCCGTTCACTTTCTCGGCTTTTCTACAAGATTGCCAAGTAAACCAAATGTTGTACAGTCACCATGTGACTCGCAGCTGAGCATCTCTCACTGTTTATCCAGGGATAGGGATCATACCTGTGGCTCTACCTCTTCCTCCTCTTCTGAGGGTCTTGCTTTGTTGAAGGTTAGGAAATCTTTTTCCCCCTTTTTGTTTCCTTTTCTCTCAGGAAATTCTCTCCCATCTCTTGCCTAAGAGGTAGTAAGACCAGTACTTAAGAGAGAGGTTGGGGGAAGGGGTGCCACTGGCTGCAGCCTCCTAGCCAGAGGCTTTTCTCCTGGGAAGGGCAGAGATACCGTGAGGTGTTTGGCTGGGGGTTGAGGGGCTGGGCTCAGCTCCTGGCTCTCTCGCTTTCGATACAGGTGGGGATCGGTCAAGTTGCTGCTACCACGGAGAAATTTCCCTGCCACCGGGGAGTCCAGCCTGGCACTGACTATTCTTTACCGCGGGTGAGCCTCTGTTCATGAGAGCAGCCAGTGAACTGGGACCTTATTAACACCCAATTTGACTGGAAAGGACCCTCACCATCTCCTCCAGTGCTTCAGGGGAAAACCTGGGACCCTGAGCGCTCCCTCCCAGAGGGACGTATCTCCCTGGCATCCACATCTGTTGCTGCCTCCCCAGTGGGGAGAAGAAACCCATGCTGGCACTTGCTGCCTTTCATTAGAAGTGGATGTTGCTCTTCTCTCAATGCCCTTAAGACGTGCAGAGCTCCAGTCCCTGCACATCAGCTCCGGGCACACCAAAGCCTCAAGCTGATGACGGTGCTGCTGACCTGGTGTGAACTAGCTTTGGCTCACATAGGTTAGAAATGGGGTTTTCAAGTCATGGACTTTACTTGAAAAAGTCATGATAGCTCAGACTAAGGGTTAGTAAGGGTTGCCACAGTGCTCTCTGACCTTTTTTAACTTTTTTGGGTCTATGAGCTGACTAAGGGGTCTGATCTGCAGCCAAGGTCTCCTGGAGATTAGACAGCAAACAGGAGTATGGCTCTGCAACTACCTCTCCGCATCAGATTAAACGCTTCATCTCAGTAAGTGCATTTGTATTCTATTTACCCATAGGTTTATTTATTCAGAATAAAGTAAAGAATCATTAATCCTTGAAAACCTCCTTTTTCCTTCCAAGAATTTTCATTTAGTCTCTTTCATTGGGCATATAAATCTGAAAGTGTTTTGGACAGAGGCATAGCTCCAGTCAGCTTTTATGTGGCCAAGGAGCTGTAATCTATGTTTCCAGTGAGTGATTTCAGCAGTATTTTTAGGCTCTTGTTTAAGAAAGGAGAGATGTGATGAGCTCGCATTTTCTGCTGCCATGCACAACCATCCTAGCTCATAAGCACATACCTTGCTCCTCCTCCTGTAAGGAGCAACCTCTGTAATAAGGTTGCTGAATATAGAAGGGGCATGAGTTCATGGATTCCTTTCCAGGGCATAGTTACGGCAATTAAAATTTAAAAAATAAAATAAAAATTCAGGAAGGTGTGAAACAGCAAGTGCCTTCCTCTCACCACTCAAGGTCCCTCATATCGCCCTTGCATACGGACCCAAGGACTTGTGCAAGGATTACAACACAGCTCAGTAAAGGGCAGGAGAAGCACCATAAAACAGCACAGTATAAAGAATAGATATTAAACCAGGAATGAAAAATTCTGTCTTCAGAACTCAACATTGCTGCAGCAGCCAAATTAATTTGGATGCATCAGAGAGCTGGATGCAGAGGAGTTTTGATCTGTTCCAGTTCCTTTCTGTGTCAACATAACCTTTGGCATCAGGGTCCCAGCACAACCCTAAAGCTGGCTAGATATACAAATAAGTACTCGCTAAAACTTGCTTAGACATCACTGATCCCAGTTATCTCCACTACAGGGAATAAACACAGTACATTTAAGGAATCCTGCAGTATTCCCTGTTGCTGTCTCAACAATGGACAATGTCCTGTGAGAGGACATCACTCTCCTTGGGCAGTGGATGCTAGAGGACAAGCCCTTAGCTTAGGATTGTTGGGACCAAACAAGGCAAAGAGTCATGGTTTTTTCTCCTTTTTTCTGCACCCATTTGTCATCCGGACTGCCAAATGAAGACCTGTAAAATCCTAGCTCTGCCTTGTGTTTCATGTATTTTTAGTTCATATTTATGTCATCACAGAAAGCAAGGAAAGTAGAAATGTGACAGGTTCCCACTATTGCTGTGTGAAGGCTTTTTCTAAAGGCTGGTGTACTTATGTTCTCTTTTTCCACGCCAAGCTTGACTTTTCCCCTCCTTTTTCGAGGTCTGCATTGGGTGTCCCAAGGAGGGCTGGCTTCCTCAGCAGGGGTGTTAGGAGTTGGTGCTGATTCTGCTTTTTCTGAAGGTGTATCAAAGTGTGCTACCAGAATGACTGTTGTTTCCACTGGAAAGCTTTCCCTCGATGACCATCAGTGCACGAACATGTTTTAATCATGTAACCAGACGGACTAAGAAAAGCCAACACCCGTAGCAGATTTCTCTTTGGTCTGTGTCTATGAGAAGTGGGCTGTGTGCTGGAGAGGGAGAAGAGCTGTTGGAACATGGCAACAGTGCCAGGTGTGAGCTGTGAGGATGATGAGGGCTCAGAGCAGCCCCAGGTGTGAGCTGCGAGGATGATGAGGGCTCAGAGTGGCCCCAGGTGTGAGCTGTGAGGATGATGAGGGCTCAGAGCGGCCCCAGGTGTGAGCTGTGAGGATGATGAGGGCTCAGAGCGGCCCCAGGTGTGAGCTGCGAGGATGATGAGGGCTCAGAGTGGCCCCAGGTGTGAGCTGTGAGGGTGATGAGGGCTCAGAGCAGCCCCAGGTGTGAGCTGCGAGGATGATGAGGGGGCGGCTCCTGTCAGGGGAGGCTGTTTTAGGGGGAGGGTTTGCCTCTGCTCCTTTTTGCATGGAGCTGCTGAGTAGAGAGGTTTATGGGGGGCTCCCGGGGCTGTCTCATGGAAGGATGCTGAGAGCTTCTGACAGGGTCTGGGGTACACCTGGATACGTGCTTGGATGCGTGGAGCATTGCTTAAAGGATGTGCCCAGGGACAAAGCTTTGTGCCGGGAAGCAGCAGCCGAGCAGGTGAGCCCGTGTTGATTTGTAGCGGGGAATTTTCTCTTTCCCTGTTCAATTTCATCTTGCCAATCCCTCCCCGGTGCCCCCAGAAAAATAAAATACTCTTGTCATATTATGGTTTTGATTTGAGGCTAACCCCCCCCCCCCCCCATTTTCTTCATCCGCAGGTCTACCTTGAGGGGGCAGCCCTACTGTCCCTTCTTTTAAAGGGTTTGAGTTGAGGTTAAAAACCCTCTTTTAGCACAACTGGAGGAAAAACTCTTCTTTTTCATAGGGGATGAAATTGAAGGGGAGAACGCATTTATTTGCCCTTGTTGAAGTGAGGTGAGCACCCCCCGTTGAGTTAGTTTCGGGGCTCAACTGTAGGAGCCTCCAGCTCTCGCAGCGTTTGCAGGGTTGAAGTCGGGCTGTGCCGCTGCATTCCAGGGCGCTTCTTCTGCCGGTGTCCCAGCCCCAAACGTTCCCGCGCGGGAGCCCGGCTGGCACCGCCCGGGGAGCTGCTGAGGCGGACGGGGACTTTGGGGCGGCCGGGCTGCCGCGGCACTGCCCGGGCCGCGCCGGTGCGAGCCGTGCGGAGCCGAGGGGAGCTTTGCCGGGCCGGCGGGCGGGAGAGGCGGCGCGGGCGCTGCGCTGGTCCCGGCCGGTGCCGGCCGCTCTGTCCGCTCCGGGCGCGGGGCTCGGGCGCCGCCGGGGCTCCCTGGGCCCGGTGCCGGCCCCGCCGGGCAGGGCGCAGCGGCCGGGGGTCTCCCGGAGCGGCGCCGCCCCTGCGCGCCCGAGGAGCCGCCGGAGGAGCCGCTTTCCTGCCGGGAGCCGCGCTCCGTCCGGCGCCGGGAGCGCGGGGAGCGATTTTGGAAAGGTCTTTGATGTCCTGCTTTTGACGCGGCTTTTAGGAGTTTATTGTATCGTTTTGTTTTGTTTGCAGCTGGTGGATGGTACGGGATGTGCTGCACTTCTTGAATGTTATGGTTCTCGGGTCGGGTGTTGATCAGTAAGTGGTTTTGAATTCAGTTTTGTTGTCTTTTTTTTTTTTTTTTTTTTTTTTTTTTCCCAGGTAATATTTTTTTAAGATTTACAATGTTTTTTATGGGTCGTAGCATGACGTAGAGGGTAGATTTTTAATACTGTGGTGGTGGCTTTTCTTAGCGTGAGTATGCAGTGTTTGTTTCGGTGCGTTTGAGGTAGTGTCATGTGGTTACTCGGTGAGGGGTTTTTAATCTTTATAATCTCATTCTTGTTTATTATCTTACAGGGCTTTTATTTCTTTGGTTTGTTTTATTGGAGTGTATGTTTGATTGTTACGGATCATTTGGGGGATACTGTTTATGGTTTCATTTCTCTTTTGCCTTCACGTTGATTAATAGGTGGTATTTTTATTTTGGTAGTTTGAGGCATTTTTAGTTTATTGAGTTAGTAATACTTTTTTGTTGCTAATTGAAGTTTATTTGGTTTCGGGGTTTTTTGTTTGTTGTTGTTCTTTGTTGTATTTGGTTGTTGTATATTAGTTTTATTTTTGGGAACATGGGTATTTATATGGTGAATCTTTTTAGGTAGTTTTTTTTAGTTGGGTTGTTGTTTTCCTATTTTTTAGTGGTTAAGATTTTTTTTAATATTGTTAATTACTTCTGGTTTTTTAGTTGCTTTTATAGAGTATTGGTTGTTCTTTGAGTTAGTGTAGAGGTAGAGTTTTGATTATTTTTTTTTAGTCATGTTCAGGGTCAGTGGTATGGTTTGGAGTTTAAGTTGGTTTGATTTTTTTTTTTTTTTTTTAGTAGTTTTGGGGATTTGCTGTGTTTGTTTCTATAGGGTTGGTTTTTATTTGTGTTCCATTTTTGTGAAGTGATAAGAATTGTTAGTTAAAAGAGAATAGTGTGGCGTTTTTTTGCTGGCAGTTGGTTGGCTGGTGGAGCTATTTTGGTGGTTTTGGACGATATTGGTGGGAATTTGATGCCGTTTGTTTTATCATTTTATTCAGGAATTGGATTTTAAATGTGAAGTTAAACTATAACTATAATTAAACATAATTAACTCTTTTCCTCGCCATCTTGGGAATAACCCTTAAGGGTTAATTAACAAATATATAAAGAAATGGGAATAAAACTCCTAAATTTTAAATATAGACAGAATATTTAAAAATAAAACATGTAACATAAGTCATATTATATATTACAATAAGATATTGTATTGTTTAATATAGAGTATTTTATATGTTTATAGAAATAAATATAAATATAGATTACAAATATAAAAACCCATACAAAATATAAATATAGAAATGTTTTACAAATACATGCAGACATATAAAAATACAAATATTCATAAATATGAAATAATATAAATCGATACAATACGTAATACAAGTAATATTTTTAATATTCTATTATAATATATTATATGGAATATATATAAAATATGTATTTAGTACATCAATATGTTATAATATAATATATAACAAATTATAAATAAATGTATAAAAGTATTTTCAAAGGGTTTAAAATGAAGGGCGGTTTTCTTTATTTGGCAATAGGCAGGGTTTTAATTTAAAATATTATAAATACATATAATATAAAGGTAGAAATCTAACGATAGAAATATATAATAAATACATAAAGATTTATATAACAATTAAATATATAATAAAAAATAAGTTGTAGCAGCTGGTATGATCCATATTATAAATAATCATTTATCTATATTATTAGATTATGATATGTTTTGTATATAATTATGAAAATAATACATCAATAGAGACTCTAAATATAAATGTGAATATAATTATGAAAAGTATTAATATAAAAATATAAAAATATAGTTTAAAATAATGCTTTTTTTGGTATTTATTTGGTTAGAAATGGGGTTTTTACTTTCAATAATGTGTTATAGAAATGTAAATATAGAAATATACAATGACTACAGAAAGATATTTATAAAAACACAAAATATAAATATATGTAAGTAATAGGAATAGACGTAATATATAATAGGGATTACATAACACATCAATGTCCGTTATAAATATATATGTGAATATAAATAGGAAAAAGATAAATATGAAACATATTTAACTATGGTTTTAAAGAAAGAGGGCTTTCTTGGTTGTTGTTGTTGGGTAAGAGGCGGGTTTTTTGGCGTTTATTTCAGAGGATGTTTTGGAGCGGATGGCAGCTGTTGGTTTTGCCCCGAGGCGCGCAGGGGCCCCGGCTGAGGTGGGCGGCAGTGCTGCCGCCTTGTGGGCAGAGCGCGGTACTGCCCCCCGGGCAGTCAGCCGCCCGGCAGCGGCCACGACGCGTCTCTCGCCGAGCCCCACACGCCATCGCGACCTCAGCAGCGGCTCGGCCGGGACGCGCTTGACCTTCCCAAGACGGCGGCGAAAAGGGCGGGACAAACGAGGAGCACGGTCCGTCTACTGGACTGCCTGCAAGCCACCCCGACGCCGAGGCAGCGCCGGCGGGATTTTCCGCGACGTATCCAGCGCCGAGCACACGGGCTGTGGGTCGGTGGCGCCGCTGCCGGGCGGGTATTGGGCGGGCGCCGGCAGGCAATGGCAACGACGCCTCTCTCTGCCCAGGAGCTGCGACCGTCGCCGTCTCGGGAGCGGCTCGGCCGGGGCTCGCCTGACCTTCCCAAGATGGCGAGGAAAAGGGCAGGAAAATCAAGGCCCGTGGTCCTTTTCCTGCGCTGCCTGCGCGGCACCCCGATGCCACCGTCGCCCCGTCGGGGTTTTCCGCGGTGTTTCCAGGGCTGGGCTCACGGGCTGTGGGCTCAGCAGCGCCGGGGGCTGGCGGGTTTTGGGGGCCGCTGAGCAGCATTGGCGTGGTTGCCTCTCTTTGCCGAGGTACTCATGGTATATCCTCTGCTGCTGGAGAGGGTTTTTGTACTGGGAAAGCTTATTTTATTTTTCTGAATGAAAATAAGCTGCCATGTATGCCCAAGTACACACCAGTAGAATGCTTGCTTTGGTAGAGAATTTGATGCTTAAAAGTAGGGGGTTTATTGTATTTTACCATGGATGAGTCTCCATTGACTTAATAGTTACAAAAATGTCAATATTATAGCCAAGAAGTCTTTATCAGGTAGATGTTGAGGGAGAAAATACACTGATATTTCTGCTCTGGCTATTTGTGTTGATAAATGCAAGTTTAATTACTCTCTATTGATTTCACTTGGCCTCAGTGGCTGTATGTTTCTTTATTTCCTTCTTGTGTAAGAAACATAAAATTGCTGATTAAAGGTTGACTATTTTAATATCTGTGTCCGACTTTCCTGACCCTAGTAGTTGTGCATCAGTGTACGTATTTTAGTTTTGCTTTGGCTTTTGTCATCGAACATCTCTGAAGTTCAGAGTGAGTAGGAATTACTTTTGGGGTAGAAGTTTTGTCCTGTCAAGTTTTTCTGGCAAATTGTAGCTTGCCCCAGTGAAAAGCTTCCAGTAACTGGCCGTCTAAACCTATTCCACCAAGCCTTAAGCAGAGGAGGGACAATTGTAACCTTGTTTCTTTAGGATAAACCCAAGGAAAGGAAAGGGATTCAAAGGCTCAGAGGGGGAGTTGTTGGAGCGCACAATCAGCTTGAATCCTGGCCCTGGGTAGAACAGCCCTTAAATTCAAGATCAGTCCCTTTGGTCCCCTCAAGTCAGCAGAGAGCGCTCCCCAGGGTCCCTCGGGGCTTCCCGGGATGGACACACATCTGCAGCTGGGAAACAGCAGAGGAGCTGCACTGTACAACGGTTAGCAGAAAATTTGGGAAGAACTGCTGTGGTGGAATGTGGGATTCAAGTTCAGGATTCATCAGTGGTGATGTTAATACTGTCAGAATGGCTCCCTCACTCTCTGCCGGGCTGGTGTGGCCTCAAAGGCTGCCCCTGCTGATGGCAGAGTGTGTGAAGCCTCTGCTGAGCAGGCAGTGGCATCCCCCCAGAACCCCTTCTCACAGCAGGGACAGAGATGGACCAAGCCCAACAGATGGAAATGGATCTCTCCAGCTGAACACTCAGGTAAAGCAGCAGAGAGTGTGCTCAACATGAACCAGGTGACATCTCCAGGGCTAATGATTCTTGCACCTTCAGAGCTACAGTATTGCTCAGCTTTTTTTTCCCCCCAGGCTTTTAATCACCTGTCAAAGAGACGAATACTGCCCTTGGAGGCTGCTGTGCCCTGTGCGCTAGAAAGCCGGGCAGGTGACCTGGGTGGTGAGAGGAGGGCAGCTGCAAGCAGGCCGCCGCCAGGAAAACATGGGAGTTTCAGTGGTTTCTGAAGCCTGAGGAATGGGAAGATGCCCTGAGGTAAGCAAGAGTTAAGCACAGTCCTCCAGAGGCCTGGCTGTTGTGATTTAAGGTAGCTTAGTGCATATCTGTCAAAGTAGGATGTAGAGCATTGTGCAGGAGGAAAAGAACTCTTTATGTAAGACACGACCTGAGGCATCATGGCAGGCTATCCCTTCCAGATTTGGAAGGATTCAGTGTTTTGTATGGCAGGATGGAAGGTTTTGAAAAAGAAGATTTCCTCTTTGGTGCAGGTCAGATAGGTGACGCCTGGCAGCTTGTGCACTGCCACTGTGTTAACCTGGGTGCCTCTCCTTCCCTCCCTGCTCCACGGGCACAACACGGGAGCAGCAGGGAGAGGAGGGTTTGTCCTGGGGGATACAGGAGTTCTACGTGGATATCTGAGCCTGCAGCTCCAAGCTGCAGCAGGACCCAAGGTCTGCATGCACCCATGTACAGGTACTCTCAAAAATGTGGGCTGTCATGGCTGAGGCCTCAGGAGCTGGCAGTGCCAGCTTGGGGAACAACAATCATGTCCAGCCTTTTCTTTTGTCTACATTTCCTGTGTTCAGTCAGTCTGATTGCTGCTGGGCCTTTGCCCATCATGTTGTGAAATGCTTCAGGGGCTAAAGGGGGGGAAAAAAGGGGGAAAAAAACCAAAGATCCAACTGTGGTCTAAACCTCACAAGGAAGAAGACATCTGTCAGGACAAACTCTTCAGAAAAATGGGATCAGGAATACTTGTTTACTAAACTTTCATATCTGTAGCTCATTCAAAGACATCTCTCAGTCCTTCACATTAGAAGAGCAAAGGAAGAACAGAAAAGCCCTCAGCCTAACCCAAGGAAAGCAGCAGCAGCAGCTTTGTGTGCTGCAGTGTGGCAGGCATTCATAGGCTGGCTTTTTTCTTTTGCATCTACCACTGGTAGAGGAAAGTTCTTGCCAAGGTGATAGTTCCACTCTTGTATTGAAATGTGTGCAAAGAGGAACTTTCTCAGTTGGATTTGGGTTTATTCACAGCACTTGTAAACAGTGTTACCATAAAGATACACGTGCAGGGAGCGTGCCCTGGGTTACCACAAGTGATAGAGGGTTTTAGGATAGGGACAAGGCAGGGTCAACATACTGGGTTTTTTTCTAGAAGAATTGTGTGAGAGCAGAAAAGTTGCAGTAGCATTGCAGTTCCCTGCACAGAAAATACCCAGGGAGGTGAGCACAGCCAAGTGGTGCCACTCACCTGCACCCCAACTGAGAGCATCAGTTAAGTGATGGGGACTGAGCAGCTGCTCCCTTTAGCAAGCACAACAGTAATGACAACCAGTATCACCCTTTTCCAGACCACTGGCATGCGCCTAGGCACAATAACCTGTATTTTTTACAGCCCGGTCTTCTGAGCCGCAACACCTCCTGCTCTGGGGCGGCCACTGATCACAGCGTAAACAAACTTATGTACAGGCACTCTGCAAACTTCCCACCTTAGATGCCACTGAAGCACAGCTTTGGCTTTCAGGCATCTCCCCTGCAAGCTGTCCCTTGTGTCGTGTCTGCAGGGGATTCATTATTAATTAATTACTTCCAATTTTTTTTCATTTCCAAGGAATATCAGTTGACTTTCCCAGCCTCTTCAGTGTTCCCCAAGCTTCATACAACACCCAAATGCTCATTTTCACTGCCTGAAGGTCTTTTCTGACCTGAATGATTCTATGAATCTGGCCCCTACTTAAGGGAAAAGCTACATGTTGACTGCACTTGGGAGAAAAAGATTTGGACGTTCAGCTGTAAATTTATCTTGTGTTATGTCTTGTGTTATGTCTTACAATTTGTATTGTAATTTGCAAATGGCAAAACAGTGTTGCTATTTATTCAAAACAATAGCGCTCAAAATTTTGATGGAGGTGATGACGGCAGGGGTGATGATTCTGAAAAATAACTCCCACATCTTCCCCAGGGCCTGGGCAGAGAGAGGTGGAGCTCGGCCCTGGAGTCCCCCTGATCCTTCCACGGGTATTGGGCGTCTGCAGCACTGCATGGCGCAGCTCCTTCCTCCAGGGGCCGAAAGCTGAGCCTACAATTTCAAGCAGGATGATCACCTTTCCAAGGCAATAACAAGCACTTCTCAAGAGCAGCTGGTGAAGACGGCTCAGCAGCAATGACAAGGATGTGGTGAAAACTTTGGTCCATCAATCCAGCTTCTGGACATGGTAGGGAAGACACACCTTTTGATAAAACATCAAGCGCTGTATTTTTTATTCTTTGTGTTTGTCTGTGCTCCCATTCTGATCACTCCTTGAATTAATATATTTCAAAAAGATATCTAGGAGAGAAATTGTGTTTATTTGGGGAGAGCCGTAATTTTCAACTGTTTAAAATGCACCAGTGTGTTTTAAGCCCTGCAAACACACCGAGAGCTCCAGAGTTTGTGGTGCAGTTTTCTTCAGCACTGATTTATTCTATTTTACAGTAACCATGCCCTGGGGTACCAGGTAGGTTCAATACCAGCAGTAGGAGAAGCAGACCTGGAAGATGCTTTGGGTGCAGCCCAGCCAGGTTTTAGGCAGCCGGCTAAGTCTGGCCTTGCACTACAAACTGGTCTGCTGTTGCCATCTGCTGGAAAAATCCCTAATGGAGATTTCCAAAGGTGGGGAGGAGTATTTGCTCCTGTTACAGAAATACTGGGGGCTTTTTCCCCTCTAGGTCTGTGTGATCTGGCCAAGAACAAGGTGTGCACCAGGCTGTGACCACTCTCTGCATGGTGAAACTCCTTCAGCCAAGGTCAATGTAAGAGCAAAACCATTCTTCCAACAAAAGCCTGCTAATAGAGAGGTAAAAAATTATCCTTGCAAAGGAATTCATCCTTCTCCTCCCTTAGAACTCTCCTGTTTCATCACAACATAGGATGGTTTGGGTTTGGAAGGCACCTTAAAAACGTCGTAGTTCCAACCCCCGTCCTGGGCAGGGACACCTTCCCCTCGGCCGGGTTGCTTTCCTGTGCCTCGAGAACTGTCACCTGAGCTGAGCAATCCCCATTCCACACATGTTCCCGCTTTTATTTAGGTAGGTGAATTTATGGGGTTCGATATCTAGTTTAAATGGATATTTCTTTCTATTTTAAAAAGATCACATTATAAGGGTAAACATAAGAATCGAAACAAATCAAACTGTAATATATAGTATGTTCTTGTAACCTGGTATAACATATACAAAACACAGTCTATTCTATATATGCAAAAATATCTAACTATAGATCGTAAATATAAAAATAATGACATACAGTTTAAAATAAACGGGGCGTTTTTTTGGTTTTTATTAGTTGATAGGCAGGTTTTTTACTCAGTAACATAAATAGAAATAATCTAAAAGTACAAATCCAAAGATCCAAATATATCTATAATGATATCTATAAATATTACCTATGAATTAATAGAAGTAAGAGAGATATCTAAGAATAGTATGTACATATATATGTATATATATATTTATGTATATATAAAAATATATTAAAAGGTATTTTATATAACATGTATAATCTACATAATAAATAAAAAATATAAATGGAAATATGAATATATAATTATGAAAAATGTAATAGCCTAAAAAATTTCCACTATACTACAAGTAATACCTTGAATGTAATACTCTAAAAAATATGGTTTAAATCAAGGGGGGGGTGGGGGGGGGGGGGGGTTGCTTTTTATTTGGTTTGAGGCGGGGTTTTTTATTTTAATTGATTATTTTAATTATTTTATTTTAAATAATACAGATATTGATAGTGTTATACAGTTCTACATAGAGAGACATATAATCACGATTTAAAAAATATTTCCAGAAATATAAAATATAAATAAATAGAAGGGATAGGAAGAGATGTAATATAGAATACAGATAGCACTACACATCAATAGACATTTTAAATGTAAATGGGAATGTAAATATAAAAATTTGGCGTTTTTTCAAACTTAAATGCAGTTGAAAAGAAAGGGGTTCTTTTTGGCTTTCATTTGGGTAGAGGCAGGGTTTTTTTGTTTTTTTTTTCCTTTTTCTCCTTTCGCGTTGTCGGGGGGCATTGATTCTGGAGGGTTTTTTGCCGGGGGCGGCTCCCGTTGCGGTGGCAGCTGCCGGTTTTTGCCGCCTTCCCCGGCGGCAGCGCCGCGGCGCGCGGCAGCCCCCTGGTGGGGCGGGCGGCGGTGCTGCCGCCCTGTGGGCAGAGCGCGGTAGTGCAGGCGAGCGGCGTTGGGCGGCCGAGCGGCGCTCGGCGGGCACGCCTGTGTGCGGCGGCGGGCGGCAGGGCGGGCGCGGCGTGTCGCGGATGGGCTTGACCTTCTCAAGATGGCGGCAAAAAAGGCGCGCAAATCGGAGGACCGCGGTCCGTCTACTGGACTGCCGGAACGGAACACCGGCGCCGACGCGGCCCGAGCGGGATTTTTTGTGGCGCTTCGGGTACCGTGGAGACGGGCTGTGGGCTCAGCGGCGCCGCGGGCGGGCGTATTTCGGCGGGTTTGTGACAGGCATTGGCACTAAACGCCTATCTCCCTGCCGAGGTCCCCTCCCTGCCGCCCTGTTGAGCGTGGCGTGTCGCGGACTGGTTTGACCTTCCCAAGATGGCGGCAAAAAGGGCGCGCAAATCCAGCTGAGCCGAGTGCAGCCGAAGAGCCGAGAGTAGCCGGGCGTAGCCGAGAGTAGCCGAGTGCAGCCGAAGAGCCGAGCGTAGCCGACGGTAGCCGAGTGCAGCCGAAGAGCGGGGCATAGCCGAGTGTTGTCGAGAACAGCCGAGTGTAGCCGAAGAGACCTAATATACACTACAGACAGCACTACCCATCCATAGACATTTGAAATGGGAATGGCAAGGTAAAAATAGGGCATGTTGTCAAACTGAAATGCTGTTTAAAAGAAAGGGGTTCTTTTTGGCTTGCATTTGGGTAGAGGCAGGGGTGTTATTTAAATCATAATAGAAGTGCCGTGCCTCTCCCGTCTCGTCCCCTTTCGTCCTGTCCCGTCTCCCCGCCTCCCAGCCATACTAGTGTAAATAAGCAAAACAGAGATATAAATATGGAAATGGGAATATAAATATAAGATATATAATTGAAATAAAATAAATATAAATAAAGAGAACATGCAACATAAATAATTTTGTATTATATCAGGAAGATATTATAATGTTTTATGTCCCTTAGATGTTTATGTAAAATATAGAAATACAGATTATAAACAGCAACGTCAACGATGTAAAAATAGGAATATATTATAAATATGTAAAGATATATAGAAAAGCATAAAATAGAAATAAATACAAAATAACAGAACTAGATTCACTTCATATTACCAATAATACTCGATATATCTTATTTTATTGTAATATATTATGTGTAATATATAATAGATCGATAACTATAGTATATCCATATACGATATATAACAAATTGTAAATTGAATATAAATATGAAAAATATAATATAAAAATAATTAAATAGGGATAAATATAAAGGGTTTGTTTTGTTTTTTATATGGTTTTAGGCAGCTTTTTAATTTTACATGTATAACAATTATAAAACTTGAAATCTAAGTATAGAAATATAGAACAAGTACATATTTAAAATTTTAAATATAAGTTAATATAAGTAATAAAGTTAGATATTATAAGTATTAAAATAGATATATTTATTAGAATATATATAATTATATTTTGCTATATGCTATTTACATCTGCAAATGGAATACATCACTATAAAATATAAATATGAATAGAAATATGAAAAAATAGAAATATAAAAATATTTAATTTTTTTAAATAACGGTGGGATTTTAAAAAAAAGTTTGGTTATAGGCAGGGCTTTTACTATAAATAATAAAAAAAGAAATACTGATTAAATATATAAATCCAAATATAGACCTGTATCATAAATATATAAAGATATAGAAAAATATAAAAGAGAGAAAATTCTAAGTCTTAGAAATTGATAAAATACATAATGTAAATCATACTGTAGCTATAGTATTACATTATGATATATATGTATCTATAAATCAAATATATGAATATTAAATAAATGTAAGTGTGAGTATAATTATGGAAAATATAAATATAAAACTAAGTATATTTTTAAATAAAATGGGTTTTTGTTCTTATTTGTTTAGAGGCAGGGTTTTTTATAATTAATATTAAAAATATGGACACATTTTGGTTAGAGGCAGGGGTTTCATTTTAAAGAACATATGTATTTTAGGAATATAAATCTAAATTTAGAAATATATATATATAAATATAATCTAAATATATTTAAATCTAAATATACAAATGTATAGATATATATACAAAAGTATAAATATAAATAAGTATGAGCAATAGGTGTAATATAGAATAGAAA